>NC_069363.1:18125000-18750000 GCF_021730395.1 Mercenaria mercenaria
CTGTCAATATTGATTTTTAAGTTATATATGAATAAATTTTATGATGGTAGTTTTGTAACTATAACATCCAAGGATATAGACTTCCATGATTTGAGATTTCTGAGAAGAAGACTAGGTCTAAATGATGAAGTACCAGTAGAAAATATAAACTGTCAAGGACCTGTATTTCAATGTATTCTTGAAAGAAAGAAAAAATGACATTATTTGTTACCTGTTATTTCTCCATTTGATATATTACCATATAGAGTTTTCTATTTAGATTGTGTTATTTCCTTTTGTGATAACATTCTAGCCGAGGTTTGTTTCATACTATATTATTCATGCTATATAATTTATATCAACTTTGCTCTAAGTATTAAGTAAATGACATTGTCACAGGTAGAATTTTAAAACATGTTTTGTTGTCAATGATATGTATCAAATAAAGGCATACACATGTAAAAAAAAAGTGGTTTTTATTCTTGAAATACATAAAACATTGCATCCTCAAATTCCAAAGACAGCAGATAAAGCCATCTTCATAGCCCCCATGCTTATGAGTAACTGGTTTAATAACATACTTCCATTGGCATTTCATACATATAGACCATGGATGAAAATTCTGGCATGACTGGTGTTACTCATTTGACTTCTTAACTGACAAAGCCAGAATATCCTTTTATATTAAAATTCACATCTGAACTGACAAACAGGAATTTAAATGTTTAAAATTTTAAAATTCAGCTGACAGTCTTTATTGAGCTTGGCCTTCCATGCATGCCTGATGTAAACCCTTCAATAGCTGGCACCCATACCAAGAAAACATTATCTTCATACATTATTAAATTTTGTATTAGATATATTACAAACCTACCTTTCACAAAGTGTTCATTGTTGTTTTAATTATCTTGCTGTATTCATAATTTTAACATGTCCAAAACATTGCGGAATGATACAAATTTCACTTGGGTAATGATTACATTTTACTTGGACTTTATCATAGACTCCCTGTGTAAAATCTCAAACTTACTAAAATAAAGGTATTAAATCGATATAATATTTCAATGAAACTTCAAAGTTTTATTGTTTGTAGCATCTTCCAGGGCATGTGTAGTGAAAAATCTTAATTTGATTTCTAAAATAGTGTGATATTTATTTCTAAAGTCACTATATGTTCATTGTAAATATACTTCGTTATACCCAAGTGGAAACTGGCAGGTACTTGAAAATGCTTTATTTATTTATTTGGGTTTTATGGCGCACCAACACAGTATAGGTTATATGGCGCCAAACAGGACTACAAATTTTGGTTTCACATCTCATTTGCATTGAAATAAAAACATGAGGTATGGAATCAAAATTTGCATAACTGCTGGAATCACAGTTACAGCAAAACCAAGTGTTAAGACCCTATTAGTCGCCTTTTATGATCATGCAAGGGTAAGGCAGTGGTTCCAATTCTTTTCATATACAGATCATCCCAGAACCACACGGGGCCTCGAAAATGCATGATGTGTAAATTGCAGCAAGGTAGCCTCAACTGTTACTGAACTGGGCATTTTGGTTGTTCCACAGCATGTCCTAGTAAACCTCCAAAGCATTACAGCAACACAAGCACCTTTTGCATATAAGAGTATATATATTGGAAAAATAATTCTTTTTTTTTTCGTTTTAGGATTAAAACAGTGGTTTTTAACTTTTTTTTGAGGGGGGGGTGGGCAGCACCCATATGGGCACCAAGACTGGATGGGCACCTGTGTTATAAAATAAATAAAATTGAAAAAATAATGTATAAATTGACTACTGGCTGTGAGCTGCAAAAGTCAGAAATTAAAAAGCAGCCACTCAGCGACAGTAAGCTTGTCTATCCTATTCTCTATCCTACTGCATCACACTGGTTATTCGGGTACCTACTCGTGTGAGCGATACCGTCCTCTTGTGATTAATGTACATGTTGGTGAACAGGAAATTCACACCTATAACAGGTAATTATTCCGTATTTTACTGAAGATTTGAAAAGTTTTAGTATTAAATGTGTAAGATCATACCTTAACTATATCCATGTCAAATATCTATCTCATATGATCTGAATAACTGTGAAAAAAATACGTTTTTTTGTCACGGAAATGAAGATATTTTAAGGCGATGGTATATATTTTCACGATTAATGGTATTATTTCGGATTATATTAGGAATTTTTTGTTAGGAAAAAGTAAAGCAGTCATTCTGTGTATAAGTCATTGCTTTCATTTCACAAAAACTTGAAGCACAGTAAAATTAGATCGGTTTTATCGAAGACAGTGTCTAGAAAATAAGATACCTCTGACGATGTACCATGGTACCATCCTCGTTGTTTCTGTCAATCCAGCGGATACCATCCTCGTTATTGAAATGAACATTACATTGACACAGATCCCTTTTCTAAAATTTAGCGATAATATGCAATGACCAGCTAGGATGAAGATAAAACTTTGGTCTTTTATACCCTCCAGCTACTGGAAGCAGCCTATCCGAAGAAAAACTTCTCACATAATTTCTTCAAGTTCGCTTTCAAGATCCATCTACATAGACACATTCTTAGGTGTATTTTCAATTGAATATTGCGGCTTCCGTACGTTTTGTCTTGTTATTTATTAAAGTTGTTATGGGGTACAAAATGTTTGCAACAAAAACAAAATTAAATTTGTTCAGAAATGATATGATTTTTGTCAAATATTTCATTGCGATCGACCCATGTTGAGCTTCGTTTTGAGGACTAAGCCAGTAATTCGGTCGAAAATGTGCTTCGTTTGAGTAGTCGAAAGACGTCAGTAGTAAACAGATCTTTATTTTCCCATTTTTTGTGCGAAAATTTGTGTAGAACAAGTGCGGACAGGAGCATATATGCACCATTTTAGGGTAGCAGACCACAACTGACCGGCATTTCACTAGGAACTATTCAGCTCCCCCTTTATTTTATTGTTACTTTAACTTATGATAGAACTTTCATGAAAAATAGGTGTTGGAAAAAGTGACGTTCTATTAAGGTAGGTAAAGAGGGCATGAAGTTTAGTAGGTTTGCAGGTTTGTCGAACAATTCAAGCCCCGAGCAATTTGCTTATCATCCAACTGTTGAAAGCAGAGCTAAAATAGTGGGAAATGAAAAGAAAAAAAAAAGAAAGCAACGAGAAATTTTGCTTGTTCTTGGTAACCATTTGTACATTATTTCAAAGTTATTACAGCTCGTCTAATACTTAAACTTTAGCAAAATATCATCTTACCTGTCTTATAGTCTGTTGCTAATTCTGTATTGCAAATGGTGATTATGAATCTAAAGGCAGTAAGTTAAAGTATAAAAAACCAATCTACTCTTATATTTTGCCATTGTAGATTACAAGAAAGCGTTTGATTCTATCGATCATGTGTGTTTATGGAATAAATTACTACAGCATAGCATTGATGGAAAAGTCTTTAAGGCTGTATATTATGCAATACATGATAAAGCCAAATCTTGTGTAAAGAGTAGCAAAAGTCTATCAAATTTCTTTATTAACTCAACTGGTGTATGACAAGGTGAAAATTTATCACCAATATTATTTTCTGTTTTCTAGAATGATTTAGTCTCATATATGTCTAATTATTGTTCAGGACTAGTGGAATTATCAAACAATGTATAGGACCTGCTAAATGATGATATTTCAGAAATGTTCTTCAAGCTATTTTTGTTACTTTATGCAGATGATACATTGTTATTTGCAGAATCTTAAAATGATTTACAATCTGCATTAAATGTATGTCAGAGTATTATATTTGGAAACTCACAGTTAATTCAAATAAAACTAAGGTTGTTCTTTTTTAACGTGGAAAAATACAAAATAAGTCTGCCTTTTATCATAATAATGAAGTAGAATTTGAAATATATTTGGTTGACCAAGCTAGAAATGCTATGTATGCTCTGTTGAAAAAAAAATATAGGAAGTTGCAGCTTAGTATTGATTCACAGTTACATTTATTTAAGTCTGTGGTTCAACCAATACTATTGTATGGATCAGAGGTATGGGGATGTGGTGATGTTAGCATTGTTAAAAGTTTTCAGCTTAAATTTTTAAAAACATTACTGAAGGTTAAAAAGTCAACACCTTACGTCATGGTTTTTGGTGAGCTCGGGGTATTACCAATAGATATTGTAATTAGAAATAGAATATTGAACTACTGGTGTACAATTTATTAAATGGTAAACAAGAAAAGATAAACTGTATACTTTGCAGGTTCATGTATAGACACCATCAGCAAAATGTAAATTATTGTTCTTGGATTTCATATGTAAAAGAATCTTTAGAACAACTTGGATCTGCTGCATTCTGGTTGAATCAGTCTGTACTTTCACCAGTATATTCCGCAATATTCTTATTTTAGAATGTCCCTATATTGATTTGGACAGAGTAAAATATTTACCAAATGACTTTCAACTGTTACATGTAATGTCATTTCAACGTTTATTTCAAAGTAATGATAGTACTCTTCTTTTTAAGTTAGCATTGTTTGTACAGAAAATACTTCAAACTTTTAGGTAGGGATAGGTTTTTGTCACTGGCAGTTATTTGCTGGCCAGTTAAAACAATGTTTTCAACCTGGTTAATTCTAAATGTACACCATCTTCTATTTTTTTAGCTTACAACATATTTGTATCTGATCTATTATGACCGTAAAACTACTGTTTTATTTTATGTATTAGTGTTTGTTTTGTTAAATTTGTTGTTATTATAATGCTGATGCTGTATGAGCCTAGTTATAAATAAAATCTTGAAATCTTGAATCTCACAGATTTCCTCCTAGACATACATTTAACGTTTACAACCGCTGTGAGGAGTGTGTGAACAAACAATAAAAAGAGATAGAATCTGATACCCAGACTTCCATATCTGCTTCTGTTTCTTCAGTTAGTCACCTGTAAGACACTTATACAGTAGTGTATATTGTATGCACTTGTAAACAAGTCGCCTAATAAGCACTACCTTAATGGAGGGTGCGCCTATGAACAGAGGTGAATATTACAAGATACGATAAAAGGCAGATTTATGAAGCCGAAGCATCTCCCAAAACGAATACATGCCGAGAGAGAGGGTCCACTTTCTCTTTCAGGAAGAAAAAAAAGGGTCTTAACATAAGCACTTTTGCTCGGTGTGCGACAAATTTTGTCGTTTTCATAATGAGACTGAAGGAGAAAAAGAAGAACTTCAAGAAGGCTAGATGATAGAATGCATAGAATAAAGGGTGGATGTGAGGGAAGATTTAATATTGGTGAAATACTGCTAACACGGTCCACTCCCATTCTTTACATCTTTAAAGTTAAAATTCTAATCAAATAGATCTACTAAAGGTCGGGTTTCATATTTTCCAGTTCTTATTTCCAGATCCTCAAAGCAATTACCTTCCAATTGCGTTTATTTAGTGTACCGTATGCGGAAGCAATCGCTGCGGGGAGTTTTACAAATGTTCATTGACATAACGAGGATGGTACCCATGTGCAAACGGGTAGGTATCTTTGTTTATTTTCATCCATCGTCAGAGGTACCATCAAAAACAGCAACAGGATGCATATAATTGAAATTTTATCAACAAAAAGAACTTGCAGGTACATGATCCAAATGTTTTGTAGTTGAGTATGTATAGTTCCACCAAGGTGAGTGGCAAATTCAGTTATCTCAACTTTGAACAAAGAAAAATATGTCTCAAAACGTCAAAATACATGAATTTCGCTACATTTCTTCAAATTGTATAGTTATATCAATATTATTTAGGACTGATATTTTCACCAGTGCGAATTAATGCATTGCCTCGGACGAATCTGTCTTTAAAATGTTCAACATTCTTAAATATGTGTCATACGTTGGCATTGTTTTTATATACCCTAAACAACCTACATGTACATAAATCACACGAGGGCGGTACCGCTCACAAGAGTAGGTACCCGAATAACCAGTGTGTGCATGGTGTTAAAATAAATCCGAAGCTATTTCCTAAGCAGTGGTCTCCCCTAAAGGAAGAAATGGTACTTTGGTACCATAAGCCAACATGCTTGTTAAGCTTATGCCACTGGCACTGGCTAATCCTAATGGCTAATCAAATGCGTCAATGGAAACGGCACATAACAAAGTCACATTGACCTACCAACAAAGCTACCTTCGTAAAACTTACAACAAAGCATACTTGTCGTGCGCGGATAAAAGGGCAAATGGCGATATTGTATTAAAGGGACGTAACCTATAAAGATTCAAGATTTTTTTTTTCAAGTCAGCCTTGTAAAGGCGACAAACACTTGCAAATGTACATGGAACAAAGCGTATACATGTAAAAAAACTTAGCTGATACTATAAAATCTTACATTAACCCGACATAAATCAAGAAGTTCTGATTAGCACCAAATTAACAGAATGTAATATTTTTCACCGAGTAACATACATAGCTTTTCTGTGTCAATAACCGACCAGCTTCAAGAGAAGAGTTTCATCGGAACCTTGGAACATACATCGAAAATTGTTATCATCTGAAATCTGGTATGAACTGGAATGTTCAAATTTGAATACTTCAACAACCTGAAACAAATGGCAGATATGAAAACAGCGCATCTATAGCTTCGTAGTTCATCTATTTTCGATCTATCTTGGTTGCGCAACCGAGATAGGCAAAAGGAGTATAATAATAATTTCATAAACTTACATTTCTAGTTAATTTTCGCAAAATGTGTACTTATCAATGCAAATGTTTGACAACCTTAATATAAGAGTGATTATATTCATATGTTCCCTAAGACAAGATATTTTCATTAAATTAAAACTTAATATGCTAAAACGCTATCTTGGTCGGGCAACCAAATTTTATAAATACTTCCAGTGCACGGTATAGACCCCTTCGCCTTACTACACAACCAAGTGTCACATCGTTAGGTGTGAAATAACGACGTATATTTAACTAGCCTGTCCAGTTCTGTTGAAAGTATCCTGCAAACTGCTATCTCGTGTCTGTCCGGTACACAAAATGACACATCGACTGCCGAACGTATTACTTCTTTGATTGAGTGTGATTCAAATATCTTGTTATTTTAGGTCTTTGCTTATGTAAAGTGCAATACTTCATCAAACATACGTATCATCAATATTAAATACTTTGCTTCTACTTTTGTAATAATGAAATAAAATACACATAATTGCCTTGATAAAGATGACAGTATCACCATTCGTAATTATATTAGCCTTCCGTCCGTAAGTTTCCGGTGGTTTCCGTACAATCAGAATCGGCTATTTCCGTGGTTTGGGCCGGGCCGGGTTGGGCCGGGTTTTATTAATAACCACTTTATTACGCTAACATTTTCTTGAATTTTGAACCATTCTAATCCAGGTTTGTATTATACTAATCCTTTAATCTAAGCTTGATAATATTACAAAAATGAAGTGACGAAGGAACTGAATGCTTAAGCCAATCAAAGAAGTATAAAATTTATTTTTATAGCTCTTTGAGCCAATATTCTGGAAATCCAAGCTGTTCTAATGCATCTTTAACACATGAAATCTAAGGGCAATAATATACATCATGAATATGAAGCTTGTACATTAACTTATATATGGCTGATTTTATCAGGTTTACTTCAAATAACCTTGCACCCATACTCTACTTTTGACAATAACATTAATTGGCAAAGCCACCAGTTCACCAAATACCATGACATTTGGCGGAAGGTCTTTTCACCTCAAGACACCTAAAGACACATCAAAACACCCCAAGACACCTAGAAAATTTATTTATTTGTATGATTTATTAAAAATATGTATCTTAAAGACATGCTAATACAGTTAAGATAACTTTCAGAGTAGATTTGTTCAAGGAAATACATCTAAGAACATCAGCTGAAACGAACTTGTTATTAATGTGAAAGGGAGGTAAAGCCAATGTTACTATGTAAATTACATATTTATTTGTTTCCCTCGGATATAGTCATTCTACAGATCCCGGACAGTTAAAAACATTTTTATTTTTTACTAAAATTTACTAACATATTTTACAAACACAATAACTTCTGAATGAAAGGAAAATAACTGGATGTCCTTTAGGCTTTAGCATAATTAAGTTTTTTGGATTGTTCCCCTTGAATTATTATGTTCTAAATTTTCCTTTTTTATGATTCAGAAAAAAAAGAGAAAATTATCACATAAAACATTAAAATATGTTATTTTTTGACATTTTAATACTAAACAAGAAGATAATAATTGTTTTTAGGTGTCTTTGGGTGTCTTTGGATGTTTTGGGTGTCTTGGGGTGAAAAGACCCTCCCGACCATTTGGTGTGGGTTTTTTACTTTAAGTAACATCCTAAATATTTAAGTTTGAAAGTTTAACTTAAACTAATATCTCCACTACCACACACCTCAGATCCATACAAAAATATAGACATTATCATCGATCCAAATAAACGCAGTTCGATGTAAATCAATACTGAGTTCAAGTGAAGTTTTCTTGCTTTTCTCATGAGAGAATACATAACTTTTGTAGCATGATCTACTTTTTTTAGATGAAATACGCACTTTGTAAATCAACACGTTTTTGAAAGAAATCCGGGTCACGAGCACAAAGAGCTGTACTGTTGATATGATGTCTCATCCTAGCTTAGACCAAAGTGCTATATTACATAGAAATATTAGACCCACCGAGTTTTGGCATGAGTGAAAATATCTTAATACTAGTATGTCAAAAAAGGCGCCCTAACTTAATTTAAATTTATGAAAACAGGTCTAAGAGAAGGTTTTGCTTTAAAAAACGTTTCAATAACAGAATTTTATATAGATCCATATATTGTCTTTCATATGAATACAGAATATTTAAGTAGGCCTATAATAATTATGTATTAAATGCAGTCGCGAGTTTCGTACACTATGACCTGTAACGCACTGATAACCAATTTAGATTATATATGTATTGACACGCTGCTGTGAGTACTTCGGGAGGCATACACGACATACTTTTTTTCTAGAAAATTCTTCCTTAGTTTAATTCTAGACTGTTGACTGTTTTATCTTTAAAATGAAATATCGCAAAAACCAATCGTGATTTTACGCCGATACATTATAATTTGTGTTTATCGGAGAAATATTTATGTTGTAAGTGTAATCAGTTAACATTTGTTTTAGTTTATTGAAATATTCTCTTTAACAAATAGACGACTTTATTTACTCTTAACACCAGTTGAAATGAAACAATACATAAATGAGCCGTGCCATGGGAAAACCAACATAGTGGATGTGCGACCAGCATGGATCCAGACCAGCCTGCGCATCCGCGCAGTCTGGTGAGGCTCCATGCTGTTCGCTTTTAAAGCCTATTGGAATTGGAGAAACTGTTAGCGAACAGCATGGATCCTGACCAGACTGCGCGGATGCGCAGGCTGGTCTGGATCCATACTGGTCGCACACCCACTATGTTGGTTTTCTCATGGCGCGGCTCAAATGCAGATTATTAAAAGGGTTCATTTACCAATAGTTTGGAATGTAGAATTTAAATGTTCATTTACTTTTAGCACTCAGATTGGCGGCCAAACGGGAAATATTGGACACAACACAACTGAGAGAGGTCTATACAAGTTGCGTGAAGATCCATAAAGTCGTTGTAAGAAGAAGTCGTTCAAGTGTTATCATATATTATATATGGCGTCCCTTAAAAAGAGAGCAAGCAGAACAATTTGAACAAAAGTGAGAAAGGAGCAAACAAGGGTGCCAAAATTGTTGTATACGGAAAACTGATAACAAACTGTCTTTGCATCTAGGTAAAACCAAATGTGTTTAATTTGGAACAAAAAAAATGTATTTCGAGAAAAGCAAACAGAAGAGACTTTAGCTCGAAAATCAGTTATCCATATATCAACTTGTAGAAGGATGCACATGGTCACAGTTCCCTATTTCATTTCAAATACAATGTATGCAGTATGTCTGTAGCTTTAATTTTAAAGATAAGCTTTTGCTAACATAAAAACATAAAAATGAGATATTGAAGTTATTTTGTAACACAGTTTCACACTTTAAAAAGGGAAAAGAACAGTCGTATAAAGTATCTGTCGCTTTCCTATAGGGATATACAAATGATTTTGTAAGAGAATGGATCTTTGGTATATTTCTACCAAATTCTTCAGTTAATTTAATAGAACAAACAAAGTTTGTTTGTTTTAGCGAACATAATCTTCGTTTTCTTACAATACCAGCATGTGAAGCCGTGAAATTATGTGAACAATCTTTCGAACAAGTATCTTCTATTCTATAAGATGTTCAAAGTTCGTCTATTTGTGAATCTAGGTATATCTTTAAATCATTTTTTTTTTTCAAGAATAAAATCTTAAAATACACATTTTCAGACTATGCCATTCAGTAAATAAATAGCACATTTCCTAACTTTCATCAAAGAGCTATAAAAATAAATTGTATTTTATACTTCTTTGCTTTTCTATAGCGAAAATATCATGAACGAATCTCTTCTGAATAAGAAGGTGCTAGACACCTAATCAAATATCTTATATACATATGAATAGTCATACCGAACAAATATACTGCTGCAAGAAACGACCAGATCTCTGTTATCACTTGGAGATATCTATCTAAACGTGTATATATTCAATTTCATTAAAACGCCTGAAACAGTGAAAACAGTTTCACAAAATCCTCTGAATTGCAATCCATGTCCTTTTCGACGTCCATTCTGCGAAACGAAACCTTTCCACAAATGTTTCGCATTCCGAGGGATTTTAATGAAAATAAAGATAAAAAATGTTCACGGTTCTGCCCTGTTTGATACTTTTTTCTATTAAGGCTTATAAAGTAAAATATTTGACTATGTGTCTAGTATCTGTGAACATCTCTAGAATTACACGTAGTTGTTTAAACGTTTTGTTTTCTGAGTCAAAAACAGTTTCATTACTCTTTCTCTCTGACAGACAGGTAGTCAGGATAAACCGATGGTCAATCAATACGACCAACTGCCATACTATACACTCTCAACCACTATTAGATAACTATAAGATATATTAGACAATGATTGATCTGACATATTCACTGCTCATAACGTCATAAAGAGAAATCATTTTATATATCACTCAACTTTATATGGATAGAAACAACATCTGAACATTAGAAATATGAAAAAAATAAAATAACCACTTACATTGTAATGGGCCAAAGACGTAAGTGGTTACGGAATGATCTATTGTCCTAGGCCACGCTACCTACCACCAAAGGTATCAACGGTATCAAGATAGCCTTTAGACAAAATAGTAAGAAACCTTGGTCTAAACTATATATGTTAATATGTTACACGTCAGAAAAATTTGGCATAAAAGCACATTATTTGGCCTTATTGAATTAATTGGTGACAATTAATTTTACTGAATTTTATTAATGGCAGTTAATTGATTGTTTGATATGAACTGACTCTTGCTCACCGTAGCAGTTCTACATACTTTGGTCAGACCCAGCCTTTGCCACATGCTGATTCTTTCCCAGAAATGAACCAGCATGTTCTTTGGCCTTTATACATACAGTGCAACCTCTGTAGAGCAACACCCTTTGGGAGATACAAAAATTGACTGTTATGCAGAGGTTGTTGTTCCGGAGAGGTAAATTTGATAGTATATTTCAGTTTGGACCCCTAATAGTAATATTTAAAAAATGGCATTTGCTTGGTATATTCTTAAAGTTGACCATGTTTCGCTCTATGTTGCAAATTTTAAACAACTTTTACCGTGCCGTTTTTTTGTAAATTTTGTATAATTTATTGTAATTCCTCAAACTCAAGTAGAGACAAATTTCAATGTGATGGCCACTATCTAAAACGTTTGCAGAGAAGTCATTACAGCATTAATTTTGAAAAAAGAAACATCAAACTATTGTTAAACAATTATAAAACACAAAATGAAACTGTAAATCTCTTTTTTTTTCTAGGGTGCCTCAAGTAAACAGATTTAATGAGATAAAATTCTAAATCCACAATTGAAAAATTAAGGTCGAATCCTGTGGGTCTGTTTTGAAGTTTGCTCACTTCATTCAAAAATAACATTGGGCCGGTGTAATGAAGTATTTCGACCCCCATAGAATAACGACCCCCCCCCCCCCCCCCCGGTCATTATTCTATAGAAAATGTGACTCCTTTCCTGTAAAATATTGACTCCCCTTATAAAAAACTGACTCCCTTTGAAAACTCTATAGAATAACGACCCCCGGTCATTATTCTATAGAAAAACTGACCCCTCCAAGTAAAATACTGACTCCCTAAAGATGACTCCCTTCGAATCTCATAGAATAACGACCCCGGTTATTATTCTATAGAAAAAGTGACTCCTTCCATGTAAAATACTCACTGCCGAAATTACTACATTCAAACTCTCATGCAATATCGATTCCCGGACATAATTCTATTAAAAAAAGTTACTCTTTCCGTGTAAAACACCGGCTCCTAAAAAGACTTTCGACGATAATATCTATTAAAAAGTGATCCCCACCAAACCTAACGGACAATTTTACTAGATCTACAACTCTAATACCCTCCATTGCCAATAGTTAACATTTTGATTGTACTACTACTACTGGTGCCGCTACTTCTATTGCTATTACTACATGTACTTCTTCTTCTTCTTCTACTACTACTACTACTACTACTACAACTGCTACTACTGATACTACTATACCTGCTTCCACTAATACGTCTTGTACATCTACCTCTTCTTCTCCTGCTGCTGTTGTTGCTGTCACTTATTCCTCTGCTGCTGCTGCTGCTGCTGCTGCTGCTACTGCAACTGCAACTGCCACTGCCACTACCACTGCCACTACTACTACTACTACTACTACTACTACTACTACTGTCTATTGTTGCCGCTACCGTACTTTACTGCCACTGCTAAGTATTGCAACTTCTATTAATACTAAGTTCTATGCTAGCAGTTTCTTGTGCAGTTTTCTTCTGAAGAATTACTTCATACCGAAGTTTGCAGGGATTATTGACAGTGGTGTGTTTTGTGAACGTATTGTGAATTGTTATTTTCCTGAAAAAAAAATGTATACACCAAGATACAGCGTCTAGAAATAGAATCCCTTTTCCCATTGCGGAATGCTCTGATTTCTGTGTCAAGTGATGGTATCTGGGGCTAATGGTCGGACGGACGGACAAGGGCAAATCTATATGCCCCTCCCGTGGCATAAAATGCGCAATTAGGCCTTAATATGAGTTATCCTATTGACAATGATGGGTCGTTTTTTTATGGGAGTCAATATTCTTCGTGAGGTTCAGTTTACTTCACGTGGGGGAGTCATAGTACTACGATCTGGAGGTCATAATACTATGACCGGGGGGTCACTTTTTCTATAGAATAATGACCGGGGGTCATTATTCTATGGGGGTCGAAATATTTCATTACACCGGAAGTAAAACCTACCTGCATATCTTCCACAATATGTAATCTAAAGAATGAAGGCAAAATCATGTGAAAATATTTATTATAACTGAACATCTTCTTGCTTCCAATTTTGTTTTAAAATTATCGCCATTATTGAACATATAGTGAAAATCACTAAACATTTCAATTTCTTTTACTTTAGAGGCAAATAAACTATATTTTCCAAAACATGACAACTTATTAACACATATGAAGGTGTTCTTGACTTTATAAACAATACGATGGTATATCTATAATTATAAAAGGGTAAAAGCTTCTTGCTTCCATTTAACGTAAAGGGTTTCAAGAAATTAAAAACTGTTGGATTTCTTAAGTTCTGATGTTACTTAAACGGTGATAATTTACGGAACTCATATACCAGCAAATGACGTACGATTCAATATAGAATTTGGAAATAATAACGTTAATAGTTGTCTCATTAGACAAAAATAGAAAAAAAATGAACAGAACAGAATAGAACAAAGCTTTGATTTTTCACCAAACTGTTTATGAGAACAATACGAGTCTACATAAATTCCATTGTTTCCGACTGAAAGCTAAAGATCTTTGGTATATTGAACATTCGACGACAGGAGAAAAACTACGTCAAAGAATAATTTTCTTATCAAATAGTGTAATTTGCAAGGTAGGCGCTCATTGAAAGCTGGTGACAGGGAGAGAGAATGTGTACATTTATTTAAATAAAAGACACAACATGGTTTCCACGCTGTGCAAAGAAAGGGTGAAATTAACAGACGCGCAATATCATGTCTATTTTAGAAACGAAATCCCAGCTTGAAAACAAAACAAAACAAACAACAATAACAACAAAAACATTTATAATAGCATGCTTTCTATGAGTTTTAGGATAATATCTTTAGTACGACCTACATTTTTTGTCACGGTTTTGTTTGTTGAAAGTCAAAACAAGTCAAGTCAAGTCAAGTCAAAACCTTTTATTTCACTCATTTCATGAATACATGAATAAATGAGGTAAGATATTTTAACAATATATTGGAGGCTCATAAGAAAATAATAGTACAATTCAATTCTAACAAAATATGATGTTTTCACAATAACGCCTTTCATATCTAGATTTCATATGTCAGTATTACAATATAATAAATAAATATATAAATAAATAAATGATGCCCCCATTCGGGCATCGGAGAGTCATAAAATGTACGGAGATGAAAATACAAAATTCATTTATCTTAGCTGTGACAATATAATTTTAACAAATTTGCACAATTTCAAAAACTCTTTTTTATTTCCAGTATTTATAAGTTGTTCCAATTTAAATACATTCGGATTTCTGAAGAAATATGGTTTGATAATTTTTTTTCGTTCATTTGAAAACAGGTTACACTCGAAAAGATAATGAAACTCGTCTCCTAACTTATTTTCACAGTTGTTACATGTTCTTTGGTTTAATGGTAATCTTGTCCAATTTCCTGTTTCTACAGGTAACCTATGGTTTCTCGTGCGAAATTTTATGACAGAATGCAATAGAGACTTTGGGGTATTTGATAGATATTTTTCTTGACCAAATGAAGTTTTGAATAATCTATAGAATGTGCTATTGCTAGAATTTTCAACTAACGAGTACCATGCGTTTATAAATAAATCCTTTAGTTTATATTTAACTGCCATTTTAAGCCATTTGCTATTTGTGAATGTTTGTTGATCCCATATATTATTAAAACCGCACTTAATTAAAACAGATTGAACAGCATACAGCCACGGACAATTTTTTTTAAAAGATTCGTGGTTACAATTTCTGCTAATAGCATACATATTTTTATAGATAATGGAGGAGAGTTTGGTTGGAAAATTATCATTTTCATTGTTGACAATTCTTGACCAGAAAGATATAATTTTTTCTTCTATATCGATATTTATAGGCATGCAACCTGTCTCGCCATATACCATGTAACCCGGTGTTGACCTTTTAAGTTTTAGAACGTACTTTAGAAATTTCAACTGTACTCGTTCGATTACTTCATTATTTCCTGTTCCCCAAATTTCAGCACCATATAACAAAATAGGCTTGATTGTTTTATTAAATAAGTCAATTTGAAGATCTACTGGGAGATCAAGGCGATGTGAATTTCTAATCAAACTGTACATAGCTCGTGTTGCTTGAGATGCAATATGAGATTTACACTTATTGAAAGAGCCATTTCTGCTAAACAAAATACCTAGATATTTATATTCATTTACTATTTCCATACGTTCATTTTTAAAAAGAAAATTACAGTTAGGCTGACGTCCTCTAGAGAAAATTATTATTTTAGACTTTGAAGTATTTACTGTCAGTTTCCACTGGTCACAATATTGGGCATAAAGGTCTAAAGCTTTCTGCAGGCCTGTTTCTGATTCTGATAATATAACAGTGTCATCAGCATAGAGTAATATAAAAATCTTTAAAAAGTCACGTAGTGCACCGTTTTGATAGCTTGCAATAGTAACACCGCTTTCAAAGTTATTTTGAAGAAAGACATCATTGAGATCATTTAAATATAATGAAAACAAAAGAGGTGACAAGTTCTCTCCTTGTCGAACGCCGACATTGCATGTAAAAAATTGCGAACATTCAGAATTTGCTCTAACACACGATTTTATGTTTTGGTACATATTTTGGATTAATTTCAAACATTTACTGTTAATATTAAGATTCAAAAGTTTTTGCCAAAGTCCGTTTCGCCATACAGTATCAAACGCTTGTTTAAGATCAATAAAGGCACAGAACAATTTTCCCCTGTTAGTACTTTGGTACTGAATTAAATGGTGAAGTATTAACATGTTATCAGATGTTGAAAATTTTTTCCTAAACCCTGCTTGGCAGTTGTGCAAAACATTATTTTCTTCTATATATTTAGTCAATCTGTTATTAATTACACACGTAAACAATTTGCCCAAGCAGCTTAGAAGTGTAATAGGTCGGTAATTTTCTGGCTTTAAAATATCACCTTTGTTTTTGTAAATGGGATTTATAACACCAATAGTCCACGATTCTGGAATAACTCCACTATTAAAAACAAGATTAAAAAGATTCAAATATATACCTTTCATGATGTGATATGTAGACTTAATATGTTCGTTTACAATTTTATCCACTCCACTCGCTTTATTGTTTTTTAATGATTTTATTGCAAAATCTATTTCATTTTGTGTAATTGGAATATTTATATTGTTATTCAATTGTTCACTTGGTACAATATCATTAATGCCTTCCTCGATATTATGGGAAAAATTTACATTTTTGAAATAATTATACAAGTCTGAAATATTTGCTTCGGGTTAACTATTTTGATTTTTCTCATTTATAACTTTCCAAGCAAAATAGCCACCTTTACAGCTAAAGACTTTAGTTTACACGATAAATTTGATTTCATGATTGAATTGTATAGCATGTACAAACACATAATTATCTGAATGGCAAATTTGTTTCTGTATCATTGATTATACAAGTAACCTATTAGACACTAAATAAGTAGACAGGGTGAATCAGAGCTATTTTTCGGCGACGCCGTCTTAATTCGTTTTGGTTACCTATGCCACGTGACTTCAGTTTGCAAATCAAACTACTTGATAACGCATTATAGATAATTTATCAAAATGGAAGATTTATGCAACACTCTGCCTGATTGGACGAGAGTGCCAATTTCTTTCACTCTGTTGAATGTGCTACGCTGAGTGAAATGTAGACAAAGCGTTTATCCTAAACGACGCTGTTCACAGTTTTAAAGCTAACTTTGGCTCAGTATATTTAGCAAAAATATTGATATATCTCAAAATGATAAAGTAAGTTTAATAAATATGATAAAAACCTGTTCAAATACCAACATACATCAAATTAAAGAAAGAGCTGAATACGGTCTGCGTATCACATGAATAAGGGTGTGATAAGAGTCTTTTATGTAGAGAAGTGCTTTTTAAAAGATTTTCCTTGTTACAATTGTCGTCTGTATATGAGAAGGTTTCTTGCTTTTGTGACTTATTCAGATTGCATATTAAAATGAGTACTTGTTTGCTTTGATATATTTGTTATAAATTGTTTAACTGATTTATTATATATAAATATTTTTCTTTAGTATGGTATGCAAATATTGAACTCAGTTGAAATCTGTTTCATTATATATATGCTATATAATGACTGAATCTCATTACACTGAAATGAAGGTACGCTGCATACAGTCTATCTATGTGATATGACTACGGTCAAACTTTGCTTATGAAACAGAAATATTGAAATAATTACAATTGTATGTTTTGCTTGACCTTCACTTTTTTATAGGTGTGACGTCATTGTCCAAAGATTCATGAATAGCGAATATGCTATTTGTTATAGCGGGATCAGTTGGCCTATTTTAGAAATAGATAAAGATAATAAATAAAAAAATCTTTTAATTGATTTTTTCTCATGTATTCTAATCAAACTTGATTTGTAGCATCTTTATTAGGCCCGCAGCCAACTTTGTTCAGCTGGGACATTTGACCCCTTTTAGGGGCTGCTAGAGCTAAAACTAGAAAAGAGAACCATTTAAATTGTTAAAGTGCGGTGTTTAGTTTTGCAATTTGAAAAATGTTAGATGAAAGATGAATGTTAGATGAAAAATTCATAAACTTCTTTCCTTATTACAATTCGCCGACCATCATTTTTAAAGATATTTCTTGTTTAAAAATGAGTTCGGATGTCAATGATACACATAAGAAAAATCAGAAACTTGATTCATAATTAGATAGGTTCTTTCTTTCCTTGATTTCTATAGAAAAACTAGGATCAGTGACAGTTAATAAAACATGTGTGTGCGTGTTTTATAACATGTACGGTTTTAAGTTTGTTAAATTGCTCGGGGTTTTTTTGCCATTGCCTGTCAAATACAGTATTGCTTAGTTTATTACTTTATTTTATCATGTTTTTAAGAGTAAACTTCCAGTCATGAAAGTTAAACAAAAGTACCGTTATACGGACAAGAACAATCAAACAAAATGGGAATATATGTATCTTCACACAAGTGTCGTTTTTCTCGAGGAAAACTATAATACATGCTTTAGTGGGAAAGCTCGTTTATGAAATAATTCTCGGATTTCAATGTTTAGCTGGATTCAAAGAAAGCTTCAAAAGAAAAGAAAAGAAATTCATTTAAATGTTGTCATTTTCTGTTACATGACAACACTAAATTCGCAATTTCATAAACTAACATAATGTTGTTTTTTTTACAGAAATGTTTTATATCTTTACAAGAATATTAAATATTTCTATATGAATCTATAAAACAATATGATATACATTTGTGGTATGTCAAAAACTGGCTACATGTTTTGTTGCTTTTTATGGAGTAACATGCGAGCTTAATTTCCATGTATTAACTAAAGCAAAATTTTAGATCAATGCAAAATCCATGACAAAGAATAATTGACTTGGGTCATGAATGACACGACTTTAGCTAATGTAAGGGAGACAATCCTATTTGAAGGAAATTGCTTTAACACAGTCAATAATTAAGGGAAAGAATTCTTGCAAATTCTCGTGAAAAGCTGACCATGTCAGTAATAACATACCCTGTACTTCAGAAAGACGGGGAAACTACATTAAAATTATATAGAAAAAAGAACTCGAAAGCCTAAGTAACCTAAATAATATCAATTCATCCTAATCTGAAATAATAGAAATGTATGCTATTAACAAATACACCTACTAGCCCAATCAAAGTATTTGTTGAATGTTGGTAATAATACCCGAGCATGTACGCGTACGTAGAATGCAGGAAAAGTCAATAGATAATCAGCAAAAGTCTGACATATTGCAAATCGGCGCAGCTATGAACCAAATTAATAATAATAATAATAACGATAATAATAATGATAATAATAATAATGATAAAAATAATATGAAATAAGGCACTGCCTCAGTCGGGATACGATCCGACTTCAACTCATCCTGTAAGATTTTAAAAGAACTGTCGAACGACAGCGCGGAAGGACATATCTTTTTAATTCGATAGTATTAAAAATATCCCATTTACCGCAGACGGATCGATTCTGTACCATTTTAAAGGTATTTGGAGTAAAAACAACACTGCCCATATCTGTACTATTGTTCAAGACGTTGCGGTTCGGACAAGTTATGTGGACGCTTATTAGGCACACGGAAAAAGCGTATTCTTCCAAAACATTGGAAGTCAGGCGCTCTGTGCACGTGCCGGAAGGACACATTTTTTTTTACTTCTGTAGTCTATATGTTTCATTCGGTATATCGCACGTTAGAGAGATCGATCCCGATATTGGTCGCCAAACGACTAAAGTCGGTAGGATCGATTCCCTAATAATAGTAATAATAATAATAATAATAATAATAATAATAATAATAATAATATCTTTATTTATAGAAGTTAGCACATAAATAGTACAAATGATACATCTTAATTTTAGATGTGGCCTTCTGAACAACCACAACAACCAAATACAATTTACACTATCAAATAATCCAATTGATATCACATTCATTCTTACGCAAATACCCCTTAAATAGATACTAGTATTGCCTTTAAGTATCCATTTATACAATGTCCATTTAGGCAATTAATTAGTGACATTATATATACATGCATATTTATAATTATAATGGCAAAGTTATAATTCAGCTAATATAAACAAAGACATTTTATAAGCTGTCAACTGTAAGATACACTTTTTATACTTACTTTTTGAAGATGTCAGAAAACATTTGGAATGAATTTCATTTGGTATTGAATTCCAAACATTTGCACCATTGTAACAAAAGTTTGTTGAACCATATTTGTACGATGTTAAGGTATAACTATGCCATTATGAACAGCAGATCTTAGATAGTATGTTTCGTTGCTGGAAAAGGTTAAACTTTCAGAGATATATGAAGGTGCTAAATTGCTGCAAGCTTTGTTAATAAGACAGCCCATGTGGAAGTTACATCTTTCATTAAATGACATCGACCCAAGTTCTTTTAGCATATCTTTTGTTCTTGTTTGGAACGTTTCATTGAAAATCATTCTTGCAGCTTTACCTTGAATTTTCATTATTTTCTTTAAAACAATTCATATTTCCTTGACACTATACAGTACAACAATAATCAAATATTTACATTATATATGCATTACAGAATATTTTTTCATTTAATCTGTCAAAAAATACGATATACGTCTCAACAATGCTATTTTTAGTTAAGTTTAGTGCAAACTGTTTCTGTTTGAACATTCCACGACAATATGTTGTCTATATAAACACCTAATATTTTTTGCACCTTGACATTTTCTATTACTTGCATGGAAATACTTAAAAATAGTTCTTTGCAATTGTTACGAGTCTTGTTTGAAAAAAAGTATCAATGCGGTTAGAAATTATGTGTTATGAAGTTTGACAAACCCACGCTTATAGCCTAAGATGGTCAAGTCAAGTAAAGTAAAGTTAATTTATTTAAAGTCGGGAATCAGAACAATTTCATACAAGCTCTGCAGAGCTTTTAAACCGACTATTAAATAACATGCATGACATAACAAAAGCAAAGCATAGCACCTTAAGCATATTAAGATATAAGCAATTATTTATTAAAATTACAAAACGTGTATTGTGTATTACAACAAAAACAGAATTAAGACTACAAACATAAGATAGCAAATGGTAATTATAAGCATTACAGACTAGCAGTGTAAGATATGTACCTCTGAAATCAGACTAGCATACTACTAGAATAAAGCAGTTATGACAAAGGTAAACATATTACATATCTTAATTAATCACATTTAAGCAATGAACAGAATTCCGAAATGACATGATTTGTAAGCAGTACGTGATTTTATTGCTAATGGCATAACACATGTGCAAAATAATTAAGTATGATATATTCTGCTATTATGCATAATACAAAACAAATGGCACAAAGAAGGTCACATATACAAATCAGTACATTCACAAGATCACAAGAGTTATGAAATACATATGGTATAAAGTACTCCCTCAACCAAACTATGTAACAAGGCATGCCAGACACTAGCATGACTCATCATCCCACTGGGCAATCATTGATCAAAACTGAGGAAATGAAGCTATTTCTCTAAAATGATTTTGGAGGGAGTGCACAGTACCTGAATGAATTTAATCCATACCTGGTAGTTCTAACCTTTGGCAGTTCAACTGTACAACAGTATTTTTGTAGTAAAAATATATTCAGGCATATGTTTGTTGTATTTTCATAAATCTCGTTAGTGTAGTGTATTTGTATACCTAAAATGGTAATGAGAGTCTTAAAAAAGAAGAAAAAAGCAAAAAAACAAAACAAAACACACACACACACTAAAATCGTATAGCCGAATTAGAGTCCGTTTTCCGTGTTAATTAACGTCACTAAACAATATCTCAAATTATCAAATTATCAAATTATTTAAGACCAAAAAGATAACGACAGAATGACTTTAACCCGACAAGCTAAACTGAATTGCTTAAAACTATTTTGCATAATGAACTAATCATTTTGTTTTCAAATGTTTCTATTTGTTTGGACAACATACAGAAATAACTTGAGATTTCTTCCACCCTTAATTGCTGATTACAGTACATAATTATGTAGCGATTCATTGACTTCGTTTACAGCAATAATCTACACATACCGAATTCTCAGACATGTACTAATGTAGAGTTTATGTGTGGTAATAATCAGTTGACTATAGTAAGTAGATAGGAGTGGTACTGCATGAAAACCTTGATTTAAATGTAACGGTAAAATCAATTGCTCAGAGTGCTAGTCGTGCCTTGGGTCTATTAATTGCCAAATGCAAAAATATTGGGGGCGTACCGTATGATGTATTTAGTAAGTTATACGATTCCGTTGTATGGCCAGCCATCAGTTACAGTGCTCCGTTGTGGGGGTTCATGTTCTTTTCGTGTATTGATGCTGTACATAACGGAGCACAACGGTTCTTCCTAATGACGGGGTTTCTGGGGATATGGAATGGAATCCTCCAATGGTACGGCAATGGGAAAGTATATTTTCATACTGGTCATGTCTCGGATCTTTTGCTAGAATACGATTCAACAAGCGAATAGCACTGTGGGCATAAAATAAAGCAAATAGATCATGTAGAAATTGGTTTTTTATCATTAGAGAATTTCTCAAAGACAACAATTTGCAAGTATATGCAGATATAGACCATTTACTACCAAATTCGTTTATTAATGATGGTGAAACGGTATTATTTAATGATTATATTAGCAGGTGGTCAACTAGAATCAATGCTGTGGTAGGTAATTCTGGCAGAGGTTGTAATAAACTTCGGTTTTATAAATTGTTCAAACATGATTTTATTCCTGAGCGGTACTGCAAATTGATAATGCCTCCGAGACATCGTGCAGCTTTTAGTAAATTTCGATGCGGTGTAGCTCCAATTAGAATTGAAACCGGTCGTTATGAAGGCATTGAATTTGAAAGAAGGACATGTCCTTTTTGCAGTGCCGTCGAGGATGAGATTCACGTGATGTTAAATTGTTCAGTATATAATTTGAAAGAAGGACATGTCCTTTTTGCAGTGCCGTCGAAGATGAGATTCACGTGATGTTAAATTGTTCAGTATATAATGATATAAGGCAGTCGCTGTTTCGAAAGGCAATCACTTGTAGAAACAATTTTCATTCTATGTCTAAAACGGATAAATGTATATTCTTGTTTTCTGACCCAAAAATGATCAGGACTAGCGCCAAAACCTGCTTTTTAATTCTCAAAAGACGTCAGTTTTTAACATGTAAGTAGTGATATTTATGCTGTAAATAAGGTTGCGTTTTGTGTTTTTTTTTTGTTTTTTTTTTTGTTTTTTTTTATCTGTGTACAGTACAAATATTTTTGTCCGCTGAAAATATTTTGCTCACCTTCAACCATTTTTTAATTATTAAAGTGTGTGAAATAGTAAAAAAAATATTTTTAAATATTTTTATTGTGCTCTGTACTTTTTTTTATATCTAATTATTTTTAATAAGATACCTATGGATTAGCAAAACCAGTTCGGTTATATTGTTTTATAGTTTTTGTAAAACCATTGATGTAGATATGACTGTGCAATAATCTCTTATAGTTCCAACATGGAACGGCGTAGTACACATGTAATTGTAAATATATATAGCTGTTTATTTGTTGTATGTATTACGATGAGAATAAAGATTTCTTTCTACACATGCACATACAGTATATTGTATTTTGTTATGTTTTTGCTGTTTTGTTTAAGTTTGTATTATCTGTATACATGTGTATCGTCCTGGAGTTGAGCATCAGTTATCATACCCTATAGGCCTATTTACTGACATAAGACATTTGTGTCTAGACTGAAAAGGCGCTTTATCAGTCCATGTAATACCATTAACTGGTATTTTACAGATCATGTCGACCCTCGGGAAATCATGTGCAGGGGAGGCAGTCGATATAATATAAAATATTTCTACTCTCTCGTATTAATCTCGCCTAACTCTGACAATATTTAGATAGATCTAGTTTTGAATCAATGGCTTGACGTTACTTTTAGAATTCTTAAAAGTTTTCAGGTTTTGACCCGTTATTTGAAGTGTCCGTCTTTTTCCTATTGTGCGTAGGGATGTTAGGGTTTAGGGGATCTATTTACTTAACAGAAAAAGTTGTGTACGTCAGGAGCAAGATGCGGTGATTTATTCTTATTGTTTGTTTTTCATTTAACTTGCTGTCCCGCTGCTTGATGACATTGGCAAAAATTTGCAAGTAACACGTAACGTAAATAACTCGTAACATAGGTTCAAAGCTTGTGCTGTATAACGTAGTGTATTTTTTACGTTTGGAGAGAGAGAGAGAGAGAGAGAGAGAGAGAGAGAGAGAGAGAGAGAGAGGTCATTTACATTACATGGACTCCGTTGGTTTTATTGCCTATTTACTTTGCCACAGGATGTCCATAACTTATTAAAAAAATTCTTCATCACGATAAAATTATAGTGAATATTATATTGAATAACTGTTACTGTGTCAATGTACTATTTAATGATGTTTCTTTTTAAATACATTTTCCTTTTGGTTAGAGACAATTTCCTGGTGGTCAGGAAATTAGCTATAGCCAAAAGATACATACCGTAGGATTTTTTTTTCTATAAAATGCCAACAACATTAAATTTGTCAGCGTTTCTAAGTGTAGCAGTATCCAGGTAAATTTTGGCAAAGGAATATATAATATTGACTTTTTAAGACAGTTTTATCGTATTTACATACTTTTTTCAGTGTACTATTTTACTATACTAGATATTTAACATACTATGTAATTTTACGTAGTCTTGAAATGACTGAATGCCAATTTGTCAAAAATACTAAACTAAGCAAAGTGGTGCTTTCCGCAGACATCTGAAAAATATCTGCAGAATGTATGAGTAATTATAATTGTTAAGATGAAACTTTTATTTCAGTCAAAGATGAAAACTTGTGTATTGAGTGTGCTTTCGCTAATATGTGGTGTTGCATTCGCGACCACTGTAGCAGTTCCATACTATATACCATCGTACGGCTATGATGATGTTTACAGTGGTGGATTTAACAGTGTCGGTGGTGGGGGACTTTTCCAGATGATCATATTCTGTAAGTATCCTATGTCGACAAAAATTCTTAATGAACTATTTTATTTTTTACTTAATTCTTTATTGTAAGCACTCTTCTAAAAATATTAGATGATAGGATCCTTAAAATCCAAAGAGATGCGCATGCGCTACAAGTACATGTATATTCATGAACATTGTGGACGAATTATCAATGATAAAACAGTCCTAATTTAGCCGATGCAAGTACAATCAATGATAAGGTAATGCAGCCCGATATCATATCATTGCATTCCAGCTGGGAATTTTGGTATAGAAGAAACAAGTAGTAACTATGGCTTCGTGAATTATAATTGAGCAATTTATAACGGCAACATTGCTGAATGTAGATATGGCTACCATTATTAGAAGCAAACACTTCATTTTTGTTTTTTGTTTCTGTTCTTGGAACAGAATTTTTCTTCTGATAAGTTTTATATATGTCTTCTCTTTACTACAAATAAACTCAACAAATATATACATTTCGCCTTGTAGCGATGCACCCTGGCTTCGAGAGGCTTTTCCGCTATACTACGTAACGCGGAAAAGGTAAAATTACATTTGGCGCAAGTGACTTGCCATTTTAACAGACAAAATGTAAAGCCATTTTCTATTGTAAACTTTTGTGTACGTTTATTTTTCCAGTGTTTGTGTTTATATTTATGATCCAACTCCTTTTCGGCACTGGAACTAGCGGAGGAGGAAGTTCCAGCTACAGCGGATCAAACCACGGTCACAGCTATTCTCCATACTGACCAAACATACAGGTTATCTGCTTACTTCAGCTTTTCTTTCTCGGTGTTTAAAATCGCACCAACTGCCAAACATCTTTGGTGTTGCCACATATATATCACATTCATATATAAATTCTTTATTATATCATTTATTGGCACACAGAAGTGATATCAGTAACACCATATAGCAATCCGAATTTAAGACGTTGTTAGATTATTTGACAATGATCTGTCTAATTTGGCGATGCATTTAGACGAATACCCTCTGAAAGAAATGGACGAGCACAGTGTTTTCTTTTGTGATGGATGCGTGTCCGAATATATCCTGTATTATGCGAGGCAATATCAAAAACATTTTTATTCAATCCATGCTTTTCCATGCTTTTTTAAAAAGGAAAGCAGTACAGACGGGTACTATTTAATCTTTTAAACGTACATACAAAATTGCCTTGTGGCGTATATGGATGTTGATTTCCTTTCGCTCAACGGCTTCATTGCTTAGTGTTCATAACGGTTAGAACCAATGTTGTTGCAGCGTTCGTTTTGAAGATATTGTATCCGGTAGGAAACATACTGGACGGTCATGTGGTGAAAATTTGAATCTCTTGTACAGAATAATGAATGTTTATTTTTGTTGTTGCAGGCTGCACTGACGGAACGAATAACTGGACCAATATTTAAACCGATAGCCAAATACAATTTGCTGCATATTTTATTCTTGAATGTTTGACTATTTTATAAATGTACAAATAAAGCATCATTATTTTACCATTCTTGTCTTTGGAATGATGTGGCGATCAGTAATAGATCTAATAATAATAATAATAATAATAATAATGATGATGATGATGATAATAATGATAATTATAACAACAATGAGAATATTAATAATAATAGTTATAAATTTTTTAATAAAGGTAACACATATGTGTCTCCGTGTGTGAAACATTTTATATCATTTTAATGAAATTGTAGACAATAATGATTTTGACGGCTTCAGTGCCATTTTCTTTCAGGCCTAAACAGAATTACAGAGTTAATTTATGAGCAGAAAATCAGACACTTCACATGGTGTCCTGTCATATCTTAAGAAACACAGTAACCATGGAAATGTGACGTTTATAATATCTTACATCTTCTTTTTTTCGTAATTCTTGAAAAAAATATTTAAATAATTTTTGTTCATATTTCATGCAGAATCAAAACAAAACAGTTAATATTTACAATAAATAACGTATTTCTTTTATTTCATTTATTTAAACAAATTTCTAAGCTTAAGTACTTATAGCTGTACTCATGCAAAAATAGTGTGTGGCCACTATAATTCTTGTGGGTCATTTTGGAATACAGTTAAAAAGCTGAAACTTTTTCTTTAAACAAACTATTAAAATAACATACATAGGTCGAGTTGTCTGTGGTAATATAAATTTAGTTCACCAGATCACTATTTGCCTACTGAAATATGGATAATTTTAGTGTAGTAATTAGTATATAAATACCAAAATATCAATGAAAAAAAAAGAGAAAAATATTTACATTGCACCCGCATGCCTACACTCCTAACAAAACTAGTCATCGGCAATTTCCTTACATTTTGCAAGACATTTCAACAACAGCACAATTTTCGGGTAACTGTTTTGGCGGTAACAAGGTTCTGCCGATAGTGTATCTTCCTATTTACAAATAGTTTCTCTATCATTGTTAATAACACCGATAGGCATAAAACTGAAGTTATTCATTCTGTGATCATTTTGACTGAAAATGGTTATTTACACTTGCCGACAATTTTGTCCAATTGTAATTTATATTTTATACAATTTCATGTAATCAAACAATGAAGCTTGTTAAACAAACGATTTCATAAGCTATGTAACTGTGTTATTTAAGGAATAATTTATAGCAAAACAGTGCATTATCACTATTTATACACGATGGGCGGTTATACGTCGGGCGTAATAATTTCACGAGGGCGCAGCGGACGTATAACCGCCCGAGTGTATAAATAGTGATAAAGCACTGTTTTGCTATAAATTATTTCGGTTCTAATGTGTTCTTTATTGTAAAATTTATATCAAATATGATTGAACTGTTTCTTCGCGCAAGCATGGCGCCTATAGTAGGTCTTTGTTTATACACGCAAGGACCGGAAATGGTAATACGTCTTGCGGCAGCTTTCAGTTCGGGCGAAAATAATGGCAAATTATTCAGCAAAGCGAATACCTAACTCAGTATGTGTGTAAATTAATCAACATATTATGCAATGTGACATTTCGTTTAAAACATGTTATTAAGTAAAATATTTCATGAAATTTGAAAGCGCTATTTCTTGATGCGTACATGGCGCTATTTAAGTATCATGTTGACGTTACGTCAACATAATATCGTTGTGATGATTAAAGCATTGTTAGTCATTAGAATATTCAACAATTCATTTTTCTGACGTCACATTTGTTGCGTCATAGCGTTAGACGGCATAGCTGCGCGCTAGAAAATAAATCAACAGAACTCAGGCAATTTTTTATGGACATCGTCAAGGACGTACATAATTATCCTTTGTAACGTGTTCGAATCGACATAATATATCCCAAATAGTGATCTGTCATGCAATAAAATCATTTTTTGGTGTTTAAAAGCGAAGGAATTATATCACGAGGGCTCAGAAATGACGTAACGTCAACGAGCAAAAATAAATAAATAAATAAATAAATACCCACGACGTTTTGAAATTCATTATAACAAAACTACCTACCTTTGAAGCGTCAATGATTAGAAATATTCTGCGTCGTAAAAAGACTATTGACCCTCATTTTGTCGGTCAATAGATTACAATGATAATAATAACGACTTTATTTAGTGAGGATATCACATTTTGGAATAGACAGTCCGGCGTATTGTCATCTAACATAATGATAAGAAAATTCTACCCTAAGTATGTAACAAAAGACACGAGTTAAAATAACGTTTTATTAAGAAACTAAACAGTATGTAGTAGTATGAAGGATTTTAAATTCTTGGCAATATTATATGCTAGAAGCACGAACAAGTGATTAGGCCTAAATTAAAATGTTATTTGTATTCCGCGTTCCAAAACAATAAACAATTTTATATGAGAAAATAGAGGAAAACATTGGATACTATTTAAAAAACCATAATATTATTTCTGTGTCTGCATGAAATAAACTATGTGTAATAGCAGAAGTAAACAACAAATTATATAAAATGTGAGAACTGCAAAGAGAATTTTACTAAGTGATAAGGCATTCAGAGGAAAAAATGAAGAAATAACTAAACAGAAATACATAGCGAAAATGTGTAGTCAAAAATAAAACATTTTAGATGTAAATAAAAATGTTAACTTTTATGGAGCTTACTATGTCTTAGAAGTCACTAATGAGAATGAACAGTGTACACAACAGTGATATTGTGGATGGTATTGATGGTGGTGGTGGGTGGAAAAAAATGGAATACTGAGATCAGGAAGTGTGGAAACGAGCAGACTTAACAACACTATTACCTTTGAGGCTATCTTACCTCTTTTACCGGATATCAGTGCTTAAAGCTGTACATAGTACGTCCAGACGGACTATACACAGATGTTCAAACCCCCTGGTTATTGGTGCTATCACTTATTACTTCAAACATACTATACACTACACCCTGAGGCTATACTGCCAATGTAGCCTGTACCAAAAACAAATATAAAAACAAATATGTCATAATGAAAACGAACATTGAATTAATTATAGTTTACAATTTTACAGTTTTATTTGGCAAATCAGCAAATCAATGCCTTTGGCCAATTAACATAAATAGAACTTGAATGTGGCCAATACATACACACACATACATAATACAGGCATATTTATATACATTTTCAACACATTATAAAGTATAGCCTACCATGATAGACATTGTTCTTATTTGTCAATACATGTGTACAACAAACTTAAGAAGCAGCTATGCGCTCAATGATTTCATTTCTACGTTTAGACGCATCCTTTAAAAAATTTGAAGTTTTATACATAGATTTTTTTTTTGAATGTAGAAGAGAGTATATTTACACATTTTTGTAACGATATTTTTCCAAAACATTCTCTATGTATAAAGAGGACAACAAAGAAGGAAATGGTAATCTGATTCAATACAATTAGAATTACACATTTTACATATTCTTTCATTTATAACGGTATCTGAGAATCTACCTAATTCAATTTCCAGCTTGTGAGAGCTTAATCTGAAACAACTCATTTCTTTTCTTAATCAATCATTGTTACAACAGCAATATATTTTTCAAAACAAAACTCTGTTCTGAATTTATTATAATATTCTAACTCGAGAAAGTGTATATAAAAATCAACTCCTAAATAATTAAAATGATTTACAACTTCGATTCTTTCACCATTGATAAACCATTTAAAATTATGGTGGCTTTTTCTTTTCTCAAATACACGTATTTTTTAACATTAATTTTAAGAACCTTTTTTTCTGAATACGTATAAATAATATCTAGCTTAGCTTGTAAGCATGCGGATCAATAGTAAACAATGCAATATCATCAGCAAATAACAACATAAACATAGATAACTGGTTCAAATCATTCTCAGTTAACTGATTAAAATCTAAAGTAGTGCTTATATCGTTAATAAAAAGTATAAAAAGAGAGTGGTTCTCCTTGTTTTAATCCAAAAGTGACATAAAACAAACTCTGAAAAATTCATATCAGAAGACATTCTTACACATGCTTTAACATTATTGTTTATAGACTTAAGAATCTTTATCATTCTGCTGCTGACCCCAGTCTTTAAAAGTTTTATCCACAAAACGTCCCTAATAACAGTATCAAAGGCCATTTTGTAATCAATAAAAGCACAATATAATTTAGATTTACAATGAAGAACATTTTGGATGATTGAAATTAAACAGAAATACAAAGTCAGCGGTACTGTTATTGTCTATAAAACCAAATTGTGATTCACTAAATATCTGCACCGATTCACAACATTTGTTGATCTATTCCTAAGTGCTAGAGAAAATAGTTTTGCCATTACATTTACAAGTGTAATACCTCGACAATTACTAGTATTTAAATTGTCACCTTTTTTGAATAGGTATAATTCCACCTTTAGACCAAGATTCAGGGTACATTCAGATCCAAAATTTTTATTAAATATAAAAACTAAGTAAGGCGCATATAATATTCATATTTCCTCTATGACTATACTTTTCATTTGTATGTTACAGTTTTACCATGTATATACACGTGACATGTTAAAAATGTTTAAAGATGTGTTTAAACGATGTACTTTATGTATAAGTCTTGATAAAAAAAGTTACAGTATAAGCTATGTACAGTACAGTAACAACAAAGGAAAGTTATTCTAGAGACCTGGTTCTTGCGCATGACACGCCGTCTCATGATGTTGTATCAAAAGCTCTCCATGCATGAAGAAGAAATACTCCGGACAAAGTCATTCTTGCATTTGGACTTTGGCCTCTAAGTGTAACATTGACCTTAGACCAAGGCTGACTCTTGCGCATGACGCTCAATTTCATGATGGTGAACAATTGTGCCAAGTTACATCAAAATCCCTCCATGCATGAAGAAGATATGCTCCGGAAAAAGTCTGTGGCCGCCGCCCGCCCGCCAGGGGCGTTCCCATAATACTAGTACGTCCCGTTTTTCAAACGGGCATATAAAAACCATTAATTTTAACATTCGAAAGTTTAGAACAGCAGGTTTCAGTTAAACATAGCACATCGTATTATTTTGTTAATGACTTGAAGAAAGTCATGAACAGTCAGTTTATTTCCTAGCCCTTGAAGATTCCAGGATGAAATCGTAAAATCTGTAGCCGCTTCTCATCGACTCTCTGGCCTGAGGGATTTTCTGGTGGGAACAACTGACCGTCAATGATTTTAGTTTATCATACTTTAGGACCGCATTTTTATCCAGCCTGTATTGCTTTAATTAATTCAAAAATAAGCGATTTTCTCCGATCCTGGATCGCTCTTGGATACTGATTATTGACCTTACTGCTCTTATATTGCGTTTAGTACGTACACTGCTTGCAATTGATGTCCAGTTTATCCTGAAAATAATTGAAGTTTGCAACCAGTGGTCTAGTTTTTCCACCAATATAAAAACCAACGCAATGTGCACGATCATTTTGATGGATGTTTTGGCATCATCCATATCCAAGGAATTTTCACAGAATTCATAAATAATTTTCACACAATCTTTATTCTAACTTGGCTTTTCGATACTGAAGTAGAGAAGATTATCTCTCATAGACCTAAATTGTATATCCACATTTTTTTCAGAGAGTCAAATGTTCTCCGCCTTTGGGCTTTTAAAATCTTTCATTAATTGTGTATTGCGGGATTTTTCGGCTTTCAGAGAGTTGTCTATTTCTATCTGTTTTTGTTTAATTTCATCACATGATTGATTACCATAATGCCTACTAGTCTCATCTCCGTAATTTTTCGATTTGAATCTAGAACCTGACTTTCTAAAGACGACACTCTACTGTCCATCTGCGTTAGTTTATGACATATCTTTCATTTGACCCTCTATTGAGTCTAACTTTTGCAATTTATTATCCATAACGTCAAGTTTATTTTTTTTCAGAATCATCTGACTAAAGTTTTGTCCACTATGATTTATTTGTTATAGGGGAACATTTGTAATATTTGCAAGCGCTTGTGGAATAAACGGATATGACACATGATGATAGTTTCCCGAATATGGTGTAATCTGTGACACTCACTGAGATGATATACATGTATTTGATTTTAAGATTATCCTAACAGCAAGCTTTTGACGTTTGAACAACCTGTCTATGTTATAGGACAGAACAAACTGAGAACATACAGGAATTTTAAAACTTCTTTTGGTACAGAACCATATGTAAATACAATTTTACCAGTTAAGCATAGGTCGGCTCTCGCCAAGTTTAGATGTGGTGTAGCGCCAATTCGCCTGGAAACTGGCAGATATGAAAGGTTAATGTTAAATGATAGAGTATGTCCTTTCTGTGTTAATGAACATGTAGTGGAGGATGAATAACATGTTTTGTTGTACTGTAAAGAATATCTCGATATAAGGAATGACTTGCTCAGCAAAGCTAGCTTAATAGATAGATACTTTATAAATTTGTCTGAAAATGAAAAGTTGAATTTCGTTTTGTCCGATCATAGAATTATGCGTCTGGCGGCAAAATCCTGTTTTCAAATTTTAAAACGTCGTAGGGAAAAGCTGTACTCCGTGTAGTGTTTTATTGTTTTTGTTTTTAAAACTTCTTTTATGAATATGGGAAGTGTTTTAAAACTGTAAATAACATTTTGTACTCTGGTTTTAAAACATAAAATTATTTTAGATGTTCAACATGCAAATGGAGTTAGTGGTTTTATTTTCAAATACATTGGGAAGTGATACAAATTTAGAATGATTTTATCCATTAGTAAGGTGGTTTTTTTAGCCTGACTTTTCGAAGGAAATAGTCGAGATATTGTACTCTAAAGATTGCACCTTGCGTCGGCGTCGCCGTGCGGTGTTGTAAAGTCAAATATTTCTGTTACTGTCTATTGTTTCCACCAGGAGAGACAATCCCCATAGCTCTGATTTGAATTTCGATATGTTTAGGTCCCTTCGTAACTTAGAAATTTGTGGTTAAAATTTTCGATTAGGTCAAATGTCTCTGTCATCGTTGAAGTTATTGACCTGAAAGTCAAATATTTCTGTTACTATTGACTTCAAACTTTAAATACTTTATTTATTATTAAATATTTTCCAGGAGAATAACTCTGACTTGAATTTTGACAGAATTATGCCACTTTTTATTTTAGACTTGTTGGTCAAGTTTTGGCTTGAACTTTAAAATAGTTATTTAATATCTAAGTCTACACCTGGAAAGACAATCCCCATAGCTATGATTTGAATTTTGAGTTTTAGAAAGTTTATACTGGCAAAGCTCTTAGTTTAGGGTCAAGCACTGAGAAAAGTCGAGCGCACTGTTACTGTTACAAAGGCTACTGTTTTATTTAAGGCAGGTTTTAACGAATAATATGTGGTTGCATGATTAGCATCATTTGCATGGTAAAAATAAATTTATAAAAATTTAACATAGTTTTATTATGTATATAAATTGTTAACAGTCTCTTGTAATTCAATAATTGAATGGCAGTGTACCATATTTTATGCTTTTGCTTTTATTATGATAGGCTGAATGTGTACATTGATGAGACTATAATAAATAAAATGTATATATAGGCAGATGCACCAACCCAAAACACACGGCAATAATCAAATAGAGGAAGAATGTATGAACTATAATATGCAGATAATAAAGTCTGTGAAAAAGAAGATATTTTAAAAGCATGGAATGCAACCAAGAAAATTATCAACGGACTAGGTATGTCCGTGAGAAGCGAAGGAAAGTGCAACACCAGTCACGTCCGTTACATTGATACTGAATGGACTAGACAAGAAAATACAACAACACTAAATCCAATGTTCAAACATTCTTTTGGAACATAGTTTGAGAGCAATTTTAGTAATGTTATCAAGTGGTTATCAATGTAAATTCTTAAGTTATTTTTTGTTTGTTTCTACATGTGGTATTATTTTTACAATCACATGGAATTTTGGAACAATATCTAAAACCACGACTGAGGATTTTATACATTAACCACCACATTGTTTTAACTTCATCTTTTTCTTTTAAATTTTGCATGAACTATATTTTCGTACTTATTTTGTAGGTTTGACAACTGCATGGTGTTTTCATTATATATTTGTTTCCTCATCAAAACCAATGATCATTTTCCTTCGTGATTAATTGTAAAACACGATTATGTCTTTTACAGTCCTCTACAGCATTGTAGATGTTTTTTTTTTTTTTTTGGTATCAAATTAAAGCGTATAGGTACATCTCATTAAATCATGAATTCATCAATTTATTTGTCCATAAAACTCGTATTTGAACGGTGGAAAGAATTTGCAAAATTTGCACGTGTAGCGATCACACTTTAACGCATATAGATGATGATATATACAACACTTCTAGTGCTATTTCATAAAACCAAATCACGAAATACTCATTTGTTTTCGAAAGATCATTGCTATCTTCATACCTTAAACATTATAATTATATTCAGTTGATATTTTCTGACATTTCACCATTACAGACATTGACATCGTTACCTTCAGCAGAAAGTATACATCATTAGTTTTCGTGGCTTCCTTCTTCTATTTTAAGTTACAAAAATGATTTGGTTGAAAATCTGCTCCAGGTCAAGGAAGCGGCAACACAGAATGAGGTCGCAATGTATAGTTATACAACTGTAACAGTTACAGGATTCAAAGGAGCGGTCCAATATTTGACGTTGAGTGTAAAAGATTTATTATAAATATCATGTCGGCTTATAGTTTGGCATTGTTATTGGTTCGTCATAATTCTTGTTTTTTGAACTGAAAATATAATTTCATACTTCGTTTTATACCATATTTTAATGGAGGTGGACTTGGGGTAGGCGGTGGATACTTAGTAAAAAGTAAAGGTTAAAATTTTATAATACTACCCAGCAATTTGCTGGTACCCGTTTACAGCTGGGTCGACTGAGGCAATCATGATAAAGTGTCTTGCCCATGTTTTAGTAATAGCTATCATCCTAAGCTTCCGAAAAATTCTAGCGTAAAACATATACAAAAGGTTTGTCGTAATGATGAATCATTGAATGCAGATAGACAAACTTTGAGGCATACGTTTCTATAGTTTGTTTTGTATGTAACATATAACCGGAAGTGAAATGCGTGGGGTTCACTTTCTTCGATAGGTCCCTTTTTTCACAAATTAACCATTTCCATCAGGTTCTTTACCATCAATTTCATGAAAAATAGGGACATAGAGACATCTTATACAGAGTGAGGGTAATGTTTGACCTTTCCCAAACTGTTTTCGGCTTTTTCCTTGCTCCACTGTCGCTTTGTCATCTATTTTCGCGACTTACGAAATTTACCTCTTTTTGCCTTTGTTGCAGTAGACATGTGTAGAATCACTCTGTGTATGGTGGGGATTCTATCCTTATCTCTATATATTATGAGTGCTGAGCTGTCATACCAGATTGGAGGAGGTGCCTTCAGAAAGTTGGGTTCTATTAAGCTAAACAACATATGTTGCTCTGGGGTTAGCCCATATTTACTGGCAAAATTTGCTCAGAAATTTAGTACATATACAAGAACAGATAATGGTATTCCTGCTTTAGATCTTGCTTTTGCTTTGTCCTCTGGACTGCTTCACTTGAAAAAATTCAGAAAGAGGCTCCTCAATCAAAATAGACTCACACTCATGTATATCTGCCTCATATTAATAATGATGGCTTTTGACACTGAAACCAACCCAGGACCAAACAGCACAGTTACAAATAGATCAGATCTTTGCGGTATTTGTACTAAAGTAGTAGGTTGGCATCCAGACCGTTGTATTTATTGTGAGGAATGTAGTACATGGTATCATGCACAGTGCCAGGGCATGAGCTCACATATGTATGATTTTTACAGTGATCACTCAGATGAATTTTGGGAGTGTCATAAATGTGGGATACCAAATTTTGCATCATCACTTTTTGAAAACTCGTCAATTGCCGACTCAAATAATTCCATCTCAGATGTCAGCTCAGATCTGTCATGTTTAAAATCACCAACAGCCACAATCCAACATCCCCTTCATAGTAGTACTCCAACTGGAAAATCATCACACCCAGTAACAAACATTCAGACAAACAGAGCTCCTAAACAAATTCGAAGGAAACAAAATATCCAACATCTCAAAATCATTACTGCAAACTGCCAGTCTGTAAAAAGTAAAAAATTGGGTTTTCTTGCAATGTTAACAACTGTTAAGCCTGATATTGTGCTTGGTACCGAATCATGGCTGAAGCCACACATAAAAAATTCTGAAGTCTTTCCACCCGATTATAAAGTCTACAGAAAAGATCGTAAACGTCGTACGGGAGGTGGGGTTTTCATTCTTGTTTCAAATACGCTTACCAGTAATTCTCTACCGGAACTTCAGTCAGACTCGGAGATCATCTGGGCTCAGATCAAACAGAAAAGTAAACAAGATCTTTATGTTTGTAGTGCCTACAGACCAGAGAGGGACCTTAGTTGCATAGATGAAATAAATCGTACCACCTTACTTATTGACAGTAGTGACAACACCATCATAGTTGGGGGAGATTTTAATCTTGGAAATGTTAATTGGCAATCTCTTACAGTTGATACTGGTGCTACCCATGCAGATGAAAGTAACAAACTCCTTGACTTAGCAGACTCCTTTGGTTTTCAGCAATTGATTCATGAGCCAACTAGAACTACAGACACTACTCAAAATACCTTAGACCTTTTATTTATAAATAATCCAACCTTAGTTGATAATATCAAAGTCATTCCTGGCTTTAGTGACCACTGTATCCCTTTCATTGATATAACAGCTACCCCCCGAATAAATTACAAAGAAAAAAGAAAGATACTTTTATTTGATAAAGCTGATTGGGCTGGTTTTAAATCAGAGTTAGTAAATTTTGGAATAGAATTAAATAAAATGTCCGATAAACTAAATGTTCAGGAGTTTTGGGATAACTTCACGTCTAAACTAGAGAGTTTGACAGATAATTATGTACCATCTAAAAATGTAAATGGGAAACACCACTTGGCTTGGATAAACACTGAAATAAAAAAGTTGCTTAAAAAAAGGGATAGACTGTATGCCAAGTTCAAAAAGTCAAAAGGAAAGTACCTTGATAAACTTAAGAAAGTGAAAGCACTTATACAAAAGAAAACAAGAAAAGCCTACTGGAATTACATTAACAACATTGTATGTGATCCTACTGAACAAAAACATGGAACTACCAAAAAATTTTGGAGTTTCATTAAAAGCCTTAAGAAAGACTCCTGTGGTGTTGCACCCCTTAGAGAAGATGGCATACTGAAGTCCAGTTCTCGTGATAAGGCAAATATATTAAACCATCAGTTTTCCTCTGTTTTTACCAAACCAGATGATTTTGTACTCCCAGACCTTGGAAACAGTCCTTACCCTGACATGAAAAATATTTCAGTTTCTGAAAATGGCGTCTCTAAACTACTTAAAGGACTAAATCCCCATAAAGCAGCTGGCCCAGATGCCATAAAACCTAGAATTCTTAAAGAGTGTGCTGATGAAATAGCACCAATTTTCACTCTCATTTTCAATAAGTCATTACAGTCCGGACTCGTACCATCTGATTGGAATCAGGCAAATGTCACCCCTGTCTTTAAAAAGGGGGAGAAGTTTAAACCTAGCAACTATAGGCCAGTGTCACTGACATGCATTGCATGCAAAATACTTGAACACATTGTAGTTAGTAACACCCTTGATCATCTGGATGCAAATGATATTATAGTTGACAATCAGCATGGCTTTCGAGCACGTAGATCATGTGAGACCCAACTTGTGGGCTTTGTTCATGATCTTGTCAAGTCTGTAAAGGAAGGCCAGGTTGATGTCGCTATAATGGATTTTAGTAAAGCTTTTGATGTAGTAGACCATAGAAGACTCCTCCACAAGCTTAAATTTTATGGTATCAGAGGCAATGCTCATCACTGGATAAAAGCCTTTCTCAGTAATAGAAAGCAGAAAGTAGTTGTTGATGGTGCTATGTCGTCTGTAGCCACAGTTGATTCTGGTGTCCCCCAGGGTTCCGTTTTAGGGCCTCTTCTATTTCTTCTCTACATAAACGATCTCCCTGCCAGTGTTCGTTCGGATGTGAGACTGTTTGCTGATGACTGTATCATCTATAGAGTAATACGCTCAGCTGTGGACTCACATACCCTTCAAGCAGATCTGGACAGACTGGCAGGGTGGGAGAGGAAGTGGAGGATGGCCTTCAACGTAGACAAATGCCACATCATGCACATTACCCCACCTAGATCTAAACCAGTCATGACTGACTACTTTCTTCACAGCCAACCCTTGTCTGAGGTCAAACAAGCTACCTATCTCGGTGTGGAACTTTCATCTAATCTCTCTTGGTCTCCACACATTAGCAAAATAACAAATAAGGCCAGTCAAAATCTTGGGTTCTTAAAACGAAATCTACATTCTGCCAAACCTGAAACTAAAGCAGCAGCCTACAAATCAATAGTCAGACCTTCCTTGGAATACTGTGCTTCTGTTTGGGACCCTTATCAATTAAATGACAAGCAGAAATTAGAAAATGTACAAAAGAGGGCCGCTAGGTTTGTTACCAACAACTATTCAAAGTCGCCGGGTACTGTAACACAATTACTACAGCAATTACAATGGGAGTCCTTAGAGCGCAGAAGACAGAACATCCGTCTTAGCCTCTTCCATAAAATACATTATGGGCTTGTTGACATAATACCTTTACAATATATGGATCCACTATTAAGAACATCCAGACATCACCATCAACTAGCATATCATATACCACACTCATCAGTTGACTACATAAAGTACTCATTTTTCCCTAGGACAATAGTTGAATGGAACTCACTGCCGGTGCACTTAGTCAGTGCTGACTCAAACGCTGTGTTTAAGTCGGGACTGACTGTGTTACCACACATCCCCTAGACAGTACATATATGCTTTTATCTTTTAACAGTACTAACTCTCTTGTTTCTTCACCATGTACATAGTAGATTATGCAATGTATAGGCTTTAAGGGCTTGAGTAGGTTTTTGCTCTATTTTTTATCACATTGTCAATGTCCTCCTGGGTGGATTGAGTAGCTTGGGAGGCTTGATAATCTTTCACTTTACTAACCCCCACGCATGGCCATTATAGTCCAACAGGACTGCTTGCCATTATCAAAGATGATGATGATGATGATGTTCTCAGAAATGTTATCAAACAGTCAGACAGGGCAGACAAACTAACATTGTGTAGTTGTGTTTTAAATACACATACATATACGCCTAGCCAGGATTTTCTGGAAGTGGGTGCGAATACGAGCAGTGAAAGGGCAAGTGGGGTTAGGTGCGGGAGGGTGTTTCTCCTACAGGTGTAGGTATTGGGGCCCCCCCAAGGAAAAGGTAAAATCTGGAATGCATTTACATAGAATTGACGTATTATCTAAGAACTTGCAGGATTCGGACTTGAACCTGGTTTGTCATAAAATCCACCAGAATCAACAAAATTCCAACATTTCAATACTAGTATTTCTCAAATGTGGCTGACTGTCTGTGAAGGGACCTGTCCTTAATAACCGAACAATGTTTGTGTCATGAAAATCTCACTAACGCTAGAGAACATTAGCGCTTTAAATAGCTATCAATTAATATATATCAATTAGGTTGTCAATATAATAAACATCGTGAAACAGATAATAGTCTAGTGTCTGGGGAAATTTATATGCAAAAAAGGTCCCCTTATAATTTCACCAAAAAATTCAGAGGAATGGCTGAAATGTTAGAATCTACCAAGTGACTAGCTGAAATCATGGTACGTTTTTCAGAATCCAAGATGGCCGCCAAAATTTAATGTCGCTTGAGAACCATTATTCGCTGCGGTTGTTAGTATTTTTTTTTTTTTAATCTCATATACGTTTTTTTTTATTTGAATCAACACAAGAAAGTCAAGTCCCATTTTTTATATCGAAAAATTATTAAGAAAATGCGTTTTTATAAGAAATAAATGCTAATTTTAACCTTAAAATGGCCCAAAATGTTCGGAAAGGGGTCCTATTTTAAATTTGTATTCAGATCCATTGTACCAATGTGCTCTTATTTTTGTATTAAAATAATTGTACACATTTGAGAGAGACAATTACACCACTGATACAATAAAATATGAATTATTTTTTATTTTACTAGCCAAAAAGTGGGTGGGGTTCCTAAATATTTATATCAGCCAAAATTTAGAATTTCGCATTAGACCCACTTTTCGCTGCGATTGTTAGTATTTTTTTATTTTACATACATTTTTTTTATATTTGATTTTTTATAGTGAAAAATTAATAAAAATGAGTTTTTTAAAGAATAAATGCTAATTTTAACTTTAAAATGCCCCCAAAAGTTCATATTTATAAACATGCTATCCAGGTGCTCTTATTTTCGTATTACAATGATTGTACACATTTAGGTAAGACAGTTACACCATTTGTACAATGAAAAATGAATTATTTTCATTTTACCAGCCAAATAGGCGGGTGGGGTATAGAACTATGCATTTTAGCATATTGTCTTATATTTTACTTTGTTGCATATGTTACTAAATATAGTAACATATTTGCATTGATTTTAAACGTATATGAGCAGCGTGAGGCCGATATTTGCATCCGTGTGAGCTGGCGTGCCTGATATCGATATCAAGCACACGTCCTGGTGTGCCAAAAATCCATACCAGGAACACTTCCGGCTGTTCAAAACATCCACGAGCAGAATGTCAAGTATATACAAACTAACGTTTATTTTACAAAAGAATACACGGTATGAATACACAATTTCCCTACCTTCTTCTTCTACGGAGGTTGAATAAGTCTGACACAAGAACTTACGGCACTAAAATGCATGAATTTAAAACAAATGTTTTTGAAAGGAAATAACGTCAGCGTCGTCAGAAAACGCATTACATAAACTTTCAAAGACACTATGCAACATGAAATTATTTTAATGTCGTTTTCTCTTTAACAGTATAGTGGAACGGTTATAAAAAAGGGCTGGTGTGCCTTAAGGCGATAGTGGCATTCTAGACCGGTATTTGCCCTCGGGCCAATACCTCATCTGGTATGCCAATATCGCCTTAAGGCACATCAGCTCGGTATAATAACCTCTAAATCTACCAATTTAAATTCTGTAAAATAGTTCGGCTTGTATTTCATAATTAAATATGAACAGGCAGAAAAAATCCGTATGGTACCATTTAAATTCCGTATTGTATCTTCCGTATTGTATACTGCCGGACTACTTTCATTAATATGCATGACCTGACGCAGTTCTATAAATAGCGCACATAAAAACTTCACCTAGTTCCATTTTAATATCGATAAACGTTGAAGAGTTCGTTCAATAACAAAACAACAACAACACAAAAAAAAATGCATTTAAACGAAAAACAATGGTTTTATTCAAGAGAAAATCACTGTTTGAAACATATTGTTTTGATTCTAACATGACATCAAGGATTATTTTGTACATCTTTGATAACACCTACTAGATATGAACCTGTTTTGTGTGATTGTCTTTTTCAGCACGCCGCTATGACGTTTGGCGCTATAGCGTAACAGTTGTTACATGCAAACAGTTATTTGTTGCATAATAACGCACAAATTTCAGTCTCATCTTTTTAATAGGAAATCAAGTTGTGTTGTGTTTGAATTATTGGCAATGCAAGGCTAAACTTTTATATTACCTGGAGTTGGAGCGGGAATGGTTGTTGTTGGGGTGTGAATGATAGTAAACGTGTACTACAAGTTTGGCCGGCCAGGAATATAGACTAGAGTAAATCCAAGTGCACTTGAAACTTTCTGAGTGGTGGATGATTTAAGAGCATAAAATCTTGGTTTTACAAAGTGAGTTATCATGATATTAATGACTCCCTTAATGACTGCAAAGGGGTCAAGCAATGATTATTTGTGGAAGCAATATAATATCACACAAACATCTCTGTGCAGCCTTGACCAATAGTACAAACATTATAACTATCTAGATACATTTATCAAAAAAAAAGACCTGATCCTGACATGTTTAAGCTTTTGGGATTGTCTGGCTACCGACACGATAATTTGTTTTACTAGTATTTCGCGATTCCCTAATTGGGGATGGGTGCATTTAGATTAATCCGCGCCATATTAACACATCCCTCGGGATTCTGCAGATGTTATAACACGAAAAAACATGCGTTATCCCTACATTAGCAGAGACCTAAAGCACAAAGTGTTTATAGTTTTATAGTTTATTCGTTTATTAAATTCTCATCATTGTACAACATTGCATTATACATTCTATACAATTCCTGCTATAAAAGTATAATGTCATTCATGATTTGAATTATAAGAGACTGTTTAGATTCTACAACGTAAAATAACAAGTCTTACACCACATTGTCACAAACTGACGTACGGGCCTCAATGTATCTGTAGTTTAAATGCAGGTATTGCATCATCTTTTTGTAAATTTTTTAGTTATTGAGGTAAATGTCAGATTTTACGCAAAAACACAAAATATCTCTCGTGTTTTCCTGTATTTTATAACTTAAATCTCCATGTAAATTTCATTAAATTCGGTTCAGTCATAAGGTAGTTGATATTTTTCAAACTTCAGTAATTTATGTTTCTATCCCCAAAACCACTATAACGGGTCTTAAATTGTCCAATTCAGATCCGCGCCAAAGTAATCGGATTTCACTCCCGTGAAAATCGAAATAGCATGAGTTCACGGCTCTGTCGTGAGTCCCGTGAAAATCAAATATTTGGCGGGACATAACCCTACAAATAGACTGGACTAGATATGCCTAGTGCACAACATTTTTGACAGTCAGACGAAATTATGCCCTTTAATATTTTTGGTAGAAATTTTGCCCGATCGAGGTAGGAAATTTATTTGTTAGATCTTTGTATAATTTTTTAATTACGATTTTATTTAGTAAATTTTTGTTCATTCTACAGAATTTTGTAAAACGTTTTCATTTCGGCAAGAGATTAGCTAGTTTCAGTATGTCAGGCTAATTTATTAATTTTTTCAGACTTTTGTTAATTATTTCGAAAGAGGGATCTAAAATGTTTCGTTAGTATAATTTGTACAATTTATATTGAAAATTGTGTAACATGATAATTAGAAAGTTATCTTTGTCATAAATGGTATACGTCAATATTTTCGTTGTAAATTTTGGAACGCCGGTATTGCATTGCATTGCATTGTAATGTATAAATGTATGTGTTGGCAAGTATAGTATCGTGTATTTGATATGTAATTGTAATTTGAAATTTTTGTGTGCCAGTCTATAGCATATCGATAAAATGTCCGGGTTTTTTTTGCATGGTAGTTGATATTACATTCATACCAGCTATTGTGTTACGTTTGTTTTGCATTGCATTTTGTTAATTTGTGGTTGGAAATAATAGCTGCTGTTTATCATTTCCTTATCTGTAATTTTTTAACATAATCTTTTTATATCTTTTCATACCTTAACTTAAGACTAGTAAGTAATTAATTTGAGAAATAATGAAAGTAATAAATGACGTATTGTAATCACGTGACGTATGAACTTAGTAGCACGTATTATTTATGAGAGCTTACGGAGGTATGATGTACCCAAAGGAGAGGTTTTATGCCCTTATTTGTATTGCTGTGGAGCTTACCATATGTTATATATTTTAGCTTCTTCCACCAGACGACTTTTTACCTGGTGATGTCACGACCCGGAAGTATTTTACCCGAGGTTTGCTGAATTTTACTCGCCTGGATGTGATCTCCCAGCGCAAAGATTATTCGTCCCATGGTTGTGCCTTAACCGCCAAGACGCTGATATTTGTAGTCAACTGAGGCAGCTCAGGGATACAAACACCTACGAACATTGGACATGGGGAGCCAAAAGAGACAACGTTTTCGCGATTTAGCGGGACATTATTTTACTAAATTTTAGTTCTTAGTGCTTCTTTAAGTTTTAAGAGAAAGTAACCATCTGTTTAATCGTCACATGAACAATCAACTGTAATTGATAGAAATGAACATCTTTCAGAAATCGGATTTTGAGCTCAGTATTTTTTTCCTTTTCTTCTATTTAGTTTTTTTTTCATTCATCGTAAACAATCATTTTTCTGTAAATAAACTTGTAAATATTGTAATGTGTGTTAAGTTTTCCGATAGTTTCTGTCCCCGGTTCGTCCATCTTGTTACACACATCTTGACAAAAATGTAAAAAAAAAAAATGTTAAGAGACAATCCTTATTCAGGAATAATAATAATTTCCAGAGTGTAGTTATGCCTGAAATTTATCTGAAACTATAATCTGTAAATTGTTATTTCCTTTTAAAAATATGCACATAATTAAGAAATAATTTCATCTACAATAAAAGATTAATAATTGTCTCTAGACAGACTTAAAAATAAGTGAATATTGTATTTGTAAACATGTTTAGCAATATGTACATATTAAATCTAAACAGTTTAAAACCAACCTATCTACTAAATACATAAATCTTCATGCCTTCGTCTTGAAGCATTAAAGCAGGTTTTGGCTAGTATATGAATATGATTTTGACTAGAAAGCAAGTTCTTAAACTGGTTAGAGTTAGACAACCTCAAAAACTTTTATTTGATGAACATACATATGTTATCAAATAAACTAATTCTTATGTCATCATATAACTGACATTCCATGATTACATGAAATTCAGATTCAACCTTGTTAATACAGAATAAATACAATGTGTTAACAAACACACTTATGTTTTCTCTTTCATTTCATTCAGGCCAAACATAAAATATTTATTGTCTAACTGTACTCAGTAAAAAGAAACACTATTTAGGAGTGGTACCGAACAGGTATTTGATCCAAATATTCAATATATCAAACATTCAAACAAAACTTTATCAAAACTGAATCGCACATGAATAATGGTTCACAAAAAAAAACACATTTTTATGTCATTAACATAAAGCAAGAAGAAAAAAGCACACGCGAAAAGAAAATAATCGCGTGAATAGGCCAGAATCACTATTCCCTAGCATACTGCAGATTAAAGTTTATGTAACTGTAAATCTAGCGTCTACCAAGTTTGATGTGAATCCAAAACGAGCAACTATCATTTGTAAATCTGTGGAGCAAAGTTCTTGTTTTTGTACTACGGGCTTTCCAGTTTCTCTTAAAATACCCGTTTTTGCAAAATGGACCAATTTGGACAAACAAGGATCTCTGTATCCATCTATACAGTGTACCCAAGAAATGCTGTAAATCACTGCATTTAGTTGAGAATCTGACGGAGATGTACTTCTTAAAGATGTGAAAATAATGCAACAGAATGATTGGAGGCTGGTAAAGAACTGAGATTGTAACAATAACACCATTTGCAGAACTTTTTGAAATAACAATTGTAATTTTTAAATGTATTTTCGGCCTTAGAATTTTATGAAATGTTTCAGGTCCTTGTTGATTTCTATCAAATCCGGATGTGTAACCTCTGAATCTATGTCTCTCAAAACTCCGACTTTAAAGGCATCTGTCAAATGTAAAATGGAAGGGAAAAATGAACATACTTTTTTGATAACTGTAGATTAAAGTTTATGTAACTGTAAATCTAGCGTCTACCAAGTTTGATGTGAATCCAAAACGAACAATTATCTTTTGTAAATCTGTGGAGCAACGTTCTTGTTTTTGTATTACGGGCTTTCCAGTTTCTCTTAAAATACTCGTTTTTGCAAAATGGACCAATTTGGACAAACAAGGATCCCTGTATCCATTTATACAGTGTGCCCAAAAATGCTGTAAATCACTGCATTTAGTTGAGAATCTGACGGAGATGTACTTCTTAAAGATGTGAAAATAATGCAACAGAATGATTGGAGGCTGGTAAAGAACTGAGATTGTAACAATAACACCATTTGCAGAACTTTTTGAAATAACAATTGTAATTTTTAAATGTATTTTCGGCCTTAGAATTTTATGAAATGTTTCAGGTCCTTGTTGATTTCTATCAAATCCGGATGTGTAACCTCTGAATCTATGTCTCTCAAAACTCCGACTTTAAAGGCATCTGTCAAATGTAAAATGGAAGGGAAAAATTAACATACTTTTTTGATAACTTAACGTCAGCTTTAAAATGGGAACTATATATGACGGATAGGCCTACCTTACAGACAAAAACATATCAAAATATATTATCGCACTTCCTGAGAAGCACAGGACATCGTCCCACACATGATATCGTAAATAGGCAATGGATTAGAATCAATACACTCTAAATCATTCCTGTGCAGCACAGGATTTCGCCCTACATTTGATGTAGGCGGTTATGAACTAGATTTAATTACATGTAGAAGAACAACATAAATAAACGCAATACTTTATTTTCCTGTGCAGCACAGGACTTCGCCTCACATCTGATGTAGGCGGTTTAATTATTATGCAAAGACGCTTGATTCAAAGCATAACATTACTTTCAACGTGCACAAAACTATAGCTTCCCGTGTGTAAACACTTTCCAGTACAAGCATAAAATTTAATGTTTATACAGGCTATGTTGACAACAATGACCACGACACATCGTAATATATAAAAATAGGCCAAAAAACTGTGTTTACCTATCACCTATGTGTTTTCATTCTTTAAATTCTCACGGCTAATACCTTACTAGTAAATCTTCTAGATTGACTGAAAACTGTATCATCACTAGAAACAAAAATATTTTGCTCTTTGGCAAATTCTAGAATATCATAAACAAAAACCTGTTTTTTCAAAATTTGGCTTGAACAAAATTGGCAAAAAAGGGGAGGTTGGCCATTTTGGAACAATCAAGGTTCCGTGGGCTTGACAAGCAAGTAAATGAAAAATTGTTCTGTTTACAAGACGGATTTAGTGAACCAACCATTTATTTGAATTATGCCATTTTTGCGTAAAGCAATGCCTCAGATTCGAAATAAAAAAAACTTTGAATTATATCTTTTCAGTTTTCGATTACGAGAAGTGGCAAATCTGTCTACATCATGTGAGCCCCATTTTGAATCTAGAAATGCGAAAAATTCTTCTGTTACTTCCCAGTTATCAGTATCCCGAATTTTACTTATATCATCTGCAACAATGTTTTATTCTCTTGAAACCCATTGTAACTCTAAATCTATGCTATATTTAAAACAATTTAGATCAAAAACTTTTAACGCAAGTGTCTGCATCTCAAGGTTGGAACTACCAACTTTAACAATGTGAACGCAATTTTGGGTTCAGAGAACCATTTAACAGCTTGATTGTTAAGGAGTTTTCCATAAGCTCTTAATGCTAAATAAACAGCCTTAATTTCTCTGTACGTGGAACTTTTTGCCTTCTCTTCTACAGACCAAGATCCGTGAAAAATATTGACTGACAAGTTTACAATGTAGGCCCCAAAAGCAAAATCAGAAGCATCCGAATAAACTAATGTTTGTGTTGGTTTGTACTGAGCAATTTCCCTTGCGATTGATTTTCTCAATATTATCAGACCAAAATGGCAGTTCTGAAATGCACGGATTGTCGGCCTTTAATCGGAAAACAGAATCCCAAGACCTGCTTTGTACTATTTCCTTATATAAAAATCTTGTCATAAGCCTTGCAATGTTTCCAATAACCGGAATCATAGAGATAATTTTACCAGTACAAACAGCTATTTTTTTGGCTGAAACATGAGGTAAAGATTCAATAATGCCTGCTCAGCAGATTTTTAGATCTTCGATCCTTCTTGAAGGAATCGCCAGAGAAAACTGCTTACTATCCCATAACAAACCGATCCATTCGAGAACTTGAACGGGAATCCAAATGGATTTATCATTATTTATGACAAATAAGCTTGAATTAAACTCTCTTTGTCAAATGAAGAATCACGCAGTGTACTATTAAAATCCCAGCCATCGCCCAAAAACATAACGATCTTTATTGCATTAAACCTCCAAAATTTTAGTAGCTCCCTAAGAGTTTTTGTAAAAATAAACGGGGCTGAACTAAGTCCGAATGGGACCACTGTGAAACAAAATATTTATTGTTTACACAGAAACGTAAAAAAGTCTGATGAGCTTGAAAAAAATCAAGGTGATAGTAACCTTAAGAAAGGTCAAACTTGAACAAAAGCTGTCTTTTTTTAAATAATCCAACGCTACTTTCCAATCTTCGAACGAAAATATGTTTGTTTGCAAGTCTCAGATCTAGAATAAGTCTCTTTTTCCCTTGTTTGTTTATAGAAACACTTAAAGGATTCAGCACGTAAGGTACAAAAGGAGTTTCAACAATATACTGACAAGAAAGCATTTCAGAAATGGATTCTCTGACAAAATCTATATTGTCATTTGCAGACTTATTATTTCTTGCAAAAGAAGACGGAGGGGTGGTGATAAATGGAATTTTGTACCCATTAGACAAAACATCAATGATATCATCATTTGCCCATATGTTTTTCCAGTAATTTACATGTTCTTTAGTCTACCTTTGACATTGATAGAATTATCAGACGAAATCGAATGAAAATCTTATTCATATATTTTAAAAAACTGTTCATTGTCAAACAAATTTAAATAATACTTATCATTTATTGGTGTTTGCTGGAACTGGAACTCTGGGTTCTGGCTTGCTTCCTGATTGTATGTAGTTTGATGCGTTATTGACCCAAAGGCAGTCTTTCCTGATGTGCCCGGTTTTGCCAAAACATAGCAGATGTCGCTGGCAATAGTTCTTCGTCTACCACGAAAACTGAATCTATCACGAAAACTGAAGTTTTCCCTGATAAAAATACCACTCTGGTAAGGTGATAATCCCGGCTGACGAGATGAATATTGGTTCCCAGCCAATGGTGGTCTTGGTGCAGTATCAGAAGCACGCATGAAATCAAAAGAAGAGTTCTGGACATTTTTGACGTGAGATGTTTTTAACTTTTTGATAGCTTTATTTTCTGCTATTTTCCTCACTGTCGCTACCAAGCGAAGGAGTCTCGTATTCATGGACTATTGCCCAGTCCCCGGGGGAATTTTCTGCAATCGTTATGAGTTATTTCGATGTTTAACCTTTTTCAGCAATTTACCGGCTATTGATATAACCTCTTCAGAATCAGAATTAGATATTATATCTTCGATACCATCAATAATCTCGCCGTTCAATTCAAATTGATGTCTATGTAACTTGTTCTTAAACTTTGGAACCTTCTCTTTAGGTTTGTTAGCAAAATTGTTCTTAAACTGTTTCTTTAAATCAAGCAACTGAGAGTCAAAATATGTTCTTAAGAGCCCGAATGCTTTATACACATTTCCATCAGTTTCCCCCGAGGGCTTACCACGATTTTGGGCACGTATGCTCCCTTCTTCGGCTGAAGATGTTTGACCTCTATCCAAAGCACTGGCGTTTCTATCCTCTAGTGAAAATTGTGGATTAAGACGTCTGGATTCGTTGAAGTCTATTGACGGTGAAGAGCAACTTTCATTGTCGTTGGACATCTCAAAAGTTTACGTGTTGTCTACCTGTTCGGACCGTCGAATGCCAATCTATTTTCAATACTGTACAACTCGCACGGAAACTCCGTGCACACGCCTGACTGACCACCAAAACAAAATTTTTACTCGCCTGGATGTGATTTCCCAGCGCAGAGATCTTTCGTCCCATGGTTATGCCTTAAGAAAACCCATGTGTATGCGATAGAGGCTGTATTTTTCAATTGATCTTCATGAATTTTGGTCAGAACTTTAACCTTGATGAAATCTAGGCCAAGTTCGAAAATGGGTCATCTGGGGTCAAAACCTAGGTCACTAGGTCAAATCAAAGAAACACCTTGTGTATGCGATAGAGGCTGTATTTTTCAACTGATATTCATGAAATTTAGTCAGAATAATTACCTTGATAGAATCTAGGCCAAGTTCTAAAATGGGTTATCTGGGGTCAAGAACTAGGTCACTAGGTCAGATCAAAGAAAAACCTTGTGTATGCAATAGGGGCTGCATTTTATATCGGATCTTCATGAAATTTGATCAGAATATTTGTCATGATAAAGTCTAGGTCGAGTTTGAATATGGGTCATCTAGGGTCAAAATCTAGGTCACCCGGTCAAATTAAAGAACAGCCTTGTGTACGCAATAGGGGCTGCATTTTACACTGGATATTAATAAAATTTAGTCAGAATGATTGCCTTGATAGAATCTAGGTCAAGTTAGAACGTGGCTTTTCCTGTCGGACTACTGACCTTGATACATGACACTATTACACAATCAATTTTTAATTCACATTGAATGCCACTTACTAAAGACACATATGTGAATATTTTTGACTGTATTAGAGAGGTTGTGTTTTCATAATCGTATTGTATGATTTCATTGTTTACTCCAGTAAACGTGAGGTGCCCAAACTCAGAAAAACTAGATCTTGAATAACGTTTTGCCGTGCCATACGTGTTCAAAATATATTTGTAAAATCTAGAGGTTAATTAAACCATAAGGTATTAAAAATTTAGATTTAGATGTAGCACACGAGATTGAATAAGTTTGTCAAATTCAAGGAGACGATATGATACGATTTGAACGATACGACATTTGACTTGATTTTGATGTTACAGTTTTCACCTCAATATAAATGTACAACTTGTAACATGGATTTAAAGGTAACCGAAATTATTATTTGAATGTTGTCAGTCCGTACGATCACTAGACTTAGCAACAAGGTAAGCATAAACGCAGTACAATATATAATTTAGACTGAAAAAAGATAATTAAATGTTCTGAATAAAAATGGTTATATAGATCTAGTATAAAAGTGTCCATACTGAAAAGGTCATTGTTTCTCATTAAGTTGTAAAATTTTCCATTTAATAGATATTTTGATGAAGTATCTTAAACATTTAATTTAGTTTACCGTTTTTGAAATTCTTATACATACAACGTTCACCTCCGCTGGAAAGAGCTCTGAAATATTACCATTATTTAGCGAAAATATGCTTAATTGAATAATTGAGAATAAAATAAAAACAATGATCCAAAAGGAATAGCCGTTTCGTATTTTCTGAATCAATCTGATATCAGATTTTGAAAAATGATCAATTGTTTTGACAGGAACGGCCTTAAAAACTAAGGTTAAACCAATATTAAACTCCCACATAACATTTTCGGCAGTCACAGCTGAGTAGGATAATGAAGCTATATTTGTAATTTATATCAAAATTAAATGTTAAAAATCAAATGCACTTTAAGTCCATATCAGCTGAGACAGAAAATTATTTTGTGAACTTTTCGGATGATCATGTCCAAGATCATACGTCTATGTCGGATGTAACATTCCAAAACTATTCTAAAGCCATTGAGCAGTTCATGCGTAGCATTGTCAACGGGATTATATTTTTATCGTTGTCGACTCCAATAACACTATTTTAGCAATTCTGTCTGGCCCTTTAATACAGCCAGCTCAATACATGTAGTCAGGACTAGCTCTTCACAATTATTGACAATGTGTTGATCGAGTACCTCTTCATACACCTGCTTTTACGGTATGTGTAGATGCTTGTGTTTAGGAGACTCGAACAAAAATCAAAAGTTAAAATACTATGTGTGTCTTTTGTTGTTACTTCAATTTACGAAACGAACCCTACTAGTATCTCGTGTGATCCCAGGGCTAGCAAGGTGATCTATATTAGTTTGAAATGTTCATACGATGGCTATCTCTTTTATCATGGTAAGAAGACCGAAGAGAGGAAATTAATTCAGTACGGCTTAATGTTGAATTTGCATGGTTTGAAATTGTTATCAAGAGCTGTCTGAGGACAGCAACGCTCAACTATTCAAAAGCCTTGTCAACTGAATGAACATAAAAGTCGAAAAAGGGGCATAATTTTGTAAAAAAAACTGCTTAGTTTAAACATATTTTATTGCTCATTCAATATTTACAAGCATATACAACATTTTTTACAAACACAAACAAATAAGCAAATGGGTCGGGCCACAAGTTCTTACAACATCAGATGACGGCCCTCCCCAACAAATATAACACGAAAGGCTAACTGCTAAGTCGAAAAAGGGGCATACTTTTGTAAAAATGCAAAGTAGAGCTATGGAACCTGTGCAGTGTAAGTCAGTTTATCACAGTAAATAAGTGTGTGAAGTTTCAATTCATTCCCACAAGTGGTTACTGAGATACCAGCTTACATACATACATACAAAAACTTAACCAAATCGGGACGCGGACGCCGACGCAGACGCAGACGCTGACGCATGGGTGAGTCCAATAGCTATTCTTTAAATAGTCTAGCTGAAAAAGTACAATTCGACGAACGACATAATACGAAACTATATTGACCCTCACATTTTTCCAAATCAGAAATTATTTGATACCGAATATTTAATTAAGTAATATCATATACGTTGTTGTAGGGGTCGCCTGACTGAAAATAAGTGATCCTCTTGCGGCACTGTGGTGCAGGTCAGGAGTGTTTAACTCCACACAGGGAAGTCATGGTTCAAATCCTTGATTGAAGGAAATTGTGATGATGGATTCGAGTCTTTTGACTGCAATCAAATGCAGGCTAGAAACTCGCGAAACAGACAGCAAGCGTAAAAATAAGTTGTATGACTAAAAATATAAAACGACCAAGTGAGCGATACAGACCCTCTGTCTTCTTATGTCGTTCACTTATACAATCAGTCCGAAATATTCAGTAGTTCAACAGATATATTAACAAACAAAAATATAAGTAGTAAAAGTCATTTTTAAAAATGCGTCCACGCTGTTAGGAATGCTGGTAAGACGATTTATATAACATTCTAACATGCCAGTTAGGGTAGTTCTGCACGCTCTGATCGATTTTTTTTTCTTCAATGTAGAATTTGATTAAACTTTGATTTTTCAAAACTTCAGAATATAGCTAGAAAATTCAGCAAATAAAAATGATAGGGTCGTGTGCTTGATTTTTTGCTAGACTGATTTGAAAAATTTGGACCTCACGCAATTTTTCATAATGAGAGTCTTTGGGAAAATTATAACTTTCATAACATTTTTGCGAATAGAATTTTTCTACAATGTAGAATTTAATGAAACTTCTCACAGTTGTAAATAAACATATGGCCTATAATGTGGTAAAATGAAATGTATAGGTCCGTATGCTTATTTTAGAGATATTTGACCATGATTAAAGTGAACTGCACTTTTCACGCTAATTTTAAGACATTATTTTGAATTATTTAACAAGTCTGATGTTTTAACTTTAGAAAGATAGTAACAGTACCATTGTAAAAAATTTACTCTAGGGTTGCTACTAATTCATAAAATGATTTTTATTTCCGTACGCCGAATTCAAGCTTTATTCTACGTTTTCTTTGAAACCGTCACCAGTGTTGTTTTCTTTTCTAACCAAGAAATGTTTTATTTTCGGACGAGCGTAGCGTGGGAGAAAATAATGTCTATATTAAGTTACACTGTAACTAAGACGGTGAGACAGCATAATTAGAGGCAAGGTGTCAACATACACAAGTTTTAATATGCTCCAAATGTGGTTTAAGGTCTATAAAATGTTAACCAGTGATAAGATTTTTTTATTCGCTTGAGAAGCTTTTATTTTTTTTGCCTCTTTTTCATAAATTTGATTGATTTCTTTGGTAAAAAGAACACGCCTTGGGGTTATAACATTTCCTTTTTTTACATGTTAGATAAAACACATTTTTTAAACGATTGATTGGCCTAAGAAATAGAAGAATGCCTTGAAGTGAAGGAAGCGGTCGACGTGCCTCGCGTTTTTATGCGTATAAATACCTGGAAAGTTTAGTGACAATCTGCGAGTTGCCACTAGAATCTTCACTGAGAACAGGTAAAGCTTTCACTTTATTTCAACTTATCGCTTTTTTTTTTTGGCAAATTCATAATGAGTAAAATAAGTAAACTTTTTAAGAAGAGGTTTGACAAATACATCGCACATATTTGTTTTTCATTTTAAGATTTCACTATTTAGTTAGAGAAGTCATCCCCAGTTCGTGTATTTATGTTAAGTAAAATATTAATAGATTTGCTCTGATATTGACTTGTAATATAAACTGTACATTCTACATTTTGGAATGTCAGTCACAATATATAATTAGAATTTTCTCCACTGAAACATATATTTTAAAATACACAAAATATCTAAATCTATAACAGACAGACTAACTGCCTCGACTTGCAACATAAATGCCGAGGTTTACTACTGCTCCACAACAGTTTTTTTCAGATTTTAATATAAACTAATATTCTTCATTTTCAGACACCAACGCCAGCGATGAAGGTTTCCATGATTTTCGTGTTCACGCTTCTTAGCGTAGTAATGGTGGCGTACGCCAACTACTATCAGCCTATGATGTATCCGAAGGGTTATGGTGCTATGCAGTACGGATATGGTGGATATGGCGGAGGATATGGCGGAGGAAGTGGTGGCGGATTCAGTAGTTTTGGACAGGGTGGATTGTTTGAGATGATCATTTTCTGTGAGTATTTGTTGAGAAAAAAAATCTCGCTAAATGTTTCTTAAATAGAAGTAGAATAAATCTCAGTAAATAGCAAAACGATGGTATCAACTCATATCAGTTTAAACTACATGAACTAGTATATTAATTGGATTTTATCAATATCTTGGACTGACAACACTCATTCTCCGATGGTAAACATTGTTTGTTCAAGGCAACACTAATTTGGCGGCCAAGATCATGACAATTATACGAAAACAAACTTCGATTTGACAAAAGTAATAAAACGTGAACAGTACTCTTACGGCTCTTTAAAATGAATTTAAAGACATTATCCAATCGCGCTTCAGCTGTCCTTTTCGGGAACTTAAAAAACACGACAGTTTACCTTATATGCAGTAAAATGCAGATTTCTGTTACTGTAAATGACACAGGTGACTAGTTAAGTTTTGAGGCCCACAGATATAACTGTTTGTCTCCATAAACCATTCATGAGGAAGAATTGACCTCATGACCGATATTGCAGAAAATCGATATCAGGGGAGACAACAGCTATTTGGTATTGGTAACATATATTGGTAACAGGTGACCGGTATTGCGATGTCGATATCTACTGCCTCCGGGTATTGTCACCTGGATGTTTATTTCAATATCAAGTGTAATAAAAGAGAAGGTTTTTCATAAGATAATTAAACAAGCTTGAATTATCACTGGAGTTACAAATTATGGAAAAGGGATTTTTCATTAGAAATAAAAGAAGTCATTTTTATCAAAAGAATGTTTAATATGTAATTTTCTTAACCATAGCATTTTAAACATGTTATTTTATAATAATTAAATTAATTTTTATATCAATAGACCATATCTATCAGCAATAAAAACCATATTTTCATATAAAATTATTTTCATACATATTCTAATATTTATAAGAAGAATGTATATTTTAACATGTTTTCGAAAAACAATGTAACAAATCGGCTGAACATTGCTATCTGTAAACCATTTAGATTCAAGTTAAAGGCAAATATCGATGAAGTCTTTTATTTATTTATTTTTTTTTTCATTTTCAACTAAATCTGAAATGAAAATGACCCTTAATCTCAAGAAAAAAGGAGGTTCGTACCCATAGACACATCCTTTTATATTTATATAGCACTAGCATTGATATTTTTACGGCGTCTCCCATCTATAAAATACGTTGTCGTTGAAAAATAAAATCTGACATTATATATTTAAGAAATATGATCTGATTTTACATTGTTTTAAATAACGCTGTCTTTAAGTATAATATGTGTCTTTTACACATCAGGTACCCCCCCCCCCCCCCCCCCCCCCCCCCCCCCCCCCCCCCCCCCCAAAAAAAAAAAAAGTATTATACCTGCTGCCACTACCACGTCCATTCTTATGTCACAAAAATACATACGTAAGTTTTTTTATTTTTGTTTTGTTTTGTTTTTTTAAACAGCTGTTTACAATTTATAATTACACAGGTGTAGGTTTTGAATTATTTTATTCTGAAATGGTTGAACATCACACGTATATCAATTCAGTAATTCTTAACATATAGACAAAATAGGAAGTTTAATGAATCGAAAATTATGGTATGTTTGTAAAATTTAAAAAAAAAAAAGATAGTGGCAATCAGCTTGGTACAGGTATTTTGCCGTATCCAAGCAGACATTATTCATTTTAATATAACTACACATATTCCACCAATATATGAAAACTGTTTGCGAAATAAAAAAATATGCAAAAGATTAAAATCGCATGATAATTTTACCTTGTAATTACAAAAAAAAAATACCCGTATTAAATTCAAAACGCAGTTACAGCCTTATCAGTGTTATAAACGTCTGTGTTGTTTTAACGTTCCTTATTTAGAGGTAATTAGCAAGTTTTATTACAGGTCCAATAAAAAGGATTTATGCGTGATGCATACAACATTTTATTACTTCTATAAATTATCATTCAATATGATTACAGTATAGAAATTTGTTTCATGTAAAATTATCTTGAATTGAACATGTACAATAAATTATGAAAGTAGTTAATCACGACGACATTTATGATAACTGAAAAGATCATGAAACCAGGCAAAATTTTCACGAAAACAAAAATATATCATTAAGTTACTGAAGTAAAATTCAATTCTGTTTTAAATGCAGATATTATTTACATTGCAAAAACATTCTTGTACACAAAACATGCTCCGGACATATTTTCCAGCTTTAATTTGATCAAGGCGGACCTTGAATTTATTTACTAAAAATTATTAAGTAAAATATGTACAAAAATTCTGTATTTTACCTTTTTACGACAGTTTGCATTTGTGACCCAAGGGTCGATAGGAAAGCTATCTCTTTTAATGTTTAATTGACATCATTGGCATAACTGACACTTGATTTTTAAATGTATATGAAATAAGGTGAGAACAACAACATAAGAAGAAATGCGCATCTCTTACTTTTTAGAACCGAAATATTAAAATGCAATATTTATCTTATATTGTTAATTTGTGATATTAACACAAAATGAATTACTCGCGAAGTAAAATTACATTAAATGATTAAATCATTACTTTAACCTTTTGATCACAATACCGCATGTTCACGCGGTATACTATAATATCGTCTGCTTATGACGCTACAACAACAACTTCGCGCTGAAGTTAATTTTTCTTCGAAATTAGTGGAAATAAACCGTCTGAGAACGAATCAAATTTTTATTTCACAAAATTGAAATAAATATCATTCAAAAGATAAATTCAATGAGAGTAGGAAAGTTCTTGCACCTAAGCTTTCATATCAATGGTTTTATACAAAAAATGCTTTGAAGAAACGCATGTATGAGATTTTTGCACATTTTATATGGAAACAAAGAAGGGAAAAATGACGAAATGATGGCATCAAACTTCATGCGAAGAACGAATCAAAAATTAAGATAAAATTTAATTTAAAAAAACCTTGTGATGAATCAAATGTTGAACTTTGGTAATATGTTTGCACCTAAGGTTTCTTATTTTTAGTAATTTTGTTATTAAGTAAAATGTGTACATGCCCTTCTTATTTCTATATAGAAAATCTGACCGCTATCGATTATTGGCCGGAGGAATATTCTTCGGTATGGTAAGTTAGAAGAATTTGTTTCATCATCAATGTAAAATAAGTATAAAAATGAAGTATATATATATATGTCCCGAGGATCTGTTTTCTTGAGGAATAATGCAGTAAAATAAAACTATAATAAAAATACAAAATGTACTTTGCAAGTAAAAACTGTCCTGCAGGAACTCAAATTTAGAGACTGTTTTGTTTTTGTTGTTCTTTGTGTGTGTGTGTGTGGGGGGGGGGGGGGGGGGGGGTCCATTCAAGAACCGACGGTGGATGAACTACCAATGATCAAGCAGTCCTAATTTAGCCTGTCTCCATTCACACTGACCACTTAGATTACATAAGGTCTACCAATGATAAGGTATTTAAGTCTATAGTTGCATCACTGCTCTCCAGCTGGCCATTTAAATAACTTCATGTGAGGTCACACAGAGTTCAATTTAGATTTGAGGCACATTTGTATTTGTTTCTCATATATGTATTTTAATTAATATGAAATAAGGCACTGCCTCAATCGGAAATCGATCCGACTTCATCTCATCCCATAACATTTGAAAAGAACTGTCTAATGACATTTGATAGTAAATATCTCATTCGGCATATCGCATGTTACCGTAGAGGCCTCAATCCCGATTTTCGTCGCAACGCGTATATATATATATATATATATATATATATATATATATATATATATATATATATATATATATATATATATATATTCTCTTTATTTCCACCTTGCGGTGATAAATATTTACAATACATGTATACAATTCATTTTCTTATCACAAACATGTTGAAACAGAAAAAAGTAAAAGTATGAGCCTAAGTTAGAAAATGCATTTATAAGTACACACTGCCCATATTGTATTGTATTACAGGCAATTTCCGCCTCTTGTATAGGTGCACCCTCCGGAGAGGTATATTTATTTATATGAACTGTGCTCACTAGGTGCTTTTTTTACAAGTGCACACTACGACATCTCTAATATGAAATAAGGCAAAGCCTCACAGCGAGCTCAAAAAAATATAAATATATATATATATCATTTACATCTAACTAAGAAACTATTCACTGCTCAAAAGAATCCGCGAGAACCTATTCACTTGAAAAGAGCAAGTCTACATTTAGTGTCATCATACCTGTAACAGCGAATATCATACTCTGCAAAGTTTACGGGAAGCCGGAGTCATAGTGATGTCATTACCTATTTGCCGCGTTCTCGTACTGGCTTTAGATTATTAATGACAATATTTTCTCTTTTTTGGCCAATGCTTGATCTTCTAAAAGAAAATAATATGTTTTTTCCAAATAGATCTAACTGGAAACCTTTCTTGCATGATTTTTGAGTGATGAATAATTTTCAGCAATCGAATGAAGTTCTGTATTCACTGCGAAGAGAACTACTTCCTATCCGCCAAATATAGTAAACTCATGACGTCATTTAAATGGGAACCCCGGCCTCGTGTACTGCGAACTCAAGCTGTGTGGGCAAAATGGCAAATATACCAAATAATGTTTGAAATATTTTTTTTTTAAAAAAATAACTGAACGCTGTTTTGACTGATTTAAAGTCATACAATATTTATGTAATCTATTGATCAATCAAAAGACGTTCTGTATCCGCTGCGGAGTAAACTAATTTGTCGCGGAGAGAAGTACTTCCTGTCCGCAAGGGTGCGCTTTTTTATAACTTCCGACAAAACTTTTAAAATCCATCACCAAGTGTGAAAGTATACTTGCGTTACCATAAAGCTCGATTCTCGAGCTCGCTATTAAGTTTGGAATTCGCTTTGTTGCAAATAGAGTGTTTCAAATAGATCAGAATAGCGCAATTTACAAGTGAGATTTTATAAAGTAAAGGTGGTGAATCTTGATTTTTCACAGTGAAGATTTGTAAACTGTCTGTTGTTCTTGTTTTATTAAGTTACATTTTGTACTGGTGACATGACGTTTTAACAGAAAAAATGTAAATTCAGGTATTCTTTGCCTTATCCTAGCTGTTAATGAATGGCATTGAGGTACACAATAGTTGCCATAAAACAGAAAATAAATCTACCAGAACCCGCCCCACTAGACGTTTCAAGGCTTTGATTAAACTTGCTAGGATCATGCTTGTAAGATTTTCATGAGAATGAAATACCTGTAAAACATGAAGTCTTATGAAGTAAACTGTGTAAATGCTATATGTTTGTTTCTCTTTCGTTATGTGTAAAGAAATTTATTCTGATGATATATCTTTTGTTTTCAGTGTTTGTATTCATTTTGATAATCAACGTACTATTCGGTAGCCTGAACGGTGGTGGTTTAGGTGGTGGTATAGGCAACAGTGGAGGACACAGTGGTGGCAAAGGTGGAGGCGGATACTACTATTAAATAACTGTAAGAAGATTCAAGAGATATAGCAGCTATAATCTTTCTGTTTATTTAACAATGTTGTAATGAACGTCTATCTTATTTCAAAACACAATTCTTAGTGAAGACAACGAATTCTCGGTAAAGTTTATACTACTTTCAGAAATCCAGTATATCAATCGGTGCACTTTTTTCTGCATTATAAAGCGTTTATAATAGATGTGGTCCGAAACATGTATAGTTATGATTATTTATTTTATAAAGATATCAAATTCTTAAAAGGGTTTATAGTATATAATTATTGAATGACGTGCCGGTCATATGTCAAAACTGTTGTTTGATGTCCGAAGAAACGAGGACCAACAGTTAACTATTGACCAGCTGGCCATTCAGTAAGTGTTTTATTACATTATATCGGAAATTAGTTTTCACTTATTAGCCACGTTTGTTTTGTTTCGTTTTTGCTGGGTTTAACTTCGCACCGACACAATTTAGGTCATATGGCGACTTTCCAGCTTTGATGGTGGGGGAAGACCCCAGGTGCCCCTCCGTGCATTATTTCATCACGGGCGGGCACCTGGGTAGAACCATCGACCTACCGTAAGCCAGCTGAATGGCTTCCTCACATGAAAAGTTCAACGTCCCGAGTGAAGCTCGAACCCTCACTCGAACCCACGTCGGTGAAGGGCAAGTGATTCGAAGTCAGCGACCTTAACCACTTGGTCACGGAGGCCCCATATTTTTTTATTATTATTTTAGCCACGTACACTTGTTACGAACATAGACCGGTCACAGAGCACACGAACAACGATTTATATAAGGAGTAATGTAATAATGAATACAGTTATATACCGTATAGATGTAAATAGCTTGAAAGCAATCTTTCACAAAAACATTTTATCTCAAACGTGCAAAATCCTATAAGATTCTTTCACTAGTTGTAGGTGCAGATGGGAATATCTGGCTCAAGGGTAACTGTTTAAGCGGTAACGAGGCTCCTGCCGAGTTACCGCGTTAACAGTTACCCGAGAGCCAGATATTCCCATCTGCACCTACAGCCAGTGATTGAATCTTTTTGTTGCATGCCATATTCAAAAAATAATAGTAAAAATAAATTCAAACAAATGATTTTCTTATAGCACTTTTTTCTTATAGTAGCGTACTAACAAAGCGCGGGAACTTTACGTCCGTAAACAGGAAGTAGGTCATGACGTTACAAAGTCGAAAACAACGTAATAGTTCCGGTTTTGTTTTATCAGCTGCATTGAAACGTTAAGTTATTTCCGTAAAATGACGTTTTTCGAATCTAGAAATATGTTTTAAGGAGCAAAGAGAAACTATCAAGGTATTTTATCTTTATCCCGTTTTACGTAAAACATTATTATTACTACACACATCTTCTGTACATATATAGTTCGTTATACGTCATTTACAGCACGAGAGTCATAAGATGGAATTTTCTTGCACACCGGACTGGCGTTTCCGGTGATTTTAGCCATGCCGGCAAAACCCATCTAGCACCCCCATGCTGGATGACTCTCGTGCTGTTAAGGACAACTAGCGATTCATGCATTGGATATGTAACATACGAAAAAAATCAGGTACCTTGATAATTTATCTCCGTTCCTTATAGCATATTTCTCGATTCAAAATATGTTATTTGACGGTAAGAACATACCGTTACGCTACAAATGATAAAACTAAAGAGGAACTTTGTTATTGTGCGTCACTGAAACGTTATGACGTCACTTCTGCTTACGGACGTTAATTTCCCGCGCTTTGTGTACGTACTCTACTACAACAAAGAGTGCATTTCTATTTGCTTTATTTATTTTATTTTTTGTAAAATATGGTATGCAAAACAATTCTGCCAGAATAAAAAGCTTATATGTATATGATATGCAAGAAAAAATATCACTGATATGTTTACAAATCGGATAGAAATATCCGTCCCTCGGCAACCTGCGCATGGGTGGTAACTCGGCTAGCCTCATTACCGCTAAATGCGCAGGTGCCCTCGGGACGATATTTCTATCCGATTCGTAAACACTCGACAGATATTATTATTCAAGCACCGGTGAGATCACCAGAAATCCCAGTCTGGTATGCAAGAATCATCAAATGTTTACTAAATATATAAAATTTATCGTGCACGTAGAGCTACATTCATAATTAATTGTCATGCAGAAACAATCGATAAAAAAACCATCCAGTTCCGTTTGTGGTATTACACATTAATACTGTGTTTAAGCTATCCTAATGCAAAGTATTGTTAATTATAAAATGGAGTTTATACATGCTTTTGTATTCTTACTTTTCAGACTAGAAATTTACCCAATTTGACGGACCTCATAATCGGCGATCTTTCAGTCACATTTTTGATATATTTATTCTTACAAGAAATATAACGGTAGCATCCCAGATATGTGTTTTGTTCTGTTTTTCCAAATAGAATGTATCCACACGTTAGCATTCATGAATCAGTCGGGATTGAAATCGGTGATAATGCGTTATTAACTATAGCCTCAAGAAATGTCTGTTTACATGAAAATTGAACAGAATATAAAACAGGTATATTCCTCTACAAAACAATTGTCAATTTACTGACATACACATTGAACTGTGGTAAAGGACTGCGTGAAGGGGACCACACTTTCAGACAGTTCAACACCTTTAAAACCTCACCATTTTCGAAGAATTGTTACGTATCTTCGTTACGGTACACTTACATTGATGTCCTAGGTGGTACGTGCTATTAATTTTTAAAGGGAGACAACTTTTTGAGGATATTTTAAGTATCCAGTTGGACAGGTAGATTGCTGATAAAGATGATTTGTACACAAAAAAAATTCCGTGTTTTGATGATATACTCCTTTTGGCTAGCTCCCACGGTAAATGGGCAAATGCTGTCCACTTGATACAGCTATCAATTCATGTAACTTGATCAGTTAAATAATGTTACCTTAAAAGCCAACAACTAAGAGATGTTAAATAATATGAAAGGTGCTGGAGTAGGGAGTCCGGAATTCGCGGGTTCAAAACTCGATGAGAGCGGAATTTGACCGCAGTCGCTACAATCTGTATGAGCACGCGAGTACCGGTGAGAAGTTCGGGGAACAGCATTCGAACATACTTAACCTATCTCAACAATCGATATAAAATAAATAGGCTGAAACAAATATTCTAGAACAGGAGACCGGCCTCCAAACAACCTATATCATATCAATTTTTTTTCACAAAAACAACGGAGCATCTCGTTGAACACTTAGTGATTAAATGAATCAATACTCACTGGGTAAAAAATGTTTGAGCTATAATCTGCAGCAAGATCTCGGTAAACCTCTCAACTTACACCAGTTAAGACAACAAATTATGAACACAATGACAGTGAACAGGAAAATGGGACAAACTGTCTTGAAAGAAATAAAACTGCATGCAAAAATTAGCGTTCCTAAAATCATGTCATGTTTCAGCATGATAGAATCTCCGATTGCCATATCATTATACATGTAATAATTTTGCGAGTCAGCTTGTGATCATTGAATCACATTCAGTATCATAAATGATACACTTAAATATTTAAAAAAAATCTTTACAGAAGTAGCAGAAGCCTTAAATAGATATTAGATTTTATTTTGTTGCAAATTATATTAAGTAAAGACTACGTTAGCAGATGCTGTGAAGCCTTTATAAATAAAGTCAACCAAAGCGTCCTAGTTCACAATATTAACTAACACACTCAAATGAATATGAATACATATTTTCATTATGACAGTAAATATGTCATTACACTGTCTCTATCATAAAATGAAAGATAATTTACGAGTTCAGTGACTTCAGTATACAAATTAATTTGTGACCACTGATGTTTAAAAAGCCAAAATATTTACAGATCCTACATAGTGATTTGTCTCGTACGTTTTCGGACACCCCTATGTCGGCTAAATTATGAACACATTGAAGGGTATATATTATGCTTGCAAACGAAAAATGTTTTTTTTTTCCTTCAGTAAACCATTTAAAATCACCAATATTTAACTCGTTTAACATTTCCATTAGTATCTAATTGTTGATAAGAACATTGGCTTTGTGGAAAGAACGGCAAACCAGGTTTGGGAATGTTTGATGAAATAGATATTTTTTAAGTGTTTGACACATTTCTTAGTATATTTGTTCAATCAAACATGGTATTTATACCACATTTCGGGCTTAAACTACTTCGTGGTTTATTTCGTATGAAAGGTTTCTCTTTGCTGAGCCGCTATACATAGGACTAGTGGTGGGGCTTTCATATCCGATTATTTTTTCGCCATTTATGACCAGTTTTGGATCTTAAGTTATTATTATTAAATCAATATTTCAAATACAGAACAATTTTATTACATTTTATCTATTTCTCAACAATAAAACCATGTTCTATATCTAATTTCTAAAGCATTTATGTACATACATAGGGTACCAAATATTGTTAAGGTTACTGCCAAAAGATTTTAAAGTTTTAGGATTAATTCCTGTTATAATTCAATGCCATGATCTTAGGGTTTACTTTTATGCTCGAAAAGGGTAACAACTCGACCGTTTATCATTTATAATGTCCTTATCTTTGTAATAATAATATAATTTCATACATCTTTCCTAAATAAGTTAAACGGTGTTAACAGGAACTTTCTGTGTCAATATATTAAGTACTTATGAACCTACCATCAAAACATTTTAAAGTGCATTTTCCATCTTTTCAAACTCCATTTGTTGTAGTCTTAAGAACTAAACATACATGGAGCAATCTTGTTTATATTTGGCACGAGTGTTAACCTCAGTGAGACAGAGTGTCATGCTCAAACCACAGGTTCCTATCTCAAAGGTCAAGGTCACATTTAGAGGTAAAGGTCAAATTCAATAATGACTTTGTCCGGAGCCTTTCTTCTTCAAGCATGGAGGGATTGTGATGTAACTTGGCACAATTGTTCACCATCATGAAATGGAGTGTCATGTGCAAGAACCTAGAATTACTTCCCTTTGTTGTTACTATAAATAGCTTATATTGTAACTTTTTTTATTACTGGTCGTAGGGAAAAATCAAGACCACTTTTCTGTAGTTCAACATGCATGTTACATCCAATTTTGAGGTGTATTTTGACCTATCTCTACTGGTAAGGATTTTTGTGTGGACTTAGAATTTTTTATTTTTTTAAGATTTACTTCCCTTAGTTGTTACTACAAATAACTTATATTGTAACTTTTTGCAATCTTTTTTTTATCTGGCATAAATGTTTGCCTCAATGAGACAGAGTGTCGTGTGCAACTCCCAGTCCTTTTGACAGCTGACGGGCTCGACATGTTGCCCGTGGGCATCTAGTAATAAATAGACTTTACACTGATGATACTGACCAAGTTTAATGAAGATTTATCAAGCAGTTCATGAGAAACTGTTTTTCTAATTTTAGCTTCAGTGGTTCCTAAAAAGATCCATGTGTCCCCATTTGAACAAAATAGTGATGCTTCAGACAAAGTTTGATGAAAATCTACCAAGTGATTCATGAGAATAAGTCATTTACAGGAATTTCTTTTTTAGCTTTAGCGGTCTCTTAAAAACAAACTGGGAATGAGTATATATAGTATATAGCCTATACAGAACATAAAAATAGTATATAACATTCTGTCCATTAACAAAAGAGCATAACCAACAACAAAGTGTTAACATGTGGATTTAGATCCTGGTAAAAGACTGAAAAGAAACAAGTACTGAAATACAGTTAAAGAGAAACTATAGTTACAGTAGTTTTACATGTTCAGATGAAAAAGATTCTACAATGTGGATTTTGATTTAACCCTTGATGTTTTTTTTAAAACTTCAGAATATATTTAAACAAGAGCTCCAGCAAGCCAGACAAGATATGCCCAAAAGGTTACATCAGCAAAATTTAAAGATTGTATTTGATGGGAGGTGGGAGGTGTGTGGGGGAAGCAAGGTGTTAATGTGTTGTATATGTGTTGATGGTGACTGGATACTAACGGGCAATAAACTAATTTTTTTTTGGAGGGTTGGGGGCGGGAGGGGTGTAACGTAGACTCTTACAGTCTGCACATCATCTCATCACAACCTGCTATATTCCAAGTTAAAACCTTTAACAATTTTAAGTTATGCTCTAGACACAAAATAGGATAGGCAGATCTGACCTTGCTGTGACCTTGACCTTTGACCTACCACCCTTGTTCTTGCACTCTGCACATCTTCTCATCACCAACTACCTACATCCCAAGTTTGAAGCCAATATCATGAATGGTTAATGTTATGCTCCCGACACGAAATATGACCGGCAGATTTGACTTTTGAGCTCAATTTGTGACCTTGACCTTTGACTTGGTTCTTGTGCTCTGCACAACATCTAATCACCACCTACCTACATGCCAAGTTTAAGGCAATACCTTGCATGGTTATTTAGTTATGCTCCATCCAAGGAATGTATAATAAACAAGTGAATTAAGTATTGCCATGCAATACAAAGTCCCCTACTGGAAGGCACCTAATTTTCTCTACTGCAGTATAACATAATGATCTGACATCTGTCAATGATGAATAAACAATATTGTAATATACATACAATGTGTTATAACGCAGCACTTGGATTAAAATTTGCATTTACAAAAATCTACATTTGTTGATTATTTCATAACATTTATAAATATAAAAAAGTTGTTAATTTCAATTTTGATAACATTTCATTTTGAAATTGGTGAGAAAATATAAGAAAAAAATGTAAGAAATTATCATATTAAAGGGAAGTAATTCTGAAGAAAATACAATTTTTTTAACTGGGTCCATATGACACATGAGCTCATATAAAAATATTTTACAGACTGGACAGGAAAAGATAAATGTTGATTTTTGACCTTGACCTTTGCCATAAGGAGTCTGGTAAATTGCACACAGAACATTGTCTCATTATGGTCAACATTTGTGTCAGTGTCAAGTAATATTAAAAGCACTTCATTGGTGACAGAGTTATGGACCAGAAGAAAAAATCCTACTGACTTTTGACCTTGACCTTTGAGTTAGGGATAAGGGGTTGCGAATGACAAGTTGTCTCATTATGGAAAACATTTGTGCTAAGTAATATTAAAATCCCTTCATGGATGACAGAGTTATTGATCATACAGGAAAAAACTTATCGACATTTGACCTCCAAGTGTGACCTTGATCTTTGAGTCAGAGGTCTGGGTGTTGCGCATGACACATTGTCTTATCATGGGGTACTTTTGTGCCAAGTAATATTAAAATCCCTTTGATTGTCGAGTTACAGACTGGACAGGAAAAAAGCCCTTTTGACCTTCGACTTCCAAGTGTTACCTTGACCTTTCAGCTATGGGTCCGGGGTTTTGTGCCAGACATGTTGTCTGATCCAGGGGAATATTTGTGCCAACTGATATTTAAATTCTGTTTTGCATAGACAGGACAGGCAGAAACCCTATTGACCTTTGATCTCAAAGTGTGACCTTGACCTTTGAGCTAGGATTCTTGGTGTTATGCATGACATTTCATCTCATCATAAGGAACAATTATGCCAAGTGAAATTGTAATCTCTTGATGGGTGACAAGAGTTCTGGGCTGGACACGAAACAGACCCTGTTCATGCCATGTTAACATTTGACTGCCAAAAGTGATCTTGACCTTTGAGCTATGGGTCTAAAAGTTGTGCATGACACATCATCTTACTATGGGGTACATTTGTGCCAAGTAATACTAAAATTCATTTATGGATAAGATTGGACTAAAAATGTGGTCTCGAGTTTAAACAAGTATTTTCTTAGATATGACCTAGTGACCTAGTTTTTGACCCCAGATGACCCATTTCCGAACTTGACCTAGATTTTATCAAGGCAATCATTCTGACAAAATTTCATGAAGATCAATTGAAAAATACAGCCTCTATCGCATACACAAAGTTTTTCTTTGATTTGACCTAGTGACCTACTTTTTGACCCCAGATGACCCATATTCAAACTTGACCTAGATTTCATCAAGGCAATCATTCTGACCACATTCCATGAAGACCAATTGAAAAATACAGTCTCTATCGCATATAGGTTTTTCTTTGATTTGACCTAGTGACCTATTTTTTTTTCTTTTTTTTTACCTCAGATGACCCATATTCAAAATCCACCTAGGTTTCATCAAGGCAATCATTCTGACACAATTTCATGAAGATCAATTGAAAAATACAGCCTCTATTGCATACAAAAGGTTTTTCTTTGATTCCAGCTAGTGACCTAGTCTTTTATCTTAGATGGCCCATATTCAAACTTTGCCTAGATTTTATCAAGGCAATCATTCCGACCAAATTTCATGAAGATCAATTAAAAAATACAGCTTCTATCACATACACAAGGTTTTTCCTTGATTTGACCTAGTGACCTAGTTTTTGACCCAAGATGACCCATATTCGAACTCGACATAGGCTCCATCAAGTCAATCATTCTGACCAAATTTCATGAAAATCAATTGAAAAACACAGCCGCTATCGCATACACAAGGTTTTTCTTTGATTTGACCTACTGCTTTTGACCCCAGATGACCCATATTAAAATTTGACCTAGATTTCATCAAGGCAATCATTCTGACCAAATTTCATGAAGATCAATTGAAGAATACAGCCTCTATCGCATACATAAGGTTTTTCTTTGATTTGACATAGTTACCTACTTTTTGACCCCAGATGACCAATATTCAAACTCCACCTAGATTTTATCAAGGCAATCATTCTGACCAAATTTCAAGAAAATCAATTGAAAAATACAGCCTCTATCGCATACACAAGGTTTTTCTTTGATTTGACATAGTTACCTACTTTTTGACCCCAGATGACCAATATTCAAACTCCACCTAGATTTTATCAAGGCAATCATTCTGACCAAATTTCAAGAAAATCAATTGAAAAATACAGCCTCTATCGCATACACAAGATTTTTCTATAATTTGACCTAGTGACCTAGTTTCTGATCTCTGATGACCCATATTCAAACTTGACCTAGATTTCATCAAGACAATCATGCCAACCAAATTTCATGAAGATCAATTGAAAAATACAGCCTCTATCGTATACACAAGGTTTTTCTTTGATCTGACCTAGTGACCTAATTTTTGACCCCAGATGAACCATTTTCGAACTTGCCTAGATTTCATCAAGGTAATTATTCTGACAAAATTTCATGAGGATCGGTTGAAAAATACAGCCTCTATCGCATACACAAAATGTTTCTTTGATTTGATCTAGTGATCTAGTTTTTGACCCCAGATGACCCATATTCGAACCTGTCCTAGATTTCATCAAGGTAATCATTCTGACAAAAATTCACGAAGATCAATTGAAAAATACAGCCTCTATCGCATACACAAGGCTTTTCTTTGATTTGACCTAGTGACCTAGTTTTTGACCACATATGACCTATTTTCGAACTCAGCTTAGATTTTATCAAGGCAATCATTCTGACCATAATTCATGACGATCAATTGAAAAATACAGCCTCTATCGCATACACAAGCTTAATGTCGACAGATGACAGACAGACAACGGATGCCGGACATCGAGTGATCACAAAAACTCACCTAAAAAGCCCTGTTGACCTCCAATTGTGACCTTGACCTTTGAGCTAGGGGTCCGGGTTTTGTACATAACACATTGTCTCATCATGGGGAACAGTTGTGCCAAGAAATATTACGACAGAGTTATGGACCGGACATGAAATTGCGGACGGACAGAAAAGCGCAATCCTATAGCCCCCTGGCGATCATGTTTTTGAGGAATTAAAATAATTTGAACATGCTTGGTAGAGGGTCACACAAGGACCATCTGTGTGAAATCATTTTAAAATGAGACGAGCAGTTTCACGCAAGAAAAAAATTAGTTTCCACTAAATACATATAGGGAAAAGTGACCATGCCCTCTGACTGCTATTTTCTTTGACGAATCGAAATGATTTGAACAATCTTGGTAGATGATTACAGACCATTTGTGTGAACTACTTTAAAATCAGACCAGCGGTTTAGAAAGATTTTGTTAGATCTCTTTTATTAGCTCTGGTGGCCCATATGTGCAACCAAGCATAGCAGTCTGAACACCTCTGGAAGAAAGGAACATATTGGCTAAATTCCATCAACTTCCACTACATTATTTCAGAGATGTCCTTTGAAGAAGTGTGGATGAAGAGTCAGACACCCAGCCAGTGAGTGATCACAAAAGCTCAAAATGAGCACTATGTGCTTAGGTAAGCTAGAAATGGACAACTGGTACCAGAGTGAATGCACACAAAGGTTACTCTGAGCAATTTGTGCTCAGGTGAGCTCATAAAAACTTTTTTTATGATGGAACAAGAGAAGCATATATTTAATTCCCTTTTTATTGTCCCAAATATATTAACAAGGTATAAACAACAGAGTACATAACTTAGAACAGAGCTTTCATGGTAAAAAGTAACGTATTTCTCAAACTCATTTTAAAAGAACATATTACTTTCAAATTTTTAGCAGTTATACCAAGCTGAAACCAAGCGTAGTTGTGATGGTTATATATCAAAGCGTGTGCATAGCTTATCTATAGTTTCCACCAGTTACCCATATTGGCGACTCCTGCAGAAAAAATTCAATGCTCTAATGTCCAACATATAAACATTATATAGTGCCCAAAAACTGTCTTAATATATTCAGCCATCTTATATGAATGTTACCAACTGTACATACAGAAAGTGTACTAGCCAAAGATTTGGCTCCCATGAAATCCTTTCAAATGAACTGGATAAAACAGAAAATGAACTACTGTTTGATCTATCAACTCCTTAATAGGTTTTTCTTGAAAAGTTTTACCGGAGTAATTGCAAGATCCAGATTAAGTTTTAAATCATACTAAAGGTTTCCATGTGTGGTTGTAGGAAGTTTTTCGATTTTAAGGATGTCTTTAATAATGTCAATGCTATAGCCAACAAGAGCTGTCCGCAAGACAGTGCGCTCCACTATTCAAGGATTTGACAGTAAAATGAATATATGTCTGAATAAGAGACCTCTACTTCAAAAAGAAGATACACCAAGGGGCATAATTCCATCAAATACACAAATTTGAGTTATTAAGATTGTTACAACACATGCAGATGATGATGATAAAGATATATTTTGAGTTTCAAGTCATTATCTTATATAGTACCAAAGTTATGTCCAGAAAACGAAGTTTGTAAAAAATTTAAGTATAAAAGGTGCATAATTCGGTCAAAAATACAAATCAGAGTTATGGGGATTGTTACCACACATGCAGATGATAATGATAAAGGTACACTTTAAGTTTCTAGTCTTTATCATATATTGCATTAAAGTTATATCCAGAAAACGAAGATTGCAAAAAAGTTTAAGTACAAAAGGGGCATAATTCTGTCAAAAACACAATTAGTTATGGGGTATGTAGCCACACATACAGATGATTATAAACAAATACTTTAAATTTCAACTCATTATCTTTTAAAGTACCAAAGATATGTCTATAAATGAAGCTCTCGAAAAAATTTAACATGAAAATAATTCAAAGTATAACTTCTTTGTGACCTTGACCTTGGGTATAATGGGCCCAGCCCCTGCACATACTTTGCTTGTATGCTGGACAATGTTTATGTGAACTTACAGTATGATAAAAGTAACAAAGATATGACAGCAAAACAAAGGTTGCCGAAAAACTTTAACCTTAAAAATAACCCAAGTATAAGACCTTGGTGACCCTGACCTTGGGTATAATGGCCCCAGTCCCTACACATACTTTGTTTGTATGCTGGACAATGTTTATGTAAAGTTACAGTAAGATATAAGCAATAGTAACAAAGATATGACAGAAAAACAAAGGTTGCCGAAAAACTTTAACCTTAAAAATAACCTTAGTATAACAGCTTGGTGACCTTGAACTTGGGTATAATGGGCTCAGCCCCTACACATACTTTGTTTGTATACTGGACAATGTTTATGTGAAGTAACAGTAAGATATAAGCAATAGTAACAAAGATATGACAGAAAAACAAAGGTTGCCAAAAAACTTTAACCTTAAAAATAACCCAAGTATAACACCTTGGTGACCTTGACCTTGGGTATAATGGGCTCAGCCCCTATACATACTTTGTTTGTATACTGAACAATGTTTATGTGAAGTTACAGTAAGATAAAAGCAATTATAGTAACAAAGATATGACAGAAAAACAAAGGTTGCCAAAAAACTTTAACCAAGAAGGGTCACGCCGACGCCGGGGCGAGTAGTATAGCCCCGCTATTCTCCGAATAGTGGAGCTAAAAATGTATTTACTTTCTGCCAATGAAAATAAAAATCTTCAAACTTTTTTTTACACATTATTTCTATTTTTTTTTTTCTAATTTAAGATATCCTGAACATTTAACAGCTGTCCATCAAACATAGTTGAAACTTTATGGTCCAAAATGGGTGAAATGGCAAAAAAACCCTCTCAAAATTTTTATTGACAATAAATTTAAAACCAATAAATAGCCAAGATATTTTGAAATTTAAGGGAAGTTCCTTACACCACCGCTGGAGTTTGTTTTATAATGACTATAATATTAACTGTATTGTTTTATATACGAAGAGAAATCAAGGACAGAAAAGGTGGACCAAACAGTAGGTTTCCAACTAACAACATGAGTTTACAAGACCTACACAATGCATCTTCAGCTAAGCAAATTCAGTATGCTGACAAAATCTTGGCTTGGTACATATCAATATGCTTCTACAATGTCTTGATTAACAAAGAAAGATCCAATAAAATGATGTTGCAAATTATCATCATCATAACTAAAACAATGTCAGTGATGGGCAAATGTATGCAAATTGACACTACATATAGGCAGCCCATCCAATGTACATCTGACACAGATTGTTCTCATCTGTTGCTTCACGAATCAAATGATTCACGTGTCCTTCGACAGACAGAGCCAGGCCACTACGTTTGGTCCCTTTGTTTAGAATTCCTTGCAGCCTCTGCTCAATATTCTGTACATGAACACGCCCCTGTAACAGTAGCGAAAGGAAATATAGAAGGACTTAACAAGAGCTATCACTAAAGGTGATGAATGTACCCCCCCGCATGCACTGACACAGTACATTGCAATTTGACGCACACAAGATTGCATAATTATGTGGACTGTATGTATATAGACTGTATGTATACAGTATAGTAACAAAAAACAAATTCCCATAACTATGTAGAATATTCATCTAAAAGAATGTAACATGACCATGCACAACTAGGGTTGGTACTGATCACTTATGTGAAGTTTCATTAAATTGTGTGTAAGGGTTTGGTAGATTAGGCACGCACAAGATTGCATATGCAGACTGTATGTACATAGTATGTTAACAAGAAACAAAGTCCCATAACTCTGCAATTTTTGTCGCTGAAAAACCTAACATGCCCCATGCACAACTACTGTTGTTACTGATCACTTGTGTGAAGTATCATTAAACTGTGTCAAGAGGATGAGGAGAGATGGTGCGCACAAGATTGTGTCTATGTATAAAGTATAGTAACAAAAAAACAAAGTCCCATAACTCTGCAATTTTTTTTTCTGAAAGAACCTAACATGCCCCATGCACAACTACTGTTGTTACTGATCACTTGTGTGAAGTTTCCTAAAATTGTGTCAAGGGGATGAGGAGAGATGGTGCGCACAAGATTTTGTCTATGTATATAGTATAGTAACAAAAAAACAAAGTCCCATAACTCTGCAATTTTTTTTTCTAAAAGAACCTGACATGCCCCATGCACAACTACTGTTGGTACTGATCACTTGTGTGAAGTTTCATTAAATTGTGTCAAGGGGATGAGGAGAGATGGTGCGCACAAGACTGTGTCTATGTATATATTATAGTAACAAAAAAACAAAGTCCAATAACTCTGCAAATTTTTTTTCTAAATGAACTTAACATGCCCCATGCACAACTACTGTTGGTACTGATCACTTGTGTGAAGTTTCATTAAATTCTGTCAAGGGGATAAGGAGAGATGGTGCGCACAAGATTGCGTCTACGGATAGACGGACAGACAGACAGACAGACAGACAGACAACCTGAAACCAGTATACCCCCCCTTTAAAATTTGTTGTTGGGGGGTACAATTACCTTCTGTTCAAAATCAAGACATGAAAAACAGAAAAACATATTGCTTCTTTTACCTATTCATATACCATGAAATCATTTAATAATTGTGATTGTTTTCATAGCTTAAATTCCAACAAAAAGTAAAATTTCCAATCATTTTATGGCAAAAACTTTAAATTCACTTACGCATATCCCCACGAAAATAACAGTTTTTGCCCAAAACATGAGATAACAGGATTTCAGAGTATGAAGTAACATGTTTAAAACTAAAGTCACATCACTACATGTATCAGTGCTTAATTTTGACTTTTGTACCGAAAGAGAAAACAAGGAATCGGTAAAACCGAATGATGCTCCCCAATGCAAGTACTTGTCCGAATATGGGGAATAGTGTATTAGAAAAAAAAGGCCTCTATCATTTTGTGAAGTTTCAATGAAATGCCATTAAAACTTTTAAAGTAATGCTCCAGATAAGCCTTATTTTGTATAATAAAGGGAGATAATTAAAAAAACTAGGTAAGGTAGAGTTATGGTTCTTTGACACTGCACTTCATGCCAATGGCCTCTATCATTTTGTGAGGTTTCAATGAAATGCCATCAACACTTTTCAAGAAATGCTCCGGACAAGCATTATTTTGTATAATAAAGGGAGACAATACAAAAAACTAGGTAAGGCAGAGTTATGATTCTTTGACATGGCACTTTGTCTCAATGGCTTCTATGATTATGTGAAGTTTCAATCAAATGCCATTAATACTTTTTAAGTTATACTCCGTACAAAAGTGTGAAGGATGGACAGACGGACGGACAAAGCGGCAACGATATGCTTGCCCTTTGGGGAGCATAAAAAATGCATACAACATGTCTGGCCATTATTAACCTTTTAAACCCCCCCCCCCCCCCCCAAAACACAATTTTTTTCATTTTCAGAGTATACCTGTTCATTTGTAATTTCACCCGATTCTGTAGGATTGTGTCTGTGTCCTCGTGAGGGTTTGCTCCATTCTACCAGAGGATCATATACAAATGGCTTCAACACACTGTTAAACAATAAAATTGCATTTTAAATATCATTCTAAAATTGTACCACCAATTTCTGATCAAAGATTTTGAAAGTTTTCACTATACACACGAGGAAAATGGTCCATGCTCTCTGGCAGCCATGTTTTCTGACACATTAGAATAATATGAATAATCTTGGCAGAGGGTTTTTTTTTTTTTTTTCAAAATGGATAATTTGGATAAGGGCAGACAAATGATTAAAGGAAATAACTGAATGTTTTCCTGATTGTCTTCAATCTATGTAACGTGTTTCATGAAAACGTTTTTTGTAAGTTTGAAGTTACCTAAGATTAAATTTTTTTTTAATGTTGCAATAGCAACAGAAACAAGAGGACCATGATGGTCCTGAATCGCTCACCTCTTCCCACATGACCCAGTTTTGAGTATGACGTCGTTTTTTCTATTATTTGACATAGTGACCTAGTTTTTGAGCTCATGTGACCCAGTTTTAAAGTTGACCTAGATATTATCAAGATAAAAATTCTGACCAATTTTCATGAAGATCCATTAAAAAATATGGTCTCTAGAGAGGTCACAAGGTTTTTCTATTATTTGACCTATTAACCTAGTTTTCGAAGGTACGTGACCCTGTTTTGAACTTTACCTAGATATCATCAAGGTGAACATTCTCACTAATTTTCATGAAGATCACATGAAAAATATGGCCTCTAGAGAGGTCACAAGGTTTTTCTATTTTTATACCTACTGGCCTAGTTTTTGATCGCACGTAACCCAGTTTCGAAACTGACCTAGATATCATCAAGGTGAACATTCTGACCAATTTTCATGAAGATCCATTGAAAAATATGGCCTCTAGAGAGGTCAAAAGATTTTAATAATTTTAGACCTACTGACCTAGTTTTTGATCGCAGTTGACCCAGTTTCAAACTTGACCTAGATATCATCAAGCCGAACACTCAGACCAACTTTCATACAGATCCCATGAAAAGTATGGCCTCTAGAGAGGTCACAAGGTTTTTTTTATTATTTGACCTACTGACCTAGTTTTTTTAAGGCACGTGACCCAGTTTCAAACTTGACCTAGCTGTCATCAAGGTGAACATTCTGACCAATTTTTATGAGATCCATTCACAAATATGGCCTCTAGAGAGGTCACAAGGTTTTTCTATTTTTAGACCTACTGACCTAGTTTTTGACCGCACATGACCCTGTTTCGAATCTGACCTAGATATCATCAAGATGAACATTCAGACCAATTTTCATACAGATCCCATGAAAAATATGGCCTTTAGAGAGGTCACAAGGTTTTTCTATTATTTGACCTACTGACCTAGTTTTTGATGGCATGTGACCCACTTTTGAATTTGACCTAGATATCATCAAGATGAACATTCAGACCAACTTTCATACAGATCCCATGAAAAATATGGCCTCTAGAGAGGTCACAAGGTTTTTCTATTATTTGACCTACTGACCTAGTTTTTGAAGGCACGTGACCCACTTTCAAACTTGACCTAGATATCATCAAGGTGAACATTCTGACCAATTTTCATGAAGATCTCATGAAATATTTGGCCTCTAGAGAGGTCACAAGGTTTTTCTATTTTTAGACCTACTGACCTAGTTTTTGACCGCAAGTGACCCAGTTCGAACTTGACCTAGATATCATCAAGATGAAAATTCAGACCAACTTTCATACAGATCCCATGAAAAATATGGCCTCTAGAGAGGTCACAAGTTTTTTCTATTATTTGACCTACTGACCTAGTTTTTGATGGCACGTGACCCAGTTTCGAACTTGACCTAGATATCATCAAGGTGAACGTTCTGACCAATTTTCATGAAGATCTTGTGAAATATATGGCCTCTAGAGAGGTCACAAGGTTTTTCTATTTTTAGACCTACTGACCTAGTTTTTGATGGCACGTGACCCAGTTTCGAACTTGACCTAGATATCATCAAGGTGAACATTCTGACCAATTTTCATGAAGATCTTGTGAAATATATGGCCTCTAGAGAGGTCACAAGGTTTTTCTATTTTTAGACCTACTGACCTAGTTTTTGATGGCACGTGACCCAGTTTCGAACTTGACCTAGATATCATCAAGATAAACATTCTGACCAACTTTCATAAAAATCCCATGAAAAATGTGACCTCTAGAGTGGTCACAAGCAAAAGTTTACGGACGCACGGACGCACGCACGCACGGACTGACGGACGACGGACACCGCGCGATCACAAAAGCTCACCTTGTCACTTTGTGACAGGTGAGCTAAAAAGGACATGCATATTCTCCACATTGCCAACTAACAAAGACCAAAGTTTCATTGACAAATATCTTGTATATGTAAAGTTATCAGAGGATCCCACCTTGCGTGATGGAAGGAAGGCAAACATAAGACCAAGTAGCGAAGTAATAGGACTGTTCAAAACAATAGGTTTGACATTTTCTTGATCGTACCCCTTTTCCTGGTAGGCTACACTTCGGAGTTTCATCCCACTTCCTTTCTAAATCTTATATAGGTTACATTCTACCAATTCAATTCCTTATTTATTTCATATTAATAACAAAACATTCAGACCTCATTTTCAGCACTTTAGAGCATTTCAATGATATGAAAACCATACATGGTCATTTAGTATAACATGTCTTCTTATCAAAAATAGAAAAATATTGACATGTTATGTTGAATATAAGAAAAATAATCTGTTCTGAGAAACATCACCCTCTAAAAATGCCCCCATGAAAACAGTCGTTTAGCAGTTACGCGTAGGTAGACATTTTTTGCAAAGAATAAAACTTATTCCAAGAAATTTACAATGAAAATGGTCTAGATCTATCCTCAATACTATAAGCAATACACATAAGCCAAAAATTTAACTGTCACCTCCTCATGTCACTCATTATACCAGATTTCATCCATAGCATGCAACTACATTTTGGACTACTTCACATGTAACACTGAGTAGTCACTTCCAGTTTGGTGTAATCCGTCCTACAATGAAGTCTGTTTGGGCACTTTAGGGATTATAAAATGCCAAAACAGACGAACATAATTTATCTAAAGCTTTTTTACCTTTTTGAAAGTGAATATTATTTGTTTAAAATTATTGGTCATAGGGTGACTTTCAAACTTTTGATGGTTGAAGATGACTCCAGGTCCCCCTCTGTGCATAATTACAGCATGGTCAGGCACGTGAGTAGAACTACCGACCTTCCGTAAGCCAGCTGGATGTCTTCCTCACATGAAGATTTCTACCCTGCAGCAAGACTCCAACCCACATTGTGAAGGCAAGTCATTCTAAGTCAGCAACCTTACCCACAAAAACTTGTCTGTTGCTTCCGCCATGAAACTGAGGTCATGGGTGTAACCTATGGCTTAGAAATAGGCATGAGTATTTCAAGTTCTGTTAGGGTTTATCAATAATATGGAAAAGATGTATCAAAGGCCTCTCTGTAATGCACTTACCTCATCAATGGTTCAGATTCTTTCCTCATTACTCTCAGTGTCACTTCACAAGCACGCCGAAATATTCCTTCAAGTTTCAAAGGTCCCTGTAAGTATACAATTTCTAAATGTAACTCAGTTATGTACTAGCATCTCTTTCTGGCATTACCTACAAAGAAATACCAGTTTTGAAGTAAAAAGTATATTTCTGGAGTTAGTTCTTCGCTTTATCTATTTCTTAAAGAAATACCAGCTAATTTCTAAAATATCGATACTTTTGTGTGAATACTTAAATTCATGCTATTTAAGTTACATATACGATACCAACAGAATAAACGTTTCAACCATTTCTCCCAATATTTTTTTGTTCTTTTGCATACTAGAGTCTGGATAATGAGTGAAATGCATCACTTACCATTGCATGTACCAGATTGTGTGTCAACCTGAAGGGAACTTTTTCTGGCCATTCAAAGGACTCTCCCTGGAGTATGATCAATCAGATACAATGAGATCAGTAATTCATTGTAAATAGTACTCTAATATAATAAATCATGATAACTGTAAGATGTCACTTCAACCTACATTGGAATGTTGAATTTTATATCTGATTTATGTAAATCCTTAAGTTATGCAGAGAATAATTCATTCTTCATCCTGTTTAAAACTAATAAAATCATACTTCAGCTTCAATATTTCTGAATCTGCCACACAGAAACAAGCAGATCCATCACTTTATACTAGAGATAAAACTGCAATATTTGTATAATTCACTATATATTTTGCAATGAAAGAAAAAACCCAAACATATCTATTTTTGCATAAGTAACTTTGGTGCAATAAGCATATACATGGATATGTAGGAAGTCCCAATCAATTTATACCTGTAGATCTAGTACTAATCTAGTACTAATATTACAAAACTAGATAATTTTTGATGTGTTCAAAGTACACAAGTGCCCCCACTTACAGTCATTGTATGGGAATATATTTCTTGTTGAGAATGCAAGGCTAATTAAACTTTCAATTTATAATTTTTCAATTCTATTCACAGCAGGTTTTTGTTGTTGTTGGGTTTAATGTCGCACCAACAAAATTATAGGTCATATGGCAACTTTCCAGCTTTGATGGTAGAGGAAGACCCCAGGTGCCCCTCTGTGCATTACTTCATCACGAGTAGGCACCTGGGTAGAACCACCGACTTCTGTAAGCCAGCTGGATGGCTTTCTCACATGAAGAATTCAACGCTCAGAGTGAGGCTCGAACCCACATCGGTAGGGGGCAAGTGATTTGAAGTCAGCGACCTTAACCACTTGGCCACGGAGGCCCCTACAGCAGGTTTCACAATTACATTTATTTGGTCTATGAAGCTCCAATATTTACCCTGTTAAAGAGACAGTTAAGATCCACATGTATGCAATCACCAGATGTGGAGTCAAACAGAATATTCTCCCCATGTCTGTCACCTAAACCTAGGATATATCCCACCATTGACATCACAGCCACTGTCTTACAGTACGCAAGTCTTGCATTGTACCTAAACAATTACATACGTAACAGTGTTATGCAGATATAATGGTATAATGGTTTTGCAGTTATATAATTAACATGTTAAAGTTGGCCTGTATATATGGAAAATTTCAGGAAGTTTATATGCATGGCAGTCGATCACGTACAATGATTGGCACAGTTCATACTGAAACTGTTACTTGTCTCCTAAATCTATTTCAAGGGTAAATTTTTAATTACCTTTAGAGAACAACAGTATTCAGGGCTTTCCCTGACACATAAATTTTGTGAGTTTTAGTAAACTATATTCCCAGATGACCCATATAATAATTCTAATTGCGTCACTGATGATGCAAATGAGTTCATGACCAAATTTTCGGCGATGCAAATTTTCGTACCTAGTCTAGTAAAATAAGCACTCGTTCGCGCATCAGTACAAATTAGTAACGTGGACTGCGACCAAAGTTATAATTAAGGGATACACTTGACTATCTGTATACTTTGTAAACCAATCTACACTAAGTAATCAGGTAGATTTGGTCGGAAGTACAACACAAGTTGACAATAATGTAAAACCGTTCAACAACAAGAGCTGTCAGTGGACAGCCAGCTTGACTATTCTCAGTGCTTGATAGTATAATATAAGCTATGAGTAAAACTTTAACATTACACATACATGTGATAAGTTCAGAATCTCAAAACTGGAGGTTTGCCATTTTTCAGCTGGAGCTGGGGTCTCAAAACTGGAGGTTTTTTATCGACATAAATTAAGCGCGCGGACACAAAACTTCCAGTCAAAATCCAACATTTTAGGCCACAAAATAACGCGTAAGTCTACACCAGTAGAAACAATCGATCCTCATAACTCTTGATTTGAATTTTTTTTGAGTTATGCCACTTTTTAACTTACATTTTTTAGTTAAAGCTTTATGTAATGTCCAATATCTCTGTTACATTCAAAGATATTGACTATTATGCCCCTTTTACTGGCAAAGCGTTAACTGCCCCTTTTACTGGCAAAGCTTTAATTCATAGTCAATCACTGAGAAAAGTCGAGCATGCTGTTTTACAGAAGTTAAACAGATTAAATTTGTTGAAACAAAGTCTCAATTTAGGTCTGGAATGGTGGTGAACATGCATTAACATTATTCTTCTCGAGGACTGAAAAAAAAAACGAAGCTCTAAATTGGTCTGAACACAACCCATAAATTACGGTATGTAAATTCCTTACCCCACCCACTTTCGTATGAAAATACTGATAATGATTTTGACATGAAAAACAGAAAACAGAAATCAACATGTATTTACCCTTACCAAAATAATGTAGACTGAAGTTATCAAATAAATGAGTATGTGTTTTCATCCAATTTTCAATGAAATAAGTCCGATTTTATTAGCAAATTAATTTGGTAAACATTGGAAGAAAATGGCGTAACTGCAAAAGGGGAAATAACATTCATGTTCTAAAAATAGTACTGGGTTGGTTTTTCCAACAATTATTTATGTGATTTTATTTTCTTTGAATAATCAAAAATTCATTTCAGTTGGGAATTATTTCCTATGACTTGGAGTTCTTTTTGCTTCATATAAGTAAAAAATGGAGCCAAATTGGCATTGAGAATGGGTCGATATTCGGCCCCGTGAGACAGGTGGAAAAGGCCCTGCTTGTCTAATCCCTTATCAAAACAATAATCATGTTATCAAAATTCACCTGTGAAAAACAACGCTTTCCTCCAGCTATAGTAGTCGCAACTTGACCGCGATGGTTGACCTTAGGCTGATTATTCATATCGATTATTTTATTGTAGAAATATGGGGTGCTTAGGGTAGCCGTCAGTTTCAAATTTATGAATGCAAACAGCTAAAGCGTTTTACGTACACTCCTTTTCAATAATAGGTTGTATCTAGTGGCGGTCTTTTCTCAACAAGCTCATCCTTTTTTCATTTTTTTCTATCTTAATAGCTGCAATGCATATTATTTTGGTATTTTCCTGGTAAGATCAACTCTTTTAGATGTGATTTACACCCCAACCACCGATTTTTGAACTGCTTCAGATTGACTTTGATCGATTCTTACAGAATGGATAGCCACTTCCTGTAAATATTTGGTACAGAATGTAAACATCCGGTTTGAATTTGGACATGTTTTATCCACAGTACTGCATCTTTTTACTCACAGCTGGGTTATTTATCAGGTATAAAGTGTCTGAATATGAGAATGATCACATTATTGGTTCAAATGAAGACTGTTTGGTTCGTCAGAATGTAAGTACTTCTCTTAGTACACACTTGCTTTCGAGTTTGAGATCATGTATGTCAAAGCAGAAAGGACCTGTCTGTCGAGAAAAATTGGTACTTCTTTACCTATGCAGCCTGTTGCTAGCAGAATCTTACGCTCCAGAACCCAACCCAGGACCTCGTCCACCCAAGTTTCCGTGCGGGGTGTGTTCAAAGGCTGTTCGTTGGAGCACACCAGGGGTTTGCTGTGACACTTGTGACGTTTGGTATCACCAAGACTGTATGGGCATGTCAGATGCCGTGTATCGAGGTATAACGAAGAACATCAGTTGGGAGTGCATTCAATGTGGAATTCCGAACTTCTCCACGGGTATTTTTGATTCTACCATATTCGAGACATCGAACACATTCAGCTTCCTCGACAAATCCCAACCAGACTCTGAGATCAGCTTCACCAATCCTATAGCCACATCATCTCCAAACAAGGTATATAAGCCCACAAGGAAGGACTTGCCAATTCGTATTGTCATCCTTAACTGCCAATCGATTAAATCTGCAGGGAAACCAGCCCAACTCAAGAACATCATTCAATCTACACAGGCTGATGTTGTCATTGGAAACGAATCATGGCTTACCCCTGAAGTATCCTCAGCAGAAGTTTTCCCCCCTGAATTCAAGGTCTACCGAAAAGATCGCACCAGCAGTAAGGGAGGTGGAGTATTCCTGCTCATCTCAAATCTGTTCCACAGTGAGGAACCAGAGGAACTGAAAGACGATAAGGATTGTGAGGTAGTGTGGGCTAAAGTCAAGGTTAAGGGAGCTAAAGATCTCTACATAGGATCCTACTATAAGCCCCCTCGTAAGACTGAACCTGAAGAACTGGACCACTTACGGAGGTATATTTCCCGTATCCCTACAGGAAATGATGCTCATCTCTGGCTGGGAGGTGACTTTAACCTAGGGGATATAGATTGGGAGCACGAGACTGTCCGACCATCATCTACCCAGGGGACACAATGCCAACAACTCATCGGCCTAGCAAAAGATAACTTCTTGGAACAGATGGTGACAGAGCCTACCCGCATCACTGAAACAACATCTTCAACTCTAGATCTATTCTTCACCAATAACTCGACTCTTGTCAACCAGACTCATGTCATCCCAGGAATTTCAGACCATGATGCCATTTTCATTGAATCTAGTCTGCGGCCATTTACCAAGTCATCCATAAAGCGGATAGTCTACATGTATGGCAAAGCAGACTATGACTCCTTCAAGAAAGACCTCAAAGACATGCATTAAAACTTACTCCACCAGTTTACTACATATGATATAGACACATCTTGGCTCACTTTCAAACAGACTCTCCATCAGCTGACTAACAAGTATATCCCAAGTATATCTTCAAGAAGGGCGACCGTTTTAAAGCAAGCAACTACCGGCCCGTATCTCTTACCAGTATCTGCTGTAAAATGCAAGAACACATTCTTACAAGTAACATGATGAATCATCTAGACGAACACCAGATTCTGACAGACTGCCAGCATGGTTTCCGCGCCAGACGCAGTTGCGAGACTCAGCTCCTCACACTGGCAGACGAACTTGCTGTATCCCTCGACAAGAACATTACCATGGACCTCGTCATACTGGACTTCTCGAAAGCCTTCGACCGTGTGCCTCACCAGCGCCTACTTGCCAAGCTCTGCCATTATGGCATCAGAGGGAAAACCTTTGATTGGATAAGGTCATTCCTTTCCAATAGAAGCCAAAGAGTCACTGTTGATGGTGTCACATCAGATGATGCTCCAGTCGTTAGCGGCGTGCCCCAAGGTACCGTCCTAGGGCCTCTGCTCTTTCTTCTTTTTATTAACGACTTACCAGATTGCGTTGCATCCAGATGTAGACTATTTGCAGACGATTGTATTGTCTACAGGCCAGTCAAGCATCTAAAGGATTGTGAACTCCTCCAAGACGACCTCAACAAACTTTCAGTCTGGGAACAGAAGTGGGGCATGGATTTTCATCCGGATAAGTGTAACGTCCTGCGGGTCACAAGATCAAAGAAGAGAATACCTTATTCCTACATGTTAAAGGGATCTACCCTGCAAGAAACATCCTCCTCCAAATACCTTGGTGTCGACGTCGCTTCCAACCTATCTTGGAACACACATATAGACCGTATAGTGAAGAAGGGCAACAGTATGCTAGGGTTCCTCCAACGTAATCTTCGAGTGCGTAATAAGGACACCAAGTCGCAAGCCTACTTCGCTTTAGTAAGATCCAACCTCGAGTACTGCGCTTCGGTCTGGAATCCCTACACCAAACATAACATTAACAAACTGGAGATGGTTCAACGCAGAGCGGCCCGCTACACCTGCAACAGATACAGGAACACTAGCAGCGTTACGGATATGCTCGACGACCTCCACTGGGAAACGTTAGAGTCCAGACGTGACAAGATCCAGTTAACCATGATGTATCGTATCCGGAACAATCTGGTAGACATCAATGCCACCGACTACCTTAAACCTGCATCTACACGTACGAGAGCCCAACACTCATCCAAATTTCGGCAACTTTCAGCCAGGACAGACACATACAAGTATAGCTTCTTCCCTCGTACCATCTGCACCTGGAACACACTACCGGCAACAACAGCTGAGGCTCCTGACTTGGTACACTTCAAGCAGGAGCTTGCCAAGATGACATTCTAAGCAGCTATCCTTCTCAGACTGTTTTAAGAACCGATGATGGTTGGAGCAGTACCGGTTGGGTGAATTCCCATTAGGCGCTACGCTTGCCGGGTTGGTCTGACGCTAAGGAACCGACGCAGTCTGAGAACTACCCCTCATGCATTCTCTCTTTGATCTAACTATTTCTATCTTTCCTATTATACATATCTTTTATCTTCATGCTTTTTTTACTTTTCCTGCCACTAGCCGAAACGTAATGGTCAACCTGATGACAGAGTTTCGTATGCTGTAGATGTAGATGTAGATGTATTATAATACAAAGGTCAACCATCGGGGTCAAGTTGCGTCCACTATATGTGTCAAACATGTTTAATACACAACAGTCGGTGACACTTTGATTTACTGTGTAAACATGTTTGGCACTCCTCGGTAATTATCAACCAAGTCATAATACTGATTTTTTTCTTTTTTTTTTTTTTTTTGAAAAGCGGGAGAATTATAGTTTTGGTTGGGAGACGGGAGGCAAGGTGAAAAAAATCGGGATTTTGACCCTCCCGCGCGGGAGATCACATGTATGCATTACAATAAGCATATTTTAAGTCGAAAAGGGGCCATAATTCAGTCAAAATGCTTGATAGAGTTGCCTCCTCCTTTTTGCAGACTTGGGTCATGATGGTAAACAATTATGCAAAATATGAAAGCAATATCTCAATGGACTTTGAAAATATTTGGGGTGGTACACAAACTTTAACATTACAATAAGCATATTCTAAGTTGAAAAGGGTCCATAATTCAGTCAAAATGCTTGATAATGTTGCCTCCTCCTTTTTACAGACTTGGGTCATGAAGGTAAACAAGTATGCAAAATATCAAAGCAATATCTCAATGGACTTTGAAAATATTTGGGGTGGTACACAAACTTTAACATTTGTGTGACGCTCACGCCGACACCGGGGCGAGTAGGATAGCTCCCCTATTCTTCGAATAGTCGAGCTAAAAATGGCACAAAAACTTTTTTTCTGCCATCTGCTGTGTTCAGGAAGAAAATGCTGTGTGGTCTTTCATTGTCATGAGGCTCACACTTGAAGTAATGTTTTAAACAACAAGAGCTGTCCGTAAGACAGCCAAGCTCGACTATTCGAAATATTGTCACAGAAGCAGGGAATTATTACCCAAAATGTTAAATATCAAAAGAGTTTTAAGTTCGAAACAGGACATAATTTGACCAAAATGCATATCAGAGTTATGGGACTTGATGCTATCAACTAGTTTAATAACCCTGAAGAAAACATGTTAAGTTTCAATTCCATATCTGCATTAGTTTTGGAGATAGTAACTTGCATGTAAAACTTTAACCAGAATTTTCTAAGTCCAAAAGGGGGCATAATTTGCTCAAAATACATGTTAAGAGTTATGGAACTTGACCCAGTGAGGTTGATAACTGACCTAGAAAAAGAATAAATAAGTTTCAAAGCTATATGCCTTTTGGTAATAGCTGTATGTACTTGCAAGCAAAACTTTAACCAGGATTTTCGCAGTCCAAAAGGGGGCATAATTTGCCCAAAATACATGTCAGAGTTATGGGACTTGATTCTATCAACTAGTTTTATAACCCCAAAGACACATGTGAAGTTTCAATTTAATATCTGCATTAGTTTTGGAGATAGTAACTTGCATGTAAAACTTTAACCAGGATTTTCTAAGTCCAAAAGGGGGCATAATTTGCTCAAAATACATGTCAGAGTTATGGGACTTGGCCCAGTGAGGTAGGTAATTGATCTAGAAAAAAGAAAAAACTAGAACTGTCACAGGAGTGACTCATACCTCCACCATACGGTCTTGTCACAGAAGAATGGCAACCATAAGAAATCTTAAAAATACTTTGGAGTACTTCATCCTGGGCTTCCACATATAAGTAATACTAGTATAATACTAGTATAGTAATACTAGTAAATATATTAAATCTCTAATATTAGAGATACACTAAAAGTGAATACAAAAAAGTGTCTTACCGACCCATGTTATCACAGAAAAATGTTTTTACTTTTTACATAGGACTTATAATAAAAAAGTAAGAAAAATACCTAAAATATTGAAAATCTAAAAATAGGATTTCTAAAAATAGACTTATTTCTGGAATTTATGGGGAAGAAACTCAGTACAAAAGTTAAAAAAAAGGTTACTTCCCTTTGGCTCTAAGCCAATCAGAATGAGATATAGTGAAAATACATCAAATTTAACCTTAAATTCTAGGTAAAAGGGGACACAATTCAAGAAAAATTAGTGTCAGAGTTATGCACCTTGTGTCACATGATGTGGTTGATGAGGTGGAACATCTATTTTAAGTCTGAATCAAATCCATTCAGTAGTAACTGAGATATATTGAAAATACATCAAAATTAACCTTAAATTCTAAGTAAAAAGGGGCATAATTCATGAAAAATTGGTGTCAGAGTTATGCACCTTGTGTCACATGATGTGGGTGCAGGCACGTGTCCAGGTGGGGGGCCAGGGGGCCCGGGCCCCCCCAGCTAGCTGGCATGTTACGATTTTTATTACTATGGGCCCCTCAATTAACAAATTTATACACCAGCGCAATTGGCTTGATTTGACAGCAATACACAGGCTAAGAGCCATAAAACCGTGTCTGGTAGCGGAAATTAGCCCCAGGCATGTTACAGGTAAAAGTTTATCTGTACATGCTTCGTTGATCACTTGCTTTTTAAACGTGGTACTTGATTGGGTAGTGGAGAAACGTTTATGTTTTTTACTCTTTGGAAGTGAAAATGATCATAACATTGTTGGTTTTGTTAAGTAAATCTTAAAATGAATCTGAAAATTGAAACATTATGTTGGTTTGTATTTTGTTTTTACATTAAGACATATTCCCCAAATTTATTAAATTGATAGATATTTATCCTTTCTTTTAATTTTACACAAAGAACTATAAAATACATTATTTTATAGCTCTTTGTTTTACAACAGTTATGAATTTGAAACTACTGTATCAATTTTACTGGGTCCAATAACCTTACTTAAAACCCTCATAGTTTTAAAAGTAGTTTCTCAGTAAATCTTACAAAACGCATCTAAAACTCGCTACTTATTAGGGGTTTTATACATAAAAATATGTGCTGTAATATTATAGTTTGTACAGTTAAGAGTTCATTGTCATTTGAAATCTATGATGTTAATAGTAATTGTCATAATAGATCTACTTTGTTTTGTTGGAAATCTAAAAACATTTGGCCATTTTGCAAATAAATAAATCATCTTAAAACTTCAACGATTTTTTTTTTCATTACATTTGCTTAGAACACAAGAAATGCAGAAAAAGTTCAAAAATATTTTTGTGTTTTTATTTATTCTATTATTAATATAATATTAATAATAGAATAAATAAAAACACAAAAATATTTTTGATGAGGTGGAACATCTATTTTAAGTTTGAATCAAATCCATTTTGTAATAATTGAGATATAGTGAAAATACATCAAAATCAACCTTAAATTTAAAGTAAAAGGGGACATAATTCATAAAAAAATGTATGTCAGAGTTAAGCACCTTATGTCACATCATCTGGGTGATGAGGTGAAACAACTATTTTAAGTTTTAATCAAATCCATTTAGTAATAACTGAGATATAGTGAAAATACAACAAAATTAACCTTAAATTCTAAGTAAAAGGGGACATAATTCATGAAAACTTGGTGTCAGAGTTATGCACCTTGTGTCACATGATGTGGGCACATGATGTGGGTGATGAGGTGGAACATCTATTTTAAGTTTGAATCAAATCCATTTTGTAATAATTGAGATATAGTGAAAATACATCAAAATCAACCTTAAATTTAAAGTAAAAGGGGACATAATTCATAAAAAAATGTATGTCAGAGTTAAGCACCTTATGTCACATCATCTGGGTGATGAGGTGAAACAACTATTTTAAGTTTTAATCAAATCCATTTAGTAATAACTGAGATATAGTGAAAATACAACAAAATTAACCTTAAATTCTAAGTAAAAGGGGACATAATTCATGAAAATTTGGTGTCAGAGTTATGCACCTTGTGTCACATGATGTGGGCACATGATGTGGGTGATGAGGTGGAACATCAATTTTAAGTTTGAATCAAATCCATTTAGTAATAACTGAGATATAGTGAAAATACAACAAAATTAACCTTAAATTCTAAGTTAAAGGGGACATAATTCATGAAAACTTGGTGTCAAGAGTTATGCACCTTGAGTCACATGATGTGGGTGATAAGGTGGAACATGTATTTTAAGTTTGAATCAAATCCATTTGGTAATAACTGAGATAATAGATTTCGGGATGCGATGGGATGGGACGCGACAAAACTGACTGCTATATACCCCCCTCAAACATGTTTGGTGGGGGTATAATAAGTTTCAAATCAATATGCCTTTTAGTAATAGCTGTATGTACTTGCACGCAAAACTTTAACCAGAATTTTCTAAGTCCAAAAGGGGGCATAATTTGGCCAAAATACATGTCAGAGTTATGGGACTTGACCCAGTGAGGTAGGTAATTGATCTAGAAAAAGAAAAAATAAGTTTCAAATCTATATGCCTTTTAGTAATAGCTGTATGTACTTGCACGCAAAACTTTAACCAAAATTTTCTAAGTACAAATGGGGGCATAATTTGGCCAAAATGAAGGTCAGAGTTATGGGACTTGGTGCTATCAACTAGTTTTATAACCCCGAAGACACATGTGAAGTTTCAATTCAATATCTGCATTAGTTTTGGAGATAGTAACTTGCATGTAAAACTTTAACCAGAATTTTCTAAGTCCAAAAGGGGGCATAATTTGCTCAAAATACATGTTAGAGTTATGGAACTTGACCCAGTGAGGTTGGTAATTGACCTAGAAAAAGAATAAATAAGTTTCAAAGCTATATGCCTTTAAATGATAGCTGTATGTACTTGCATGCAAAAACTTAACCAAGGTGTGATGCCGACGCCGACGCCAGGGTGAGTAGAATAGCTAGATTATTCTTTGAATAGTCGAGCTAAAAATGGCTTGCTTTGTACTGAAAACAAACCGTAAAATAAAGTCCCAGCCATGATAGCATATTAACACAGTGTCAGGTCATTTAGGGTCAATTTATTTACATTTATTTGTCTATTCACTTTTATAAAAACTAGGAGAGTAGGTTATGGTACAGATTATTCAAGAAAACTACTGAAATCTGTTACAAAATTATAAAGGTGGTCCAAATCTCTTTGTTGTTGCTTCAAAAACAAGAAAGTAGGTCAGTAGGTCAGTATTAAGAATATTAAAGACGAGTATTGAAATCTATATCTAAAGTTATAAATGTGGTCCAAATTTCTATGCTGTACCTTCAAAAACAAAAGTAGGTCAGTAGGTCAAGATGAAGACTATTCAAGATGAGAACTTTAAAACTGTAATAAAAATTATACTTGAAACAAGAAAGTAGGCTAGTAGGTCACAATTAAGACCATTCAAGATGAGTATTGAAATCTGTATCAAACATTACACATGTCATTCAAATTTCTAATTTCTTTGCTGTAGCTTCAAAAACAAGAAAGTAGGTCAGCAAGTCAGGTTTAAGAATATTAAGATGAGTATTGAAATCTGTATCAAAAGTTATAAATAACTTAACGTGGTCCAAATTTCTATGCTGTACCTTTAAAAACAAGAAAGTAGGTCAGTAGGTCAAGATTAAGATTATTCAAGATAAGTATTGAAATCTGTATTTAACATTATGGTGAAACAACTAATGATTTTGAATTATCTCCCTTTAATTGTGAACAAATGCTAAATACAGCCGATTCTCACCTATTCCGGTTAAGGAAACTACTTTTAACGAGTAACAGAGTACTTGATCGAAAAAAAAAATCGTCAAGTACTCAAGTACCAAAATCAGTACTCGTTGCCATCCCTAGAAACAATACAGGCTAGAGTTATGGTTCTTGGTCTACTTACTCATCTAATGATGATAAACAAGACTTAGTGTGCAAAGTTTCAAAGCTTTAGCTCTTATAGTTTTGGGGGAAAAGTGAACCGAAACAAAAATTTTAACCATGAAACTCAAATTTTCTAAGTACAAAAAGGGCAATAATTCTGACAAAATACATATCAGAGCTATGGTTCTTGGCTAACATAGTCCACTAATAATGATAAACAAGTGTGTAGAGTTTCAAAGCTGTAGCTCTTATAGTATTTGAGAAAAGTTGGACCTCGATTTTTTTCAAAAATCAGCCGAGCTAAAAAACAAATAACCCCTTAAAATTTAAAATGACCCCCATAAAGAAACATGAAGGGGTCATGGTGACCCTCTTTCTGAGGGAAAACCCTTAGTATTTCAAGTTGAAAGTTAGTATCTTCAGGGAACAAAACACTATTGCTATAAGTTCAGAAGAGAACAAAACAATATTTCTCAAAGTTCAGACATAACGTTAAGCCATATTGTGTAACCTTAAATGTTTCCAAAATGCTGTATAATCATTCAAATTGCTTATTTTGAAACTGTATGTCTAAGAAATCTTTTATTATCTATCTTCACACTTTAAAGCAATATCAATGATGATTAATATAACATCTGACTGCAGAATCCCAAATACAAGTTGGCCACGATGGCCCAATATCGCTCACCTGACACAAATGGGCACACGTTGCTTTTTATCCCAAATAGTGGTTTTAACATATGACATACGAGCATTTAAGAGGACTATCCAAACAAAGAGCTGTGTTCAATAAACGCTTGATGCCCCCAGTGGCATCCTTGTCGATACAAAGCAACCTAAATCCAAAACGAGGTCAAGTTCAAGGTCAAGGTCAAACTGAGGTCAGGTGATATCTGAAGATGATGAACGGTCACAGGTTACATCTGCATTAGTATCAAGACATTATAGTTAGGGGTATTGATGCTAGACAAAACGGTCCCATTTGGTTAACTTCGTACGGATGGACGAACAAACGAACGGACAGGACAATCACTATATGCCTCCCACATCAGTAGATGCTGGGGGCATAAAAACATTCCGCCAAGTTTCATCAATTCAACCCCACTCCCACAATGGTTTCTGGGGACATGTTGTTTGAAGAAAATAGCTGATGGACAGACAACTGATTGCTTGACAAAAGAAGGTTAAACAGTTTCAAAATTACCACGATGTGGGATCTGGAAATGTCCGTAGAAACCATTCCCCAAATACAGGTGGATGTTTCGGTAACAGTTTGTTCTTGTAGATGTTTAATTTCACTCTGAAATAAATATACAACTGTTGAACATTTTAGAAGTTTGCTGTAAACATGTTTCACATTCAGTAGCTGACTTATTCTCTTTGAACCTGTACAGTCGCCATCCTTGCCTTGCATAATCTGTACCTCTATTAAGAACCTGTAAAGCGGGCATCAAAGCCTCGAGCTCTGAACCATTGTTTCAGTGGTACTGTATTGTAAGAAGCAGTTACCTTTTTGGAGCCTTTATACCGGGCATCATTACCTTGAGTTCTGAACCACTGTTTCAGTGGTAAGGTATTGTAAGAAGCAATTACCCTTTTGGAGCCTGTATGCCGGGCATCATTGCCTTGAGTTCTGAACCACTGTTTCAGTGGTACTGTATTGTAAGAGGCAATTACCCTTTTGGAGCCTGTATGCCGGGCATCATTGCCTTGAGTTCTGAACCACTGTTACAGTGGTAAGGTATTGTAAGAGGCAATTACCCTTTTGGAGCCTGTATGCCGGGCATCATTGCCTTGAGTTCTGAACCACTGTTTCAGTGGTACTGTATTGTAAGAGGCAATTACCCTTTTGGAGCCTGTATACTGGGCATCATTGCCTTGAGTTCTGAACCACTTTTTCAGTGGTACTGTATTGTAAGAGGCAATTACCCTTTTGGAGCCTGTATGCTGGGCATCATTGCCTGTATGCTGGGCATCATTGCCTCGAGTTCTGAACAACTTTTTCAGCAGTACTGTATTGTAAGAGGCAATTACCCTTTTGGAGCCTGTATGCTGGGCATCATTGCCTTGAGTTCTGAACCACTTTTTCAGTGATAAGGTATTGTAAGAGGCAATTACCTTTTTGGAGCCTGTATACTGGGCATCATTGCCTTGAGTTCTGAACCATTTTTTCAGTGATAAGGTATTGTAAGAAGCAACTTACCCTTTTGGAGCCTGTATACTGGGCATCATTGCCTTGAGTTCTGAACCACTGTTACAGTGGTAAGGTATTGTAAGAGGCAACTAGAAAATGCTTTTGTAAAAAAGCGCATGTCTCCCCCAATGCAAAGTCCTATAGGCAAGAAGTCAATAGGGGTCAGGAGCAAAAGTCAAAGAGACACTGATGGTTTGCTGCAGTAGGGATCATCTACTTGGCATGTCCAATCATCCCACTAAATTTCAACACTCTTGGCCTAGTAGTTCTCAAGTCACTGTTCAGGCTTCTGTGACCTTGACCTTTGATTAAGTGACCTCAAAATAAAAGGGGTCATCTACTCTGCAAGTCCAATCATCCTATTAAGTTTCAACATTGTAGGTCAAGTGGTTCTCAAGTTATTTCTAAAAAATGATTTTATATGAACAGGCCACTGTGGCCTTGACCTTTAACAGACTGACCCCAAAATCAATAGGGGTCATCTACTCTGCATGTTCAATCATCCTATGAAATTTCAACATTCTGGGTCAAGTGGTTCTCAAGTTATTGATCGGAACTGGTTATCAATGTTCAGGCCCCTGTGACCTTGACCTTTAACCAAGTGACCCCAAAAACAATAGGGGTCATTTACTCTGCATGAACAATTATCATATGAAGTTTCAACATTCTGGGTTGAGAGGTTCTCAAGTTATTGATTGGAAATGGTTTTGCATGTTCAGGCCCCTGTGGCCTTGACCTTTAACAGAGTGACCCTAAAATCATTAGGGGTCATCTACTCTGTATGACCAATTATCCTATGAAATTTCATCATTCTGGGTCAAGTGGTTCTCAAGTTACTGACCAGAAATGGTTTTCAATGTTCAGGCCCCTGTGACCTTGACCTTTCACAGAGTGACCCCAAAATCGTTAGGGGTCATCTACTCTGCATGACTAATCATCCTATTAAGTTTCAACATTCTGGGTCAAGTGGTTCTCAAGTTACTGACCGGAAAAGGTTTTCAATGTTCAGGCCTCTGTGACCTTGACCTTTAATGGAGTGACCCCAAAATCGATAGGGGTCATCTACTTTGCATGTACAATCATCCTATGAAGTTTCAACATTCTGGGTCAAGTGGTTCTCTAGTTATTGATCGGAAATGGTTTTCCATGTTCAGGCCCCTGTGACCTTGACCTTTGATAGAGTGACCCCAAAATCAATAGGGGTCATCTACTCTTCAAGACCAATCATCCTATGAAGTTTCAACATTCTGGGTCAAGTGGTTCTCAAGTTACTGACCGGAAATGGTTTTCAATGTTCAGGCCCCTGTGACCTTGACCTTAAATGGAATGACCCCAAAATCGATAGGGGTCATCTACTCTGCATGTACAATCATCCTATGAAGTTTCAACATTCTGGGTTAAGTGGTTCTCTAGTTATTGATCGGAAATGGTTTTCCATGTTCAGGCCCCTGTGACCTTGAACTTTGACGGAGTGACCCCAAGATCAATAGGGGTCATCTACTCTTCATGACCAATCATCCTATGAAGTTTCAACATTCTGGGTCAAGTGGTTCTCAAGTTACTGACCGGAAATGGTTTTCAATGTTCGGGCCCCTGTGACCTTGACCTTTAATGGAGTGACCCCAAAATCAATAGGGGTCATCTACTTTGCATGTACAATCATCCTATGAAGTTTCAACACTCTGGATCAAGTGCTTCTCTAGTTATTGATCGGAAAAGGTTTTCCATGTTCAGGCCCCTGTGACCTTGACCTTTGACAGAGTGACCCCAAAATCAAAAGGGGTCATCTACTCTTCATGACCAATCATCCTATGAAGTTTCAACATTCTGGGTCAAGTGGTTCTCAAGTTACTGACCGGAAATGGTTTTCAATGTTCGGGCCCCTGTGACCTTGACCTTTAATGGAGTGACCCCAAAATCGATAGGGGTCATCTACTTTGCATCTACAATCATCCTACGAAGTTTCAACATTCTGGGTCAAGTGGTTCTCTAACTATTGATCGGAAATGGTTTTCAATGTTCGGGCCCTGTGACCTTGACCTTTGACGGAGTGACCCCAAAAACAATAGGGGTCGTCTACTCCAGCAGCCCTATAACCCTATGAAGTTTGAAGGTTCTAGGTCAAATGGTTCTCCAGTTATTGCTCGGAAATGAAGTGTGACGTACGGACGGACGGACAGGGCAAAAACAATATGTCTCCTGGGGGAGACATAATTACCCTTTTGGAGCCTGTATGCTGGGCATCATTGCCTTGAGCTTTGAACCACTGTTACAGTTGTAAGATATTGTAAGAGGCAACTTACCCTTTTGGAGCCTGTATTGTAGGAGGAAACTTACTCTCTTGGAGCCTGTACTGTGGGCTTCATTATCTTGATTTCTGAACCACTGTTACAGTGGTAAGGTATTGTAAGAAGCGACTTACCCTTTTGGAGCCTGTATTGTAGGAGGAAACTTACTCTCTTGGAGCCTGTACTGTGGGCTTCATTATCTTGATTTTTGAACCACTGTTACAGTGGTAAGGTATTGTAAAAAGCAACTTACCCTTTTGGAGCCTGTATTGTAGGAGGAAACTTACTCTCTTGGACCCTGTACTGTGGGCTTCATTGTCTTGAGTTCTGAACCGCTGTTACAGTGGTAAGGTATTGTAAGAAGCAACTTACCCTTTTGGAGCCTGTAATGTAGGAGGAAACTTACTCTCTTGGAGCCTGTACTGTGGGCTTCATTATCTTGATTTCTGAACCACTGTTACAGTGGTAAGGTATTGTATGAAGAAACTTACTCTCTTGGAGGCTGTACAGTGGGCATCATTGCCTTGAGTTCTGAACCACTGCGACAGTGGTATGGTATGTAGGAGGAAACTTAACTCTCTTGGAGCCTGTACTGTAGGCATCATTACCTTGAGTTCTGTACCACTGTTACAGTGGTACGGTATTGTAGGAGGAAACTTACTCTCTTGGAGCCTGTACTGTGGGCATCATTGCCTTGAGTTCTGTACCACTGTTACAGTGGTACGGTATTGTAGGAGGAAACTTACTCTCTTGGAGGCTGTACAGTGGGCATCATTGCCTTGAGTTCTGAACCACATTTATAGTGGGAAGAAACTTACTCTCTTGGAGGCTGTACAGTGGGCATCACTGCCTTGAGTTCTGTACCACTGTTACAGCGGTAAGGTATTGTAGGAAGAAACTTGCTCTCTTGGAGTCTGTACAGTGGGCATCACTGCCTTGAGTTCTGTACCACTGTTACAGTGGTACAGTATTGTAGGAAGAAACTTACTCTCTTGGAGCTTGTACAGTGGGCATCATTGCCTTGAGTTCTGTACCACTGGTATAGAGTCCTTTCTCCTTGTAAAGTTTGATGAGAACATGCCTTAAACCACTAGTATTGTTGACCCACTCTATTAAGCCACACTCCTCATTCAGCGGTATAACAGTCTGAAAACAAAAACGGTGATTAAGCAAGCTACACATGCGCATTTGGATGTCATAAACAACTTGAGCCATTTTATAATTTACTTTAACTTTAAACATTTTGCAATGGTAAGCAAGAAAAAGAGGGTCATGATGACCCTGGATTGCTCACCTGAGTAATATGAGCTACATACTGATGCTAAACTAGAACTGTCACAGGAGTGACTCATACCCCCACCATACGGTCTTGTCACAGACGAATGGCAACCATAAGAAATCTTAAAAATACTTTGGAGTACTTCATCCTGGGCTTCCACATATAAGTAATACTAGTATAATACTAGAGCTATCACTAAAGGTGATGAATGTACCCCCCGCATGCACTGACACAGTACATTGCAATTTGATGCACACAAGATTGCATAATTATGTGGATTGTATGTATATAGACTGTATGTATACAGTATAGTAACAAAAAACAAAGTCCCATAACTATGCAGAATATTTATCTAAAAGAATGTAACATGCACCATGCACAACTAGGGTTGGTACTGATCACTTGTGTGAAGTTTCATTAAATTGTGTGTAAGGGTTTAGTAGATTAGGCACGCACAAGATTGCATATGCAGACTGTATGTACATAGTATGTTAACAAGAAACAAAGTCCCATAACTCTGCAATTTTTGTCGCTGAAAGAACCTAACATGCCCCATGCACAACTACTGTTGTTACCGATCACTTGTGTGAAGTTTCATTAAATTGTGTCAAGGGGATGAGGAGAGATGGTGCGCACAAGATTGTGTCTATGTATATAGTACAGTAACAAAAAAACAAAGTCCCATAACTCTGCAAGTTTTTTTTCTAAAAGAACCTAACATGCCCCAAGCACAACTACTGTTGGTACTGATCACTTGTGTGAAGTTTCATTAAATTGTGTCAAGGGGATGCGGAGAGATGGTGCACACAAGATTGTGTCTATGTATATAGTATAGTAACAAAAAAACAAAGTCCCATAACTCTGCAAATTTTTTTTCTAAAAGAACCTAACATGCCCCATGCACAACTACTGTTGGTACTGATCACTTGTGTGAACTTTCATTAAATTCTGTCAAGGGGATAAGGAGAGATGGTGCGTATAAGATTGCGTCTACGGACAGACAGACAACCTGAAACCAGTATACCCCCCTTACAAAAAGTGAATACAAAAAAGTGTCTTACCGACCCATGTTACCACTGAAAAATGTTTTTACTTTTTACATAGGACTTATAATAAAAAAGTTAGAAAAATACCTAAAATATTGAAAATCTTAAAATAGGATTTCTAAAAATAGACTAATTCCTGGAATTTAAGGGGAAGAAACTCTGTACAAAAGTTAAAAAAAGGTTACTTCCCTTTGGCTCTAAGCCAATCAGAATAAGATATAGTGAAAATACATTAAAATTAACCTTAAATTCTAGGTAAAAGGGGACACAATTCAAGAAAAATTAGTGTCAGAGTTATGCACCTTGCGTCACATGATGTGGGTGATGAGGTGGAACATCTATTTTAAGTCTGAATCAAATCCATTCAGAAGTAACTGAGATATAGTGAAAATACATCAAAATTAACCTTAAATTCTAAGTAAAAAGGGGCATAATTCATGAAAAATTGGTGTCAGAGTTATGCACCTTGTGTCACATGATGTGGGTGATGAGGTGGAACATCTATTTTAAGTTTGAATCAAATCCATTTTGTAATAATTGAGATATAGTGAAAATACATCAAAATCAACCTTAAATTTAAAGTAAAAGGGGACATAATTCATAAAAAATTTATGTCAGAGTTAAGCACCTTATGTCACATCATCTGGGTGATGAGGTGGAACAACTATTTTAAGTTTTAATCAAATCCATTTAGTAATAACTGAGATATAGTGAAAATACAACAAAATTAACCTTAAATTCTAAGTAAAAGGGACATAATTCATGAAAACTTGGTGTCAGAGTTATGCACCTTGTGTCACATGATGTGGGCACATGATGTGGGTGATGAGGTGGAACATCTATTTTAAGTTTGAATCAAATCCATTCAGTAGTAACTGAGATATAGTGAAAATACATCAAAATCAACCTTAAATTCTAAGTAAAAAGGGGCATAATTCATAAAAAAATGGTGTCAGGTTACGCACATTGTGTCACATGATGTGGGTGATGAGGTGGAACATCTATTTTAAGTTTGAATCAAATCCATTTAGTAATAACTGAGATATAGTGAAAATAAAACAAAATTAACCTTAAATTCTAAGTAAAAGGGGACATAATTCATGAAAACTTGGTGTCAAGAGTTATGCACCTTGTGTCACATGATGTGGGTGATAAGGTGGAACATGTATTTTAAGTTTGAATCAAATTCATTTGGTAATAACTGAGATAATAGATTTCGGGACGCAACAGGACGGGACGGGACGCGACAAAACTGACTCCTATATACCCCCCTCAAACATGTTTGGTGGGGGTATAAATATTAAGAAAGTAGGTCAGTAGGTCACATTCATGGTCACTAAAAGTCAGTTTTAAGATCAGTGTGCAAAACTGTATATGTCAACTAAATTTCATGGCTGTATCTTAAAAAACAAGAAAGTAGGTCAGTAGGTCAAGGTCAGTCAAGTGACCCCTATCTACTTTGGGTCATCAGGTAATTATAATTAAACAGTCTAGGAAATATGATCAGATATTTTTAAAGTAGTTTTTCCTATACAACTCATATAACAAGTGACCCCCGGGGCAGGGCCTCTTTTCATCCCAGGGGCATAGTTGGTGAAATCTTGTTAGAGAACCACACGGCAATGCTACATACCAAATATCAAAGGTCTTGAACTTTCAGAAAATAAGATTTTTAAAGATTTTTTTCCTATACAAATCTATGTAAAACTTGGGACCCCCTGGACCGGGCCATTTTTCAGCCCAGGGGCATAATTTGAACAATTTTGGTAGAGGACCACTAGGCAATGCAACATATCGGAAGCCTTGGCCTTGCAGTTTCAGACAAGAAGATTTCTTTCCCCTATATAAGTCTATGTAAAACTTGGAACCCCCAGGGCGGGGTCTCTTTTCAGCCCAGAGTAATAATTTGAACAATCTTGGTAGACGACCACAAGGCAATGCTACACACCAAATTTCAAAGGCCTAGGTCTTGTGGTTTCAGAAAAGAAGATTTTTAAAGTATTTTCCTATATAAGTCTGTGTAAAACTTGTGACCCAAGGGGCAGGGCCTCTTTTCATCCAAGGTGCATAATTTGAACAATTTTCAAAGAGGACCATTAGATGATGTCACATGCCAAATATCGAGGCTCTACTCCTTGCGGTTTTGGACAAGATTTTCTAAGTTCTTCCTTTCAGTTGCCATGGCAACCAGAAATCTGTGTGGAATTCAATTCTTTGAACAATTTTGAAAGGGGACCACCCAACGATCATTCCTGTTAAGTTTGGTTAAATCTGTCCAGCGGTTTTGAAGAAGACTTCTTTTTAGAAATTGTTGATAGACGGACGATGGACATTGAGCAGTCACAAAAGCTCACCATGAGCCTTTGGCTCAGGTGAGCTAAAAATGATCTTACATGACTGCCTGTTTAAGACAGATGTTTTCCCAACCCTTAGTTCCTCATTCCCTGCTGTCCTTCAGGTTGGGAATACCTTGTCCTACAGAAGCAGGCATAGAAGACCCTCAATATATTCAAACTCAGCAGGTTTAAACTTTGTACTTTAGAACAGTTTATAATGTTGAACTGAATGATACAAGTTATGTGCATGCTTATTAAAGACTATCTGAAACTTTATGTTGTAATCAAATAAACCCTTTCTGAAGAACTTCTGTTTGGTTTCTAATTTACACTTAGTCACACGACACCTTTCAAACTTTAATAAGAGAGAATGAACACTCCTGATAATACTACAAACGTAGGCAAGCATCTTAGATACCAACAACCTCCTGCAAGCCATATGAATGGCTTCCTTACATGAAAACTCAAGTAGGACTTGAATCCATAGAGATGACAGGTAGGTGTTTTGAAGTTCTTAATCACAGGGACTCCTACCCAAGCATTATAATTTACTAAACTGCATTAACAGAATACTCTTAATAGAAAGCCTGTTATGCTAACTATCAGCTGAGGTTACAGATTTTAGAGAGTTTAGGGATTTTTCAAGTGATATACAGCTGCTGATCATGCAATTGGGGGTGGGAACTTCTTGTTTGATGGCAGTTTAATCTTCATACAAATAAATACTTTTTCAATTATAAGCATTTTTACTTTTTTTACCAAATCAAAGGAAAAACTGCTTTTATTGGGTCAAGAAGGGCGTAATATAATATGTGAGCAAAGGTCTTGTGCTAAATAATAATTATATGGGTTCTGGTGATTCTAGCTGAAATATTTTTTGAATTGTAAGCATTTTCAATTTTTTCAAACAAATCAATGGGAAAAACTCTGCTTTAATGGGTCAAGTGGGATAATACTACTATGAGTGCAAATATCATGTGCTAATTAATAACTATGTGAGGTTTAGCGATTCTAGCTGAAATACTTTTCGATCTATAAACATTTTCAATCTGGGATGGATGGACAGATGCACAGCCAGACGGACAATGCCAAAACACTATCCCTTCGCCTTTGGCTGGGGATGGTAAGAAACACTGCAAATTGATAAGAAGCAATGTTTTCAACATTTTACATCTGACACTTATGCAATCTCAAATGTCTTCTCCATCTTGGCTACCTACATACCAAGTGTCACCAATGTGCCTAATTCCTAACTAAAGTAACTGAATGGAAATAGTTTTTCTCTTTTTAGTAACTATGACCTAAGTAACAGAATTGTGAGCTGGTTCTATGGGGTGTGAGGGGTGTTGCACTTTCCATTACCTCTCATGAACAGACTCTTCTATTATTTTGCTTTGTTGCATTCTACACTTCCAATGGATATTCTTACAGATTTTTTGACTGACCCAAGTGACCTGAAATACAAGGCCAACCTTTGTCTGAATAAAAGCTACATGCATACCATGTTTGGTGACAACAGATTCATCCTAACTAATGTTACTGCGTGGAAACAATCTGTCTGACAACATCTACCTTAACAAAGACAAATTCCATTTTAACAACCAGATTTTCTGAAATCCTGGTCAAAACGTTTTACTTACATAGGTTCTGATATAAAGATATCTTTTTCTAGACTCGGGATCTTTCCTCAGGAATTTGTTTACTATTCCATTGAACTCCATTAGTCTACAATCCTTCCTCAAATCATCCTGTACAAAATAAAGAAATTTTAATCAGTTCAAAAGTCACATGCAATCAAGTTATACAGATAAAGACGATGTGTAAAATCCAGAAAACACATCCACTTACATCTAATGACAAAACACTCACATCTGAGTATTACATAGTTATCTTTTATTACATAATTGAGCCGCGCCATGAGAAAACCAACATAGTGTGCTTGCGACCAGCATCCGGGCAGTCTGGTCAGGATCCATGCTGTTCGCTGACGGTTTCTCTAATTGCAATAGGCTTTGAAAGCGAACAGCATGGATCCTGACCAGACTGCGCAGATGCACAGGCTGGTCTGGATCCATGCTGGTCCCAAACGCACTATGTTGGTTTTCTCATGGCGTGGCTCAATTATCTTTTCTTAAACATACTAACACAATGACTACACGAAACATCTGACATGGACCTACCAGAAGAATTAATTCACACTTTCTGTGAAATGACTGGTATTTGTGACGGCACATTTTTGCAGATTTCTCAATGGTGTCATTCCACAAAGTTAAACCTAATGACAAAATATTAGGTTTACACATTATTACATAGAGATTACTATCACTATCTTTCATAATGAAAAAGGATGATCATTCAGGTTTACACATCTTTACATACAGATTACCATCATTGCCTTTCATTGTGTTGAAAAACATTTACCATATGTTTATTTGTAGTTACACAGAGACACCATCACTGCCTTACCTGGTGTAATGAAACAATAAACCTAGATTTACACAGAGATTACCATCACTGCCTTTCATTGTGTAGCAAAATAATTACCTTACAATTATATATCATAACATATAGACGACAATCACTTACCTCAGCTCCTACACAGCCTTTCACAGAGATTACCATCACTGCCTTTCATTGTGTAACAAGACAATTACCTTACAATTACACATAACATATAGACGAAAATCACTTACCTTAGGTTTACACATCATTACATAGAGATTACCATCACTGCCTTTCATTGTGATCTTTTTTGGCTTCTGCAAGGAGGGAAGTATTTCAATCTGCAAAGAAAAAAGTATGGTTTAATCCCATGGTTGATACCCTTTCATTAACAAAAGCTCTGCCTCACAGGGCCTTATGTGCCCATTTGCATGTTGGTGGTCAAACTCTTTCAATGAAACAGAATGAATTGTAAGAATTTGGTAGAGGGTCACCCAAGGAATATTTCTGTGAAACTATATCTAGATCAGGCCAGAAATTTCAGAGAAGATGATTTTTAAAGTTTTTTTTTCTTTCTGTTGCAGAATTCTGCATGGATGATCTAGATTTGAAGTAATATGAAAGGGGATCAACCAGGAAACATTTCTGCAAAGTTTGGTTGAAAGTGGCTTAGTGGTTGAGGACAAGATATTCTTTAAAGGTGGTCAATCACATTTAATCAACATTTAATGACATTTTTTACTTTTGGTATATTCTGGTAGAGAATTATTTAAGGAACAAAAAGACCAATTACATAGAGTTAGATTCCTATTTGAAATGTATATTTTATTATTTTTATAAAATTTTGTAATTACTCCCCTTTAATATGAAAGTATATAAAAGGCTGGGTATTTCTTTTTATTTCGGTACAATGTCTAGTTTTACATTTGCATTTGATAGACATATCAACTATTGAAAAATCTGAACCAAAATGCAAGTTTTAAAGCTGTGTGTAAGCTTCTGAATTAATTTATTTCCAATCTATCTTGGTTGCGCAACCAAGATAGGCAAAGGGAGGTAATAATAATTTTTCAAACTTGCGTTTCTAATGAATTCCATCTAAATACATAATTTTTAATGCAAATATTTTACAAATATATTACAATATGTCTAATATTTATACATTTCCTTAGGCAAAGTATGTTTATCAAATTTATACTTATGAAAAAATAACTCTATCTTGGTTGGGCAACCAGGATAGGAAAATGAAATTTTAAAAATACCTCCAGTGAAAATCTATTTGTATTAAGTGTTAAGTGAACATAAATGAGTGTAAATGATCAGATGCTAAAGTTTCGAACAAATCCGTTACATGGCCAAAACCTGATTATCCACCTTTAAAGAACTTGAGGACAGACGATGGATAGGTGGACAATGGACATTCAACAATCCTAAAAGCTCACCATGTTCACTTCATGCTCAGGGAAGGTAAAACAAATATGATGAAATAAGTCAGGACCCTGGGACCTTGATCACTTAGGCTACAGACACCAAAATCAGTAAGGATCTTCCTGTAGTGGTATTTAGTCATTGTGTAAAGTTTGGTAGTAGTAGCTATTATACTTCATGATGTATATTCATGAATCCATTCTCCCTGCTACTTTGACCTTGACCTTTGACCCTAAGAACAATAAAATCCTCATTCAGTGGATTTTAATCAAGTAAAGTCTGCAAGCCATAGCTGTCATACTTTGTGAGTTAAAGAGCATGGAAACAAAATAATTACGAGAAAATAAATCAGGTTCCTGCAACCTTGACCTTTGAGCCACTGACTCCCAGAATCAATCAAGATCTATTACTAAAGTACTTGGTCACTGTTTTAAAGCCATAATTATTGTACTTCCTGACTTAAAAAGAGTCCAGAAATCATTATCAGTCTCCAAGATCCTGTGACCTTAAGCTATTTGTCCCGAAAAACAATAACTGGGATCCTCATCAAGTGGTGCTCAGTCATTCTGTAAAGTCTGAAATATGTAGCTATTATACTTTGTGGCATACAGATCCTGAAATGAAACAGATGGCCAATGCCATTCCATAATATGCACTGATTTTTAAAAACAAGCATATAAAGCACTTTTGTGAAGTAACATAAAACAATCCCCAACAACATTTAGCAGAAAGATACATGCAAAAATGTATTAGTTTAATCTATACTAATCACTGTTTCTTTGCTTTGGATTTAACACTGCTTTTCAACAGTATTTCAGTTATGTTACGGCGAGCAGTTAAACTAACCAGTGTTCCTGGATTCTGTACCAGTACAAAACTGTTCTCCGTAAGTAACTGCCAACTTCCCCACATGAATCAGAGGTGGAGGATGAATGATATTAGACACAATGTCTTTTATCAAATCATCATGGAGAACATATGCCCCACCCTGGATCGAACTCACAACCCCTTGATCTGTAGATCTGTGCTCTCCCTATTGAGCTGTAGAGTGGATGCACTTTTAGGTTAGTTGTGAAAAAGGTTCTACAACTTTTAACTTATCACTCTTTTGACACCGCATTCCAGATGGTACCCATGACCCCGAAGATATTAGAGAAGACAAGAGCTCGTAGAACACGAAATGCCCTCCTTGATGCATTCAGTAACTGCGCAAGGAACAGAAATAATTTGGTTACTGTGCACTGGACATTTGACATACTGACCTCAAATCAGTAATTACGGGTCATTTACCATTCATAAGTGACCTCAGTCTCAAATGTGATCTTGAACCAAAGAATTCTCTAGTTATTTGGCCAAAAAAGTTCTACTGTTCTGGGTCAATGTGATCTTGACCTTTGACCTACTGAACTCAAAATCAGTAGGGGTCATCTGCTGGTCCAGATCAACTTCCCTATTATGTTTCATGATCCTAGACCCAAGCATTCTCAAGTTACCGTCCGGAAACAGTTTAACTGTTCTGGATCACTGTGATCTTGTCCTTTGACCTACTGAACTCAAAATCAATAGGGGTCATCTGCTGATCATGATCAACCTCACTATTAAGTTTTGTGATCCTAGGCCCAAGCATTCTCGAGTTATCATCCGGAAACCGTTTAACTGTCCCGGGTCACTGTTACCTTTACCTTTGACCTATTGACTTCAAAATTAATAGTGGTCATCTGCTAGTGATTATCAGCCTCCCTATCAGCATTCCAGATGGTATCCAACAGACATCTGCAAAACAATATACCACTCCTTCGAAGGCGGGTATAAAAAGCCGGTTTCCCTTTTAAAGCTTACCTTAAAGCTTATCGCTAAGAAAAATAGCTACCAGTGCCATTTTTCCTGTCTTTAGTAAAACGTGGCCTGACCTCTACCAATAGGCTACCATCTTTATCACATACCTTGGCCAATTTGTTTTAACTTTTACATCTAAAATGAATTCTGCAAATCAGAAGACTATATTGCAAACATTTATAACTTTGTAGTATGCATACCGTATCATCAAATCCCTGTATGTAAACTTGATTGCCTGGGAATGGATTATGGTTTGAGGACTTGTCAACCTTGTTAGGTAATGCTACTGTCATAGAGGACTGCAGGGGCAGCAGAACTGGTGTAAAACTGAAATGTAACAACCTTTAATCAACATTTCTATAAGTTAAGTTAAATTACATTTATGAAAATCTAAAAATTCTTAACTAAATACCCTTTTCTCAATTAAACACTTATTTTTGACTTAAGGGAAATACTCTTCCCAACCCATACCAATGTCTGCCATCTCAAAACTGTCTTCACTAGGTAGAGTTACAAAGAGCCTGATACTGTTGTCAAAAAGCTCATTTTTATAATTACACAAAATAACATCTGTACTGATAAAGCTGAATGTTTTTTATGTATTTTTGCATTATGCTATTGTTCAAGTGAAATGAACTGTCCAGCTCAGTGAGGCAAAGGCAATCCACTATAGCTTTTCAAAAACTAATGAAGACTAGAAAATGCTTTTGTAAAAAAGCGCATGTCTCCCCCAATGCAAAGTCCTATAGGCAAGAAGTCAATAGGGGTCAGGAGCGAAAGTCAAAGAGACACTGATGGTTGGCTGCAATAGGGATCATCTACTTGGCATGTCCAGTCATCCTGCTAAATTTCAACACTCTTGGCCTAGTGGTTCTCAAGTCACTGTTCAGGCTCCTGTGACCTTGACCTTTGATCAAATGACCTCAAAATAAATAGGGGTCATCTACTCTGCATGTCCAATCATCTTATTAAGTTTCAACATTGTAGGTCAAGTGATTCTCAAGTTATTTCCAAAAAATGATTTTACATGAACAGGCCACTGTGACCTTGACCTTTAATAGACTGACCCCAAAATCAATAGGGGTCATGTTCAATCATCCCATGAAGTTTCAACATTCTGGGTCAAGTGGTTCTCTAGTTATTGATCGGAAATGGTTTTCAATGTTCAGGCCCCTGTGATCTTGACCTTTGACAGAGTGACCCCAAAATCAATAGGGGTAATTTACTCTTCATGACCAATCATCCTATGAAGTTTCAACATTCTGGGTCAAGTGGTTCTCTAGTTATTGATCAGAAATGGTTTTCAATGTTCAGGCCCCTGTGACCTTGACCTTTGACAGAGTGACCCCAAAATCAATCGGGGTCATCTACTCTTCATGACCAATCATCCTATGAAGTTTCACCATTCTGGGTCAAGTGGTTCTCTAGTTATTGATCGGAAATGGTTTTCAATGTTCAGGCCCCTGTGACCTTGACCTTTGACGGAGTGACCCCAAGATCAATAGGGGTCATCTACTCTTCATGACCAATCATCCTATGAAGTTTCAACATTCTGGGTCAAGTGGTTCTCTAGTTATTGATCGGAAATGGTTTACAATGTTCAGGCCCCTGTGACCTTGACCTTTGACGGAGTGACCCCAAAAACAATAGGGGTCATCTACTCTAGCAGCCCTACAACCCTATGAAGTTTGAAGGTTCTAGGTCAAATGGTTCTCCAGTTATTGCTCGGAAATGAAGTCTGACGTACGGATGGACGGACAGACGGACGGAAGGACGGACAGGGCAAAAACAATATGTTTCCTAGGGGAGACATAATTATGTAATAGTTAACAAGAGCACCGCCTTGCGGGTGCTGACGCTCATCTGATTTTTTTTGTATAATAGAAATATTGTCCTACCCATGATTTTCTAAGTCTAAAAAGGGCCATCACTCTTGCAAAAAGCAGGATAGAGTTATGTTTCTTGATGTACAGTGTCCACTTATGATGGTGAAAAACTGTTGCAAGTTTTAAAGCAATAACTTTGATAGTTTATGAGAAAAGTTGACTTAAACATAATATTCAACCAAGAAAATGATTTTTCTAAGTCCAAAAGGGGCAATAATTATTGCAAAAAGCAGGATGGAGTTATGTTGCTTGCTGTACAGGGTCAGCTTATGATGGTGAACAAGAGTTGCAAGTTTTAAAGCAATAGCTTTGATAGTTTAAGAGAAAAAGTTGACCTAAACATAAAACTTAACCAAGAAATCTGATATACCAAGAAATCTGATATTTTCTAAGTCCAAAAGGGGCCATAAATCTTGCAAAAAGCAGGATGGAGTTATGTTTCTTGCTGTACAGGGTCAGCTTATGATGGTGAACAAGTGTTGCAAGTTTTAAAGGAATAGCTTTGATAGTTTAGGATAAAAGCTGACCTAAACATAAAACTTAACCAAGAAAACTGATTTTCTAAGTCCAAAAGGGGCAATAATTCTTGCAAAAAGCAAGATGGAGTTATGTTTCTTGATGTACAGGGTTTGCTTATGATGGTGAACAAGTATTCCAAGTTTCAAAGCAAAAGCTTTGATAGTTTAGGAGAAAAGATGACCTAAACATAAAACTTAACCAAGAAATCTGATATTTTTCTAAGTACAAAAGGGGCCATAAATCTTGCAAAAAGCAAGATGGAGTTATGTTTCTTGCTATACAGGGTCAGCTTTTGATGGTGAACAAGTATTCCAAGTTTCAAAGCAATAGCTTTGATAGTTTTGGAGAAAAGCTGACCTAAACATAAAACTTAACCAGGCAACGCCGACGCAGACGCCGACAACTGCTCAAGTGATGACAATAACTCATCATTTTTTTTCAAAAAATCAGATGAGCTAAAAATCACTCCTTTTATGAAATACTGAAGGCCCGTATGATGTCCTGTCACAAGTAACTTTGTTCCAAGTAAGCTGTGACCTTAACCTTTGGTCTGATGACCAAAGCAATAGAGATCATTGACTGACTACAAGTTACCATCCTATGAAATTCCACAGCTATCTGTACAACCTTTACATTAAGACCATGAAAACACTATGGGTCATCTACTGATCACAGGCAACTATCCTGTAAAGTCTGGCCACTACAGTCCCAAACATTCTCAAGTTCTGACCGATGGTAAACATCCATTTCAGTATGTCTAATATAGGCTCAAACTTTCTCAAGTTACTGAGTGGAAACTGTTGACCTTAAAATCAACTGAGGTCATTTACAACTTATCCTCTTTAGTCTCACAGCATTACAGAAGTGTCCCCTTTTATCAATTGGAAACAAAATAGTCTCTGGACAGACTGACATACTGACCCATAAAGAACAAGAGCTGTCTCCATAGGATGACATATGCCCCCGATGGCACTTTGAATGAGTAGTTATGGCCGATGTTAAGAGTTTAGGACCTTTGACCTACGGAGCTGGGTCTTATGCGCGTCTCGTCGTCTTACTGTGTCACACATTCATGCGTAGTTATTTTAAAATCCATGCATGAATGACAAAGATATGGACCGGACACGCCCATCAATGCACTATCATGAAAAATGACCTTTAACGTCTAAGTGTGACCTTGACCTTTGAGCTACGGACCTGGGTCTTGCGTGGACACGTCGTCTTACTGTGGTACACATTCATGCCAAGTTATTTGAAATTCCATCCATGGTTGACAAAGATATGGACCGGACACGCCCATCAATGCACTATCCTTTAAAGTCTAAGTGTGACCTTGACCTTTGAGCTACGGACCTGGGTCTTGCGCGCGACACGTCGTCTTACTGTGGTACACATTCATGCCAAGTTATTTGAAAATCTATCCATCGATGACAAAGATATGGACCAGACACGCCCATCAATGCACTATCCTTTAATGTCTAAGTGTGACCTTGACCTTTGAGCTACGGACCTGGGTCTTGTGCGCGACACGTCGTCTTACTGTGGTACACATTCATGCCAAGTTATTTGAAAATCCATCCATCGATGACAAAGATATGGACCGGACACGCCCATCAATGCACTATCCTTTAATGTCTAAGTGTGACCTTGACCTTTGAGCTACGGACCTGGGTCTTGCGCGCGACACATCGTCTTACTGTGGTACACATTCATGTCAAGTTGTTTGAAAATCCATCCATCGATGACAAAGATATGGACCGGACACGAAAATTGCGGACAGACTGACAGACTGACAGACCAACAGACTGACAGACCGACAGACGGTTCAAAAACTATATGCCTCCCTTCGGGGGCATAAAAACAACATAACCACTCTTCCTCGGAGACAGGCACAACAAATATACAGAACAAATAAACTTATAATTTGTCACAAAGTGCAGTTCACAGTATGTTTACCTCTCATCTTCAAGCAAACGTTTGAGAGGTCTGAAGTTTTTGTCAATACTAGCAGTTGATGGTCCTGGTAGATCTTTCTCACACAACTCCAGCAGTCTATCTGTTAACTTGAGGTAATCCTGAAATACATCAGCAAGTCTTTATACCTTACCCTGCTAAATTTCTACAATGAACTTGTTCTTCTTCCAATTTCGACAGTACCATTAACTGTTAAAAGGAGTGCTTAACAAATAGATACTGACTGAATGGTAAACAGTGCAGATCATGATCAACACTGATCATGATCAACACTGGTCGTAAAGGCAGAATCAATCTAGTCCAGCATGGTAAGGATTAAACCTTTAACTAGTGAATATGATCTTATCAGAAATGTTTTGGTATACTGTGAAATCATTAATATTCGTGGGAGACCAATTTTCATGGGTTTCGTTGTTGAGTAAATCCATGAAATTTAATCCCAATGAATAAGTAAAATTCCCATTCATTTTATGTTCAAAAGTTGAAATCCACGAATTCATATCACCAAGGAATTGCCGTTTTGACCAAAACCACGAAATTTCATGCCCACGAAATTAAATGATTTAACAGTATAATCAAGACGGCCTTATGTTTTTTATCTTACATCATTTCAAGTTTTAACAAATGGTTCCTCCTACAATATTAAACAGACATAAAAATATTTAACATACCTTAATCACTTTTTCAAGACCTTTATTCATCTCTCTAAAATGGAAGAAAAATATTGAAAACACTGTATTACTAGAGTTCATCAACTGCTCCAGAATTCTTATATTCAACATGTTACAAGGATAGTAATACTGTCTTACATGTTTAATTTGTATCCAAAATTCTTATTTACATTAAGACATTTGCAGCGTCATTAAAAGTGACTGATCTTTAAAATCTACCTTTGATTGATCTATAAAATCTGTGTTTGATTGATCTTTAAGATCTACCTTTGATTGATCTATAAAATCTGTGTTTGATTGATCTTTAAGATCTACCTTTGATTGATCTATAAAATCTGTGTTTGATTGATCTTTAAAATCTACCTTTGATTGATCTATAAAATCTGTGTTTGATTGATCTTTAAAATCTACTTTGACTGATCTATAAAATCTGTGTTTGATTGATCTTTAAAATCTACCTTTGATTGATCTATAAAATCTGTGTTTGATTGATCTTTAAGATCTACCTTTGATTGATCTATAAAATCTGTGTTTGATTGATCTTTAAAATCTACCTTTGATTGATCTATAAAATCTGTGTTTGATTGATCTTTAAAATCTACCTTTGATTGATCTATAAAATCTGTGTTTGATTGATCTTTAAGATCTACCTTTGATTGATCTATAAAATCTGTGTTTGATTGATCTTTAAGATCTACCTTTGATTGATCTATAAAATCTGTGTTTGATTGATCTTTAAAATCTACCTTTGACTGATCTATAAAATCTGTGTTTGATTGATCTTTAAGATCTACCTTTGATTGATCTATAAAATCTGTGTTTGATTGATCTTTAAAATCTACCTTTGACTGATCTATAAAATCTGTGTTTGATTGATCTTTAAGATCTACCTTTGATTGATCTATAAAATCTGTGTTTGATTGATCTTTAAAATCTACCTTTGATTGATCTATAAAATCTGTGTTTGATTGATCTTTAAGATCTACCTTTGATTGATCTATAAAATCTGTGTTTGATTGATCTTTAAAATCTACCTTTGATTGATCTATAAAATCTGTGTTTGATTGATCTTTAAAATCTACTTTGACTGATCTATAAAATCTGTGTTTGATTGATCTACAAATTCAATATGTTCAGCAATATCATCTATTACCTATCCAATACTAATTACACAAAACTGAACCTACAACTCTCATATTTCTTCAGGATTAATAACATTATTTTATTGCAGGAAATGGTTAGCAATGTTGAAACAGAACTGTACAATAACAAACCTAGCAGTAGCAAATATTTCCTGGCATCTTTTTGCTCTCATCTGGTATGATGACTGAAAATAAAATAAACGTTGTTTCTCCATGCCTATTTCACTCAACTTGCTACAAAGTTTTATAAGACTGATGAAAAACAAGTATTTTCAATTCACAAATATAATTATTCTTACATAAAAGGGAAATGATAACGAGTATCAGGTATACCGTGACAACTACTCTCTTCTTAAACATGATTAGAGAACAGGTACTTTTTACAACACTTACCTTAGATACTGCCATGAGGAACCACAGTGCTTGCTGGGGGTAACTGACCACAAGTCTCGCAATAATTAACTGCAACAGAAAAATAACATATCATCTAAACTTGTCATGTTCTATAGCACTTGTAAAGTAAACAAGAGTTCATAGAATGTGAAATGCCCCCCTTAATGCATTCAGTAATTGCACAAGGAACAGAAATTATTTGGTCACTGTACACAAAAGTTCTGGGTCACTGTGACCTTGACTTCAGACCTATTGACCTCAAAATCAATAGGGGTCATCATGACCAACCTCCCTATCAAATTTCATGATCCTAGGCCCAAGTGTTCTTGAGTTATCATCCGGAAACCATTCAACTGTTCCGGGTCACTGTGACCTTGACCTTTGACCTACTGACCACAAATCATTTGGGGTCATCTGCTGACCATGATCAAGTTCCCTATCAAGTTTCATGATCCTAGGCCCAAGCGTTCTCAAGTTATCGTCTGGAAACGGTTTAACTGTTCCAGATCACTGTGACCTTGACCTTTGACCTACTGATCTCAAAATCAATAGGGGTTATCTGCTGATCATGACGAACCTCCCTGTCAACTTTCATGATCCTAAGCCCAAGCATTCTTGAGTTATTATCCGGAAACCTACTGGTCTACATACTGAACGACATCTGCAAAACAATATACCCCTCCTTGGAAGGGGGGCATAAAAAAAATGAAATTTCAATGGTATGTCTGATAAATATCAAAACAAACCCCAACCCACTTTAAGCCCTGAGACAAGATATTATCAACAGAAACTATTAAAATTAGTACAGACCATTGCTCTGTTTCACTTGTATGATATATGCATGTCAACATTATTAAGACATACATGTATTTAAGTAAGTATGATTTAAATACAGTGAAAAAATAGTTAATGCTAACAGAAAACATACCTTGAGCTGCAGGAAAAGGGAGACAACTTACCTTGAGCTGAAGGAACACCTCTGGATGAGCATGACATATTCGGGATGTCAGTTGAGAAAATGCAAAGAACAACTGGTATGGAGCAAGGGTCTTTCCGAACGTTCCTATCATCTACAAAATAAAATCATTTTTATTTTACATCCAAACTTGTAACAAATCCCGAGGTCACCGAGAATTATTTAAGCCAGGGGTCGGGAACCTGTGTATAACAAGCAATCTTCAGCAAGCTAGTTGAATGGCTTACTTACAGATGAAAGATTTCTAAAATGAAATGTCTCGGGTCAGGCAATCTGTTTTATTTTAGTTAAATAACATTTGCCAGGCTATTCAAACTACAGTTTTTGTGAAACAGCACAATGTATAACATCTTTTTAAAATGCATGAAAATTACTTTAATCAACACAATAAGCCTGGACACTAAGTACTTATCAAAATACAGTTTTATCTTACATTCTTGATCTAAAAACTACTTACATTATTAAGTTTGGCTAAATTGTTTCTGTTCTTCTGCAGAGATTGAGAAGTTGATGCTGGTGTAGTCTTAGATCTCTCCTTCTTTTCCTGATCAACCACTGATGTTCCGAAGTCCAGCCATAAACTCAGTAATCGTGGTAATGACTGGTAGATAAACTGGTTACCATAGCGCAGAGAAGTACCAAGATTCTTCACAACATGGACAACAAACTCCCTGAAAATGAGAACAAGTAGTCTAAATTTTGAATGCAATAAATATGTCACAAGTTAAAAAAAACCCACTTGTTTGGTAAAGCAAAAGGCTGCAGGTACCAGGGCAGAGCCATAGACTTTCTGGAGGCTAGCAGGACACGTTCCTCACATGAAAGTATTCTGCACACCATGTGAATTTCAAACCCACAGCATTAAGTTCTTTTGACTACATGAACATGGCGGCCCCTTTTTATTCTGAGAAACATACAATTAATGTGCTGTGGGTTGTTTATCATTTAAAAGTCACCCTTTATTATGTTGAAACAATGTTGTTTGTTTAACTATTTTGCTTTCAGCAACAGCTGAATAATGTCTTGACAAATTACAATGCCTACCCTTGTTTGGAGATGTCATCTTTATCATCAACAAGAGCTGTCATGATCTTGTCGAAGTATTTGCCAAGATAGAAATATCCATGTTCCCAGTCCGGAGCCACATCAACCACCTCCTTATACTGTTTTACGATAGCATTGCTCTCAATCTTTGATGTTTCCTCACAGTACCTTCCATATAACAACAGTGCCTGTAGGTAGAAAACACTATGTCTCTTTGTTAGGTGGTAAATTCAAAGATCTGGTTTATTTATCAAGTTTATTTTAGTTATGATATATCATTTTAGCTCAGTAGTGATAGAAATTCATTTAAATCATGTCTTCTTCCTGGGTTAAGATGCACAGTCATGACCTTGAACTGATACTATTAGGTTGCAAGTCAAACATTTTGTGGCATATGGCAAGTGTCCTGCTCTAGTAATAATAAAGCAGCACCTCTTCCACAAGCCAAATGGATGATGCCCTATACAGGAATTAAGCACTCCAAAGCCAGACTCCAGCACACAATGCTCGATAGGAGAAGAAGTCAAAACCACTTAACCTATGGAGGCTCCCACTGTTGTTCAGTGATTCACTCTGTAACTTACCCCAGAAGGTATCAAATTGTATAAATGAATATTTCTACAAATATTTCATACCTTAGCATACACTTTCCTTTTTACATTTCCTTCTTCAGAATTGTCAGCTTTAAGCTGTGATACATTGCCAAAATGCTGTTGCATTTCTCTCTCTAGTAACGACATCGCCTGATCATGCTCTCCCTGCATAATACACAGTGTTTACAATATACTGCATTGCTTTAAATAGTTCCAGTTCAATTTGTTTTTCATAGCCACATACACACATATAGTAAGAGCACCTTAAAGACATCTGAATATGCTACACCACTTCAATTATGTACTATTTGTAATGTAACATAGCTAAATCTCAGCAGAAGGTTTCTCTAGTAATGTAGCAGTATATCATATATCAAAAGTAAACCCACAGTCTGTTACAATAAGAAAGTTTTCCAAAGCCTTTGCTGGTAACAATGTAAGTCTGATATTACACGATGATTTATAAATTTATACAAGTTTGTCATGATTTTGGTCGACTCTGGTTGACTTTTACAAAGGAGATGTAGACATCTACAGAGTAATGCAAAATCTTTCTATCCTGGTTAACAATGCATGGCTTTTCCTGAAGAACAGACAGTATATTATTCCATATAAAATGTCATTAAAATATTCTTAGATAAATTTGTACAAGCATTTTTCTTTAGAAATGACAATAGCAGACCCACACTACCATATAAAGAATGATTTTTGACATGTAACATTTATTTGTATAACTGACCTTTTCCCAGTGCCATTTTGCCTTTTGTAGACAGAATTCTGGCAAATTAAACTCACTGGCTTGCAGTAGAAAACTGTAGGCTGTCTGTAGGTTACCAGTCCTGGTTAAGAAAATACAAAGTTAACAAATGATATAATATAATATAATATAATATAATATAATAAAATATAATACAATATAATAATGGACAGCTTTAAGTTATATTTTCAAACTAGTTCAATGGCCATAAATCTAGAGACTATCTGGCTAGTTATCAGACTTGACCAATATAATATGCCCATAAAAATTCTGATAAAGATTGGTGAACATTGGATAGAAACTGCTTAAGCTATAATATGTACATTGTCAATTTTGAGCAGGTCAATGTAATTCAAGGGCCATAACTTGAGTAACTGGGACTATCCAGCTGGTCATCTAAATCATGTGACAAATTATGCCCAGTAACACTGTGATCAAGTAAGGTGAACACTAGAACTGCTAAAATAAAAGAGGAGAATGTCAATTTTCACAATTTTGAGTAATTCAAGGGTCATAACTCCAGAGACTCGGATGATCCAGTTTTAAATGGAACTTGGCAGAGTTATAATGCTCATAAACATTGTACCAAGATTGGTGAACACTGGCTTTTCAACTGCTCAAGACAGGGGACTGACAAGTTTTGCAATTCTGAGTAATTACAGGGTCATAACTCCCAAGAGACTTGGAGGATCCAACTATACTGTAGTTATCAAACTCAGCCGAAATATTAGATATTGTGACCAACTATAACATAATCCCAGTGGAACAGGCTGATGACAAACCAAACTGCATTTCTTGCTGACAACTGCTGTAAAGTTCCATCAATATCCAAAAAGTGGTGGAGATGCATGTATAAGACTTTGAGATAACCCAGATAGACAGACATTACATCTTATCGAGTCTAATGAGCATTCTACTTTATCTGAGAAATCAGTTGGATAGGATTCTTTTCGAAAACAGGTTACTGATGTTTATGACCACTTTTATCAAGCTCAACTATACATAAAAATTATGAATACCAAGTAACAATATGTCTTACTTTTGAGCAATTTTAGCACTACTCAACCAGCTGTGACCTACTTCTCTGTCAAGGTCAAGGTCACTTTGACCTTCATGTTGGTTCAAGGCCATCAATGTTCTTCTCATCGTCAACACTGGTTCTTGGATACGAAATGATGACTGAAAATCAAATGGAAGTAAATTGTCTGTTTAGAAGTTAAAAATTCTATCAAAATATGAAATATAGACTGAAAGACCCTAGCAGTATTATTTCATCCACAGCATACACCTTGGTAAAGCTATCCATAGCATCTGTCTCTGTACAGCCATCCATAGCATACACCTTGGTAAAGCTATCCATAGCAACTGTCTCTGTACAGCCATCCACAGCAAACACCTTGGTAAAGCTATCAACCAAAACTAGCTGGACTATGTATAAGAGCTGGACAGTGGCAACAACAAATCTGACAGAGGCCATAGCATATGATTCAGTAAAACCTTCCAGTTAGCTATAGCAGCTACTATAATAGACCACTCAAAGGGCTGTGGAATATCTGCTCAATGATTATTCCATTTCAAAGCATTAAAACACTGATAAACGCACTTCTGGAGGAAAATATATCATCTGAAAATATTTACTAAGCAATTGCAAACTAGAAAATGCTTTTGTAAAAAAGCGCATGTCTCCCCCAATGCAAAGTCCTATAGGCAAGAAGTCAATAGGGGTCAGGAGCAAAAGTCAAAGAGACACTGATGGTTGGCTGCAACAGGGATCATCTACTTGGCATGTCCAATCATCCCGCTAAATTTCAACACTCTTGGCCTAGTGGTTCTCAAGTCACTGTTCAGGCTTCTGTGACCTTGACCTTTGATCAAGTGACCTCAAAATAAATAGGGGTCATCTACTCTGCAAGTCCAATCATCCTATTAAGTTTCAACATTGTAGGTCAAGTGGTTCTCAAGTTATTTCCAAAAAATGATTTTACATGAACAGGCCACTGTGGCCTTGACCTTTAATAGACTGACCCCAAAATCAATAGGAGTCATCTACTATGCATGTTCAATCATCCTATGAAGTTTCAACATTCTGGGTCAAGTGGTTCTCAAGTTATTGATTGGAACTGGTTATCAATGTTCAGGCCCCTGTGGCCTTGACCTTTAACAGAGTGACCCTAAAATCATTAGGGGTCATCTACTCTGTATGACCAATCATCTTATGAAATTTCATCATTCTGGGTCAAGTGGTTCTCAAGTTACTGACCGGAAATGGTTTTCAATGTTCAGGCCCCTGTGACCTTGACCTTTAATGGAGTGACCCCAAAATCGATAGGGGTCATTTACTCTGCATGTACAATCATCCTATGAAGTTTCAACATTCTGGGTCAAGTGGTTCTCTAGTTATTGATCCGAAATGGTTTTCCATGTTCAGGCCCCTGTGACCTTGACCTTTGACAGAGTGACCCCAAAATCAATTGGGGTCATCTACTCTTCATGACCAATCATCCTATGAAGTTTCAACATTCTGGGTCAAGTGGTTCTCAAGTTACTGACTGGAAATGGTTTTCAATGTTCGGGCCCCTGTGACCTTGACCTTTAATGGAGTGACCCCAAAATCGATCAGGGTCATCTACTCTGCATGTACAATCATCCTATGAAGTTTCAACATTCTGGGTCAAGTGGTTCTCTAGTTATTGATTGGAAATGGTTTTCCATGTTCAGGCCCCTGTGACCTTGACCTTTGACAGAGTGACCCCAAAATCAATAGGGGTCATCTACTCTTCATGACCAATCATCCTATGAAGTTTCAACATTCTGGGTCAAGTGGTTCTCAAGTTACTGACCGGAAATGGTTTTCAATGTTCGGGCCCCTGTGACCTTGACCTTTGACGGAGTGACCCCAAAAACAATAGGGGTCGTCTACTCCAGCAGCCCTACAACCCTATGAAGTTTGAAGGTTCTAGGTCAAATGGTTCTCCAGTTATTGCTCGGAAATGAAGTGTGACGTACGGACGGACGGAAGGACGGATGGACAGGGCAAAAACAATATGTCTCCTGGGGGAGACGTAACAAGCAACCTTTAATTTATTTTGTTGGGTTTAACCTCACACCAACTCAATTATAGGTCATATGGCGACTTTACAGCTTTAATGGTGGAGGAAGACCCCAGGTGCCCCTCCGCCTTATTTCATCACGAGCGGGCACCGGCCTTCCGTTAGCCAGCTGGATGACTTCCTCACATGAAGAATTCAACGCCCCGAGTGAGGCTCGAACCCACATCGATGAGGGCGTGATTTGAAGTCAGCGACCTTAACCACTCGGCCACGGAGGCCCCCACAAGCAACCTTTAGTACAGTGAAAAACTGCTGGCTTGACAGATTATTCGTGCACCCAGGCTTACCTGAGCAATTCATGCGATCATGGTAATTTTTCTTCTATGAAATTACCACTGTTATGTGGAGCATAGATAATTTGATCGCTCCAGCATTACAACTCATCGCTGTTTATTCAAGGGATACACAAGTAACATTGTCAATGAAAATTTAAAATCCTGTCAATCATCATAGAAAGAACAATTCTCATATTTAACTGATATGCTTAATTAAAACAGATATATGGTTCCTTACGTTGACGATGCTGGTATGCAATTTTCATATTTCTGCTAACCTGATCTTTGAAAGCCACATTAGGATAACACATAAAAATTTCTTTAAAACGTTACATTCCGCTTTTCTTTTTTTGATTTTACACATTTTTACCATTTGACAAGGTAAGATAATTAGAGTTTGATGGTCAAATTTTTGAATGGACGATTTATTCATGCGTTTTTCACAACTTCACATTTAGATATACAATAACTACCACAGCAAGATTCAATACACTGCCTCTTTCTGTTTCATTTAATTCATTTAGAAAAATAGACAATAAATAATGTTTCAAAAAAAAATTTTTTTCAGTATCCTTTTAGGCTATTCTTTGTTGTGTCAATTTTGCACTTCCAACAGTAGAGCTCAAAATTGTTCATGTCGTTAAAAATGTGTCACATATTCTCCAGTAATCTAAACTGTTTGTATTCTTGAGCTGATAAGTCTACCAAAGATAAGAATTGTAACACATTTTCACCTTTTCTGCGGATGAAAATCAGCAAACGGATTTAAATTGCATATGTATCTTGGTCAATGTTTGGGCAACTCCTAAGCCATGGATAACTCAAGTATTGCATTTATCCTGTTAAGTCCTAGACAAATCTCTGCTTAACTGTATTTAGATACAACAGTTTTTATCAAAAGTTAAAAGTATTGTCATACGTGCCATATCTCCTGCCGGGAGACTTTTTCTCCTGTATTTTCAGTTCTGTATATCTTCCGGTCTCCCGCCAGGACATGAAAACCTCCCGTAAAAAAATAAATTCAGAAAAAAGTCCTCTGTCGAAAAATCGTATCTCGACCTTTAGAAAATACTTGAAATTCAATATCGAGTAGCCCGGAAATACTTTTCAAACATAATTTTGATAGTTGTCTATAATCCCTAGCTTGTTTATCGAGAGATACACGCCTGAGGCATTAATTATCTTACCACCTACTGTCACCATCTGCAAGCAATTACCATTTAATCTTACCCGTAGGCATTTGTAATCATGTGCATGCAAGATTTTAGACTGATTCAATAACATCAAAGTCGCTGATCCGTAGTTTTAAAAAAATATGAAAACCAGTCTTAAAATTACGTCATTTTACCGCCACCTGCCAAAGTGTACTTAGTTTTTGCTGACCTCAATGTTTATCGAGCCATCAGGGTATTAGACAGTTTAGTGCTAACACCAAGTTTATGCTTCTCAATTTAAATACTTGCACAACATGCAAAAAGTCAACCACGATTTAACAAAGATTGGCGAGTAAATGTCAGAAACTACACAGAATTTCGGACAAACATGAATTTGGATAAGTGAATATTAAATAAATTGCAATTCATAGTGCCCGAAGAATTGACTGCCATTCCTTTGTGATATTGTTATGTTGCACTAATTAACAGGAGACGAATTCCCAGTTTAAATACATGTAGTTTTAATCTAAATATGGACAATCCAGCAAAAGAACAACTTTCATTTTTGTTTTAACAACTTCATTTCTGAAAAGAAATGACTGCCCTTTAAAAACTGTTTTGACATGATATCTCCGCAATCTTTTGAGTATTGTATTCTTAAACATGTCAAAAAGACCACTCTCTCCAGATGCAGAAGCATCAACACATAAAATTAAAGCAAAAACAAAGTTCCTGGTTCAATCTTTCATGGAATTCTGAATTTCCTTGGATTAAGTAAAGTGCTATAAGTAATAATCATGCATTCTGTACACAACTGTTGGCTCAACTCATCAATTCAATATAGGAAACTTGATGATTTTTTCATGAAAAGGGCTATTTAGCACGTAAAAAATGAGCGAATTAAAGTCTCCCTTATTTTTACCCAAATCTCCCTTAATACAAGAGGACCATGATGGTCCTGAATCGCTCACCTGACCCAGTTTTGAGTATGACATAGTTTTTTCTATTATTTGACATAGTGACCTAGTTTTTGAGCTCATGTGACCCAGTTTTGAACTTGACCTAGATATTATCAAGATAAAAATTCTGACCCATTTTCATGAAGATCCATTGAAAAATATGGTCTCTAGAGAGGTCACAAGGTTTTTCTATTATCTGACCTATTGACCTAGTTTTCGAAGGTATGTGACCCTGTTTTGAATTTTACCTAGATATTATCAAGGTGAACATTCTCACTAATTTTCATGAAGATGAAAAATATGGCCTCTACAGAGGTCACAAGGTTTTTCTATTTTTATACCTACTGGCCTAGTTTTTGACCGCATGTGACCCAGTTTCGAAACTGACCTAGATATCATCTAGGTGAACATTCACATCAATTTTCATGAAGATCCATTAAAAAATATGGCCTCTAGAGAGGTCAAAAGATTTTTCTAATTTTAGACCTACTGACCTAGTTTTTGACCGCAGTTGACCCAGTTTCAAACTTGATATAGATATCATCAAGATGAACATTCAGACCAACTTTCATACAGATCCCATGAAAAATATGGCCTCTAGAGAGGTCACAAGGTTTTTTTATTATTTGACCTACTGACCTAGTTTTTTATGGCACGTGACTCAGTTTCAAACTTGACCTAGATATCATCAAGGTGAACATTCTGACCAATTTTCATGAAGATCCATTCAAGGGTATGGCCTCTACAGAGGTCACAAGGTTTTTCTATTTTAAGACCTACTGACCTAGTTTTTGATCGCAGTTGACCCTGTTTCAAATTTGACCTATATATCATCAAGATAAACATTCAGACCAACTTTCATACAGATCCCATGAAAAATATGGCCTTTAGAGAGGTCACAACGTTTCTTCAATTTTTGACCTATGACCTTCTTTTTGAAGGCACGTGGCCCACTTTCGAACTTGACCTAGATATCATCAAGATGAACATTCAGACCAACTTTCATACAGATCCCATGAAAAATATGGCCTTTAGAGAGGTCACAAGGTTTTTCTATTATCTGACCTACTGACCTAGTTTTTGAAGGCACGTGACCCATTTGTCGAACTTGACCTAGATATTATCAAGGTGAACGTTCTGACCAATTTTCATGAAGATCTTGTGAAATATATGGCCTCTAGAGAAGTCACAAGGTTTTTCTATTTTTAGACCTACTGACCTAGTTTTTTAGGGGCACGTGACCCAGTTTCGAACCTGACCTAGATATCATCAAGGTGAACATTCTAACTAATTTTCATGAAGATCTTGTGAAATATATGGCCTCTAGAGAGGTCACAAGGTTTTTCTATTTTTAGTCCTACTGACCTAATTTTTGAGGGCACGTGACCCAGTTTCGAACTTGACCTTGATATCATCAAGATGAACATTCTGACCAACTTTCATAAAGATCCCACAAAAAATGTGACCTCTAGAGTGGTCACAAGCAAAAGTTTACGGACGGACGCACACACAATCACAAAAGCTCACCTTGTCACTTTGTGACAGGTGAGCTAAAAAAGCCCTGTTGAGGCAAATCTCCCTTATTGACCGTCTGAAAATATTGCATGATGTATGTATTGTACTGAAACAGCTGAGCATATACCTGCATCATTTTAAGTCGTGTCTGCCACTGTGACAACAGGTCTTGTCTGGTGATGTTTCCACCATCATCCTCACCAAGATTCATAAACATATGCATGTTTTCTTCTATCTCATTCAACAGATGAAGTCTAATGTAAAGAAAACAATTCAGGTAATAAAAATTCTATATAGTTAGAAATGTTTTCATAGGACACAAATGTCCCCACTATGAGATGTTAGGACATAGAAGTGAGAGTTCAGTGAGTAACGATGCTTTTGGCAAAAGAACCAGATACTGAAGTTATTGGCAGAAGGAGAAATGACCATTCTTATTTCTTTCACCACTAAATGATTAAATATGTCCACTAAAGTCTTATTATGGTGAAAGACTGAACTGAATATTTAAAAATCCGTCTATGCATACTTAAGTTACAGACCAGGCAAGACATAGATGCTTCAGGTCTAGGTCTTGCACGCAACAAATTGTATAATACATTATTCTGACGGTTTGTGCCTAGTAACTTAAATATCTATCCATTCATTAAAAAGTTACATACCAGACACAAAAATAATGAACTTTTTTTCATCTCTGTGTGACCTTCACCTTTAATGGTAGCCAAGCGGGTATTAAAAATAAGAATTCTATACCTCAAGCAAGGTTTCAAACCCATATCCATTAGAGGCAAATGGTCTGAAGTCAGAGACTTTTACCACTCAGCCAAAGCAGCCCTTAATGGACTTACATGATGCAGAATTTATTTGCCATACTCTATTCCACTGAAAGCACAATTTTTTTGCTCACTTAATATTTGTAATCAACTAATTGCATCTCAAATTTTTCCAATCAGATCAGTCAATACAGAGACAAACCTGACAATATATTCATATCCTCTCTGGTATGAGCCCATCTCAAAGCTGGCAGCTGACAGCGGGCCTACCTGCTCCTGTCTGGCTATCTGTAGATGCTGTAGGAAATCCTCTTCTTTCTGAAACATAACTCATACAGCTGACATTCAGAAACTAGAATTTGTCCATTTCATTATATTTTCATTCGCCCTATTCTTTTCCATTGAAAATTACGACGTTCATTTCGCATGAACAGCAAACTGAAAGGCGCAAAAGTTAAGCCAACCCTGCATAGAGATAATTGTCCGCTGTTTTGAAGACGTCCACATATAGTCAGGGAGAATGTTCCTTAGATGATGTTGCAGCTGTTCCGTCCGGTGAACAGAATGGCCGGGAAGCTGATTTTAATGTTAAATGCAACAAAGTGTGTGAAATTTATAATATAATCTATTTTACAAATGAAAAGGAAATATAATGTAAATATAAGAAATGAAATTTTGTTTTTGGGTGTTCATGCAAAATGAGCAACAGAATATGATCGGCAAATTAAACAATAGGTTTTGACGATCCTATTCTGTCGCTCATTTCGCATGAACACCAAAAAAAAATTTTCATTTCTTAAACCCTCAAATGAAACTGCTGCCATTGAGATAGTAGTTAACATACTTAAGCACTTCTAGTTCAAATGGTTCAGTTTTCATGAATCATCCAGGCCTCAACCTCTAAGTAAACAACATTTGAAGCAGTCCATAAAGGTTCTAACTTTACTGCACATTGTACATTTCACAAATTCTCAAAATTCTTGGCCTCTGTCAGTAACCTTATCCTTTGATACTAACCTTAGCTTTAGCTGCAAGGAGTATTCTTCCTAGCATTAGGGGCCAACTTCTGCTTGTCTTGTCCTACAATACAATACTTCAGTGTTAATTATTTTTCTACCAACATTATTAGGATACTTCTCTATAGACTTTTCTAAGATTTTTTTTTAATTGTCCACTCAGCAAGAAAGCAGAAAATTTTTGTGGGTTTTTTTTTTTTTGGAGCAAGCTAAAAATATTAAGAGTAGTCAAGTATTCGACAACTATTTAGCATAACATATTACAAAGTAAAATTTCATCAAGGCAATGATAACAAGGCAGTCTGAAAGACAGCTATATCCCCCGCCGCTGTTATGGATAGTGAAAGGGTTGATGGTATTTGGTGGAAGCATTATTTGGCATGGGTGAATTTTGAGTCTGTACACGATAAGGGGAATATTACAGCCAAGTCATATTAAAATCCTTCAAGGGGTTTAGGAGGTGATCATTTGACCCAAGTTTCATGAAAATCCTTCAATGAGTTTAGGAGATATAGAGCAGACACAAAATGGAAGGCTCAAACCTTTTACCTTGAGTTGTGACCTTGACCTTGACCTAACATGGCTGACTCATGAGTTCTGCACATCGTCTTGATGAGGTGATCATTTGACCAAAGTTTCATGAAAATCCTTCAAGGGGTTTAGGAGATACAGAGTGGACAAAAAAAATGTTACGGACGGATGGACGGAGACCATTCCTATAACCCCCAACCACTTGTGGCAGGGATTAACAACTTGAATGAAAATCTTCAACCAAATTTTCTAGGTCTGATAAGGGCCATAATGTGAATAAATTTCAAAAGAGGGTTCTCTATTTTGGACATATAAGTATGGTTGATGAGAAGGATGTCATATCTGAAGTTTCATTCAGTACCAAGATACAAGTCTAAGTTGAAATCAATATGGATGCCTTATAGTTTCATTCAGATTAATTTACGCTCACAACCCAAACACTTTTGATTGAGCGCTGTCAGGAATGTAAATTCTGCCGTTCAAGTAAACTGATCCGCAAATCTTAAAAAGGAATATATTTTGGCATGGCCTTACCAACAATTCGTCAAATGTGTCTTCCTTAACACTTCTGCACACTTATATCTGATTTTCTTTAAAGTTGTGCTGCACACTTTTTTTATTATATTTCTTTTTTTCAATTTTGAACAGGAAACTTTAAATAGATAAAAGCAGAGATGAAATGAAAATTTTGTACATTCAAAGAAAATAAATCTCTATTTCAAGAAGTCTCACATGCCCAGCATATTTTTTATGCACAAATACAGTACAATCACGATCCTATGAAAAGCCAAGGGACCGGCCGTTTTTTTCGTAATATTGCATTTTCGTTCGATCGTAGCATAGGAAATTTCGCTATACAGCACCTTAATATCTACACGTTGTAACCCGTGATATTTAAACATGTAATTTTCGAATCGAAGTACAATTTTATATGTACATCTAGGTTTACTACAAATCTAATTCGAATCTGAACTTAGATGGTATCTGAAAATTAAAACGGTTGCTTTTTCTTCACTTTTTATTCACTGTACATAAAACATATTTAGGGTACATTGTTGCACTAGAACAAAAAATTGCATATTCCGATACCCTCAGCTACCCTTTACTGAATTGTTTGGAATAATAAAACGACAATATACAGACGATCAGGACTTTAATACCTTTTTATTGTTTTTATGCAGTGATTGTTCGAGATGTATAGATATCGAAGCAAGTGTGACTGGAATGCTATTCGATCGGATAGTTATAGGAGAAAAAAATAACCACTAACTTCTGTCATATTGTACAGCGTATGTGCTTCGAATTTCAGTACTAAGTTTTCACACTTTAATTACTGTTTACGACCAGCTAAATGATAGTGACACTTTCCACTCTAAAGCATTTTCACGCTGTTATGGAAGGTGTGAAAATTTAGACGATACAGGTATTCGTAAAATCGCAACTTAAACAAGTTAAAAACATGCTTTAAGGGCATAACAATACATTCGTTGGAGCGCATTTTTCGCAAAATTGCATTTTCGTAAAACCGCGACTTTGTAACATAGAAATAAGAAGGAAAGCAGCCGGGACCACAACACCTTTTCGTAGTATACCGGTACTTCGTTAAATTGCGATTCGTAGCATCGCAAATGCACTGTACATGGAATGTCTGGCTATAAAAAATGCAGTTTCTTCCTTACCACTTTTGTAAAATTTTCCAAATCAGTCCAGTTGCCCAGTTTCCAGGAAGCTTCTACCTGGTATGGCAGTAAATGTGGTGCCCAGGCTTTCCTGTAAAGTAAAACATACTGCCTTTTGTTCACAAGCAACACTATATCAAGTGCCATTAATCTATTCCCTGAAACTATCTTCAAATACCTTAACCTATTCTAAGAAACAGTCTTAGAATAGCTTAACCTTTTCCAAGAAATAGTCTCCAAATACCTTAACCTTTTCAGAAACACAATCTCCAAATAACTTAACCTTTCCCAAGAAACCGTCTTAAAAATGATTAACATTTTCTAAGAAACAGTCTCGAATTCCAGGAACCAGTGATCAATAACCTTGGCTAGTGAACAATTCACATATTCCCTTCCAAGAGCAGTGATCAATCCACTAATTTATACTTGGAATAGCAATTAATTCACTAAAGCCATTTCTGGAACAGCAATCAATTCACTGAACTAACACTTGGACCAGCAAACAATTTACTAGATCTGTTCCTGGAACAACAATCAATTCACTAAATCTATATCTGGAACAGCAATCAATTTACTGAACTAACACTTGGACCAGCAAACAATTTACTAGATCTGTTCCTGGAACAACAATCAATTCACTAAATCTATATCTGGACCAGCAATCAATTCACTAAATCTATATCTGGAACAGCAATCAATTTACTGAACTAACACTTGGACCAGCAAACAATTTACTAGATCTGTTCCTGGAACAGCAATCAATTCACTAAATCTATATCTGGAACAGCAATCAATTCACTGAACTAACACTTGGACCAGCAAACAATTTACTAAATCTGTTCCTGGAACAGCAATCAATTCACTGAACAAATTCCTAGTACATTAATCAATTCATTTAAAGGGCAAGGACTGCCTGGCAATAAGTTAATTTTATATGAAAGCCGTACTCGAGCCTTTCATAATGCTGAAAGAATATTTAAAATCGCACCATTATTGAAGAAGATATGGCAGTTTGAAATTTAAGAAAATGGCTGAACATGGAAGCAGCCATTTTAGTGTTTATGATGCCATTTACACACTGCTGAATTACAGAAATAAGTAAATACAGTTCAAATATGAATCTAGAAATTAATTAAATCCGCCAGTTTGTTTTCTGTTGCCACGGACACAAAATGGCCGCCATTTTGATAAAATATTTGAATGCTCATAACTCTCATTTTTAAGCCGATTTTGAAAAATCTTTCAAGTCTTTAATTGATTAAAGTTGTAAGTCCTTGCAGACGGAATTAACATAAAAACAACATTGCCTTTCCCAACAGCAATCAGTTCACAAGCTAATCCTGGAACAGCTAAATTCACTGATCTTACACTTAGAACAACAATCAATTCACTGAACTTGTACTTGGAACAGCCATCAATTCACTAAAGCTATTCCTGGAACAATAATCAATTTACTGGACATATTCATAGAACATCCATCAATCCACTGAACTTGTACCTGGAACAGCAATCAATTTACTAAAGCTATTCCTGGAACAGCAATCAATTCACTGAATCTATTCCTGGAACAGCAATTTGTCAGGTTTAAAGTAACACAAACATAGCTGAAGCCATCTGGTGACTGTCTAGCTTGATGGTGGAGGAAGACCCCAGTTATTGGAGGAAGATCCTAGATACCCCACTTAGCACTGGAGAAAGAATCCATATACCCAACTTGCATTGAAGGAAGACCCCATGTACCCCACCTGCATTGGAGGAAAACCCAAGTTACCTACTTAGAAATGGAGGAAGACCCTAGATACCCCACTTAGCACTGCAGAAAGACCTCAGATAGATACAGACTTAACACTGGAGGAATACCCTCAGATACCCCACTTGCATTAGAGGAAGACTCCACATAGCATTGGAGGAAGACCTTTGTTACCAGCTTAGCATTGGAGGAAGACCACAGAAAATTAGAGGAAGAACCCTGGTACCCAACTTAACATTGGAGTAAGACCCCCAGATATCCCACTTAGCATTGGAGGAAGACCTGACATACAACATAAAGCATTGGACGAAGACCCCAGATACTCCATTTAGCATTGGAGGAAGACCCTAGATACCCCATTTAGCACTGAAGGATGATCCCATACTGCACTGGAGGGAGACCCAAGTTACCCAACTTAGCACTGGAGGATGACCCCAGTTACCCCACTAAGAAATGAAAGAAGACCTTAGATAGTCCAATAAGCACTGGAAGAAGACCTTAGCATTGGAAGAAGACCTTAGATAGCCCAATAAGCACTGGAAGAAGACCTTAGCATTGGAAGAAGACCTTAGATAAGAAGACCTTAGCACTGGAAGAAGACCTTAGATACCCCACTTAGCATTGGAAGAAGACCTTAGATACCCCACTTAGCATTGGAAGAAGACCTTAGATACCCCACTTAGCATTGGAAGAAGACCTTAGATACCCCACTTAGCATTGGAAGAAGACCTTAGATACCCCACTTAGCATTAAAAGAAGACCTTAGATACCCCACTTAGCATTGGAAGAAGACCTTAGATACCCCACTTAGCATTGGAAGAAGACCTTAGATACCCCACTTAGCATTAAAAGAAGACCTTAGATACCCCACTTAGCATTGGAAGAAGACCTTAGATACCCCACTTAGCATTGGAAGAAGACCTTAGATACCCCACTTAGCATTGGAAGAAGACCTTAGATACCCCACTTAGCATTAAAAGAAGACCTTAGATACCCCACTTAGCATTAAAAGAAGACCTTAGATACCCCACTTAGCATTAAAAGAAGACCTTAGATACCCCACTTAGCATTGGAAGAAGACCTTAGATACCCCACTTAGCATTGGAAGAAGACCTTAGATACCCCACTTAGCATTGGAAGAAGACCTTAGATACCCCACTTAGCATTGGAAGAAGACCTTAGATACCCCACTTAGCATTGGAAGAAGACCCCTATACACCCTACTTGCATTGGAGGAAGACCTCCAATTCCCCACTTAGCATTGATGCAAGACCCTAGATACCCCACTTAGCACTGTAGGAAGACCTGAGATACCCTACTTAACATTTCAGGAAGACATTAGACAATCTACTAAACATTGCAGGACCATCCCCCATTTCCCACATAGAATTGGAGGAAGACAAAAGATACCCCACTTAGCATTGCAGCAAACCCCCTATTCCCCACTTTGCATTGGAGGAAGGTCAGAGATACTCAACTTAGCATTAGAGGAAAACCCTAGATACCCCTCTTAGCATTATTTCAGACAAACTCTTGAACCCAATATTTTTCTTCAAGCAAGCTGTATAACTAGAGCATGCTTCACATCCACAAAGGTGAGAGGCAAATGACTTAATCCATGTTTGGCAGAACAGTCAATTTGCTTGGTTGATAAAGAATAACATATATCCTTCCAAAGGTAATATTTAACACAAGGTATGCTGTAGTAATTACAACATAGCAAATCAGCTACATTCATTTGAAATAATATTTTACCATGAGCAAGACTGGCTTATTGGTATTATCAATTTAGAACTGACCTGTTAGCTATAACTCCAGTGGCATGATGCAGAGTCTGTGATGGCTGACCTAGATCCATCAAACATCGGAGAAGTCCCTGATGGTTACTTAAGTCATCTGGTTCTGACTGTATTGCTTGCTCATAGCAGGTCTGTAGCTCTATCTGACAACCTACATAAACCAGAAACAAGCAAGTTTATTTCACTTTTGTCAACCTTTTACTTGCATGGGCCTTCGTGGCCAAGTGGTATAGGTCTCTAACTTGGAATCACTTGCCCCTCACCGATGTGGGTTCGACCTCAGGGCATTGAATTCTTCATGTGAGGAAGCTATCCAGCTGGCTTATGAAGGTCGGTGATTCTACCCAGGAATCCACCCATGATGAAATAATGCACAGAGGGGCGCCTGGGGTCTTCCTCCACCATCAAAGCTGGTAAGTTGCCATATGACCTATAATTGTGTTGGTGCAACAAAAAACAACAACATTTACTTGCAATGCTAATGGCAAATTGCCTTTTCTATTCTCTGTTCTATGCAAACAGTAAGGTTTTGGGGCTTCTATTCCCTACCTCTAACTGCAACCTTTTAGCAAGAAATTCATTTATGGCATAGTAACACAAATTAACTAGAATCACAACTTCACGTACCAACTATTTCGCTCAAGTTCTGTCAGTCTAGCACATATAATTTTGGAGCTATGTGCAACACAAACTTCGACTGGACAGAAGGTCATACAAACATGTTTTATCTATATCCCCACTCAAGAAGGTGAGGCATAAATATGCATTCTGCTCCTTCACCAACAACTTGACTCAAAAGCTTATTCTACAAAGCATGCAAACTTGACTGAATGAAAGCAATGTGTCACTGATCAAACAGGAAGTGTGTCTGTGCAAAGAAGCTGCCACAATATACTTTAGTTCTACTCTTATGTAGGCAGAACAACATACCTAACTTGCCACTGAAGGCAAGAATCTGCTCCTGCAGTGTGGGCGGAGCTTGTCTGATTGCAGCCACACCCTGAACTCCATCTGGTTCATCTAGCTCTACATACAATCTCTGAAATATTTTAATACGTATTTCACAACCAATATCAAACCCTGTCATTTTCAAGCATGCTTTTCCATTATCAGTTTTCAACAGGACGGCCAAGATGGCCTGAGTGATATTTGTGTCAGTGGAACTTCTATACAGACCATGTAAAGGTTACATGCATTCTTCTTAGCAGATTTTGCTAAAAGATGACCTATGGTGGGTATAGTGTTATCAAGGTTTTACAATAATCATTGTGAGCTAAAAACAAAGGGCGGTAATCTGATATAAATCAGTCCACAGGTTTCTAACTTGAACATCTGAGTAACCTGATGAAATTTCGAATCAGTCTTGTCAGAAGTTACTGAGAAATATCCATTCAAAGTAAAATAAAGGAAGGTTATTTGTCAAAAATACAATCCGGAGTTGTCTACCCTGATTGTCTGGGTCCACTTTATCACATAAATGAAATTTGGAACCAACCATGCAAGTAGTTACCAAAATATGTTCATTTTAACTAAAGACAAAGGGAGGTACTTTGAAATAAAATCAGTCCATAGTTATCTACCCTGATAATGTGAGACCAACTGAAGACATATACGTGAACTTTCAAATCAATCACATGCACATGATTAGGACTGGTGAAGAAAGAAAAATGCAAAGCAATGTGAAATACATCAATTTAGGTAAATATAGCAATTTTTGTAAATCAAGGGCACATAACCCTGGTCCTATTAAACTGATTTAACTCTTAGAACTTATCCAAGATCTTTTAATCATACACATTCTGTGTAAATATTATTAGGATTGGTGAGGAAATGAAGTTGCTTGAGTGTAAACAATGGAAAATATAGCAGTTTCTGTAAAATCAAGGGTGATTTGTTTGTTTGTTTTGGGTTTTACGCCGTTTTTCAACAGTATTTCAGTTATGTAACGGCGGGCAGTTAACCTAACCAGTGTTCCTGGATTCTGTACCAGTACAAACCTGTTCTCCGCAAGTAACTGCCAACTTCCCCACATGAATCAGAGGTGGAGGACTAATGATTTCAGACACAATGTCGTTTATCAAATAGTCACGGAGAACACACGCCCCGCCCGAGGATCGAACTCGCGACCCCTCGATCCGTAGACCGACGCTCTACCTACTGAGCTAAGCGGGCGGGTAAAATCAAGGGTGAATAACTCTAGTCCTAATGGTCATATTTCACTTATAATCGAACTCATCTGAGATATTATGCTCATACACATTCTGTATAAATATGATTGTGATTGCTGAAGGAATGAAGGTGTTATAGTGTAGGCAAGGTAAAAATATAGGGATTTTTGCAAAATCAAGGGCCCATAACTCTGGTCCTACTTGTCTGATTTTGTTCAAAATTGAACTCATCCAAGATCTTATGGCAATACATATACTATGTAAATATGTTTTGGATTGGTGAAGAAATGAAGGTGCTAGATGTAAACAACGTAAAATATAGTAATTTTTGTAAATCAAGGGCACATTCAAAACTCTGGTCCTACCAGCCCAATTTTGCTCATAATCAAACTCATCCAAGATCTTGAGGTTATACACATTCTATGTAGATATGATTAAGATTGGTGAAGAAATGAAGATGCTAAAGTATAAACAAGGTGAAATAAAGCAAATTTTGTCAATCAAGGGCATATAACTCTTGTCCTACCAGCCCGATTTCACTAATAATCTTAATCATCTAAGATCTTGAAGTCATACACATTCTATGTAGATATGATTAAGACTGGTGAAGAAATGAAGATGCTAAAATATAAACAAGGTGAAATAAAGCAAATTTTGTCAATCAAGGGCATATAACTCTTGTCCTACCAGCCCGATTTCACTAATAATCTTAATCATCCAAGATCTTGAAGTCATACACATTCTATATAGATATGATTAAGACTGGTGAAGAAATGAAGATGCTAAAGTATAAACAAGGTGAAATACAGCAAATTTTGTCAATCAAGGGCAAATAACTCTTGTCCTACCAGCCCGATTTCGCTAATAATCTAAATCATTCAAGATCTTGAGGTCATACACATTCTATATAAATATGATTAGGATTGATGAAGAAATAAAGATGCTAGAGTGTAAACAAAGTGAAATATAGCAAATTTTGCCAATCAAGGGCATATAACTCTGGACAAACTGATCCAATCTAACCCATAATCAAACTCATCTGAGGTCTTGTGACCAAGTTTGATTAAGATAGCTTCAAAACTGTGGATGCTAGAAGGTAAACAAACGAAATGTGAATGGACGACGGACATTCATCGATCCTAATAGAGGTGAGCTAAAAATTAATGATGAAACCAGGACCTAGGAGCACTCGCAATACATGACCATGAAGCAAACAACATATTAAATGGCCAAAACATTTAGAAGCATGACTCCTTCAAAATTTTCTTTTCTTTTGTTTATCAGAATAGGTGATAATCTATAAAAGTTTTAAACATTTCTACATGAAAATGGGTGAGAAGACTAAAACAAAATATCTTTTTTCTGGGAAAAGGTAGGAATTTACCTACAACACAGGAATTTTCTGACCTGCATAAAATCCAACTGTTCCTTCGAAAGACTGGTTTTTCCATTTAGATGAAGTTCAAAGTGCATGAGGGCACGTGTATAGGCCTTACAACTGAATGAGACTTGTGCAATCTTATCTTGTGGTATACGGTCGAGAAAATCCTTCACTTTCTTGTATCCTTCCTCTGGCACATTTAACACTGAACTAGCACCTAAACAGAAGAAGTAACAGAATATAGTAAACATATTTAGTACAGAACAACTATTACACCATCAAGGCAGGAACTTTCACATTTAACTGACAGTTTATGTCGGTATAAACATGGTATTTAAAGGCGTACTCTAGAATTCCTGTATGAGATGGGCGAAATTTTTCCCAATAATAGAATTTCTTCAAACTTTTATATTGAAAGACAATCATCTAAGAAGCAAAAATGTGCAATAAAAGTCATTTATCACATGTTTGACGTCGCTGGAGTGTAATAAAGCGATTAAATAAAAATGATAATACACTAGTGTAATAAAGCTTTGACATCGACGTCGTTTATAGTATAGGAGACGTTGGTAAAATTGACTTGTTCATATAGTAAGAGAAAGTCATATTTTTGATGTTTCGACAGGAAAGGCTAACATGTGATAAAATAGTATTTCTGTCAAACTCCATTTTCTTGAACTCTAAAGGACCAGCAAAATTTGTTCAAGTTATCTGTAGTTCTAACCTTTAAACAATTCACATTAAATAGAGCTTTTGCCTGAAACTCACTAAGAGTTTTAACAGAGAGTGGTGTTCAAGTTATCCGAGTTCAAGTGAACAAGGTTTGACTGTATTTCATGTTCATAACTTAACAAAGACAGTTCTTATCATTGTCACTAGTTCTCAAAAGTAACTGGTAACTTGCAGTGAGTAAAGGTAGGACAATTACTGTATATAATTATTATGTACAACCTGACATTTGAATTTCTTTTCAGGAGCTTCTGTCAATTGCTTTGTTATAAATTCAGTAGGATTTTCTAACACTATCATTTTTCTTGTTGAAAAATTACCAGCAATCAAAAGCCGGCATTAGAAAGATTTACTGCCTGCTGATGAATGTTACACTGATAAAACAGCCAGTAAGAATAAATAACTACCTCTTCTCTTCTGCATCTCTGCTGCCTTGAGCTGTAGGACAAAGTATTTCCACTTTGTGAGATAGTCCAGTATAGAGAACACAGTCTGGGCACTCATATGGTGAAAGTTAGAACTCTTAGGTTTGCCATCACTACGACTACCCTGGTTCAACACTTGACTGATCTCCACAAAAATCTGTAAAATAGATTTTTACCGTCATAACAAGAATAGCGACAACATTTTATGATATATGTCCCCTGAAAATGCTCGACAGAAGACAAATATAGATACAGTCAAACTCGCTTTATACGAACTCATCCGGATCTAAGAAATATGTTCGTATCAAACGAAATTCGTATTAATGAATGTATGACTCCCCGGATAATTTGTCCGAGCAAGTTGGGCAGTATCACCGGTATCATCGGTGAATATATTCTGTTATATGAAAGTAGTTAATAGTTTTAAACTGATTAAGTTAATTTATTCAGATAACATTGAAATTACTCAACAAAAGTCATACTTAAACAGGTAAAACAAACATACTTAAACAGGTAAAACTGTATTAATTTAAATTTTAATGTGCGGTCGATGTCCAAGAGCGCCAAATTATATCAACCGCCAACATTGAAGCTATATAACAATCATTCTAAGAGGGATAATAGTTTGCATATTTTGTAAGACACAGCCTACCTGTATCGACACTAGAACGTCAATAATGTGTTTAAAAATATTTATACCTTTTTAAATCGTGACCTGTCAATTGATTAAATTGTTTTATATTGACATGATACACAAAGGACCGAGTGTTTGTTTGTGAATAAGTGTGAACTACTCCATTGTCCAATTACCACAAGGCTCACCATGTTATTATTTTCAACACATTTTATAACGGCCCCGACTTCTAAAATTAATTCGTACCAAAAGATGGGAAAGTATAATATTTAAGCTTATTGGGACTTCCAAAATGTGTTCGTATCTACCGATTATTCGTATGAAGCGAGTTCGCTATTACCGAAATAATTTGACAAAGAAAATAGAAGGACTCGGCCGGGGAATTCAGACTTTGTTCGTTTAATCGGAAAATTCGTATCAAGCGAGTTCGTATTAAGTGGACTTGACTGTATAAACAAGAGCTCGTAGAACATGAAATGCCCCCCTTGATGCATTCAGTAACTGCACAAGGAACAGAAATTATATGGTCACTGTGCACAAAAGTTCTGCTGTTCTTGGTCAAAGTGACATTGACCTTTGACCTATTGACATCAAAACCAATAGGGGTCATCTGCTGGTCATGATAAACCCCCCTATTCAGTTCCGTGATCCTAGGCCCTAGCATTCTCAAGTTATCGTCCCGACACATTTTAACTGTTCTAGATCACTATGATCTTGACTTTTGACTTACTGACCTCAAAATCAACAGGGATCATCTGCTGGTCATGATCAACCTCCCTATTAAGTTTCGTGATCCTAAGCCGAAGTGTTCTCAAGTTATTGTCTGGAAAGGGTTGTACTGTTTCAGGCCTCTGTGTCCTTGATCTTTGGCCTACTGACCTCAAAATCAATAGGGGTCATCTGCTGGTCATGATCAACCTCCCTATCAACTTTTATGATCCTAGGCCCAAGCGTTCTTGAGTTATCATCTGGAAACCGTTTAACTGTTCCTGGTCACTGTGACTTTGACCTTTGACCTACTGATCTCAAAATCAATAGGGATCATCTGCTGGTTATGACCAACCATCCTATCAACTTTTATGATCCTAAGCCCAAGCATTCTTGAGTTATCCAGAAACGGATTGGTCTACATACCGACCGAAAGACCGACAGACAGACATCTGCAAAACAATATACCCCTCCTTCTTCCTTCTTCGAAGGGGGGCATAAAAAGCCCCCTTAAAATGTTTGATAGAATAAAGCATAGAGATAAAAACAGGGCAAAAAAAATCCCATCATGAAATTCACAATAATATTTGCATGTCACGTGACTACTTCTGTTGATGATGGACACCAAGTTCCATTTGAACTGGATGGAAATTGTAGGAGGAGCTGAGTACAAAAGGTACTGGTATATTTGTCAAACTGTTAGTCCAAAAATGGTGCAAAACTAAAAAAATGAAAATTTAACAAGAAGGTCACGACAATTTACAAATTTCATTTGAAATGGATAAAAACTGAAGGAGCCGAGTTCAAGAAAAGGTGCATAACTATAAAATTAACAAGAGCAATTATTACAAGCGAATAATACCCAAGACACTACTTTGAAATGTTGTGATCATGATCTTTGACCCTGACCCTGAACCTAATGATCTGGGTGGTATACTATGCATGGAGAGGTTAACAATGGATGGCAGTTATATGAAAATATTCCTAGCAGTTACAAGATATGGTGCAGACACGTATTTGATCTTTGTAAATCAAGTGTGACCTTGATCCTGGACCTAGAGACCTGGGTTGTGAGCTCTACATGTCATCCTGAGGAGGTAAACTATTGATGTCAGTTTTATGACAAGAGATCACAGAGTGATCTTGGCTCCCACCACTGAGTCAATTTTGAAGGTTTCAAATTTCAAGACTAGCTCAAAATCCTAAAAGTAGGTAACTATGTCAGAATCCAGGTCATCACAGTCCTAGGATCCAGTGACCTCTAATACTAAATGGTAATTTTGGCTCTATACAAGGTACTTACATACCAAATATCAAAGAGATCGGTCAATGTATGAATGTGCTAAGAGCAAAGCACAAATATGTCACTAGGTCAAAATCAAGGTCGAAGTTCATTTCGGTACACAAAACTGTGCATGTGGTCCATGCATGTGGTCCCAATTTGAAAGCTGTAGCTTGAGAAATGTGAAAGTAGGTCACTAGATCAATTTCAAGGTCAAAGTTCATTTCAGTACACAAAACTATGCATGTGCTTCAAATTTGAAGGCTGTAGCTCGAGAAATGTGAAAGTAGGTACTAGATAAAAATCATGGTCAAATTTCAATTCAGAACACAAAACTGTGCATGTGGTCCAAATTTGAAGCCTGTACCTTGAGAAATGTGAAAGTAAGTCACTAGGTCAATCTCAAGGTCAAAGTTCATTTCGGTACACAAAACTATGCATGTGGTCCAAATTTGAAGGCTGTAGCTTCAGAAATGTGAAAGTAGGTCACTAGGTCAAAATCATGGTCAAATTTTATTTTGGAACACAAAACTATGCATGTGATCCAAATTTGAAGCCTGTACCTTTAAAAATGTGAAAGTAGGTCACTAGGTCAATGTCAAGGTCAAAGTTTATTTCAGTACACAAACCTTTGCATGTGGCCCAAATTTGAAGGCTGTAGCTACAGAAATGTGAAAGTAGGTCACTAGGTCAAGATCAAGATCAACTCATGTCAAGGTTCATCTAGCCACACAAAACTATACATGTGATCCAAATTTAAATGTTGTAGGTTAAAAACAAAAAGTAGGTCACTAGATCAAAATAAGTGACCTTGACCCTAAACAAGAGAGATGGCACCATTAATGAGTTATATGCATTTTTTTTTCCTTATTACTGAAACAGAGAATGCACATATAATTACTTATATTATAACTAGAACTGTCACAGGAGTGACTCATACCCCCACCACACGGTCTTGTCACAGAAGAATGGCAACCATAAGAAATTTTAAAAATACTTAGTTTTTGGAGTACTTCATCCTGGGCTTCCACATGTAAGTAATACTAGTATAATACTAGTATAATACTAGCATTTAGGAGTGACCTGTCGCTTTTATTAATAGATTTGAAAGGTTACTGGAATAAACCACTTCAGTAAAGGGTTACCCTACCTTTTTATAACTTATTTTTATAATATATATTCAAATGACTGCCTCTTCAGCGCGCTATTAGACCCCGTGGTACAGTGGTAAGCGTGACGGCTCTAGAATATAACTTTTGTGAGTTCGAATTCCAACGGAGATCAATATTTTTTTTTTTTTCATTTTATATTTTGCTAACATTCATTTTGAAATGATGATAACGTTAAACATGTATTTGAATTAAATTTTTCAAATATCTCTCCTTGATCGTGAATTATTCAACATTGGCTGACATAGCTCTTGACAATTTGGTCATTCAACTAGCTGATGACACTTATTCGGAGGAATCCGACACCACCAGCCAGTGTGAGGATGCTCCATTGAACGTGTGTGTTTGAAATGTATTGAAATTGTACGAATGAAATTAAAAATGAAATTGAAATGAAATAAAATGAAATAAAAAAACATGTAAAATATAAATAAACCAAACTGAATCATAAAACAAATCGCCCTGTGGAGGATTCGAACCCACAGCCTCCTAATCGCAAAACTTAAGTCATTAGGAAAATTCCTCAATTCTTCCAACTGAGCTACCGATGCATTTCAATTTGTATAGTATTTGAAATATATTTATAGTTTTAAAGAAGTCAAATATCCTTCAAACCCTTATTTAATAAATGGAACAGTCTGGAAAATCCAAATCTAAAAATAAAAGTGACAGGTCACTCCTAATTGCTAATACTAGTATAGTAATACTAGTAAATATATTAAATTAGAGATAAACTAAAAGTGAATACAAAAAAGTGTCTTACCGACCCATGTTACCACAGACAAATGTATTTACTTTTTACATAGGACTTATAATAAAAAAGTTAGAAAAATACCTAAAATATTGAAAATCTAAAAATAGGATTTCTAAAAATAGACTAATTCCTGGAATTTAAGAGGAAGAAACTCAGTACAAATGTTTAAAAAGGTTACTTCCCTTTGGCTCTAAGCCAATCAGAATGAGATATAGTGAAAATACATCAAAATTAACCTTAAATTCTAGATAGGGGACACAATTCAAGAAAAATTAGTGTCAGAGTTATGCACCTTATGTCACATGATGTGGGTGATGAGGTGGAACATCTATTTTAAGTCTGAATCAAATCCATTCAGTAGTAACTGAGATTCAGTGAAAATACATCAAAATTAACCTTAAATTCTAAGTAAAAAGGGGCATAATTCATGAAAAATTGGTGTCAGAGTTATGCATCTTGTGTCACATGATGTGGGTGATGAGGTGGAACATCTATTTTAAGTTTGAATCAAATCCATTTTGTAATAACTGAGATATAGTGAAAATACATCAAAATCAACCTTAAATTTAAAGTAAAAGGGGACATGATTCATAAAAAATGTATGTTAGAGTTAAGCACCTTATGTCACATGATCTGGGTGATGAGGTGGAACAACTATTTTAAGTTTGAATCAAATCCATTTAGTGATAACTGAGATATAGTGAAAATACAAAAAAATTAACCTTAAATTCTAAGTAAAAGGGGACATAATCCATGAAAACTTGGTGTCTGAGTTATGCACCTTGTGTCACATGATGTGGATGATGAAGTGGAACAACTATTTTAAGTTTGAATCAAATCCATTTAGTAATAACTGAGATATAGTGAAAATACAACAAAATTAACCTTAAATTCTAAGTAAAAGGGGACATAATTCATGAAAACTTGGTGTCAAGAGTTATGCACCTTGTGTCACATGATATGGGTGATAAGGTGGAACATGTATTTTAAGTTTGAATCAAATCCATTTGGTAATAACTGAGATAATAGATTTCGGGACGGGACGGGACATGATGGGACGCGACGTAACAAAACTGACTCCTATATACCCCCCTCAAACATGTTTGGTGGGGGTATAACTAATAATTAAACCCATACCCTAAACAAGAGAGATGACACCATTAATGAGTTATATGCAATTATTATTTTTTTCTTATTATGGCAACAAAGAATGCACATATAATTACTTATATTATAACTAATAATTAAACCCAGAAATTTGAGTACTAAACAAATTAATCAACAATCTACTACAGTAGTCCATTCACTGCTGCGGTGTAATAGGAAAATAATGACCACTTGAATCATTATCTCATTAGTGTCTGCAGACTTTATGACCCTTCTACAGGTAAGGCCATAAAAAACCAATTAACGACTTGGAGGGCCATATGAAATTATATTAGAAATCAAAATAAACAAAGGGCCATAACTCACTCAAAAATTGTTGAACCAGTCTGATTTTCAGGGGGACAAAACTAGGGTACCAATACATCATTCTGACAAAGTTTGGTCAAAATCCCCCCAGTAGTTTCTGAGGAGATGCGATAACGAGAAATTGTTAACAGACAGACGGATGACGGACGCAGAGTGATCTGAACAGCCCACCATATGATGATGGTGGGCTTAAAATCTTCCCAGTGGTTTAGAGGATACAGAGCGGATGCAAAGTTAGCTATCTGACATTCCAATTCAAACTGTGCCTTTGGACAAAGTGGCTTGTGTTGTGTGCTTGGCATGTTGTTTTTGTGAGGTAAACAAATGGTGTTAGTTTTATGAAAATATACTAAGCGTTTAGTAATAGAAAAAGCATTGAAACTCGAGGGTAAATGGTTTGTACGAGGGGGCATAGCCCCCGAGTATAAATCGTTTACCCAAGAGTTTTAATGTTCTTTCTGTTTTGTATCATAGCCATCCATATATGGTAGTTCAGTAGGCGTTCCACATTGCCATATACAGCAGTTCAGTGAGTACTTAAAATCCTTGTTTTACAAATGTGTAAAGCTCAGGTAAAATCAACCAATGCGAGCGCAGAAAACCAATAAAATGCACTTCGCTGTCTGCTGTCTGAGACACGCCCATACACACTGGCATACTTTCCTATCTAACAGTGCGGTAACTAGCTTGCGGGTATTTAATACCTGCACACTTTTAGTTACCGCACCCTGCGCTTAGTGTATACGATTTACCTGCACCAAATTTGTTAAGAAAAACACCGAGATATGATATAAAGAAGATATAAAGAATTGAATGAAAACTGTACGAGTTGAGTACACAGAGTACAGATGCTTTTTTTTGTTGGGTTTAACATTGCATGGATACAATTATTAATCATATGGTAACTTTCCAGCTTTGATGGTGGAGGAAGACCCCAGGTGCCCTTCCATGCATTATTTCATCACAGGCGGGCACCTGTGTAGAACCACCAACTTTCTGTAAGCCAGCTGGGTGGCTTCCTCACATAAAGAATTCAATGCCCCGAGTGAGGCTTGAACCCACATCGGTGAGGGGCAAGTGATTTGAAGTCAGCGACCTTAATCACCCGTCCATGTAATATAGCTATGTCCAAAAAAAGGGGCACAAGTCAAAATATAATAAACACAAGTCAACCTTAAGTTGATAATGTATACAGGTACCAATGAAGTATGTAAAAAGACAAGTTTCATTTGAAACAAGTGTAGGAGTCGAGTAAAAGTGTGATGGATGAATGTAAATTTCAAACACATTACCTTCTTGGTCTTCAACCTTGGAGACATAAAAATCTTTGTTACTCTTACCTCATTAATATCTTCATCTGACCCATCATGCAGCACGTGCAACACAACATATGGCAGAATGTAGATTGCAATATGGATGTCAAAGTTCAACATGGCACTACAGGATTTGAATACTTTGTGTGCCTTGCTATTGGCCTTCACCTACAAAATACATATATACACGACAATGTATGAATGTACACTAATCCATACCTATTGTCTAAATATATCTACAAATTTGACCTAAAATGCCTCACTGAATTTAAAGTTAGCACTATTTGGTATAACCCCTTTCATTATGAAGTGTTGGTCAATTTGTATAATGCAAAACAGTCGTACTACCAACAAACTCATAGACCACATTTCTTAGCCAACATACCTTTGAAGAAAGATATCCTGTCCACGTGCTGACCCAGTCCTTTAAGGAGTTACCTTTCTTAGAACAATAGATAGGTTTCTGGAGAGAGGACCAGTTTTGATCTGTAGCTAGAATGTATCTGAAACATACAGAATGAAGTTGAAGCAAGCATATGAACATAATATTTACGTAACATTTTTAGGGTTAAGTATAGTGACACACTGGTACTGTACTGCAGAACCACCATTAATATTGTTCAGATCCAAGTCTACAGCACTATCTTTCATTTTAACAGGAATACTAATGGTAATATTCTTTAAAATATATTGAGATAGATCATTTATTTCTCAATACATACAACAAAATGTTTGCTACAATACAACCAAGCAGGTCAGTACATGTAAAATCAGAATGAAGGGTAGTTTAGCTGAAAGCTGATCCTAAATGCTGGGATTTCGTTTGTTTTGTTGGGTTTAACATCACACAGACACAATTATAGGTCATATGGAGACTTTCCAGCTTTGATGGGGGAGGAAGACCCCAGATGCCCCTCCGTGCATTATTTCATCACGAGCGGGCACCTGGGTAGAACCACCGACCTTCAGTAAGCCAGCTGGATGGCTTCCTCACATGAAGAATTCAATGCCCCGAGTAACACTCTGCTAGTATTTCATTACCCTTTCCAAAATTTGATGTAAGGTATCAAGAATGACACAGACCAAACAAATATCTAAATAAAGATTTACTTTGAACTAAGTAGTGGTATCAGAATTTCTTGGATTGGTTCCTTGAATTCATTCCATAACTTCTTGGAGTGTTTGTCCTCACTAGACTCTGATATTTTATATGTTGACAGCAGTTCTTGTAGAGCGTATGCTGAGCAGTCCTGTATTCTAGGTGTTGTAGCAGCTAGGTATGACTTCACCACTTCATTGATCAATGCCACAGCAAACTTGTCATCCTCAATACTGTAATACAACAGGATCAAAATAGTGCTGAGTTGTAAAATAGCATGATTAAGATAGTGCTGTGGTGTGATACAGTATGATAAAGATAGTACAGCAGTGTAATATAGAATGATCAAGATAGTACAGCAGTGTAATATAGAATGATCAAGATAGTGCTGCAGTGTAATATAGAATGATAAAGATAGTACAGCTGTGTAATATAGAATGATCAACACAGTGCTGCAGTGTAATACAGAATGATCAAGATAGTACAGCAGTGTAATATAGAATGATCAAGATAGTGCTGCAGCATAATATAGAATGATCAAGATAGTGCTGCAGTGTAATATAGAATGATCAAGATAGTACAGCAGTGTAATATAGAATGATTAAGATAGTGCTGCAGTGTAATATAGAATGATCAAGATAGTACAGCGGTATAATATAGAATGATCAAGATAGTACAGTGGTGTAATATAGAATGATCAAGATAGTACAGCGGTGTAATATAGAATGATCAAGATAGTACAGTGGTGTAATATAGAATGATCAAGATAGTACAGTGGTGTAATATAGAATGATAAAGATAGTGCAGCAGTGTAATATAGAATGATCAAGATAGTGCAGCAGTGTAATATAGAATGATCAAGATAGTGCTGCAGTGTAATATAGAATGATCAAGATAGTACAGCAGTGTAATATAGAATGATCAAGATAGTGCTGCAGTGTAATATAGAATGATAAAGACAGTCGGCAGTGTAATATAGAATGATAAAGATAGTACAGTGGTGTAATATAGAATGATCAAGATAGTGCTGCAGTGTAATATAGAATGATAAAGATAGTGCTGCAGTGTAATATAGAATGATCAAGATAGTACAGCAGTGTAATATAGAATGATCAAGATAGTACAGCAGTGTAACATAGAATGATCAAGATAGTGCTGCAGCGTAATATAGAATGATCAAGATAGTGCGGCAGTGTAATATAGAATGATCAAGATAGTGCAGCAGTGTAATATAGAATGATCAAGATAGTGCTGCAGTGTAATATAGAATGATCAAGATAGTACAGGGGTGTAATATAGAATGATCAAGATAGTGCTGCAGTGTAATATAGAATAATCAAGATAGTACAGCGGTGTAATATAGAATGATCAAGATAGTACAGCGGTGTAATATAGAATGATAAAGATAGTACAGCGGTGTAATATAGAATGATCAAGATAGTACAGCAGTGTAATATAGAATGATTAAGATAGTGCTGCAGTGTTATATAGAATGATCAAGATAGTACAGCGGTGTAATATAGAATGATCAAGATAGTGCTGCAGTGTAATATAGAATGATCAAGATAGTACAGCGGTGTAATATAGAATGATCAAGATAGTACAGCGGTGTAATATAGAATGATAAAGATAGTCCAGCGGTGTAATACAGAATGATCAAGATAGTACAGCGGTGTAATATAGAATGGTTAAGATAGTGCAGCAGTGTAATATAGAATGATCAAGATAGTGCAGCAGTGTAATATAGAATGATCAAGATAGTGCTGCAGTGTAATATAGAATGATCAAGATAGTACAGCAGTGTAATATAGAATGATCAAGATAGTGCTGCAGTGTAATATAGAATGATAAAGATAGTACAGCAGTGTAATATAGAATGATAAAGATAGTACAGCGGTGTAATATAGAATGATCAAGATAGTGCTGCAGTGTAATATAGAATGATAAAGATAGTACAGCTGTGTAATATAGAATGATAAAGATAGTACAGCGGTGTAATATAGAATGATCAAGATAGTGCTGCAGTGTAATATAGAATGATAAAGATAGTACAGCGGTGTAATATAGAATGATAAAATTGGTACAGCAGTGTAATATAGACTGATAAAGATAGTACAGCGGTGTAATATAGAATGATAAAGATAGTACAGCAGTGTAATATAGAATGATCAAGATAGTACAGCAGTGTAATAAAGAATGATCATGATAGTGCTGCAGTGTAATATAGAATGATCAAGATAGTGCTGCAGTGTAATACAGCTATCAAATCAAGACAATTGTGTGGTGTAATCACGGGTACTAAACAGTGCCTGCGGTACTGACTGTGCCGACGAGGATTGAAGGCACTTCGCTTCCTGTACCGCAGGTACTTCATCAATGTTTACAAAACGAGCGAGATCGGTGAGTGATTTTTGTCATTTTGTTACTCATGAAGATTTTTTTCAAAAATCGGGGAATGTAGCGGGGTGTAGATGTATCTTATCTACATATCCATGCTAAAATTTGTGGCAAAAGATCAATTTCCTAGAAACGTAAGGACAAATAAGTTGGGAATGAAACGTGATTTTTTTCACATCAGTGACTGTATAGGCTCATTTCTTTTCGCTGACCCAAACGATGTCATCTCTGCCGTCGCAAATTATATTTATAAATGACATGTGATTTGCTAAAACATAAAATGTGTCCAGAAAATTTTGAATTTGTACGTTATGCCAATTTTGGAAATAGTGCCGCAGGCATTTTGACGATGCCGCAGCCCCTTCGCAGGTGATCTTAAACTATAGTACACGATTGTTCCGGTCAGTTGAAGCAAACTGTATTCCAAAACATTATGCTTTTTGAAAACTGCCTTCTCCGCCCGTCCTATGCTGCTCGATATGTTTGTTTTTTTTTCAAAGTTTTGTTTGCAGGGAATAAAATAGGTTTTTACGTACATGTAAAAACTATTAAAGTTCTCCCGTTTGATCGTTTATGAGCTATACTTATTAAGTTCTCCTTTTTTCTGAAAACATTTTTAAAATAATTTTTTTTTGTAGATATACTTAATATTTACAGTAAACGTTAGGCTATTAAAATAACTACAGAAAATTTCAAACATTGATACAGTTTCTGATTTTATACCGTAATAACTGTCTAGCTAGTAAATGTCAGCTGTCCACAATGGGCTCTTACACAAATGGTATCGAGATTATAATGTGAATCATCGCAATAATATTTACAGGAAACTTTTGACTATTGAGACTCTTATTAGAAAACTTCGCTTTATCACGATAATTTCTTGAAGTATCGTGACAACTACCTATCTATCTCGTGGCAGAGGTTACAATGCAGTTATTTGGTCAAAAATGTGCTTCCGTGGTGTATCGAAAGAAGTCCCTAATAAGTAGATCCTAATTTTTCCATTTTTCGCGCATTTGCGTGTAAAACGAGAGTCAAATGGGCATCATTCCACTCGTGGAATGAATTTTACATAAAATATGACATTTTTCATGCTAATATTCGCTTGTTTTCGGGTTGTTTTACGTGAAAACGAAAGTAGGGTTTTTATTCTGCGGACCGCTTTCTGAAATGCGGCAATATGAGGGTACCTGACTTCAGTTGACTTGCATTCCATTGCATACTATTCAACACCCCTTTTTCTTTTCGTTTTCTTGAAGGAAATGTTGTTTCTCTGTTCTTCCATTTGTCTGTTTGTCTAGTTTGGCCAAATTTATGTCCCGATACTTTTTGAAAGTGCCTGTGGCACCTCGAAGGGGCTGCGGCATCGTCAAAATGCCTGCGGCACTTTTCAAAAAGTAGCATAACGTTCAAATTCGGAATTTTCTGGACACATTTTATGTTTTAGCAGATCACATGTCATTTATAAATATAATTTGCGACGGCAGAGACGACATCGTTTGGGTCAGCGAAAAGAAATTGAGTCTAAACAGTCACTGATGTGAAAAAATCAGGTTTCATTCTCAACTTATTTGTCCTTACGTTTCTAGGAAATTATTCATTTGCCACAAATTTTAGCATGGATATGTAGATAAGATACATCTACTCCCCGCTTCATTCCCCGATTTTTGAAAAAATACTCCATGCAGTAACAAAATGACAAAAATCTCTCACCGATCTCGCTCGTTTTGTAAACATTGACAAAGTACCTGCGGTACAGGAAGCGAAGTGCCTTCAATCCTCGTCGACACAGTCAGTACCGCAGGCACTGTTTAGTACCCGTGGTAATACAGCATGATAAAATAATTATCAGTTTTAAAGTAAATCATCCTGATATTCATCTTAAAACTTCAAAGTCTGAAATTAACTGTGAATAAGGGTATCTTTGTACTGTTACGTACTGGTAACATTAACAATGAATAAATTAACATTACAATGAAACTCAATAGAATTTATATAAACAAAAAGTGTTACCTAACATGAAGTTTGGCCAGCTCGGCTTTTGGATTGTTAATAGAGAGTTCCAGCCTTCCGGGGTCTATGGCACTACAGTTACCCAAACACTCTGCATATAACCTCTGTGCACGTCCATCAGGTTCTCTACAGCCCTTTAATAACTGCAATAATGAAGTTGTAAGATTTTTTAAGTTGTAAGCTTTCATATTTTTTTCTAGTGTTGTTTTTTATAATCTCTCTGTGGTCTGAAAAACTAATTAAACAAGTGAATGAAGTATTGCCATGCAATACAAAGTCCCCTACTGGAAGGCACCTAATTTTCTCTACTGCAGTATAACATAATGAACTGATATCTGTCAATGATGTATAAACAATATTGTACTATATATACAATATGTTATAACAAAACACTTGGATTAAAATTTATATATATAAAAACCTACAGTTGTTTTCATATTGAATTTTTTTGGCTGATTATAAAAATGTTATCATGTAAGTTATTTATAGTAACAACAAAGGGAAATTAATCTTTAAAAAAAAAAAAAAAAAAAAAAAAAAAAAAATCTATATAAATCAAGTCCACAAGAAACTCTTTACCAGGTAGAGATAGGTCAAAATACACCTAAAAATTGGATGTAACATGCATGCTGTACCACAGAAAAGTGGTCTCGATTTTTCTCTACCGCCAGTAATAAAAAAGTTACAATAAAATCTATTTATAGTAACAACAAAGGGACGTAATTCTAAAAACAAGGGTGCCTCATGGTGGTGAACATTTGGTCCAAGTTACATCAAAATCCCTCCATGCATGAAGAAGAAATGTCCCGTACAAAGTCATTCTTGAATTTGACCTTTGACCTCTAAATATGACCTTGACCTTAGACCTAGGGACCTGGTTCTTGCGCATGACATGTTGTCTCATCCAGGGGAATATTTGTGCCAACTGATATCTAAATCCTGCTTTGCATGACAAAGTTATAGACCGGACAGGAAAAAAATCCTCTTGACCTTTGATCTCAAAGTGTGACCTTGACATTTAAGCTAGGGTATTGGGTGTTGCGCATGACACGTCGTCTCATCATGGGAAACATTTATGCCAAGTAATATTGTAATCCCTTGATGGATGACAGAGTTCTGGATCGGACAGGGCAAAAACCTTATTGACCTTTGACCTCCAATTGTGACCTTGACCTTTGAGCTAAGGGTCTGGGCTTTGCGCATGACATGTTGTCTCATCATGGGGAACATTTGTGCCAAGTAATATTAAAATCCCTTCATGGATGGCAGAGTTATGGACGGGACAGGAAAAAAACTCTGTTGACCTTTGACCCCCAATTGTGACCTTGACCTTTGAGCTAGGGGTCTGGGATTTGCGCATGACACGTCGTCTCATCATGGGGAACACTTGTGCTAAGTGTTATTAAAATTCCTTAATGAATGTCAGAGTTATGGACCGGACACGAAACAGACCCTGTTCATGCTATGTTAACATTTGACTGCTAAGTGTGACCTTGACCTTTGAGCTAGGGGTCTGAAAGTTGTGCATGACACATCGTCTTATTATGAGGTACATTTGTGCCAAGTAATATTAAAATCCCTTCATAGATGGGAAAGTTATGGACCGTTGACCTTTGACCTCCAATTGCGACCTTGACCTTTAAGCTAGGGGTCCAGGTTTTGCGCATGACACGTCGTCTCCTCATGGGGAACATTTGTGCCAAGTAATAAAAAAATCTCTTCATGGATGGGAGAGTTATGGACCGGACAGGAAAAAAGCCCTGTTGACCTTTGACCTCCAATTTTGACCTTGACCTTTGAGCTAGGGGTCCGGGATTTGCGCATGACACATCATCTCATCATGGGGAACATTTGTGCCAAGTAATACTAAAGTCCCTTCAAGGATGGGAGAGTTGTGGACCGGACAGGAAAAAAGCCCTGTTGACCTTTGACCTCCAATTGTGACCTTGACCTTTGAGCTAGAGGTCCGGGTTTTGCGCATGACACGTCGTCTCATCATGGGGAACATTTGTGCCAAGTAATATTAAAATCCCTTCATGGATGGCAGAGTTATGGACCGGACACGAAATTGCGGACGGACGGACGGACGACGGACGGACGGACGGACAGACGGACGGACGGACGGAATGACGGAAAAGTGCATTCCTATAGTCCCCGAAACTGGTTTTCAACCAGTAGGGGACTAATAATTGAAGAAACCATGTTCCTGTAAGAAGTGCATGAAAATATTTAACCTCTCTTAATCATCTTCATTTATGACACAGAATATACCACTGAGACGAAATGTTATATAAAACTATCCACAGAGATATGAGAAGACACAAAACTTACTACTGAGATAAGCGATGAATGTAACTTACGACAGTGATAAAAAGAGATGACATAAAACTTAACAACGAGATAACAGAAGGCATGAAACTTACCATGGCGATAAAGATGACATGAAAGTTACCACTGAGATCAAATATGACATACTTACCACTGGGAAAAGAGATGACATGAAACTTATCACAGAAAAAAGATTCAACATAAAACTTACCACTGACAGATGACATGAAACTTACCACTGATAGATGACATAAAACTTACTAAAGACACATGACATGAAATTAACCAATGACATCATACAAGATGGCATGAAACTTACCACAGAGATAAGAGATGATACTGTCAGGTTAGCTGTCTCACTCTCCATCACCAACTGGAAGAATGCTTGCTGTAAATGCCAATATAAATCATACAATTAAGATCTCCTTATTTTTCATACAGTTTTCAAGCATTTTAACCTTGTGGTGACTGTAGTTTGAACCACCTGATCAATATTTTTCTTTCTTTTAAATTTAAGCTTTATTCTGTAATATCCATAAAACTAAAATTGTTCGAAAGGTCCCTAAAAGTGGTAGCAAGATTTTCATGAACTTTTAAAATATCTTTAATAATGCCAATTTTATGGCCATTGTTTTTCCCCATCATGAAAATTGGGCATTTTTAAAAATCTTTTATTATTTCACATAATTTTTGCATTTTGCATAGGAATATTGCTATCAACCTCAAAATTATTATTTTTAAAATGCGCAAGTCCTTAATATTCAGCAACTTTTCCCCATACTTTCTTTTTACTTTAATGTACTATAGGACTTACCCTTTCATCTTTGAGCAGTTTTTTCAACTTGGATAGAGCATGGAGTCTAACATCTAAACTGTCATGCTGGATTCCTTGCATAGAGTGCTCCAATCTACTCTTGAAGTCTGACTGACTGCAAATATATATAATTATTTAACATCTAAATGGTCACGCTGGTGCTTACAGAGAATGCTCCAATTTATTAACAAAGCCTGGCTGACTGGGAAGATAAACAGGAATTTAACATCCAAACTGTCATACTGAATTCCTTAAATACTGCTCTAAGCTTTTGTTAAAGTCGGACTGTAAATATAAACAAGTATTGTGCTAGCTTTTTTAACTACATATTTACTATGAAGAATACTCATGTCAAACAAGTGGGTCATGATGACCCTGAATCGCTCACCTGAATAATATGAGCTACATGTTTCAAATGTCAAACTGATGCTAAAATATTAAGAAAGTAGGTCAGTAGGTCACATTCATGGCCACTGAAAGTCAGTTTTAAGATAGGTGTGCAAAACTGTATATGTCATCCAAATTTCAAGGCTGTATCTTAAAAAAATCCCTAAAACGCTTCTTGACCCAACCTTCCTGGATGGTCTATATGGACAGCATTCGCTTCAATTAAAGGGCCATAATGTCTTTGTTTATAATGTAGCTGCCACATTTTTATCATAAACATTGATAATACATTTTGTTTTGGAAATCCTTTTTGGATAATTGTTTTCTGATATATTTGTCATAGGTTTGAATATTTCAGTAGCATAGTAAATGGTTTTGATTAGTCTGACTCTACAACTTCATTTGTAATAATGAAAGTAGATCTTCTTGCACTTATGTTTATGCATATTCTCTATTTGGACAGCTGCTTTATCTGTTTTTAACATAAAATTAAATTCTTCATTGAACTTTAACTCAGGCATATCAGGCAGGAACTGTATAACCCAACAAACCTGGATAGCCTACTGGATTTATTTTTTTTTGCTGAAGTATTAGATTCAGTAACTCTATCATATCTGGCTGGAAGTTTTTTAACACAACCTACCTGGATGGCCCATCAGAGTATGTCTTCAGAACAGCATTAGCTTCACTTAACTCCGGCATATCCGGCAGGAAGTATATATCATGAAAATGGCCCTTCAATTCATCCCTATACACAGATAAAATATATCACTTTAAAGTAGCAAGATTCAATGTGAATTTCATTATATCAGGAGTATCCACTTTATTCACCAATTCTATGCAGTTAACACTTAGCCTTACACTTTGAGAAAAAACTAGAGCTATCACTAAAGGTGATGAATGTACCCCATGCATGCACTGACACAGTACATTGCAATTTGACGCACACAAGATTGCATAATTATGTGGACTGTATGTATATAGACTGTATGTATACAGAATAGTAACAAAAAACAAAGTCCCATAACTATGCAGAATACTTATCTAAAAGAATGTAACATGCACCATGCACAACTAGGGTTGGTACTGATCACTTGTGTGAAGTTTCATTAAATTGTGTGCAAGGGTTTGGTAGATTAGGCACGCACAAGATTGCATATGCAGACTGTATGTACATAGTATGTTAACAAGAAACAAAGTCCCATAACTCTGCAATTTTTGTCGCTGAAAGAACCTAACATGCCCCATGCAAACTACTGTTGTTACTGATCACTTGTGTGAAGTTTCATTAAATTGTGTCAAGGGGATGAGGAGAGATGGTGCGCACAAGATTGTGTCTATGTATATAGTATAGTTACAAAAAAAACAAAGTCCCATAACTCTGCAATTTTTTTTTTAAAAGAACCTAACATGCCCCATGCACAACTACTGTTGTTACTGATCACTTGTGTGAAGTTTCATTAAATTGTGTCAAGGGGATGAGGAGAGATGGTGCGCACAAGATTGTGTCTATGTATATAGTATAGTAACAAAAAAACAAAGTCCCATAACTCTGCAAATTTTTTTTTAAAAGAACCTAACATGCCCCATGCACAACTACTGTTGCTACTGATCACTTGTGTGAAGTTTCATTAAATTGTGTCAAGGGGATAAGGAGAGATGGTGTGCACAAGATTGCGTCTACGGACAGACGGCCAGACGGACAGACAGACAACCTGAAACCAGTATACCCCCCCTTACAACTTTGTTGTCGGGGGGTACAAAAATTTCAAACAGCACCAAAGGTTGTTTAGAATGAAAATTTGATGTATATTACCCTAGAAAACAATTGTCAGTATACTGATATGTACACTGAATTCTAGAAAAGGACTGCACATATCTTTGTTCTGATGTATTTGCAATATTGTCCCAGTGCTGAAATTTAACAAAGGTGGAACATAGTTTTCAGCAATTGTTTATCTCTATTTCTTTACAAATGGCATTCATTTTTAAAGGGGGACAACTTTCTGAAAATATTTTAAAAAACTTTTTTCGATAATATATCTGCTTTATAAGAACACTGACAAAACATGACAAAGACTTTCACAATATTGAGAAACTTGCAAACCAGCCCTCTTATTCAAAGAAAATGACTGTAATAGTAACATCCTTTCAACATATAGGTGGGCCGGTGGTCTAGTGGTAACACATTTGACTGTCAATCCAGAGGTCCGCGGTTCGAATCCCGGTCCAGGCACTGGAAATTTCTGAGATGTTCTCGAGTGTCTCCCACCTAACAAGAGGCCTGTACTGGTTCTTCCCAGGAAAGACGGCTTCGCGTGCATCGGTGCTGTACACCGGGCACGTTAAAGAACAAGACTGTTTATTCGCAAAGAGCTAGGCTAAGTTAGCCGGACACGTCTGTATCTATAAAGTTCTCTCTGTCTGTTCTGGGGACTTTATCTCACTCTGTCCCTCTGGTCAGATCGCTCTGTGTCTGTACTAGTAGAGGATGAATTTCGCGCCCTGTGTGGCTGCGTTTGCTGTATGTAAAGCGCCTTTGAACATGTTTATCATGAAAAGGGCGCTATAATTATAAGTCTGGTATAATAATAATAATAACATGACCTTATATTAACCTGGTAATTGATAGCTTAAATAGTTTAATGAACCATCTGTCTTTTACTTGTGTTCTTAATGATTGATATATCTGTTATTCATGGTTCCATGTCTTACCTGTTTTTTACTATCATGTAGTTGATTATCTCAGCAACTTGTTTTGGTAGTTGTTTCAGTAAAGGTAACAGCGTGGCCACTATCTGTGCTAACATCTGGCCAAGGAATGGCAATTCCAAGCTGACATACATACATATATAATATATTTAACACATTTTCAAAATGAATCAGATTAAAACTCATTACAACAAGAGCTGTCCGTAAGACAGCCAAGCTCGACTATTCGAAATATTGACCCAGAAACAGGAAAATATTACCCAAAACAGTTAAATATCAAAAGAGTTTTAAGTTCAAAAGGGGGAATAATTTGACCAAAATGCATATCAGTTATGGGACTTGCTGCTATCAACTAGTTTTATAACCCTGAAGGCACGTGAGAAGTTTCAATTCAATATCTGCATTAGTTTTGGAGATAGAAACTTGCATGTAAAACTTTAACCAGAATTTACAAAGTCCAAAAGGGGGCATAATTTGCCCAAAATACATGCCAGAGTTATGGGACTTAATCCAGTGAGGTAAGTAATTGATCTAGAAAAAGAAAAAATAAGTTTCAAATCTATATGCCTTTTAGTAATAGCTGTATGTACTTGCATGCAAAACTTTAACCAGAATTTGCTAAGTCCAAAAGGGGGCATAATTTGGCCAAAATGAAGGTCAGAGTTATGGGACTTGATCCTATCAACTAGTTTTATAACCCCGAAGACACATGTGAAGTTTCAAATCAATATCTGCATTAGTTTTGGAGATAATAACTTGCATGTAAAACTTTAACCAAAATTTTCTAAGTCTAAAAGGGGGAATAAATTGCTCAAAAAACATGTCAGAGTTATGAGACTTGACCCAGTGAGGTTGGTAATTGATCTAGAAAAAGAAAAAATAAGTTTTAAATCTATATGCCTTTTAGAAATAGTTGTATGTACTTGCACGCAAAACTTCAACCAGAATTTTCTAAGTCCAAAAGGGGGCATAATTTGGCCAAAATGAAAGTCAGAGTTATGGGACTTGCTGCTATCAACTAGTTTTATAACCCCGAAGACACATGTGAAGTTTCAAATCAATATCTGCATTAGTTTTGGAGATAGTAACTTGCATGTAAAACTTTAACCAAAATTTTCTAAGTCTAAAAGGGGGCATAATTTGCTCAAAATACATGTCAGAGTTATGGGTCTTGACCCAGTGAGGTTGGTAATTGATCTAGAAAAAGAAAAAATAAGTTTCAAATCTATATGCCTTTTAGAAATAGTTGTATGTACTTGCACGCAAAACTTTAACCAGAATTTTCCAAGTCCAAAAGGGGGCATAATTTGGCCAAAATGAAAGTCAGAGTTATGGGACTTGCTGCTATCAACTAGTTTTATAACCCCGAAGGCACATGTGAAGTTTCAAACCAATATCTGCATTAGTTTTGGAGATAGTAAGGAGAGTAAGTTGGAGACGCCGACGCCAGGGTGAGTAGAATAGCTAGACTATTCTTCGAATAGTCGAGCTAAAAACAGAGTTTTATAGTAGAGAAAGAACCTTATTTTTCAAAGACTGAAACAAATTAAAGCATAAAAGTCCCTCAAATCACCCAAAATTATATTTTAGCACATGTGAATTTTACAACTTTTGGTTAAACATAAAAACAGAAAATTTAGTGTGTCCATTCAACACGTGTGTAATAGAGTTCCGCTTAAGCTGGTGCTAGGGAGCGTGAGGTGTTGCACATTTCATTACCTCTCATGAACAGACAATCAAACTGAGTCTGCTATTATTCTTTTTAGTTGCATTCTTTGCTTCCAAAGGATCTTTTTACAAATTTTATTATTTATGTATCTGTGCTTGCAAAGAATGACAACTCTTGTGTAGGTACTTGCCAGGTACTTACAAGCATTGCTATCTATTTACTTCCCTTGCACTATCATGACTGAGTGGAAAATAAAAATGGGTTAAGGCAAAGCATAATTTTCTTCACAACAATGACAATTCGGATATAAATCCTCTGTGAGTGATTATCCTTGTTTTATTGCTTCAGATCTTTCTGTCAACTTATTTATTGAAAAATTGCTATAAAGAATTTGCTAATTAAATAAAGTATCACTCAGTATTTTATGGTAACAGGTAGGATCAGTAAAGGTGTAATATATTGATCTATCATGCCTATGTCTATCAAGGGAATTAAAGTTCTTTTCTTAGTACACATGTACAGAAATGTTTTCCAAAATAAAAATAGATACGTGTCCTTGGGACACTGGTGACCCAACTCCAGTCACAGTATGCATATTTTGACTAAGTCAAGGTCCATAACTCTGGTTTGGCTGTGTGAAATCCCAGTTAAAACACAAGGTTCCCAACTTTACATAACAATCCTGTGAGGTTTGGCGACCCTAGATGATATACTTTTTGAGACATGCAATACACAAATTCAAATCTTCTAATACAGTACAGTTGTCATGTGACTTCTCCTTGTTCTCTCTATTATTCTATTCATGTAAAAGAATTTTAGCCAAATAAAGAAACAAAATGAATAGAATTATCTTATCTATTGTTCTTCTAATCACATAACTATCCTACTGTATGTGCAGATGGATGGACAGACATATGGACAATAACAAATCTAAGTGCCCCTACCCACAAAATTTTTGGGGCACTAAAATGCATTCTCATGAACTGATTACCTACAAATGCAGTACTATAAACAACAGCACTGCCTTGCGGGTACAGATGCTCATGTTTTTTTTTGTCTCTGTATAATAGAAATATTGACCTACCCAAGTCCAAAAGGGGCCATAATTGTTGCAAAAAGCAATGCAGAGTTACAGTACTTGCTGTGCAGAGTCAGTTTTATATGGCGAATAACTGCTCCAAGTTTTAAAGCAATAGCTTTGACTGTAAAGGAGAAAAGTTGACCTAAACGCAAAACTTAACCAAGAAATCTGATTTCTAAGTCCAAAAGGGGCCATAATTCTTGCAAAAAGCAGGATGGAGTTATGTTTCATGCTGTACAGATCCAGCTAATGATGGTGAACAAGTGTTGTAAGTTTCACAGCAATAGCTTTGATAGTTTAGGAGAAAAGCTGACCTAAACATAAAACTTAACCAAGAAATCTGATTTTCTAAGTCCAAAAGGGGCCTCAATTCTTGCAAAAAGCAGGATGGAGTTATGTTTCATGCTGTACAGATCCAGCTAATGATGGTGAACAGTGTTGCAAGTTTCACAGCAATAGCTTTGATAGTTTAGGAGAAAAGCTGACCTAAACATAAAACTTAACCAAAAATCTGATTTACTAAGTCCAAAAGGGGCCATAATTCTTGAAAAAAGCAGGATGGAGTTATATTTCTTGCTGTAGAGTCAGCTTTTGATGGTGAAAAAGTGTTGCAAGTTTCACAGCAATAGCTTTGATAGTTTAGGAGAAAAGCTGACCTGCACATAACTTAACCAAGAAATCTGATATTTTCTAAGTCCAAAAGGGGCCGTAATTCTTGCAAAAAGCAGGATGGAGTTAAGTTTCTTGCTGTACAGAGTCAGCTAATGATGATGAACAAGTGCTGCAAGATTGAAAGCAATAGCTTTGATAGTTTAGGAGAAAAGCTGACCTAAACATAAAACTTCACCAGGCAACGCCGACGCCGATCAAGTGATGACAATAACTAATCATTTTTTCCAAAAAAATCAGATGAGCTAAAAACGACCTTTATCCATAGTTATTTCCAAATTATTTCATCTATTCTAGGTCTATACAAACCAAGTAGCCTCATTATTAAAGTAATAATGTCTTTTTGGGAAGTAGATATGACAGCTTATATTATAATTATTATACCAGTTTTATATTCATGCCACTAGTAGACATTTCCATGAACCAAGATGGCATACAACTGGTTTAACACTTTTCTGTTGATGAAATATTGACCACTCACCTGTTGATGAAATATTGACCACTCACATGTTTCTTGACCACTCACATGTTGATGAAATATTGACCACTCTCCTGTTGATGAAATATTGACCACTCACATGTTGATGAAATATTGACCACTCACATGTTGATGAAATACTGACCACTCACCTGTTGATGAAATATTGACCACTCACCTGTTGATGAAATACTGACCACTCACCTGCTGATGAAATATTGACCACTCACCTCCTGACAAAACAGTTCCATGCTCTACAAGATGTTTCTATAAAATCTTTGTCTGTAAACTGTAGACCAATTCTCAGTGTGTTCATCACTTTATGTCGAATACTGCTGATGTTCTTTGATCCCATCAACCGAATTATTGATATCAGACTTTCAAGGGCCTGTAAAAATAAGTATTACAAGTAAATGGATGATAAAGTGGAACAGTATATCAAACACCTGGTCAAGTTTCACTGAATTCAATATCTATCAGTTTCAGTCCAGAAAGGACCTACCAGAGGGTAAGTACAAAACACAATATGAACTTGATTTTAAAGTACTAAAATGTGATATATGTTCTTGATGTATTAATACTATTTATTGACATAGATTTACTAAAACCGAATGAAAGTTGGCATATGTCTAAACCAGTTTAGGTGTGGAATAGGATATCAAATATTAATTGTCAAGAGTCTGATATTCCCCACTGATATAATATTTTCAATGTATTGGTCCTTACTTATACTGTCCATACTCATCTTGACCCTGGGTTTTAATGCTGCTTAGCTTAGTTTAATTAAACCTGGAGTAACTCAATAACATTTAATGACTGTTTGGTCTAATGGTCACAGAAATAGAAGACCTTACAATGCAAATAGTCAAGTATGTCAAGTTACCCCCATAAACTTTTTGAGAACCGGTACACATAAATAGACTATTGACTGAACTTTAATGAAATTCAAAACTTGTAGGAACAACTGATAAACATTTGCTTTTTCTAGTTTATGTATGAGATGCTGAAAGGTCAACTGACAGGTCTCTTTTCCTCCATTGGTACACTGGACTGCAGGAGCTGCGAGTCAAAATGAGCGAGTACTCCCAATAACCTAGGCTGTAGATAGTTGGCCATCTCTTCTGTTGATGTAATTGGTCCATCTTTATACTGCCCATCATACGATGATAAAATCTTCAAACCATGAAATACCTGAAATCCAGCATCACAGACTAAAATGTTATTTTGTTAACATCTACCTCGTGTTAACCATACCTCTGCAGACAAAACAATTCTCCACAATAACAAGACATTTTAATAAAGACAAAACCTGAAGACTTAAAAATAAACTACTCCAGAGCAAAAACCTTTATATAAAAACCTCCATATTTCAGCTTTCCTTAACCCTTACCTTGCTAAATTTTCTATAATGAAGTTGTCCATCTGGACAGTACCATTAACTGAAAGGGGTACTTACAAAAAATATACTGACTTAAAAGCAAACAGTGCAGATTATGACCAGACTGCACGGATGCATGATCTACACTGGTCGCAAAGGCAGAATCAATCATATCCAGCATGATAAGGGTTAAGCTACAGTTGAACCAGTCTTTGAAACCACTTGGCCTAAGTACTCTATCCACTCACTTCTGAAATGGACTTCTTATTCTAATTTCAACTTGTCTTCAGTAGCCAACTGTCCCAAGCTGCCAGACTGTATTGCACCTCTGACTAGGTGCTTTTCACAGGTTAGACTATACAGCGGTCAGTAATCTGTACATGTACTGATTGAGTACAAAGTTCATTTTTCTTGAAATAAAATATTATTACCTGGGAATAGTTGGTGCTCAAATGCAGCAGTAACTCATTATGTACTCTCTGGAAATCTATCCTCAACAAATTTGCAAGCTCAAACTTTGTCTCTTTCTGAAGCAACAATATAATACATATTCATGAGTACAAGTAGTTTTTACATATCAAAATCTAAGGTTTCATGCAAATAAATTGTTACAGTGTATTTCTAAAATAAGCCCTTTTTCCCATAAAATGTTCCATTTTTTATATAGAACTGTCAAACAAATAACTAAAACTGGATATCAAACTAGAGTTGTCACAGGAGTGACGAATTATACCCCCACAATATGGCCTTGTCACAGAACTAAGCCAATGTCAAAGCCAAACTTGCTTGACCTTTGACCTACTGACTTCAAAATCAATAGAGGTCATCTGCTAGTCATGATCAACCTCCCTATGAAGTTTCATGATCCTCGACCCAAGCGTTCTCAAGTTATTGTCTGTAAAAGGTTTAAATGACCTTTGACCTTTGGAACTCAACATCAGTACAGGTCATCTGCTTGACATGACCAACCTCCTGATTAAGTTTCCTGATCCTAGTCCCAAACGTTCTGAAGTGATTGTCCAAAAACTGTTTAAATGTTCCAGGTCACTGTGACCTTGACCTATGACCTACTGACCTCAAAATCATTAGGGGTCATCTGCTGGTCATCACCAACCTCCCTATCAATTTTCATGATCCTAGGCCCAAGCATTCTCAAGTTATCATCCGGAAACGGTTTAACTGTTCAGAGTCGCTGTGACCTTTGACCTACTGACCTTAAAGTAGAACTTGACCTGTATTTAATGATGTTACACCTGTGTACCAAAATTTATGATCCTAGGCCCAAGCGTTCTCAAGTTATCATCCGGAAACCATTTAACTGTTCCGAGTCACTGTGACCTTGACCTTTGACCTACAGACCTCAAAGTCGAACTTGACCTGCATTTCATGATGTTACACCTGTGTACCAATATTTATGAGCCTAGGCCCAAGCGTTCTCAAGTAATCATCCGGAAACAGTTTAACTGTTCAGGGTCACTGTGACCTTGACCTTTGACCTACTAACCCCAAATTCGAACTTGACCTGTATTTTCTGATATTACACCTGTGTACCAAAAATTATTTAAATCGGTCAAGCCTTTCATGAGTTATCATCCGGAAACCATGAAAACCAACGGACCAACTAGCAACCGACCAACCGCCAAGCTCACTCCTATATACCCCCCCCAAACTTCGTTTTGTTGAGGTATAATTATATAAAAATCAAGTTTTATACCTGCAGATACTGAATGGCTGCCTGGAGATCTCCCTCCTTCTGTTTGAAGCGTACTAGGTAAGAGAACACAAACTTTGTGTTGTTGATCAGTAGCTTACTGCGACTCTAAAATTGACACATTTTAACTCTGTATATAAGACTATGCAGGTATGATTTGATGCAGGTTGCTAAAACTGCCCATAATAATTACATAGTTTCCCTTTTTAATAAAAGTCCTCCCAGGTAAAGTTTTTGTTTGCAGTCTTGGTTATATGCAGATTTTTGTCATGCTACTATACTACCACTGCTTAAATATATTTTGAGCACTGACATTTCAATTTGAATGTTTGTTGGCTTTTTCAACATTTATTATGTTATGTAGTGATCATTTTTTTTTTGCCTAACCATTGTTTCCAGGTTATGTATGTGACTGAGGAATTTCTAGCATGTATAACAGGCAGAGAAAAATGATTACAAACAGTCTTCCCTTAAATGGTCAAAGAGAATATTCACTAAGGGATCTCACTACCTCTCAACACACCATCCTTAGCTCTATGATAAAACCAACGCAAGTTTATTTAATACAAAATCTTTAATACATTAACATTAGAACTCTATACTGCTGGTACTTACTGCCACAGACAGTTGCGTAGCTATCAGTTTGATCAGGTTTGATGCTGCTGTCGTCCCTTTGCTTACCAGGAATGGCACTATATACTTCTCTGTTCCCTGTGAATTAACAAAATCTCTTATTTCACTTTGATATAGATTGACATGTCTCGTACAACTGAACTGTTACCCCAACAGACTGATTACTTCAACCGTAACTTCCACAAAATATTAAGAACTTTCCTCTCAATCAAGACATTATTATAAATGATTGATCGGGATACGTGAAGCAATTTCAGTTAAAGATGTTTTTATAAATTTTAATAGAGGTGATTTTGTATGTGTACATGTAGCAAAGCCCTGTATGTAACAGTGTTTGAGGTGCCAAAAATCAGAACACTGCAAACCACTCACCAAATATAATCTTATCCATTCAACAGTACCTGTAACAAGAGCTGTCCATAAGACAGCACGCTCCACTCTTTGGCGATTTGACAATAAAATGATTTTATGTCTCAATAAGAGACCTCTACTTTAAAAGGAAGACACACCAAGATGTAAAAAGACCATACATGCAGATGATGATTATAAAGAAATATTTTCAATTTCAAGTTATTATCTTTTGAAGTACCAAAGATATGTCTATAAACAAAGTTTTCGAAAAAGTTTAATATGAAAATAATTCCAAATATAACACCTTGGTGACCTTGACCTTGGGTATAATGGGCCAAGCCCCTGCACATACTCTGCCCAGCCCCTGCACATACTCTGTTTGTATGCTGAACAATGTTAATGTGAAGTTACAGTAAGATATAAGCAATAGTAACAAAGAAAAACAAAGGTTGCCGAAAAACTTTAACCAAGAGAGCTTAGGCCGATGCCGGGGCGAGTAGAATTGCACCCCTATTCTCAGAATAGTGGTGCTAAAAACACGTAAGTTTATCTGAAGCAAGCAAATACATTAAAGTTCCCAGATATTTTAGCAAACACTTATTGTAAGAAATCACTACACATACATGTATGAAATCACAACATTGCTAACAACTATATTAAGGTAACAGCAACAAGATTTTTTATTATCACTTGCAAAACAAGAGCTGTCTCCATAGGATGACATATGCCCCCGATGGCACTTTGAATGAGTAGTTATGGCTGATGTTAGAGTTTAGGACCTTTGACCTACGGAGCTGGGTCTTGCACGCGACACCTCGTCTTACTGTGTTACATATTCATGCGTAGTTATTTTAAAATCCATGCATGAATGACAAAGATATGGACCGGACACGCCCATCAATGCACTATCATAAAAAATGACCTTTAATGTCTAAGTGTGACCTTGACCTTTGAGCTACGGACCTGGGTCTTGCGCGCGACACGTCGTCTTACTGTGGTACACATTCATGCCAAGTTATTTGAAAATCCATCCATGGTTGACAAAGATATGGACCGGACACGCCCATCAATGCACTATCCTTTAAAGTCTAAGTGTGACCTTGACCTTTGAGCTACGGACCTGGGTCTTGTGCGCGACACGTGGTCTTACTGTGGTACACATTCATGCCAAGTTATTTGAAAATCTATCCATCGATGACAAAGATATGGACCGGACACGCCCATCAATGCACTATCCTTTAATGTCTAAGTGTGACCTTGACCTTTGAGCTACGGACCTGGGTCTTGCGCGCGACACGTCGTCTTACTGTGGTACACATTCATGCCAAGTTATTTGAAAATCCATCCATCGATGACAAAGATATGGACCGGACACGAAAATTGCGGACAGACTGACAGACCGACAGACGACAGACGGACAGACGGTTCAAAAACTATATGCCTCCCTTCGGGGGCATAAAAAGTAAATTACCGACAAGAAAGTTTTAACATCAGGAAACCCCAGGACTTGTGAGACCTCAATGAGAATATCTTCAGCAGATTTTTGGATTTTGCCAATCTGTGCATTATGCATGGCATCTACGAGGAATTTACACACATCATGGCGACATCTCATGAACAGATTCTGGGTTGTTGTGTTCTTGTGGTCAGCGATATCTTTCAACTTAAATATATGGTAAAATTAAACAAATTTTCACATAATATACAATAGATTTGCTTTCAAGGTTCCTGCTTGAAAATCAAAAAGAACTGTTTAAGAGCTACTTTAATTCTTTGTAATATCCTCAATTTCATGTTATTCTGCAAAGCTTATTTCTGCATTCTCAAAAAAACCCAAAACAAAACCAGAGGGTCATGATGACCCTGGATCTCTCACCTGAGTAATATGAGCTACATGTTTCAAAAGCCAAATTGATCCTTAAGTATTAAGGAAGTAGGTCAGTGGGTCACATTTATGGTCACTGAAAGTCAGTTTTAAGATCGGTGTGCAAAACTGTACATGTAATCCAAATTTCAAGGCTGTATCTTAAAAAGCAAGAAAGTAGGTCAGTAGCTCAAGGTCATAGTTAGGTGACCCTTATCACTTGGGGTCATCAGGTAATTATAATTAAACAGTCTAGGAAATATGATCTGATAATTTTTGAAGTATTTTTCCTATATAACTCATATAAAAAGTGACCCCCAGGGTGGGGCCTCTTTTCACCCCAGGGGCATAATTTGAACAATCTTGTTAGAAATCCACAAGGCAATGCTACATACCAAATATCAAAGTCCTAGGCCTTGAACTTTCAGACAAGAAGATTTTTAAATTTTTAATTTAAGTCTATGTAAAACTAAGGACCCGCAGGGCAGGGCCTCTTTTCACTCCAGGGAATAATTTAAACAATTTTGGTAGAGAACCTCTAGGCAATGCAACATACCAAATATCAAAAGCCTAGGCTTGCAGTTTCGGGCAAGAAGATTTTTAAAGTTTTTTCCTATGCAAGTCTATGTAAAACATGAGACCCCTGGGGCGGGGCCTCTTTTAACCCCAGGATTACAATTTGAACAATCTTGGTAGAGGACCATAAGGTAATGCTACATACCAGATATCAAAGGCCTAGGTCTAGTGATTTCAGACAAGAAGATTTTTAAAGTTTTTCCTTTATAAGTCTATGTAAAACTTGGGTGGGGCCTCTTTTCACCCCAGGGGCATAATTTGAATAATTTTCATAGAGGACCATTAGACGATGTCAAATGCCAAATATCAAGGCTCTAAGCCTTGCGGTTTTGGACAAGAAGATTTTTTAAGTTTTTCCTTTCGGTTGCCATGGCAACCAGAGTTCTGTGTGCAATTCACTTTTTTGAACACTTTTGAAAGGGGGCCAACCATGGATCATTCCTGTGAAATTTGGTGTAAATCTGTCAAGTTGTTTTCAAGAAGATTTTTTTAGAAAATGTTGACGGACAATGGACATTGATCAGTCACAAAAGCTCACCACATATACAAGTCAAAGGTTCACAATGAATGTGATGTACATGCTGTGTATGTATAACGTTATACCTCTTCCTGTGCTACAGCTGCTACCAGTGGTATAGGTGACAACATACTCTCCAACAACACTATGATCACCACCATCAACATCTCTCCTTCTGATACCCTATAATCATTCAAATATATATGCTGTCAGATACACAAACACTATAAGCAGCACACAAACACTATCAGCAACACACAAACACTATCAGTAACAAACAAACACTGTCAGAAACATATAAACACTGGCAGCAACAAACAAATACAATTAATAAATCAAACACCTCAAAACAATATGTTACATACATCAATGCTATTTTTAACTAGTAGAGTTATAAATAATCTCCTTCAGTAAAAATATATCCTCAAATTGGAAGATTAACCATGGTAACTTGGTATTTACAAACATATGAAGTAAATTTTTAATATGTTTAATGCTTATCAAATTGAAAATCATGTACTTCATGGTTGTTTATGGACGGTGTGCTCCACTGTTTATCAATTGTGCAATTCCATTTCCTAATAGAATACCAAACTTACCTACACAGACTTAATAATGTATGATCACTAACCTTCCTAGCTGGGCTACTGTAGGCAATACAGTCTCCTGAAGTGGAGCCTTGGTGTCTTTCTGAGCTTAGAAGAATGCCTTGCATAATTGACTGTAAGCATCACACATCTTTTATGAGTAGGGTTTAACGTCGCACTGACGCAATTATATGTCATATGGCGACTTTCCAGCTTTAATGGTGGAGGAAGACCCCAGGTGCCCCTCTGTGCATTATTTCATCAGGAGCGGGTAACTCGGTAGAACCACCTACCTTCCATAAGCCAGCTGGATGGCTTCCTCACATGAAGAATTCAATGCCCTGAGTGAGGCTCAAACCAACATCAATGAGGAGCAAGTGATTTGAAGTCAGCGACCTTAACCACTCTGCCACTCAGGCCCCTTAACATTTATCTTCCAAGCTGTGCTTCTGTAAGCAGTAAAGTCTCCTGTAGTGGAGCACTGCTCCAGAGTTTGTCTCGCTTAATTTACAGAAAACATCACTTACCTTCCTAGCTGTGCAATTGTAAGCAGTACAGTCTCCTGCAGTCTGGCGTTGCTGTCTTTCTGGGCTCTTGAGAATGTCTCCCGTAGTTTACTCAGAACCAGCTCATTGGTTCCCTCCGAATCTTCAACTGTAGAATCCCCCAGAAGGTACTGAATAACCTCACTGTAAATAAGCATCCAAGTTTAAAGTTTTGTCCAGTTTCAATATTTAAACATTGACAAGAAAGAAACCCTGCTTTAATTCCACTTGGGTGTCTGAAGAGCTCATTATTTAAAACAGTCTTAAAACTTTATGCACAAAAGAGAGGTAAAGGCCCTAAATTGCAGAGATGTGGCTTCTGCAGAGTATACAAGTATTTTTCTATGATCTGGCCTAATGACCTTGTTTTTTGTTTGAAAATGGTCCAGTTTCTATGAATACCAATTTTTTCTCAATACAAAATATTTTGACCATGTTTCATGCCGAAAAGACTGAAAATGTGGATTCGGAAATGCTTTCAAGCCCTTTCTAAGATTTGACATGATGACCTAGTTTTTTTTACCTTATATGATCTAGGTTCTCAATAGCCCTGGATTTAGATTTCATAAAGGCCTACTCACCAGGTTTCATGTAGATCAGGCAGAAAATGTTGCCTCTACACAATTAACAATGTTTTTCTATTATTGCTCTCTGACCTATTTTTTGGCACTAAATGACCAGTTACATTTATGACTAAGATTTTAATACAACAAACATGCTGACAAGGTTTCATGAAGATCAGGTAAAAGATGTGGCCTCAATACTGTTATAGGGGTTTTCTGTGATTTGACCTAAAGACCTGGTCTTTTACCCCAGCTGACTCAGTACTGATGGCTTCAAATATTTTCTTCAGGCAAACATTCTGACCTAGTTTCATTATAATTCCATTAAAATATATCCTAGAATGTTATCAGTCAAACTTTAGGGTGATTAAAAATTATCACTTTGATAACAAAGAGCTCAGGTGAGCTTATATTTTCCTGAACTGCTCATTAAATTGAGAGTTACAGCACTTTTCCCATAATCCCTCCATGTAAAAGCTATGTAAAACTTCTAGAAGTATTATGTCAGGTTTTGAACCTTCCTACATACAATGTAAGTGACTATTTTATGAGTCTTCTGTCAAGATATTTACCTAAATGCTGTCCTGATATCATAATCCGAGTCCTCTATAAGCTTGAGAGCTGTATGAAGTACATTGATTGTTGCTACATTGTTTTTTCTCACACCAATATGACCAAACATACGCCTCATACTTGTCACCAGGGCTAAAATAAAGATTATCTACATTATCTTTGTACAGAACTATTTTTTTTTTCACTGCATCGATATACAAAAGGTACACTTTTATCATAATATTGTGTTCTGTAGGACTATGTTTTGTCCCAAGACGTAAGGTAAATGGTAAATGGCTTTAACAAACAATGGTGAAAGTGAAATTATTACTTGTATGCTGTTTTCCAAAACTATTTCAGTTATTCAACAGCTGACAATTAAACTGCAGAAATGTTTCTGAATTCTTTACCAGTACTGACCTATTCTTCACAAGTACCCAACAACTTCCCTCACATAAATCAAAGACGGAAGAAGAAAAGCTTTGACAAGTGTTTTCTATCTCTTGGCAGAGGTATTAAAGTATCAGAGTCTTAACCAAGGTCATACTGTGACATGTCATTGAATACACATTCCTGAAATGTTTATTTTCATCTTTCCTTTTAAGCATTCTGTGACCTTCACTTCACAAACTTTAACATACAATTAAGATTTATCACTTCATTTGTGACATAAGAAGACCGGTTACCTAGCTTTATATCAGATTTTTCACTGTTCACTAACTGTAAGAAAGGTAGGAACATGTTGGCATCCACCAATTTTGGCCGTTCTTTCGAGGTTCCTGTCACATCAGTAACTGCAAGTTCAATTTAGAAAACAAATGAGCCATGCCAAGAGAAAACCAACGTAGTGGGTGTGTGACCAGCATGGATCCAGACCAGCCTGCGCATCCGCGCAGTCCGGTCAGGATCCATGCTGGTCGCTTTTAAAGCCTACTGCAATTAGAGAAACCATTAGCGAACAGCATGGATCCTGACCAGACTGCACGGATGCGCAGGCTGGTCTGGATCCATGCTGGTCGCAAACCCACTATGTTGATTTTCTCATGGCACGGCTCAAATAATGACGAGACACTACTGCATTTTTTGACTGACAGCTGCAACTACTAGGCAAACAAGACTTCTGTTTGTTGCAAATACAGCCAAGCCATTGGAGAGCAAAAAGCTAGTCTCAATTTGTAGGTGGTCTTATTCAGGTTAAGATAAAATGCAAATGTCAAAAGCAGAAATTCAAATGGGTTCTACTTACTTTTCAATGTAAGGGTAAGATGAGGCTTCAAAAATGTCAATGAGAAAACAATAGCTTATTTCAAAGAAAACCAAAAATAAACTAGAGCTATCACTAAAGGTGATGAATGTACCCCCCTCATGCACTGACACAATACATTGCAATTTGACACACAAAAGACTGCATAATTATGTGGACTGTATGTATATAGACTGTATGTATACAGTATAGTAACAAAAAACAAAGTCCCATAACTATGCAGAATATTTATCTAAAAGAATGTAACATGCACCATGCACAACTAGGGTTGGTACTGATCACTTGTGTGAAGTTTCATTAAATTGTGTGCAAGGGTTTGGTAGATTAGGCACGCACAAGATTGCATATGCAGACTGTATGTACATAGTATGTTAACAAGAAACAAAGTCCCATAACTCTGCAATTTTTGTCGCTGAAAGAACCTAACATGCCCCATGCACAACTACTGTTGTTACTGATCAGTTGTGTGAAGTTTCATTAAATTGTGTCAAGGGGATGAGGAGAGATGGTGCGCACAAGATTGTGTCTATGTATATAGTATAGTAACAAAAAAACAAAGTCCCATAACTCTGCAAATTTTTTTTCTAAAAGAACCTAACATGCCCCATGCACAACTACTGTTGTTACTGATCACTTGTGTGAAGTTTCATTAAACTGTGTCAAGGGGATGAGGAGAGATGGTGCGCACAAGATTGTGTCTATGTATATAGTATAGTAACAAAAAAACAAAGTCCCATAACTCTGCAAATTTTTTTTCTAAAAGAACCTAACATGCCCCATGCACAACTACTGTTGGTACTGATCACTTGTGTGAAGTTTCATTAAACTGTGTCAAGGGGATGAGGAGAGATGGTGCGCACAAGATTGTGTCTATGTATATAGTATAGTAACAAAAAAAACAAAGTCCCATAACTCTGCAAAGTTTTTTTCTAAAAGAACCTTACATGCCCCATGCACAACTACTGTTGGTACTGATCACTTGTGTGAAGTTTCATTAAATTGTGTCAAGGGGATGAGGAGAGATGGTGCGCACAAGATTGTGTCTATGTATATAGTATAGTAACAAAAAAACAAAGTCCCATAACTCTGCAAATTTTTTCTCTAAAAGAACCTAACATGCCCCATGCACAACTACTGTTGGTACTGATCACTTGTGTGAAGTTTCATTAAATTGTGTCAAGGGGATAAGGAGAGATGGTGCGCACAAGATTGCGTCTACGGACAGACGACCAGACGGACAGACAGACAGACAGACAGACAACCTGAAACCAGTATACCCCCCCTAACAACTTTGTTGTCGGGGGGTACAATAAAATCTGTCAATCTTAACAAGTGATATCTGACAGATTACTCCTGACCAACCTCTCTCTCCCACTGTCACAAGAATAAAGTTGGTTTCACTCTTATATTGTATATAAGATGTCTATCCATTTATCTTGTTTAGCCCTCTGTTTATTTGAGGGTTGTGAAAACAGATTAAATAGCCAAAGCATAACAATAAGTAATCTTTTTCTGCATTTTGATATTCATTCAAAGAACAGTACAATTTACAATGTGTATACAAGGATATACATACTTGTAGCATTTTGATATTCATTTAAAGAACAGTACAATTTACAGAGAGTATACAAGGATATACATACTTGTAGCATTTTGGTATTCATTTAAAGAACAGTACAATTTACAGTGAGTATACAAGGATATACATACTTGTAGCATTTTGATATTCATTTAAAGAACAGTACAATTTACAGAGAGTATACTAGGATATACATACTTGTAGTATTTTGATATTCAATTAAAGAACAGTACAATTTACAATGAGTATACAAGGATATACATACTTGTAGAGCAATCACAGGACATACAGCCAACTGTCATGTTCTTATACATTGGTACAATCATACTTATCTCCCTTGATCTAGTAAAAGGAAAACATACAGGACTGCCTTCATTTTCTTGTTTATATTGGCAATGATTCCACTACACTATACATAATCTGAAACACATCTTTCATTTGTTTTGTTAGAAACCCCAAGCACTTTTACAAAATTGTATAAGCACCATTTCAGAGATCCCTTCTTTTTTGTAATTGCTTTTTATTTAATGAATTATATATTCAAGCTGCTGAAATTAACTTCAACAAATTAAGCTGCTGGATTAACATTATATCTTCTGAAACACAATCATTCATGTTTATATTGAATTATGACTTCAAAATTTCTGAGTAGGCTTATCACAGACATCCAATGTCTACAACCTGCTTTGCTACAACAATATATTCTAGTTTTTTTTCTTTTGTTGGGCTTAAAGTCACATCAACAGAATTATAGATCATATGACGATTTTCCAGCTTTTCGTGGTGGAAAGAGAACCATGTTGTCCCTTTCAGCATCATTTCATGTGTAGGCACTAAATACGTAGAACATTTGACCTCCTGCACTTTCACTAATTAATTCAAAGGGCCATAACTCCAGATTTCAACCTTTTCAAATCTTTCTATCTTTAAACATATCCACATATCGTAGGTGATTGTAGATTTTGTCTGATATGGGTTTCACACCATTTTTCAATTGTATTTGATTTCAGTTATAATTTAGTCAGCTTAATTAACCCCATTTCAAGGAGTATGTTCCATCAGAATTTTAAGCCAAGGATAACTTCATGTAGGCATGAAGTTGGACAATGGCAAAACTATATATGCACTCCTAACTCTGTTTGTTTGGGGCTCAGCAGTTTTCAAAAGTATTTCAGTAATGTAATGGCTGGCAGTTAACCTGTATTCTGCAACTTCTTTACATGGATCACAGGTGAAAGACAACATGATTTCAGGCACAATGTTTTCTATCAAATTGCCAAGGACAACATACACCTGGCAAGGGGATCAAACTTAAACCTCAAAGCTTCTCAACTTTGTGGTTGTACTTAAATGTAGTAGAAGTTTACTTGTTTAGAACAGCCTTCCTGCTGACAACACAGGCTAGAGGTCCAGACACAGCAGCAAGAGATCTGTGGATACTCTCTGACTTATCCTTAACACATGGGCTGAAATAAAGAACAAGGCACTTATATAGCTGGCAATTCACCAGTTTATCATATGTGGAAATGAAATGCTGGAAGGAACTGATATTAACGAAAAATAAACTACATAAAGGCATTGTTATAATGGAAATGAAATACTGGAAGGCACTTGTAGTACTATTATTTAATTTGACAAAAGTTATTTATGACAAAGACATAATGGCAGAATACAGCTATTTCTAAATGCAAGCATTACCTAATTCTTTTACTGTCAAAAATGTTGCTTATAACATTTTTAAAGTCAATGAGGATTAGTGAATTGTTAAGTTCTCTGCATGTTGCCACAAACTACTGTAGTGACAATGTTAAGTGTTAAGTTCCCTGCATGTTTCCACATACTGATGTAGTGACAATGTTAAGTGTTAAGTTCCCTGCATGTTTCCACATACTGATGTAGTGAGAAGGTTAAGTGTTAAGTTCCCTGCATGTTTCCACATACTGTTGTAGTGACAAAGTTAAGTGTTAAGTTCCCTGCATGTTTCCACATACTGTTGTAGTGACAATGTTAAGTGTTAAGTTCCCTGCATGTTTCCACATACTGTTGTAGTGATAAGGTTAAGTGTTAAGTTCCCTGCATGTTTCCACATACTGTTGTAGTGACAAAGTTAAGTGTTAAGTTCCCTGCATGTTGCCACATACTGATGTAGTGACAATGTTAAGTGTTAAGTTCCCTGCATGTTTCCACATACTGATGTAGTGACAAGGGTAAGTGTTAAGTTCCCTGCATGTTGCTACATCCCTGCATGTTTCCACATGCTATTGTAGTGACAATGTTAAGTGTTAAGTTCCCTGCATGTTGCTACATCCCTGCATGTTTCCACATGCTATTGTAGTGACAATGTTAAGTGTTAAGTTCCCTGCATGTTGTTACATCCCTGCATGTTTCCACATACAATTGTAGTGACAATGTTAACTCCCTGAGGCCGATATCATAATATACATGCTGCGGCGAGATAAGAATTACCACCTGACGTCAAAGAACATAATATGATCTTATCATAATCACACTCGCATGCAGTCAATTGAAATCACGCATGGAAATATTATAAACATGTAAATCAAACTATACTTATAAAATCTTCAAGTTTGAACAAATATTTATATTTATCCACTTTCGTCCGTAACTTATATCAAATAATAAGAATTTCACTTCGAAACATTCACCGTTTTTACACACCTTTTGCATTTAATAAATATTTGAACATTTCCGATTTTATTACTTTTTTCACATGTAAACACATTGAATTCCAATAAATAGAAATACATTATTAACACAGGATATTTACATCAGCATCACTCAAAAGTAACACCCATTTTTGAGTGAATATCGATGGTTTATTTTGATGTAAATTAATTTCTAAACTTGTACACAAACGTTGTGTGACGCGCACTGAGACAGTTAAGTTGTTATATTTACACCCATCTTTCAAGAATTATTAAATTTACAGAAAGTGTTTATTTACACACATTTTTATGTATGAAACATGTTTTGCTGTGTTGTTTTTATCCATTTGAATTTAATGCAATGTAAGTGTACAAATATTTTAGCTTTCTAAAACTTAACATTTTCCAACCTTTCATTTCTCTAATAATGAAATTTCATCGTCGGAATCATCATCCGGAACTGATATGTCAAAATCAGCATGATAATGAATATTTTCTTCAATGTAAGAAAAATCTCTGGAAGCCGACATTATTTTAATCTTTTGAAATACAGTATGAACGAAACACAGCGGAGTTCGTCTTTTTTATTTCCTTAACAGCATATTTACAAACATTTTTTTTAACAAGGAAACTAATTATTAGCATAATTAATAATATCTAAGAAATAATAGCCGGTATGCAAAATAATTTTGCTTTTATCAGGATTATCAAAAATTAACAAGTATGTGACGCAATCAGCATGATCTCGTTGCCGCGACTATACTCGTCCTGATAACACGCGTATAGTCGGATATCGACGCTACGGGGGTAGAAAATATAGCGCCTTCAGTCGCATTTCGGCCCCAAGGAGTTAAGTGTTAAGTTCCCTGCATGTTTCCACATACTGTTGTAGTGACATTGTTAAGTGCAAGTTCCCTGCATGTTTCCACATACTGTTGTAGTGACATTGTTAAGTGTAAGTTCCCTGCATGTTTCCACATACTGTTGTAGTGACATTGTTAAGTGTAAGTTCCCTGCATGTTTCCACATACTGTTGTAGTGACATTGTTAAGTGTAAGTTCCCTGCATGTTTCCACATACTGTTGTAGTGACATTGTTAAGTGTTAAGTTCCCTGCATGTTTCCACATACTGATGTAGTGACATTGTTAAGTGTAAGTTCCCTGCATGTTTCCACATACTGTTGTAGTGACATTGTTAAGTGTTAAGTTCCCTGCATCTTGCTACAAACTGTTGTAGTGACAATGTTAAGTGTTAAGTTTACTGTATCTAGGCACTTACTGAAGTAGATCATAAACAAGATGGTTAGCGTTTGGTCCTAGATGATACAACACTATAGGGAAGACACTAATTGCTGTCTGCTTTACTTCTACCACACTGTCACTCTGTAATATATCCAATATATATAACATGACGAAATACATGTACATCCAGTCTTTGTATTTTGTTCGGTTTATAGCCATACTAACGCAATCACAGGCTATATGGCAATATTGCTGGCATGAGCTGTCACTTTCATAGAATCAATAACCTTGTGTAAGCCAACTGTTTGGCTTCTCACATGAAAGAATTCTACACCCCATTACTAAGCAAGGTTTGGAACCTCATGGCGAAGGGCAATAGATTCCAAGTCTGAGGTTTTTGACAACTCCACGACACCATATTTCATAAACTAGACCTGTAAATGTATTAGTATACATTGCCGAATGCAGAAACATTGTCTTATTAAGCATTTCTTGACTTCTCTTTTGACATTACAACAAACTAAGCATACTAAGGGTTACACAGAAGCTTCTTGGAAGATAAATGATGATTAACTTTTTTGTAATTCATACCATAACCCTATATGGAAGTCTAGAACTGGTTTCAGTTCTAACACTGTACTACACTGCAAATTTACACTCTTGACATATATAACTATTTAATCAAAAAGAAATTTTCCTACCAAAGCCTGTCTGAATACATGTACCCTCCATTTTGCTGCAACTTCTTTTGGTAACAAAGCAAGTACATTCAAACATTCACAATTACTTGCACAATCTGAAATATGGACGTTATACTAGAGAACAGATTTACCACAACTATTGTAAACACATCAGGACTGCAAAACTGTTTGCCTATTACAGTTGACATGACACTTCCTACTGAATATTTTTAAAGCACTGAAAGCACTTGTACTTCTAACAATGAATTATGGACAAACTGTTTATCTCACGTATGTGGATCTTAATCTCCTTTCAATTTAACTTGCTAAATCTTCATCAATAATTTTCATACACAATTATCAAAATTTTCTTTATAAACTACTATTAGATGCAAAAGTTACATAAACTGTACTTACCCAGTTTGGGTACAAGTGCACTTGCTATCTTCACAATATCCCTGGCATTGACAGGCTTCAGATCTACCCATGAAGGATCATTCTGTAGCATAATAGAATACCAAAGTTTTGGAATGGATATATATATATGTTTAGAACCTACACTGGTGAGGGGCATGTAAACCGAAGTTAGCAACCTTAACCACTCGCCCACATATAGAAATGTCTGTAACCTTCTATTGTAAAAAAGTATCTAACATACCTGTTTTAACAAAATTTAATATTACTTGGATATAAATTTAAAGTGATAACAAGAGCTATCTTATAACAGCATACTAAAGCCACTCTACCTAATACTAGCTTACATACAACAGCTTCAGCAAATTTTCTTAACTTGAAAAATGGATATACTTTTGCAAAAATGAAAGCCTGAGTAATTAAATTTATTTCATGAGTTTTTTTCAGGATACCAAAGATGGGTGGAGAATCTTAAATTATTTGGTCATGTAGTTCCTCAGAAACATTCTTACAATTAATAACTAACAAAACTATTATGTTTAAAAACTTTAAAAGGGACATATTTTCAATGGAATAAAAGCTACATTTATGTAACTGAACCAGCGTCATTATGCTGAGACAATGTCAAGTCTGAAAGCATTTGGCCTAGTAGTTCCCAAAACAGTTCTGCAAAACAAACATTTCTAACTTAAATTGGGGCATAATGTTGACAAAAGAAAAGCTAGAATTATGTAACTTGCCCTGTGGGGTCATCTTGTAATGCCATATGCATGTGAAGTTTGAAATTATTTGGCTTAGTAGGTTTGGAGAAACCTGCGTACATGCAAAACACTTATGTGACTGAATGGTAAACCAAGATACACTTTTAAAATAATTCAGAGTCAATCTAAAACTGATTGTCAACTGTCAACACTGTAGCAGAAAATCTTGCTCAAATCTATCTTACCAGTAACCATGGCAATGATGCAATCCATCCAAATGTCTGGTACATGTCAGGGTCATACTCTACATTCTCTAAAATATATGTTTTAACAGCTAAAAATTTGTATCTTGTCCTGATTTAGAAATATAAGCACTTCAAATAAATGAAACATAGTAATTACGAGAATCTATCGAAAACATTGTACTGAAAACTTTTATTTCTTTTATATCAAAGACAATGTTTTCCACATTTATATCTTATACAGCATCAAGTAAAAGGGAAAGTCTGTTAGAGTTACATCTTCCATTTATTTGCTAGTATCATGCTCTTTTTATCACTGTACATGATGCAAGCAGTTAACCCTGAAGAAACAAAGCAATTATTTATTGTCAAGCTATAAGTCAATGGCATCTCTCAATACTTGGTAGCTGATAATGTCAACACAAACTCACTTTTTTAATCAAGTGTGTATATAAATCGAGGTGTATTTCACAATGTAACATCAATGCCAAGACTTTTACTTCTTACCTTGTACAACAAGAAGAGCTCCTACGGTTTTCACTATGGATACAAAGCCTTTGTTTATTTCTGTGGGAGGTTTCTCGGAAACGGTAAGATACTGTAATACACGGAACAGATATCCACAGATCTCATTGCAGCATTCCATACTCAACCATGACGTCAACTTCAAGAAATCAGCTGTCTGCCTGCAAATACATATTACATATCTATATACATCTTGTGAAATTATAACAGAATATTTCTGGCTAGGTGTAGAGTTGCAAGAAAGCTTTAGTTTTCAAAACAGAACCTTACATTAATTTCTCCAATTTGCATATCAAAATAAATGTAAAATTACATATCATGGTCCATACAGACTTTTCATGGAAATTTTCAGTGACTTTTTAGGGACTTTTCAGGGACAGTATACCAATATTTAGGGCTGTATCTCAATTTATCAACTTCTTCAGAAAATGCATAACAATTCTTATATCCACCTCTATTTCATCACACTGTTCTGAGTTCTTTTATTTGAGTCCAGCTTAGCACAAAGGGCAGATTTTTCCTTAGCCTCTTCTCTGAGTGCACTTGATTTCGAGATAAGAGAGAAATTTTTCTCCACATTTGACTTAGACGGGTTATGACTGACAACAGTTTTTTGTTAAAGTGTCCGTAGAACCTCCGCTTTCAAAACATCATTTTTTGTAGCAAAATCTGTTACACTGACACTGGATGAAGATCTTATTCTTTGCAGGCTGTGGGAGTGGGGATTGCAAATCTTTCGATTGGAAATTCAAAGAATCTGATCGCTAATGCAGTTTACGTTTGCGATTATAGAGCACCTTCCCCCATTAATTGATCAAGTTTTTGCAACATTTACAATACACTTTGTACTTATCTTCTGCTTTCATCCCCCAGCTGTAAGACCATGACCAGTTTGGATTACATACACAAACTTGCCCATGATGCAAGTTTATTCAACAAAGGTTTATAGTATTTCTAAACAGCGATGCACAAGCTGTGACGATTCGATGCCATTAATGAAGGGCCGATTTGTTCGAGACATACCAGCTATTAAATGGCGTACACTGATATTTACCCCGAACAGATGTACTGGCGCACCAAAACTACAACAGCATCAATATCCCATGCTACCTATAATTTCACTTGAATACTGCTTCACCTCGGTTAAGTATTTCGTTTTGGACTAATAAATTCACTTTTCTAGCTTAACAGTTTCGGTGCTCTCGAAGAACCTCTTCCTCCAGATATATTATAGTTTTATGCATGGTTTCATGTCATAAAAATTACTGATGAACTCATTTGACCTCAACTGTCCAACATTGTTTGCGGCTAAGCCTGTCTCGGAAAAACAGGCATACCCGACTACCAAATCAGATGCTCAGTCCCTTGCAAATCACGTGACTGACGTATGCCGTTCACACATTGCCTTTGAAAACAAATATCCCCATCATTCAATAACTGGATGTCTCCAGATTTTATCGCTAATATGTTACTGTTCTTACAACAGAAAGATGGAATTCTATACGAAAAACTAGAACTTGACAGATTTGGCGCGGTGACTCAATTTAGGGCCAATTTAAAGAAATTTAGGGCCGAAGATCGGAAGAATTAGGGGTTTTAATGCAAATTAGGGACTTTTCAGGACAACATTCAGAGTTCCGGGCCTCTTCAAGGCTGTGCGAACCCTGTATATTTTTTGTGTTTGTTCTATTGCTGGGTTTAATGATGCACCAACACAATTGTAGGTCATATGGTGACTTTCCAACTTTGATGGAGGAAGACAACAGGTGGACCTCTGGTCATTATTTCATCAGGGTCAGACACCTGGGTAGAACCATCGACCTTCAATAACCCAGCTGGATGACTTCCTCATATGAAGAATTAAATGCCCTAAGTGAGGCTTGAACCCACATCAATTAGGGGCAAGTGATTCTAAGTCAACGACCTTAACCACTTGGCCACAGAGACCCAATAAAACTATACACAACCTTAATCAAGAGCAAATGAAGTACTGAAATGTTTTCTACATTCTATATAAAAATACCTAAGTATTACCTGATTTTCGCAGTCTCCACTTTATCACTATACAGCTGTATACATGTTGAAACAATCTCCAAGACAGTCTGTATGCCATCCATCTTCTTACATATATCATCCTACATAAATATAGCACATACACTGACCTCCCCTATTCCAGTCAAAGCCCTCATACGTCAGACTATCAATCAGCAATATATACATCATCTATACTATCTGTGTTTAGTTAGCTTGTTTGTTTCTTTATTTCTATTGCAACTGTACATACGAGAAATGTGTCCAATGCTACCACAAACAAGTGTGTGTATTGTTATTACTTAGAAGTTTGGGTTGGGTTTTGCCTACCAATGTCCTTTTAGTGCTAGTCATTTACGTCAACGTATTACAAAAACCCACTATGTACAACAAAATCCTTTGAAGGACACTTCTAAAGACATAAACTTAAACACACATACAGACAGGGGAAATATTTCTTATGCCCCACATTAGTAATTTAATAATAACAGCTTTATTTCTAGAAGGTGACATATTATGAGCACATAGAAAACATGCAACTTATTTCCAATATCGCCTTCTATGTAAAAGTTATATTTATAAAGTATCTGAAATAGTAGCACAAATTCAAATAGAAATTTATCACAGCAAACATACTCAGACTGGAGAAATGCACAATCTGAAATGATTAGGGTCGTCACTAGAGATATTAATCAATGAAATAAGTATCTATTTTACATACATATACATTCATCTATCAATATAACTAGAAAATGCTTTTGTAAAAAAGCGCATGTCTCCCCCAATGCAAAGTCCTATAGGCAAGAAGTCAATAGGGGTCAGGAGCAAAAGTCAAAGAGACACTGATGGTTGGCTGTAGTAGGGATTATCTACTTGGCATGTCCAATCATCCCGCTAAATTTCAACACTCTTGGCCTAGTAGTTCTCAAGTCACTGTTCAGGCTTCTGTGACCTTGACCTTTGATCAAGTGACCTCAAAATAAATAGGGGTCATCTACTCTGCAAGTCCAATCATCCTATTAAGTTTCAACATTGTAGGTCAAGTGGTTCTCAAGTTATTTCCAAAAAATGATTTTACATGAACAGGCCACTGTGGCCTTGACCTTTAATAAATCAATAGGGGTCATCTACTCTGCATGTTCAATCATCCTATGAAGTTTCAACATTCTGGGTCAAGTGGTTCTCAAGTTATTGATCGGAACTGGTTATCAATGTTCAGGCCCCTGTGACCTTGACCTTTAACCGAGTGACCCCAAAAACAATAGGGGTCATTTATTGTGCATGAACAATCATCATATGAAGTTTCAACATTCTGGGTCGAGAGGTTCTCAAGTTATTGATTCGAAATGGTTTTGCATGTTCAGGCCCCTGTGGCCTTGACCTTTAACTGAGTGACCCTAAAATCATTAGGGGCCATCTACTCTGTATGACCAATCATCCTATGAAATTTCATCATTCTGGGTCAAGTGGTTCTCAAGTTACTGACCGGAAATGGTTTTCAATGTTCAGGCCCCTGTGACCTTGACCTTTCACAGAGTGACCCCAAAATCGTTAGGGGTCATCTACTCTGCATGACTAATCATCCTATTAAGTTTCAACATTCTGGGTCAAGTGGTTCTCAAGTTACTGACCGGAAATGGTTTTCAATGTTCAGGCCCCTGTGACCTTGACCTTTAATGGAGTGACCCCAAAATCGATAGGGGTCATCTACTCTGCATGTACAATCATCCTATGAAGTTTCAACATTCTGGGTCAAGTGGTTCTCTAGTTATTGATCGGAAATGGTTTTCCATGTTCAGGCCCCTGTGACCTTGACCTTTGACAGAGTGACCCCAAAATCAATAGGGGTCATCTACTCTTCATGACCAATCATCCTATGAAGTTTCAACATTCTGGGTCAAGTGGTTCTCAAGTTACTGACTGGAAATGGTTTTCAATGTTCGGGCCCCTGTGACCTTGACCTTTAATGGAGTGACCCCAAAATCGATAGGGGTCATCTACTTTGCATGTACAATCATCCTATGAAGTTTCAACATTCTGGATCAAGTGCTTCTCTAGTTATTGATCGGAAATGGTTTTCCATGTTCAGGTCCCTGTGACCTTGACCTTTGACAGAGTGACCCCAAAATCAAAAGGGGTCATCTACTCTTCATGACCAATCATCCTATGAAGTTTCAACATTCTGGGTCAAGTGGTTCTCAAGTTACTGACCGGAAATGGTTTTCAATGTTCGGGCCCCTGTGACCTTGACCTTTAATGGAGTGACCCCAAAATCGATAGGGGTCATCTACTTTGCATGTACAATCATCCTATGAAGTTTCAACATTCTGGGTCAAGTGGTTCTCTAGTTATTGATCGGAAATGGTTTTCAATGTTCGGGCCTCTGTGACCTTGACCTTTGACAGAGTGACCCCAAAAACAATAGGGGTCGTCTACTCAAGCAGCCCTATAACCCTATGAAGTTTGAAGGTTCTAGGTCAAATGGTTCTCCAGTTATTGCTCGGAAATGAAGTGTGACGTACGGACGGACAGATGGACGGACGGACAGGGCAAAAACAATATGTCTCCTGGGGGAGACATAATTAATTCTAAATGCTAACATTTGTCTAATATCTATCAGTGCCAAAAAATATCATCAGGACAATATCTAAGTGGTGTCAGAATAAAATAAAAATCTCAGTATTGTCCTTTTGTATTAAATAGATCTTACTTCATTTTGCATTAATGTGTTGATAAAACATCTTGCTACCTGATGTTTGATAGAACTGAATTTCACAATGTGTGACTTTGTATGTGAATATTTGTTTGGGACTTAAACAGAGAAAGCTGTTTATGTGTTGAGGAATAATGATTTTATTTATCGTTGTGGGCAAAAGTAAATAATTTTGACATATATTTCGGTATGTGTTATAGCATCAATTACGCAGTTGAGATTCAATTCTAGGAAGTACTTCTTACCTGTATATCTTGCTCCAGGAATGTATTCAGCTTTGATTTCATTACTCTGTATGTAATGCTTAGTCCCTCTATCTTCATCACAGATCTAGATCCATTATCCAGCTTCCTATATTACAAACACCTTATTAACCTTTAGCCTGCTGGTGGCAAATGATTTTGCCTTTGCGACCAGTGCAGACTAAGATCAGCACAGATGTGCAGGCTGATCATGGTCTGCACTGTTCGCTATTCATTTACTAAATTTTAAGTGAACACCCCCTTAGGATAATAAGTGGTACTGCCCAAATTGAATGATGGACCAGTCCATTTTAGAAATTTAGCAGGGTAAAGGTTAGAGATAATTTCAGAATTGCGATTTTTAAATAGAAGGAAGAGTTTAGAACAATATGAAACAAGACCTGTCACTAATGGTGACAAATGCCCCCGCAGCGCCTTGACCTTTGTCCTGGTGACCCCAAGGTCAGTAGGGGTCGTGTTCTCAATAAGTACTATCAGCATGTGAAGTTTGAAGGTCCTGGGTGCAGTGGTTCGCGAGTAAAGTGCCTTCATGCAAAAAGTTAAGGTTGTGACGAACGAACTAACGAACGGACGGACAGTTGAAAACTAATATGCCTCCCTTCAGGGGCATAAAAAGATGACATTCAAGTGAAAATTGCATGAAAGAGATGTGGTTAGAAGAGAAAGAAATGCAAATGGGAATTTGATCCCATATTCAACATTTGAAGTTGGACACAGGTTGCAAAAGGGGAGAAGGGAGCAGAGGAGAAATGACAATGGATAAAATTGTTGTGTTATATCTGGGCCAAAACCTATACTTTTAAGATTTAACTGACTTTGTGTATAGACACTACCTCTTCCTTGAAAGCTTTCCTCCAGTTTTTGGGGTATGATCATCATCACGGGTTGAAATTTTGTCCCTAGCTCCTACATCATCTGTACATTTTACAGACAAGTCACACATGACTGCTTTCACTAATGGTCCAACTAGATACTGCAAGAAGAAATTATAATTAATCTGTTCAATGTTTGTGTCTTATAAATATAATAAAAAAAGACAATCTCCTGAATCATTTGGTGTAAATATAATGAAACTGGAGTTGTCATGGGAGTGACGAATTATACCCCCACAATATGGCCTTGTCACAGAACTAAGCCAATGTCAAAGCTGCACTTGCTTGACCTTTGACCTACTGACCTCAAAATCAACAGAGGTCATCTGCTGGTCATGATCAACCTCCCTATGAAGTTTCATGATCCTCGGCCCAAGTGTTCCCAAGTTATTGTCCAGAAAAGGTTTAAATGACCTTTGACCTTTGGAACCAAAAATAATTACGGGTCATCTGCTGGTCATGACCAACCTCCCTATTAAATTTCCTGATCTTAGTCCCAAGTGTTGTGAAGTTATTGTCCGAAAACCGTTTAAGTGTTCCGGGTCACTGTGACCTTGACCTGTGACCTGCTTAACTCAAAATCATTAGGGGTCATCTGCTGGTCATAACCAACCTCACTATCAATTTTCATGATCCTAGGCCCAAACGTTCTCAAGTTATCATCCGGAAACTGTTTAACTGTTTCATGTTATTGTGACCTTGACCTTTGACCTACTAACCTCAAAGTCAAAGACCTGTATTTAATCATGTTACACCAGTGTACAAAAATTTAAGATCCTAGACCCAAGCGTTCTCAAGTTATCATCTGGAAACCGTTTAACTGTTCTGAGTCACTGCGACCTTGACCTTTGACCTACAGACCTCAAAGTCAAATTTGACCTGTATTTTCTGATGTTACATCTGTGTACCAAAAATTATGATCCTAGGCCCAAGTGTTCTCAAATTTAATCCGGAAACCATTTAATTGTTCCGAATCACTGAGACCTTGACCTTTGACCTACAGATCCCAAAGTTGAACTTGACCTGTATTTCATGATGTTACACCTGTGTATCAAAATATATGATCATAGGTTTAACTGTTCAGGGCCACTGTGACCTTGACCTTTGACCTATTGACCCCAAATTTAAACTTGATCTGTATTTTCTGATGTTACACCTTTGTACCAAAAATTATTCAAATCGGTCAAACCTTCCATGAGTTATCATCTGGCAACCACAAAACCAATGGACCGACCGACCGACCACCAAGCTCACTCCTATATACCACCACCCAAACTTCGTTTTGTGGGGGTATAAAAAATTTACTAAAACAAGAATGCAATGATGATTCTTTAATACTCACCTGACTCAAAATGGTACATGCTGCATGAAGTTCAATTGGTGGTTTTAACATATAATATATAAAAGGCAAATGTTCATGATTTTTACACATTCCAGGGTGTAACAACATGTACATATGATCTAACATGCAATATCAGTTTTTTCTAACAAAAGTCAATGTAAAACAAGTGACCCCCATGGATAGGGTCAATCTTGACCTACGGGGCATGAATCGAATGAACTTGTGAACCAACATTACACAAAGCTACTTGCCAAATAGCTAAGCTCTGAGCTTTGTGGGTTTTTTAAGTTTCTTTTGGTAGTGACCCTACACTGTGATGCCTGGCTCTCTGGCTATTTGGGGTGCTCAGTGCTTCAGGGAAATGTACCCTTACCTTTTATCTTTGTTCTGGAGGAAAAGATGTTTGAAAATTTTTATTTCCCATTGCAGTCTCAAACAGGGTTCTGCATAGAACAAAATTCTTTGCACAGTTTTAGTAGAAGACCATCCAAGAACGGCCAAGTTTTATCAACTTCCACCAAACAGTTTTGTTGGAGATGTTGTTTGACGAAAAGCAAGGACTCACAGACAGATGGACGACAGACAGCGAGTGATCAAAACAGCACTACCCAAGCACTTCATGCTCAAGTGAGCTAAAAATGGTAACTCACTAAAACAGCTTCCATTTTAAAACATAAACAACTTCTCAAAAAAAAGAGTAAACTTAAGCCCAAAGCACTCTCCAGTTATTGTTTAGAAGCAACTGGAATTTAAACAGACAAAAGGACTTACTAACTGAATTTAATCATGCACACTAGAAAAGATGATTTAAAGATATGAACCTGTAGGTCATTAGAGAAGCCTAATTCGCTGACCAAGGCAGCAATAAGCTGGTTCCTCCAAGATTTACACGCCAAGCTCAAGAGATACTGCGGTGTGAGCTGATCTTGTATCTCACACAGTACAACACTCACTGCAGACTTCAGTTCCCTCGTCTGCAGTTTTGATAAACCATTAGATTCAAATGTGGCAGCCATTTTACACAGGAAAGTGTGTAGAGTTGTCTGGTAAGATGATAGGATATCACAGTTACTCCTAATAACCAAACCAATAAACACTGATGCAGCGGCCCTTTCTAAATCTTGTATTTCTCTATACAAATAGAAACAAAATTATTAAAGGTAGACTTAGGAGCACTTGCACTTTAGTGGTCCCTATAATAATAGTATTTTAATAATGTCTTAAATATTAAAAGTTAAAAGGGGTAACTTTATTTTGAGATGAATATGTTTGGGGGCTGCTGCCCCCACACCCCCGCTTTACCCCACACCCCAAACTTGCTGCACATGCGCATTGTAAACTTCCGGGGACCGCTAAAGTGCATTCTACCCAATGTTAACAACAACACTGGCAATAATGACATCAAGAACAACTGTGAACCTGTTTAAATCTGTTACCAACCAATGTATGGCATTGGTGTCATATAAATTTATGAATTTTAAAGTTTAAAGATGAAGTTTATCTGTTCCTTGGTTTCTGATTTACTGGAAAAATGAGTCTGTTTTCACTTTGCAAACAGACAAGACCTGAGTTCAACCAATGATGAAGATTTCACAATACAGTGAAACCCGTAATATCAAGACTGCCTGAAGACCAAAATAGGAAGTTCTGACAAGTTTCTGGGTACTGTGGAATCATTTAATTTTGTAGGCATGAAATTTCATGGTTTATGCCAAAGCAGTTGTTTCACGAGGATATCATTTTGTGGATTTCAACCACTGAGCATTATATCTATGAGAATTTTACTTGTTCCTTAGCATTTGATTTCATGTACTCAATCACAAAATCCATGAAAACCTGCTTCCTCACCCTCAAACACACACATAAATATTCAAGATTGTACAGTATTTTAAAGAGAAAGAACTGATTTGGGATAATTTGACATAATTGTTATATTTTGTGTGGTTTCTGTTTTTAAGGGGCAACATATTTAAGCTGAACATTACAAGTCTCAATAGAATTAACAATGCATACATTATATGCTTAGGTTAATACAATACAAAAACATCAATTAAAACTTTTTGTAACAACTTACTCTGGGGTGACATCTTCGACAAGTGGTAAACCGGTGGAAAGTAGTTCCAGCATGGCTGTGAGACAACCAATGAAATATTCCTCCACTTCTTGAGGTACTTTTGTGTATTTGATCAGACCTCCCAACAGCTTCAAAGATTCCTAGAAACATTTGTGGATCAAACAACATTCATCAAGAAACACAAGATAAGAGAAACTGAAGACAATTTTCTACCTTTTTTACTTTAATGACCCCAAGGTCTCTTTCTTCAAAATGAAATCCCAAACAAAATCTCAGAAGCATCACTTCACATACTGAATTATATTCTTATATATATGGTTTCATGACTCTAAGTCAAATACTTTTTTAAGATACTTGCAAAACAAACTTTTAGGTTCTTAAATTATGCAAATTTTTGACTGTCAATGGCAATAACTCTAGTCTTACTGAGTGAAATCCAAAACAACCCCGAGGTGTACAACTTCACATATTGAATAGCAATCCTATGTTTGATGACTTCAGGTTAAATGTGTGAAAAAATAAAGGCAAATGTGCAGGCTTACTGACAAGGGTAAATCTAACATAACTGTATGGGTGGGGGCTATATATCTACATAGTTTGCTTGAAAATAAGACATCTGACAATATCTACTATCCAACTTTAATGTATAATCAATCAAATGTGGTTTGTCAATACCACAACAACTAATTAATACCAACAGCCTATTTTAGTGTTAGTTTCAGATAGAGATGATTCTACTAGACACAAGAGGTGTGTATGTATATGTCTCTAACATACAGGCAATCTATGAAAATAAAACAAAACACAATCCTATGTGAATTCAGTCAGAACAAAAAACTGAGTTAATAGAGACTTACAGTTTTTAAGGCCACATCTCCTTCCTCAACATGGTAACATAAACTAGCCCACAGTGCATTCACTTGAGATTCTAGACAGAATTTGTTCAGATCTGATGTTATCTTGCTTAGTACTTTCCTGGAAGAGAACAAGTTTGGCGGAAATATAATTGAGCAGCGCCATGAGAAAACCAACATAGTGGCTTTGTGACCAGCATGGATCTAGACCAGCCTGCGCATCTGCGCAGTCTGGTCAGGATCCATGCTGTTCGCTTTCAAAGCCTATTGCAATTAGGGAAACTGTTAGCGAACAGCATCGATCCTGACCAGAATGTGCGGATGCGCAGGCTGGTCTGGATCCATGCTGGTCACAAAGCCGCTATGTTGGTTTTCTCATGGCGCGGCCCAATTCATGTTCCTCATGGATTTGTAATAGCTGTCATCATCTGAATGTGCAAGCAAAATAACTCCCAAATTTTGAAGTCATACTGAAGCATCTGGACTGAAATATAACACTCTTGTATAAAAATGTTTTGTAAAAAGGATAAGCTGGCAGAATACAAGGTGAAAAGTTAAGATCCTAATTAATGTTTCTTATATTTCACAGCCATGCTTCATTAAAATAGAGTATTTCTTACATTGACAATATAAGTGAACAATTTTCATTATTTTGCTAACCTAACCTTAGTACATATGCCAGGTTAACACTTGAAAATTGCACATTTCTTTTTAAATACAAATGTATAATTCATTTTTATTACAGACAAGGTAAGACAATTAGAGTTTCATGATCAGATTATTGATTGGACAATTTCTCATGTTTTTCCTACTTCACGTAGTCATAAAGTGGCTATCATAACAAGATTTAATTTGATAATACAGCCTCTTTCTGTTTCTGTTAATCAGCAGTGTAATTTAAGAAAGATAAATCAAGAATCTCTGTCTTGAAAAAATACCGGAGTATCCCTTTAAGACAAGATTAGATTGCTACCACGCTAAGCCACTTGAGCCATGCCATGGGAAAACCAACATAGTGGTTTTGCGACCAGCATGGATCCAAACCAGCCTGCGCATCCGTGCAGTCTGGTCAGGATCCATGCTGTTCGATTTCAAAGCCTATAGCAATTAGAGAAACTGTTAGCGAACAGCATGGATCCTGACCAGACTGCGCAGATGCGCAGGCTGGTCTGGATCCATGCTGGTCGCAAAACCACTATGTTGGTTTTCCCATGGCACGGCTCAGTCTTTATTTTCTTGATAAATTTATCTTTTAGGGTGTTTAATTTTGCTGAAACATGTTCTCACAAGAATATTCACTATCATTTACAATGGCATCAGCATTTTCACTTATAGAACTTTTGTTGGAAAAAGCAACCCTTAAACAAAATGTTCATAACAAAGACTTACGTGATATTCAACTGTAACAGCTCACAGCAGTCAATATCATCCACAGTAAAATTAGCAGCAGAAAGGGTAACTTCACACACTTCTACTCTCTGAAACAGATTTTACATTATACAAGGCTATTGCAAAGCAATAAAATCTCTTACCCGAGGGGGGAAGGGAACTGCACTATTCAAATTAAACTTAACTTATATTTATAAGTCATATTTTAAGAAAAAATTCCCTGAACTTCTACAGTTAATAAAGGATCCATCTTTTGTGGCTGACAGATGGACTGACAGATGGGCAAACTTACTGACAAAGGACAAAATAAAATATGTATATTCTACATATTGCTTTCTATCTATGTCCAAAGTTTCCTGAAAAAATCTCTTGTTATGACAGAACCCAAAATTTGTGACTGACAGAACAGAAGGACAAATGGACAAACAAAAGAGAGGAATAAAATAATGAGCATATTCTCCACATTGTCTTCTACCTATCTGACTCCAATACTTTTCAAGTTATCACAAAATCTACTTTTTGTCATATTTTTGGACTTCTGTTGCCATATCAACCACATTCATTCACATAGCAACAAAATAAGCAGACAAGCATAATCCCATATTACCAACTTTCCATAATATCCATGTCATGAAAAACTATCTTGTACTTCTTATGTAACAGCAGGATCCTTCTCTGCCGCATTTTTGTCTTAATTTTCACTATTTGTTGCTATTGCAAACACATCTTTTTTCCATAGATGTGCATATTACATATTTCCATGTATCACGTTTCATGAGTAAATATGTGCTTTTTTAAGTAATTTTAGGATTCCACCTTGTGTGATGGACTGGTGGTTGGACAGACAGGGGCAAGCCAAAAGTCCCTCCAGTGAAACTGCAGGAGGGGACTTAAAATATACAGCAAAACCTAGCTATCTATGAACCACAGGTGACCAAATACAAACAAATTCCACTTCTTTGTCTCAAACTTTAAAGCTACAGGTCAAAATAAAGTTTCAGAACTGTATTTGTGTATAATTCAAACCTTACTTTTGTAAACCAGTTTAAAACTTATTTTCAACCAACTAGTTATAAATTTAGCATCTGATATCTGATACATAGTTAGAAAATATTCACTGGACCAACACTAATCCGCTTCTGAAGCAAAAACTTATAAGTAACAGAGGAAATGGATGAAAGATTTGATGGGTATATAGTACTAATGGGCCTAATAGGCCAATCAATCTTAATGTCATTGAAATCACAAATAAAATGCCTCATGACTTGTTGAGGGAATTTTTCATCACTGACAAATTCTGAACTACTAGCAATATCCTCAAAAAAGCTAAACGACTTTTGGGCATTTGTATAACTTATAACAGCTAAATTACCACTTATAATTATTAATGAGCATGTAAAATGATTTATAATTACACAAGCAATATATAGTGAATTTATAAACCCCACGGAATAGGTTGTTTTGTGAATGAGGGGCGTTATCTTGAAAGATATAACAATTAAAAGGCAACAACTCCGCAGTTACAGCAGAGATCCTGACAAAACTTGCGCTTGCATCACCACCATCACCACCCTATTGCGATCTATATATTTGAATTAAGTTTCATGAAGATCAATCAATGTGTTTACAAATTTTTGTTGGAATTTATGAATTTACTGAAGAGATCCTGACAAAAGTTGAGCAGGCCCCACCATACTATGGTGATCTATATTTGTATAACATTTCATGAAGATCCTTCGATGTATTACTTTGTAATGTGGGAAATTATGGATTGTAAAACAAAGGGCAATTACTCTGAAGTTACTGAAGAGATCCTGACAGATGATGTGCATGCCCACCATCATCTACATTTGTGTAGTTTCATGATCAATCCAATATGCTATTTAAACAGTCAAATGCCCCTATTTTGTACCAAATCATCAGGAAAAAATCCTGCTTTACTGGTCAAGGGGAATAATACTACGTGTGCTAATGAATAATAATTTGAGTTTGTTGATTCTAGTTAAAATATTTTTTTTGATCAAAAGCATTTTCCATTTTGGATAGATGAACAGTGGTATGGACACTAAATCTGTATCCCTCCACTTTCGATAGGGGATAATAACTGAAAATTTATCAATCCTGAGCATTATTTTCAAAGTTAGTAGAATGTCTGAATTCTTAAATAAGCCCAAACTAGAAAAAAAAAAAAAAAAAAAAAAAAACTTTTTTCAGTTTTATTTTGGTCTTAAGTGATAACATCATTAAACATTTGTCATGATTTATCAACAATCAGGTTACCTTTAACAAGAACATTTTTACAGATTTTCAACACCAGTATACAAGGTGTCTAAATGTTGTAGGTTTACCTTGCTTGGCTCCTGCAGACTCTGGAGAACCTTTGTCATGTTTACTGGAAATCTTGAAAGACGGTCAGAATCTATCTTGCCCTCAAACATCTCTTCAGAAACACGAACCAAGTCTACAATCATTGACAATCCATAATTAACACATACTTCATACCTATTTTTCAACAGTTTTTTAGTTAGGCAAGCACACAGGCCAGGGTCTTTGACCTGGTATAAAACAAGCTAGTTCAGATTTTCTAAGTACAAAATGGGCCATATGACAAATTGCATAGCAGAGGTATGGTTCTTAGCCTACATTGTCCCCTAATGGTGATAAACAAGTGTGCAATTTTTCAAAGCTGTTTTTGAGAAAAGATGCACCTAAACAAAACATTTAACCAAGAAACTCAAATCACCATCTATAATTTGAAAGGGGCTCATATTTCACCATATATTTTTGTTTGGGACTGATTTAGGATGAAAATAGGCTGTCTGGTCATATATTTTTCCATTCCAGGTCTGATACCCATGCCTGTGTGTAAGGGTGGGCAGGTAACAGGTGTTCCTGGATTCTGAAGTAGTACAAGCCTATTTTCTGCAACTGCCATCTTCTCCACACAAGGCAGAGGTTGAGGATGAGTGATTTCAGACAAAATGTCTTTTACCAAATTGGCATGGAAAACATATACTTCACCAGAAGACTCCTGGCTCCATAATCCATAGATCTGTGTTCTTCCTATGGAACTAAGCAGGCAAGATTTTCTTTTTTCAAACCAAATGGACATTTAGATTATTCCCATAAAGTTTTGTAGAAATCCAACAATGAGATATGGAGGTGCAGTGTAATACTACCAACAAACAAGCTTGTAGTTCTTTAGAATAATATACAATCTCAATCATAACATCTTACATTTAAAGAGAAATTAAGGAAAAACCTTGATACAGAATATGTAACTTTCTAACAGGGGGATCAACATCTAGTACAAACTGTCTCTCTGCTTAACACGTTTTATTTTACCTGTAATACACAGCACAAGTTCCTTTAAGAAACGACCATAGAAAAATCCATCTCTACAACAGACAGCTTGAAGTATTTCATGTATTGTGTCAACAGTACGTCCATGCAGTGCTGCACATTTTTGTTGTCCAAGAAGAACCAATATTCTTGAAAAGAACCACAGAAGAAACTCTGAAATATGTCAAAATAACTTTATAATCGACTACATAACTAAGTACCCATACTGGAACACAGTGAAGGGACAACCTAATAGTGATGCCAAGTTTGATGAAGATCTACTAAGCAGTTGTCATGGTACAGACTTGGTCACGTTAGGGGAGAAGGTGTGTCAGGCAGCCGGTTAGCTCAGTCGGTAGAGCACGCGCCCTATAAGCAAGGGGTCCCGGGTTCGAGCCCTGGACTGATTGCACATTTTTCTCACTCTGTGACACAGTTCATGAGAAAAGTCATTTAAAGGTATTTCTACTACAAGCTCAACCAGACACTGAAATGGACTTAAACAAGTGAATGAAGGGGGAATATTTGTGCCAAGTAATATTAAAATCCCTTAATGAATGACAGAGTTATGGACCAGACATTAAATAGACCGTTCATTCCATGTAAATATTTGACTGCCAAGTGTGACCTTTGAGCTTTTGAGCTAGGGGTCTGAAAGTTGTGCATGACACATCATCTTATTATGAGGCATATTTGTGCCAAGTAATATTAAAATCCCTTCACGGATGGCAGTTATGGACCGGACAGGAAAAAAGCCCGGTTGACCTTTGACCTCCAATTGTGACCTTGACCTTTGAGCCAGGGGTCTGTGTTTTGTGCAAGTCATGTCGTCTCATCATGGGGAACATTTGTGCCAGGGAACATTTGTGCCAATAATATTAAAATCTCTTCATGAATGACAGAGTTATGGACTGGACACGAAATTGCGGACGGACGGAATGACAGAATGACGGATGGAAAAGTGCATTCCTATAGTCCCAGAAACTGGTTTTCAACCAGTAGGGGACTAATAAATTTTTAGAGAGGACCTTACAATGTTGTTAGTTTGGTGTAATTAGAGGAGAAAATATTCATGTAAATTGTAAGATGGCGGATGCCAGAACAGCCACCTTTATTAATAGCTAACTCAGAACCCATGGTTCTGATAGTTACAAAGGTGCCGAAAATTTACATATGTAAACATAAATGACATTGCAACATTTTAAAGATGAATAACAATATCCATTTGTTTTAGTTTTATTACCTGTAATATCTATTGTTTTCAATATTGTGAATTATACTACAAGGAATAGAGCACAGGTTAACAATGTTTAATTTTTACATTGATAAACATTTTAATTAATGGGGGTGTGAAATATGGAACTACCTGGTAAAGAAAATAAAGCAGACGACATACCTTGAGTCAAGTCATCCTCCTGAAGACTGTCACCAGATCTATTCAGGGGTGGAGTACTTGGTGACTGGCTGGGTGGGGGAGGAAGGAACACTTCAGATCTGTCCCTGAGGAAGATACCACAAAACTGGAGGGGTGCTGTGTACTCGCTGCTGGTTCCATCTTTCTTTAATGCTGCTGAGACTTAAATAACACATACAGACAAAAGCTAAATATCATCAGTACTAAAAGTACTAGTCTTCAGAAAAAATGGTTTTCAAACAGGTCATCAAAATGTTTGCAGCAAAATTAAAATTAAAACACAAATAAAACTTCAGTTGAAGTTTACCCACACAGCTTTTTTTACCATACAAAGCCACCTCTAGTAAAAAGAGATGCCAAAAAAAAAACAAGAGGGCCAAGATGGCCCTAGGTCGCTCACCTAAGAAACACTCCATAACAGTGTAAAACATGTTTGACCTAGTGATTTCAAGGAAACAAATATTCTGACCAATTTTCATTAAGATTGGACCAAAAAATTGGTCTCTTGCGATAAAACAAGCATTTTCTTAGATATGACCTAGTTTTTGACCCTAGATGACCCATGTTCAAACTCGACCTAGATTTTATCAAGGCAATCATTCTGACCAAAATTCATGAAGATCAACTGAAAAATACAGCCTCTATCACATACAGAAGTTTTTTCTTTGATTTGACCAAGTAACCTAGTTTTTGACCTCAGATGACCCATATTCAAATTCGACCTAGATTTCATTAAGGCAATCAACCTGACCAAATTTCATAAAAATCAATTGAAAAAAACAGTCTCTATCGCATACACAAGATTTTTCTTTAATTTGACCTAGTGACCTAGTTTTTGACCTCAGATAACCCATATTCAAAATCGACCTAGATTTCATCAAGACAATCATTCTGACCAAATTTCATACAGATCAATTGAACAATACATCCTCTATTGCATACACAATGTTTTTCTTCGATTTGACCTAGTGACCTAGTTTTTAAACCCGAGATGACCCGTTTTCGAACACGGCCTAGATTTTATAAAGGTAATCATTCTGGCTAAATTTCATGAAGATCAGTTGAAAAATACAGCCTCTACTGCATACACAAGGTTTTTCTTTGATTTGACCTAGTGACCTAGTTTTTGACCCCAGACGACCTATTTTCGAACTTGGTCTAAATTTCATCAAGGTAATCATTCTGACCAAAATTCATGAAGATCAATTGAAAAATACAGCCTCTATCGCATACACAAGGTTTTAACGTGATATGACCTAGTGACCTATTTTTTTTGACCCCACATGACCTATTTTCGAACTTGGTCTAAATTTCATCAAGGTAATCATTCTGACCAAAATTCATGAAGATCAATTGAAAAATACCGCCTCTATCGCATACACAAGGTTTTTCTTTGATTTGACCTAGTGACCTAGTTTTTGACCCAGATGACCCATTTTCGAACTCGACCTAGATTTCATCAAGGCAATCAATTCTGACCAAAATTCATGAAGATCAATTGAAAAATACAGCCTCTATCGCATACACAAGGTTTTTCTTTGATTTGACCTAGTGACCTAGTTTTTGACCCGAGATGACCCATTTTCAAACTCGGCCTAGATTTCATCAAGGTTATCATTCTGACCAAAATTCATGAAGATCAATTGAAAAATACAGCCGCTATCGCATACACAAGGTTTTTCTTTGATTTGACCTAGTGACCTAGTTTTTGACCCGAGATGACCCATTTTCGAACTCGGCCTAGATTTCATCAAGGTTATCATTCTGACCAATATCATGAAGATTAATTGAAAATACCGCCTCTATCACATACACAAGGTTTTTCTTTGATTTGACCTAGTGACCTAGTTTTGACCCGAGATGACCCATTTTCGAACTCGGCCTAGATTTCATCAAAGTTATCATTCTGACCAAAATTCATGAAGATTAAATGAAAAATACAGCCTCTATCGCATACACAAGGTTTTTCTTTGATTTGACCTAGTGACCTAGTTTTTGACCCGAGATGACCCATTTTCGAACTCGGCCTAGATTTCATCAAGGTTATCATTCTGACCAATATTCATGAAGATTAATTGAAAAATACAGCCTCTATCGCATACACAAGCTAAATGTTGACAGACGACAGACGACAGACGACAGACGACGGACGACGGACGCCGGACATCGAGCGATCAGAAAAACTCACCTGAGCATTGCTCAGGTGAGCTAAAAATATGTTGATTCCAGTTTTAAGCTGATTATTTCAGGCTTTTTGCTGTTCTACATTAACTTGGTTTAGAATACACTGTCAAACAACATAATAATCCCTTGTAGACTTCAAGTCCTGTTAATACAGCCTTTTCAATTATTACCTTTGTCCATATCTGTGAGGAAGTTTTCAACAAGACGTCCGAGGAATGTTCTGCAAGCATACACACTCTGACTCCCGCCAGACGCTCCATGTTTCCTGAAACTGTAAAACCAAAATAATAACCAACAAGAATCATACCAACATTGTATGACGTATGTTTGAACGAATTATATTGTTGTTTTTTTCCGAAAATTGAACAAAACAATTTAAAAAAAAAATAGACATGGATCTTTAGACAAAATTTGTATTCATATTGCAGCTGCAATATTTCAAAGTGCAAAATGTGGCTATAACTCAAAAACAAGAGCCGGACAGCAATGCTCAACTATTCAAAAGCCTTGTCACTAAAAACATTTTAAAATAATGAAAACATGGACATAAACAAGAATCAAAGGAGCAACAATTCTGAGTCACAGAATTTTACTCTCTTATGATGCTTAATGAGATAACATGCATTCCATGACAGACCATCATAGTGACATTAACAAGGGTGTTTCATTCCATTCTTTCTAGTGGTTGCGGAGATGCAAGCTTAACCTTAATCAAATCAGGACGTCAATGAACTGGCAAGTGCAACTGTTACAGCTCTACCTATTCTTCCACTAGACAATAGAACAAGAGCACCGTTTTGCGCTGCAGACACTCATCTGATTTTTTTGTCTCTGTATGATAGAAATATTGTCATACCCATGATTTTCTAAGTCCAAAAGGGGCCATAATTCTTGCAAAAAGAAAAAAAGCAATTTAGAGTTACGGTACCTGCTGTGCAAAGTAGGCTTTTAATGGCGAATAATTGCTCCAAGTTTAAAGCAATAGCTTCGACCGTTGAGAAAAGTTTACCTAAATGCAAAATTTAACCAAGTAATCTATTTTCTAAGTCCAAAAGGGGCCATAATTTTTGCAAAAAGCAGGATGGAGTAACGTTTCTTGCTGTACAGAGTCAGCTTTTGATGGTGAACAAGTGTTGCAAATTTTATAGCAATAGCTTTGATAGTTTAGGAGAAAAATTGACCTAAACATAAACCTTAACCAAGAAATCTGATTTTCTAAGTCCAAAAGGGGCCATAATTCTTGCAAAAAGCACGATGGAGTAATGTTTCTTGCTGTACAGAGTCAGCTTTTGATGGTGAACAAGTGTTGCAAGTTTTAAAGCAATAGGTTTGATAGTTTAGGAGAAAAGCTGACCTAAACATAAAACTTAACCAGGCAATGTCAATGCCAACGACAATCAAAAGATAACAATAACTCATCATTTAAAAAAAAATCAAAAAAATCAGATGAGCTAAAAAAGTGGTATTGATGACCACAATTTGAATAGTTCTGATATAGGATCACTGCAGGAACATTTGTCAAACTATGTGTGTGTGTGTGTGTTCGGGTTAAACGTCTTTTTCAACAATTTTTCAGTTACAGTGTCTACTTGTAGCAGTGAGCACAATGCCCAACTTTATAGTGCTGCCTCACTGAAATATCACGCCATAGACACGTGACACGATACCCCACCCAGTCACATTATACTGACACCGGGCTGACCAGTCCTAGCACTACCCTCTTAATGCTGAGCGCCAAGCGAGGAAGCTACTAGTACCATTTTTTACGTCTTTGGTATGATGCGGCTGGGGATCGAACCCACAACCTCCCGCACTCGAAGCGGACGCTCTACCACTAGGCTACCGAGGCGGTTTTGTCAAACTATGACAAGGGTTTTTGGAGAGTTTTCTATTTCTAGCCCTGGTGGCCAGGTTTTTCGATAATTAGAAGAATTTGAACAATCTTGAAAGAAGGTCCCCATAGAAACATTCTGTGAAATTATTTCCAAATAGAACCAGAGATTTAATAGAACATTTCAATAGAAGAAATTTCTATTATTAATGTTTTAGACAAAATCATAACATCTGAAGAATTTTGGCGGAGGGTCCTCCAAGAAACATTTCTACAAAATCAGTTTGGGCACTCCCTAACAGTGATGAAGTCCAAAGCTATCCTATTTCTTCATCTGGATAAATTATGGCCTTAAAATTATGTGTCTGTTGGCAAAACAGTGTTGAAATTGGAAGGAAAAAAATCAAGAGGATTTTTTCAAGAGTAATAAGTCAGTCTCAGATGGGGAGATGGATATTAAATTTTTTTAGACATTATCTCAAGTTGTGTGAGTTATGAAATTGTGAGTGATCTACTAGAGGATGTACTACTTGCAGTATACAAGTTTTTATCAGAAATTTGCACATTCCGGTGAGACTGAAATATATGCGAGGCAAAAAAAGAAAAACTGAAACTAATTAGCATTTGAGACACACACACAGACAGGAGTAAATCAATACGTCTCCCACACCACTGTGCGGTGGGAGACATAATTAGCATTTGAGCCAGGGATAGTTGTCCCCACATACAGATTTACTGTTTTTCCTTTCTTCTTAGTTTCATCTGTGTGAAAGCATACAAATTTCATAACCTTGCATTAAAATGCATAGATACCCAATTAAAGTGAACATCATGGGGCAGTATGTTTTACAATACCTTAATGACTTGAGGCAATACCCAATTAAAACCAAAATTGAGCCGCGCCATGAGAAAACCAAACATAGTGCGTCTGCGACCAGCATGGCTCCAGACCAACCTGGTCAGGATCCATACTGTTCGCTAATGGTTTCTCTAATCGCAATAAGCTTTGAAAGCGAACAGCATGGATCCTGACCAGACTGTGCAGATGTGCAGGCTGGTCTGAATCCATGCTGGTCGCATACGCACTATGTTGGTTTTCTCATGGCGCGGCTCAAATGATGGGGTAATACCCATTTCTCTCTAAAAGCTTATCTGTTGCTCTGGAATGCTCTTTGATGGAACATTTCACTTAGGAATATTATGAAATCAAGCCAGCACTTCCTGAATAGACTAGCTATACACACTACACATAATTAAAGAGAATTTGTGCTACATGTCAGAGGACAAAAACAATGATATATCATTCTTACTTGTTCAGGAATTCTACACTCTCTGCTAACATTCTGTTGTTTCCTAGTACAAGTTCATTTGTAGGCTACTCTCAGTTCCAAAGCAGCACACCTGTAAAAGCAAAAAATATATCATAGTTTAAATAAATTATCAAAAAGTAGTGGTCTTTTGTATATGACACAAGCACTTGCTGTGGATATGTTGAAGCACCTTACTTTATTGAAAACCTGTAAATATTGACTAAAAGTGACACAGGATTACTGTGCTTGTCAACACATCCAAACTAGAAGCTGAAATACCAATAGGTCAGTGTACACGTGTAAAGTAGGGTTACATGTATATGAAAGTGTATCTAAACTATTAGTAGTTATATTGGTTATTTAGTTTCATCTGCAAATGGAATTTTACTAAACTGCATATTAAACAGACATATAGTGATACTAAGATATTTTTCTGTTACTCTTCAATTAATCAACTAACTTCCCCAAAAGTTTCTTTTTCAGCAGATAAGATAAATTCTGTGATAATTTACAGGATTTAAATTTTTTAGATATGAAACATAAGCACAATTATGAAGTGTTCCTTTTAAAATGAGTTACATAGTACATAAAGCCTCAGACAAATTCCATGATTTCTTTAATGATTTTTTTTTCACGACACTGAAAGAGCTAAACAAGAATGTTGACATTGTATGACACATTTGGGATTGATATTGCAAATGTCTTGATAAGGATGCTTACTGCATTAATGCATATTTCTGCATAAATAACACATCGGAAAAGTATTTGTGTAAACCCATACACACTGACCGTACGTGTGTTAGCCTTACTCATTTGGCTTTTCAGGATGACTTATTTTATGATCTGATATTTTATAGTTGTCATCCCTCTAGCCCTACCCGTATCTGCATTTTACTGTTAGGAAAACGAAGACATTAAAAAATCCAAAAAAGTCATAATATACTGGTCAGACTTATACTTGCTTTAATAAATTAAACACATTAATATTCATGTAGAAACTATAAATTGGTTGAATTTATTCATAATTTTAAATAAGAGACTTAAATTCGAAAATATGATGCAACAGGTGCGAGGAGATATCTACCCTCATCAAATTTTTTTCTTATATAAGTGGTACAGAATATCGGATCCATTCACTATTGCAAACGGTCTTTCACAATTTTCAAATTTGGTCCACTAGACCCATTCACAATTGGTGTCTCTGCCGGACCCATTCACAATTGGTGTAAAAACCTTTAAAAATAGTAGAAAAAACATAATAAAACATAAAAGAGGCATTAATTCATGGAGGCTGCCATGTTTGCAATGCCAGGGATTTTTTCACCATTTCAAACCTGGGGCCCGGGGCCCATTCAATTGAGAAAAATGGCGCGTAAAACCTGAAAATTGGGAAATTTCAAAAATAAGTTTTACCATTATATGAAATTTATTTCAGCACTGTATGTCACATTAAATATACAAGTCAATTTTTCTGTTGTTTTTTGTCTCTTGAAAGTGTCTACTAAATTCCACAATAAAAGTCACAAAAAACTCATAAGACAAAGAAGGGTCAGTAAAACCTTCAGATTTCGTTGGGTCAGAACCAGCTTCACTTGTGTACAGTGTTTTATCCAATGTTTTATAACGGGCTAGATCCGACTCGTCCAAGGATGTTTTTAATTCGTCATCAGCGTTCGCTTATCTTACCCAGTCTTGGGACTTTATCGCGGTGGCCTGTTTTACTGACAAGGCCTAAGCTTGACAGCTTTTTGTTGTCAGCAGCATACTTTTTTATGACTTTATCAGTCAGGGGTGTAACTGTTTTAAGTTATGTAACCTATTTCCGTTACTTTTTCAAGCATTTTATAACCTCTATTAGTTATAAAATATAGTTAACTCAGGTAAGTTATTCAAAAAAAGTCTTTTTGCTGTTCTCACAAAGTGACCTTTAAAGTGAAATTAGTAGCAAACTGTGGTTAATCAAATTCTCTTTTAGTCTGAGCATGACCTGATAAGCATAATGGATATTAAGAGTTTTATAGCTTTAAAACTTTTGTGTAAAACTTTATCAGCCTTGCGTAAACATTTTTACGGCATAGCTGGAAAGATAAAAGGTCAAGGATTCAGGAAATAATTGCATTAGTCTCATTCAAAATGAGGAATTGGCACAGGAGAGCTTTGTAATATTTTATGATAACTGAAACAGGTTATGAAAGTTTAAGCAATAACTCAAATGGGTTATAAACTGCGATTTGAAACAGTTACACCCCTGACTGTTTATTTGTATAATCAGGGGTTCCACTAGACCTGAAAACCCAAGAGTCCCAGGACCCTTGGGCCCAAATTTTGAAGGGTCCTTTTCCAAAATACAGGAGTCCTGTCCCAACACGTCCATATAATTGACTATATTTTTTTATTTAGTAATACGCAGATCTTTACCTATATTATAAGAAAACAATGAACCCAAGATTATGTTCACGTAACAAGAGCTCGTTGAACACGAAATGCCCCCATTGATGCATTCAGTAATTGCACAAGCAACAGAAATTATATGCTCACTGTAAACAAAAGTTCTACCATTCTGGTTTAATCTGACCTTGACCTTTAACCTATTAACCTTACAAGAGATTACAGAGTGATCTTGGCGCCATCCACTGAGCCATTTTTTACAGAAATGTGAAAGTAGGTCACTAGGTTAATATCAAGGTCAAAATTTTTTTCGGTACACAAACCTATGCATGTGGTCCAAATTTGAAGGCTGTAGCTACAGAAATGTGAAAGTAGGTCACTAAGATCAAGGTAAACTCATGTCAAGGTTCATCTTGCCACTCAAAACTATACATGTGGTCCAAATTTGAATGATGTAAGTTATGGACATGAAGGTTCTAAGTTTTTCCCTATATAAGTCTATATGAACCATATGACCCCTGGGGCGGGGCTATATTTGACCCTAGAGGAATAATTGGAACAAACTTGGTAGAGAACCACTAAATGATGCTACATTACAAAATACCGAAGCCATAGTCTTTATGGTTTGGACAAGAAGATTTTCAAAGTTTTTCCCTATATAAGTCTGTGTAAACCATGTGACCCCCAAGGCGGAGCCATATTTGATACTAGGGGAATAATTTGAACAATCTTAGTAGAGGACCACTAGATGATATCAAAGCCATAGGCCCTGTGGTTTTGGACAAGAGGTTTTTCAAAGTTTTTTCCTATATAAGTCTATATAAACCAGGTGACCCCCTGGGTGGGGCCATATTTGACCCCAGGGAAATAATCTGAACAATCTTGGTAGAGGACCACTAGATTTTGCTATATACCAAATATCAAATCCCTAGGCCCTATGGTATTGGACAAGAAGATCAGAAACCGTTTTAACTGTTCCTGGCCAATGTGACCTTGACCTTTGACCTAATGACCTCAAAATCAATAGGAGTCATCTGCTGGTCATGGCCAACCTAACTATCAATTTTCCTGACACTAGGCCCAAGCGTTCTTGAGTTATCATCCGGAAACCGTTTTACTGTTCAGGGCCACTGTGACCTTGACCTTTAACATACTGACCTCAAAATCAATAGGGGTCATCTGCCGGTCATGACCAACCTCCCTATCAACTTTTGTGACCCTAGGCCTAAGCCTTCTTGAGTTATCATCCGGAAACCGTTTTACTGTTCAGGGTCACTGCAGGCCTCGACCTAAGCGGTGGACCATTGGACCGACGCAACCAAAATATCGGCAGGTCCACTAACTATGAAAAGTTGGGTAGACCAACGGTCAACCAATTTTCAGTCACGGTCTGCAAATAAAATAAAACCCTTAAAAGTAAACAAGAGGACCATGATGGTCCTGAATCGCTCACCTATCTCCACATGACCCAGTGTTGAACTGAGTATGACATCGTTATTTCTATTATTTGACACAGTGACCTAGTTTTTGAGCACATGTGACCTAGATATCATCAAGATAAAAAATTCTGACCAATTTTCATGAAGATCCATTGAAAAATATGGCCTCTAGAGAGGTCACAAGGTTTTTCTATTATTTGACCTAATGACCTAGTTTTTGAAGGCACGTGACCCACTTTTAAACTTGACCTAGATATCATCAAGATGAACATTCTCACCAATTTTCATGAAGATCTCGTGAAAAATATGGCCTCTAGAGAGGTCACAAGGTTTTTCTATTTTTCGACCTACTGACCTAGTTTTTGACCGCACATGACCCAGTTACGAATCTGACCTAGATATCATCAAGCTGAACATTCTCACCAATTTTCATGAAGATCCATTGAGAAATATGGCCTCTAGAGAGGTCACAAGGTTTTTCTATTTTTAGACCTACTGACCTAGTTTTTGACCCCACGTGACCCAGTTTCGAACTTGACCTAGATATCTTCAAGGTAAACATTCTGACCAATCTTCATGAAGATCCATTGAAAAATATCGCCTCTAGAGAGGTCACAAGGTTTTCCTATTTCTAGACCTACTGACCTAGTTTTTGACGGCACATGACCCAGTTTCGAACTTGACCTAGATATCATCAAGATGAACATTCTGACCAATTTTCATGAACATCCATTGAGAAATATGGCCACTAGAGAAGTCACAAGGTTTTTCTATTTTTAGATCTACTGACCTAGTTTTTGACCCCACATGACCCAGTTTCGAACTTGACCTAGATATCATCAAGGTGAACATTCTGACCAATATTCATGAAGATCTCATGAAAAATATGGCCTCTAGAGAGGTCATAAGGTTTTTCTATTTTTAGATCTACTGACCCAGTTTCGAACTTGACCTAGATATCATCAAGATGAACATTCTGACCAATTTTCATGAAGATGCATTGAGAAATATGGCCTCTAGAGAGGTCACAAGGTTTTTCTATTTTTAGACCTAATGACCTAGTTTTTGACCCCACGTGACCCAGTTTCGAACTTGACCTAGATATCATCAAGATAAACATTCTCACCAATATTCATGAAGATCTCATGAAAAATATGGCCTCTAGAGAGGTCACAAGGTTTTTCTATTTTTAGACCTACTGACCTAGTTTTTGACCCCACGTGACCCAGTTTCGAACTTGAACTAGATATCATCAAGGTGAACATTCTAACCAATTTTCATGAAGATCTTGTGAAATATATGGCCTCTAGAGAGGGCACAAGGTTTTCTATTTTTAGACCTACTGACCTAGTTTTTGATGGCACGTGACCCAGTTTCGAACTTGACCTAGATATCATCAAGATGAACATTCTGACAAACTTTCATAAAGATCCCATGAAAAATGTGACCTCTAGAGTGGTCACAAGCAAAAGTTTACGGACGGACGCACGGACGCACGACGGACGACGGACACCGCGCGATCACAAAAGCTCACCTTGTCACTTTGTGACAGGTGAGCTAAAAAATAGGAGGTAAAATCGTACCATATCGGCGAATTCACAAAACGAAAGTTGATTTTTGCTTTAAGTACGGCATTCTAAACCCTTATAAGCATTGGCGAGTTAAAGTCAGGAGAGCACGAATGGACTACTCCACCGGTCGGGCGAGCGGTTTTTACGTGGTAACTTTACCAAATTGAGAAATTACATCAGGCAAAATTACCTGGATTGACTGGAATTTACCCGCGAATCGTAAAAATATCAAAACGTCATGCTGGTAATTTTCCATTCCACAAGCACGTGCGCCCTATCGTAATGTCTAATTTACATCGCGGTTACTTTTGACACAATAAACGCGCCCTAGTGCATTCATTTTTTTAATATAATCGCTTTAAATTTTCAACACCGCTTGAGAACTAATACAGTTTGAATTCTATAACAATTTTAATAAGATATCGACAGGAATGTAGGCAAAATTTTTTAAAAACGATCAAATTTTCATATAATGTTTTGTAAAATTTCAAACAGCGCGATCTTGATTATTTATTTCTTTCTTAAAGTAAATATACGGTACACACTATGGTAATAAAATTCAGACTTTTGACCAGAAAGTACAAAAAACACAATTAAAAAATCTTAAATAATGAAAAAGCGGCAGCAATTTAAATACATGGAGTAAAACGATTTTTGGCAAACAGATTTCTGTTAGCGCGGCAGAATAGCTTACGTGACCTAATGAACGTAAATAGAAATGTGGTATAAAATAAAGCAGTATGATGTCGTTGCGGTTTTTAATAAGTTTTAATTGATTCTTTGTACATGTATGTTTTGACACAACACTTTGTTAGATATTCTTCTGAAACAATAATGTAAATTTCTTGAGGGCAAATAGGTCACAGAGGTAGGACATCCACTATCATCGTTCACGGTTTGACACATTTACATGTCAGTTTATTCGGGATATTGCACATTCGCTTTTAAAAAATTAAAGAAAAAACTTTTTTACTGATTTCTTCTCAACAATTAAAGGAATCGAGAATACGATCAGACAGTGATGTGTCACATGGCGCGAAAACATGACGTAATGCCATGACAATCTCGGGGAAACTATACCGCTTTGATCTCCGCTTCAGATGTCACGAATAACCGACACACTTCTTTAGCTCTTTGAGGGGTGTTAATTGAAAATGAAAACAAGGCCAATTACTTAGTTTATCATCAGAATAATTACCGATAATAATTGTTGATATTTTCTTTTTCACTTTCAACACGGATCAGGGGATTGATGATTATTGTGTCCATATTTTGGGTCACTTTTCAAAATAATTATTTTCGGGATAACAGATTGCTACAGTCTTCCATTTTTAATTATTTTAGAAATAAGTCCTGTTTCTTTGAGTCATATGAAGTTATGACGTCAACAACATCACAATTTATGTGATAGAATTGGAGGTCCACTAAAGTCTGAGCAGGTCTACTAGATTTTAGCAGTTGGTGGACCTGCTGGCAACTGCTGAAAAAAGTTCAGGTCGAGGCCTGCACTGTGACCTTGACCTTTAACATACTGACCTCAAAATCAATAGGGGTCATCTGCTGGTCATTACCAACCTCCCTATCAACTTTCATGATCCTAGGCCCAAGTGTTCTTGAGGTATCATCCGGAAACCGTTTTACTATTCAGGGTCACTGTGACCTTGACCTTTGACATACAGACCTCAAAATCAACAGGGGTCATCTGCTGGTGATGACCAACCTCCCTATCAACTTTCATGATCCTAGGCCCAAGCGTTCTTGAGTTATCATCCGGAAACGGTATGGTCTACATTCCGACCGACCGACCGACCGACCAACACCAACATCTGCAAAACAATATACCCCTCCTTCTTCGAAGGGGGGCATAATAAAAATGTCAGTTTCAGGTCATATATTGTAAACTAATATTTATCAAAATTCATGTTATTCTTATTAGGTTTTTCTTCTTTCATTTAATTTTTTATAACAGAACATTGCTATAACACTCTATATAAAAGTGTATCCAAAATGTACTGTCCGGATACTGGTACACTTTCGGAATGTCATCGGAAAGTAGTTTTTGCTCAGTTTACTTGGCCAGCTAAGCTAAATCAGAGATAGTTCCTCAAATAATGATGCTACTTATCATTAAAAACTGCATTGAAAGTCAGTTTTTTTAAGGAATTTTGGAAATATGCATTATGACATCGGGTGTAATTAGACTCGTGAACAGACATTCTAAACTTAGTTTTACTTTCAAAATTCATCAAAATTTGTGAAGCTTCTTGTTGAAATTACGGTATGATCACTAAGCAATGGTTTAATTTAAAGTTTGCATGAAAAAATCTTGCAGGGCACTTTTCACATGCTCGGTAATCAGCTGCTTACGATAATTTAATAATTGGCGCCTTTTCTGACAGTACACGGGATCAATACGCTTTATCAATTAACTTCAACACTTCATTGATTCTTGTTACCTATGTGCACTCGCCATGACGTAACTTGCTGATAAAAAAATCAGGAGGCATGTCTACAGGAAAAAGGGCGGGATTAAGCAGAAGATCAAAGGCAGGAGGGCATGACCGCGAGTGTTTATTTTGGAATACACGTGTCTATCGTGGAAATAGTTTTACTGAAGGAAATGAATGATAAGAGAAAGGATTATCAAAGGAAAATGCCTCCGGGTCCTGAAGGACGCACAGGCAAGTATCATGGCGGGTCCTTTGAGCGTCTTTTGAAAATCTCCCGGGTCCAGACCCGGGGTCCCGGGTCAAATGGAACCCCTGTATAATATTTAATATTTATTACTCGACATATTTTCATTTCCGGTAAAAATTGGCGAGCTTGATTAAATGTGATCGCCGTCACGTATAAGGAACATAGAATAGTTCGCAAGATTTAATCAAATCGGTACCTGAGCTGATATTCGATTAAACTGGAACAGCGCTAACTCGATTAAATATAAGGAACAAGAATCAAAACAAAATCGGAAACCTGAAAATTGAGATTACTGGAAAGTTGGTATTTTTTGGCAGATTTTTGGGAAATTTAAACCTCAAAATTGGGAAAATAAGCATACATGTGATAAGTTCAGAATCCCAAAACTGGAGGTTTGCCATTTTTCAGCTGGAGTTGGGGTCTCAAAACTGGAGGTTTTTTATCGACATAAATCAAGCGCGCGGACACAAAACTTAGAGACGAAATCCAACATTTTAGGCCACACAATAACACATAAGTCTACACCAGAAGAAACAATCCTCATAACTCTTGATTTGAACTTTGACAGAGTTATGCCACTTTTTAACTTTTATTTTTTGGTTAAAGTTTTATATAATGTCCAATATCTCTGTTACATTCAAAGCTATTGACTATTATGCCCCTTTTACTGGCAAAGCTTTAATTGCCCCTTTTACTGGCAAAGCTTTAATTCAAAGTCAATCACTGAGAAAAGTCGAGCAAGCTGTCTTACAAAAGCTCCCTCTTGTTCTTAGACTTTAAACTTTCTTAACAGATTAAATTTGTAGAAACAAAGTCTCAATTTAGGTCTGAAATGGTGGTGAACATGCATTAACATTATTCTACTTGAGGACTGAAAAAAGAACAAAGCTCTAAATTGGTCTGAACATAACTAATAAATTAAATTAAATTTAAGGTAAATTCTTTACCCCACCCACTTTCGTATAAAAAGATTGATCATAAATGATTTTGACATGAAAAACAGAAAACAGAAATGCATCAACATGTATTTACCCTTACCAAAATAATGTAGATTTATGTTATCAAATAAATGAGTGTGTGTTTTTTATCCAATTTTCAATGAAATAAGTCCGATTTTAGTTGCAAATTACTTTGGTAAACATTGGAAGAAAATGGCGTAACTGCATAAGGGGAAATAACATTGGTGTTCTAAAAACAGTAATGGGTTGGTCTTTCCAACAATTATTTATGTGATTTTATTACCGAATAATCAAAAATTCATTTCAGCTGGGAATTATTTCTTATGACTGGGAGTTTTTTGCTTCAAACTGGTAAAAAATGGAGCCTGATTGGCATTGAGAATGGGCCAATATTCGGCCCCGTGAGACAGGTGGAAAAGGCCCTGCTTGTTTAATCCCTTATCAAACAAACAATCATGTTATCAAAATTCACCTGTGAAAAACAACTCTTTCCTCCAGCTGAATGTGTGTCAAACATGTATAATACCAGCGATTTTTTTCCTTCTTTATGAAGTACCCTTAAAAGGACCTTTTCCCAATTGAAAAATGCAGTCTTTTTTCCCAATAAAATTCATCCAAAAATTCCCGAAATGACCAAATTAAGTTTGCATTTTGATGATTGCAGAAGGAAAACTTAGCTACATTGACATTCACCATGATTTAACCATTTAAACAGTTTGTTTGATGCTATTTACATGGAATTAAAGGAAGAAGCATTCTAAATGGTTATTAATTCAGTAGAAAAATTCCCAATATGAGTAAAAACCCCGCTATTTTTCCAAATTTATCCGGTACCGGACCTTTTCCCAAAAGGGCAAAAAAGATCACTGAATACACAATAGTCGGTGACACTTTGATTTACTGTGTAAACATGTTTGGCAGTCCTCGGTAATTATTAACCCAGCCATAATAGATTTTTTTTTGGCAAGATGAAAAAATCGGGATTTTGACCCTCCCGCGCGGGAGATCAGATGTATGAAATAAGCAAATTTCTGCAATTGGGATGGGGCTGAAATCTGGCCCCAAAATCGGCCTTAAAAAATCCCTGAATGGCTACTGGTAATAACCACAGTGTATTGGGAAACACCGTTACTAAGATTAGAGTATGATGTAATGGGGTACCTATCTTTTATTCATTGTCATACCATTGTGTTTGTTTTGGGTGTCAAAGTTACAGCCCGGACAAGAATTTACACAGTCGCACCACACAGACGGACAGTGCGATTTTAATATGCCCACCTTTGGGGTCATAAAAGTTGTAAATTTACAAATAATATGTATAAACACCTCTTCCTTCAAGGAATTTTTCAAAACTGACGATTACATATTCGCGAAAACACATGACAAATGGATATACTTTTATCGGTAAATGTATTTGGAGTATCTGAAAGCTGTTTATCATAGAACATATAAATTTACAACAATTTTCATGTTCAATATATGTCATTATGTGGTAACTGAAGGTCTTTACTCTTAATTTCATTTTTCCAGATTTTCCCGGCAAACAGGAACCATAGTTGTCTTTACCTCAAACATGAAGAGTATATTTCATAGGTATGAAACCACTAATTATTTCACAACCATACCAGGCATATAGACACTAAATAGGACATTGGCTGATTCAAATATTCTTCTGAGTTTTTTTTGCTCTGTAGATCTATTTTCCTAATTTCTTTGTATTTTTTTTGCTGAAATTACATGACAGATCTATGGTTGACATGAAGGTAGCAGTTTCATAATGAAATGATAACATGGCAGAATTTGTCATGGAAACTTAGATCATACACCACCACTACAATTTGGGGTCATATTTTTTAGTTGATTTTGCAGTTTGTGTGCTTGACTGAAAATAATTTTCTTTCATCAAACATGACCGCCACTTTATTTTGGTTTCTAAGCAGCACAGACAATATTCATCAAGAAAATGTAAGGTACAGACATTTAAAAGGGGTTCTTATGTGTGCTGTGGCCATTGGAAATAGGTCAACTTTATATAGAATAAAGAAGAAAAGCAATTTCTTTGTTGTTACCATCATTCATAACTTTGACATGTCCAAAACATCGTGGAATGATACTAATTTCACTTGGGTAGTGATTATATTTTACTCGGACTTTATCATAGACTATCTGTGTAAAATCTCAGTCTTTAACTAATATCAAAGTATTAAATCCATATAATATTTAAATGAAACTTTTAAGTTTTGTTGACTGATTTGTCTTGGCATTTGATTTCTGAAATAGTTTGATATTTATTTCTAAAGTCACTATGTGTTCATTGTAAAAAAACTTAGTTTTACCAAAGTGGAAACTGGCAGGTACTTGAAAATGCAGCTCTCTAATTGGTCATTTAGAGTCCCTGATGTCATGATAATGTTATGAATAGCGCATTGCAATAGATCTCAGCTGCATTACCTCTGGAGATGTTTACTTACTCTCAGTATCATTTCTTGCTGAAATAAATATGATAGATCTATAGATATTTTGTCAGATTTTTCATCTTAAAAAACAAGGATAAATATCAAACAGGAAAAATCACGTTCCAAAAACGCAGTCTCCTCAAACGTTAACCCAGCATACGGAGACGCACACGACCAACACACACACACATTCTCACACAAAGCAAACACACCAACACACACAAAGAAAAACGTACACACTAGGACAAAACGAACAAATAAAGGAACAAACGCTAACCCAGCATGTGGACGCGCACATGACCAACACACACACACTCTCACACAAAGCAAACACACCAACACACACAATACAAAGCAAACACACTAGGACAAAACGAACAAATAAAGGAACAAACGCTAACCCAGCATGCGGACGTGCACATGACCAACACACACACACACACACACACACTCTCACACAAAGCAAACACACCAACACACACAATACAAAGCAAACACACTAGAACAAAACGAACAAATAAAGGAACAAACGTTAACCCAGCATGCGGACGCGCACATGAGTAACACACACACACACACACACGCGCGCGCGCGCGCACACACACACACACACACACACACACACACACACACACTAGATTAATGTAATATGCCTCATAATCATGACAATATGCATGTTTTAGTGTTGTTATATTTTCTGGTCCTTTGGGATCCTGGAGTCCATTCAACATATGTGTAATAGAGTTCCGCTTAAGCCGGTGCTAGGGGGGCGTAAGAGGTGTTGCACATTTCATCATCTCTCATGAACAGACTCAATCAAACCGAGCCTGCTTTTATATTAATATTCTTCTTGTCAGTCACAAACACCTGCCAGAATGTAAAATTAAATCAAATTGCAGTGCATATATATGTTCGTATTTTCGGGAACAGGTACGATACGGCTGCAATTATTTTCCTAAGTCGTGCAAATAAAAATTATTTAGGCCTTACGTAAATATTATAAAAGGATCGTATCTTTTTCTATGGAAAATAAATAAGATAAAATTAAACCTCTTCTGTTGATTTCATGCAATATCTGAAGTACTATTTTTATAGGTTATTTATAGTTTCTTTTGGTCACGTGATAAAGAATTATTTTGGTCATGTGATCAAAGCAATCATGTCATTTTCATACGCTTTGGTTTTGTTATAAAATATAGATAACGGTAAATATATACTTAAGCAATGCATTTTTTGATAAAGTTGAAACTCATAAGCTTTCTGAAAGTTAAACAGACTTGAATTACGTTATTGAGTTAATTTGTGGTATGGTAAATCTGTGGGCACGCTTCGCTGCCAACAAAAATAAATTGTTTCCATATATAATGAATGGGTCTATAGAAAAGGGAATGAACAAGTAGAGTGACGTCACACCAGCCTTATAAAGAACCGCATACTTAGTTTGAATATGTAATTAGCGGCGCCTTTATAAACGTTTGCTTTTACTTTTAGATATTTTTCTTAAAAAAAAACACGATAATAAAATGGTTGAAAAAAGTTTTTGTTGAAACAGATGAGTTTAATACTCTTTAAACAAATCCGTGGTAAAATTGATATACATGACGGATCTATTTGAATTGCGCATGAAATGATTTATGTTGTCAGTCTCAGTACACGGTTGATCTTTGTGACTTTCGGTTTGTGGTAATAATAGTTTGGCGAATGAGTTCGCCAGCCTAAAAATAGAAACATTCAACTATAATATCAGTCTGTGTTGAAATAATGTACATATATCTAATTGAGTCTAATTTCTTAAAATGTACAGATCCAGTCGTTTTGATTGTATTGGTCCATTTACAACTGATTATTTTATTTATATGAATTAATTATAATTTATAAATAGAAACATACACGGGTAAAAATAATATGCTAAGCATTAGAGCAGTAATTGTATTTATCAATATGTATGTAATATCAATTAAGTATTTGTAGTACTATCTAACTGAGTGAAACGTTGGTACGTACACACAGACCATTGTCAGATACTGCAAGGAAGTCCGGCGCGCTCGATTCTTTTGAAGTAATGGATTAACAGCATTTTAAAACCTAAATCTGACATACATGCCATGAATAATTGACAACTGATGTATAAACCAATCAAACTTTCAACTTCTAACTTTTGCTGACTTATTTCATAATCGTTTATCAAAAATCACAGATGTCTTTAAATGCCTTATATGGAGCAATCATTATATCTCCTACTGATAGATCACTTGACTTAACTCTACTTTGTCATCATTGTTTCCTCCAGTCTTGTCAATTATAAACAGTTTTAAGGTCGATTCAGCCTATATTCGCTTTAACTGTTATTCGTATTAACTGATTAACTGTAAATTAAAACATCTCCTTAAGCCTGTTTTTGCGAATGAGGCTAAAATTAGGAATTCTAATACTGATCTAAATACTATCTGATACTATCTACCAAACAATCCTTAAATTCATGCAGGTCTCCGTTGAACACCTCTCACTTCCAAGAAAACTTAATCTGCGACTGGTTTTGATGCAAATACGAATATTTAATTCGAGACTATTTTGTCGGTTACTTTGTCGGTTACCAGGCTCTCTCAGTGGTAGATTATTATCTTGCATACCGCTATTTACCAAATTATACGATAAATAAAGCAAAATGAAATATTTTCGTTATAGCACTCTTTCTTACAGGAACATGTCTGTATTGTTATAAGCATTGCAGAAAGCTCTCTCTCTCCCTCCCTCCCTCCCTCTCTCTCTCTCTCTCTCTCTCTCTCTCTCTCTCTCTCTCTCTCTCTCTCTCAACCTCTCAAACACACACACACACATACACACGCACGCACGCACGCACACACACGCACGCATATTATGAAAACATGTTGGCGTCGTCGGTCTCACGGAAACTTTCGAAACCAAGAACATGAGCTCCCTCTGGTTTGAAAACATGATTCCTGCATACATTCTGCTATGTTGTTTGATGCCATAAGACATAGTGCGTGTTTGTAGAACTGATTAAATAAAAAGGAACATCGTTAATCGTTTAAAGTCTCTATATTACAAGTTAAAGCATAGCAAAAGTTCCTTCTATGTCACATCTAGATAAATATATAATGATCATTTTGTAAAATTTGGTTGCAATGTCTGTTTTAAATATTGATCATCAGTGTGTGGAACCCTAGGATTGGACGCAATTACAAGACCATTCTACCTTACTGACATTCCGTATCCCCCGTGGAAGCACCCCTGGGGCGTAACATTTTGCACCAAGGAGGCATTTATTTCTGCACTAAAATACAAATAAGACCTATTTTTTCTATTGCCTGGAAAAATATCAAGTCCGCTATTTCCACAGTATTACGCTAATATAAGTTGTTAAATCCAACAACAAAGTAAATCCGTTACCACTTTCAGTTGAGTAAAAACGGCAATTCAGAAACACCGGCTGTACACATTAACCCGACTTAAACTCACACGTGTTATTGGAAAATCGTACACGCGTGTAGAATTTTTCAGAAGTATTTAGAGATGGTAGCAGGCTATGACAGTACGGACATTAAAGTAAATAGTGCATATTTTACGGACTTTGGAGAGTTTTTTCTAACATGTTAAACGGATATTTTACGGAAATGTTTGATTTTAATCAGTTAATTTTTGCCTGACTTCTTGAAAGTGAAATGTTCACCACTTCGATATATGATGGGATACTAATGTACTAGTCATTTGATGGGCTAACAGTCTACGATCTCGCACACAACAAACTAAGTGGTCATTGGTCAAGTAATTAGTGGCTGTAATTTAGTAGTATCTGTCCTAAATCTCGTGAATTTGACAACCTGGCATTCGATTCATGAATTTGCTGCACACAATGAGAGGGTCGCAATTGGGTTTGTATTCACATATTTAAACATACATTCGATAGTAACGACGTATGTTAAACTTTGTGACGAATGAGATGTTTGGCCGGTTTCAACAACTCACTTTTCCGTCCTCGGGTTTAGTAAAGTGTAACCCACAGAGCGCGTTCAGCAAGAATAATTTTAACGTCAGAGGTTATTTCTAAGGCCACAGTTTGATTGGCCAGCTTGTAATGACAACAGTTTCGAGGTTAGTTGCTCAGTCAAATGCGATTTACCGACTCTAAGTGTTAACAACAACACTTAAAGGAGGACCAATAATTGCAAAGCAATCAGACAAATCTGATCGAATAAAAAAAGCTAAAATCACTGCAATACAAACGAATTGAGCGTCGAACACTTGGCATTGCGATGATGTAAAGTTCACTCGAGTGCAAGATGAATGTATAGTACAAAATATAGTATTTCAAAAATATAACATTATGATTATCTTGTCAGAGAGTGACATCGATATGTAACTAAGCAATATGCAAATTTTCCATAGTTCCATGTGTATTAATTCTGGTACTCAGCGCAAGGATGTTTTCCAAGAGCAAAGCTCTCATTTTTCAGTTTTCTAGTAAAGAGAGCATTGACGATAAAAAAAATGCATTTTAAAACATGCATACCGAAATTACAAAAAGGAAAAATGTTGTATGACTTCAATCTATGCCCAGTTCGTTTTCAAGAGCTCAAATATATTGGCTAACATTTGGCAGGGCGGAGGAGACAACTCTTGTGACTGATATTTGCATCAGGCTGTCTGCTTATTTTCCTGTATGGTGTCAATTTCTGGATTGTTTAATTTTTAGCGCGTGCCACTACCTGTCTCAGGTATTCTTAACGCTGTCAAAGATTCTACTCTGTTTTACTCTTGAGACAATCAAGCAGAAAAAAACGTTTTCTTTCTGCATTCAATAGCATCTTATTAATGCAGTGTAAATTTTGCTTTCTGTATGTTTCATATAATAGATGAGTTTTTGATTAAGTTTCGGTTCTTTTTGTTGAAGCTTTCTTCAGTAAAACCGTCGTTTACACATAAAAATCAATATTTGACCCGTTTCGAAATAACCATTGTAAGTTCTTTTACTCGATAAGAGTAAAACTGAAATGAAGACTTTCCCACTTTGTTTGTATACTCTTACGGAGGTACAGACAGTTGTCTTGCTTTGCCTGGTCGGTTCTATATAATTACATCGATTTACTCTATACACTGTATTGACATGAGCACTTAGACCAGAAATCTAGTCAACAGGTACAGGAGTTTTGAGAATACATCTTAATTCAATACTCGAATACTAACAACGTAATAATATAAGACGGAATGATGGCCTGTTGTCAATGTTTCTTAATGTAAACGTTTAAAGTGTACAGCGTTTCACAGCAAACCTCAATCCTGGTAAAAACAGCCATCGTCTTTTCATAAACTTCCACAATATACTATATGAATAAATGATAAAATCTGTGAAAAGATCCTTTGGAAGTATAGAACGAAATCAAGCAACATAATAGCATTCTCGGTTTGAAAGTCTATTCATTAGAGGTAACGAAATCGATGTAGATCATTGCAGAGTTGGAGCGGTCTTCTGCGCATGCCCGGAAGTGTTTATCAATTAAAGCTCTCGTCAAAAATACGCAAATTATTGTATGTTCGCACGCATTTAGTGTATAATATGTATAATATACTGACTAAAGTTATGGTTAGTATCACCATGGTTACAGAAAAAATATACATTTAAGGTACTTTTAGTTCAATTGCTTAAATCCGGTATATACCGGAGTCTGTAATTTATACCGGCGCTCCAGGTCTGCACTGAGTCACAGTCGTAACGAAATATGCAACACCCCTACGCCCCTTGTCCCCACTTACGTGGAATTCTATTACAGTAAAAATGAATCCATGATCGCAATGGGTCAGAAAAATATAACAACACTGAGTCCCAGCACATGGAAACTTTTTATAACCGCCAGGCGGCACGTAAAGAATGTTGCTATGAAAGGTAATAAAATCTGTGAAAAGATCCTTTGAAAGCAAAGAATGAAACCAAGCATCAAAATAGCAGACTCGGTTTGATTAGTCGCCGGTAGAAACCGGCGACTATATTTGATACGCTTTAGGCTGATCACTACCAAATAGAATGTAAGCCTCCGCAGGTCTAGTCACAAGTAGTCCAAATATAAATAGTACTAATCTTTTTTCCTTTCCTAGTGCATTTTCTCGGCAGCAACGTGCTTACTTTTACCCTACCGCGTTTCAGTATGTATCACTTTGCATTCTAATGAAATCGGCATGTTCCTATCGCATGCTAGATAAAAATGGCGGCGTAAGAATTTAATGTCACGAAAAGAGAAATTGAAAGAAGCGAAAAGTAGTAAATTCAGCGGGCTGTATTTAACGAACTGTAGTTTTCTTATATAAAAGTTAACACCCCCTTTTCTTTTTGTTTTTCTAAAGTAGCGATCTAGTTCTTTATGGGAATATAAGTCTCTGAAAATCTGATATGCTAGAAAATGTCGAAACACCGTTATGAAGTGAGTGGATTTTATATGAAATAAAGAACAGCTGGATTTAGTGGTGTTCAGCCTATAAGGGACAATACATGTTATTTTCTGAAACCACTCGAAAATGAATGGAAATGCCATTAATCTATTCTTTATGATGTAAAACGGTAACAAATGGCTGAAAACGCTTAATTTCTTGTGTTTTTGGAATTTAGATCGAATTTTCCACCAGGTGGCACTATTTTGGTTCGTTTTAGGACTTAGTAAATGTCTTTTCTCGCATTTTAGCACTTCAGTTGTCTAAATAATATTGAAATTAGCATGTTTCTGAATGAAAATGACAAACATCGTAACGATTAAATGGATGTTAAATGTAAATTCCACGAATAAGGTAAAATTAATTGAAATATTGCTTGCACTTGGCTAAATTTTGCATATTTTTGGGGATGGGGGTGACCTGTAATGAATTGTCATTTCTCTATATTTTCTCAATATTTTGCACCAAAACAAAGGAGAATCATTGTGAAATAGGTGTACTTTGAGAATGAATGCAAATTCATGGAAAAATCAAACAAAAATGTTCTCTTATAGGCTGATCACTACCAAATAGAATGTAAGCCTCCGCAGGTCTAGTCACAAGTAGTCCAAATATAAATAGTACTAATCTTTTTTCCTTTCCTAGTGCATTTTCTCGGCAGCAACGTGCTTACTTTTACCCTACCGCGTTTCAGTATGTATCACTTTGCATTCTAATGAAATCGGCATGTTCCTATCGCATGCTAGATAAAAATGGCGGCGTAAGAATTTAATGTCACGAAAAGAGAAATTGAAAGAAGCGAAAAGTAGTAAATTCAGCGGGTTGTATTTAACGAACTGTAGTTTTCTTATATAAAAGTTAACACCCCCTTTTCTTTTTGTTTTTCTAAAGTAGCGATCTAGTTCTTTATGGGAATATAAGTCTCTGAAAATCTGATATGCTAGAAAATGTCGAAACACCGTTATGAAGTGAGTGGATTTTATATGAAATAAAGAACAGCTGGATTTAGTGGTGTTCAGCCTTTAGGATTTTGCCACTGGTATAGAGAAGTTATTAAACTATGATGTTACAATGAAAAAAATGATTTTGTAAATAAAACAAATATAAGGCAGTTATTGAAATGCTTACATAAAGGAATTAGGAGCTGAAAACTGCATAAGATTTTTATTATTTCAAAAGATAGCACTTTTAGGAAAATAGGAATAATGTATAAAGAACTTATCCCTATAAATAAATTAACGACTGCTAGAGATTTCCAGCGAGCAATGATTGGCTGAGTCTTTATCTGTGTCTACGTCACGCTGCGTATATTTAGAATATACTACTGCATCTACATAAGCGCATGTAAGACAAGGGAAGTAACACAGTGTAAAGGGCATAATTTGTGACTGTCTCTTGTCTGTAGGAATAAGGTCAGTAATTCGGTCGAAAATGTGCTTCCGTGGTGTAGTCGAAAGAAGTCCATAGTAAATATATCGTACTTTTCCCAATTCTAGCGCAAATTCGTGTAGAACGAGTGCTTTAATTACACTTTTGCACTGCTAGAATACATTCTGCATGAAATGAGACGGTTTTCATGTTTATACACCCCACGTGGCAAGTTTTGCAGCTCGAAACCGAAAGTGGGGATTTATTAAACGGACAAGAGCAAATATGCGCCATTTTTAGAGTAGCAGACCAAAACTGGCTGGCATTTCACTAGGAACTATTCAACCCCCTATTTTCTTTTCATTTTTGTCGTTCATTTATGATAGAACTTTCATGAAAAAAGGTGTAGGAAAATGTGATGTTCTATAAAGATACGTAAAGACGACCTGAGGTTGTCGTTTTTTATATGAGACAAATTACTAACCTTCAACCTGTAAGAACAGTCATTAAATTTCGTGATTCTTTTTTACTTTATTATTTAACTATGGGCCTTTCATTAGAAGATATATAATATAATTTGTTGAAATGTTTCGGTTACAAGGAATCTTTCGCATTCATTGTTTGAAAATGTAAAAAAATATTTGGCGTTGTAGAATTCCGTTCGTATTCGTGAGGATGCTGGCGCCTGGGTTTCATTAAGATTAAGATGGTAAGACGGTAACGGTTTGGGGGTAACTTTCATCAAGGACGCGACGTGTTTCAGCTTATAAACGGCATGCAATGCACCGCAATAGCAGTTATAGCTTTATTAGCCTTTTTTCCAATACAATCTTAAATATTAGCCGACAGCTCTCCGGCGACATGATGCTCTGCATCAAAATTTTACTTGTTGAGTCTGTTCAACCACAGTGATAGAGTATATGTATAAAAAACTCGGTTGTAGTTGCTACGGTTGATATTTATTAAATGAAAATGGCAACAGTAAGTAAAAACAGACGTTAAAACTACTGTCAGTATTCACGTTGTCCAGCAATCTCGGTAGTCGGTATTCGTTTGTAGTTATCTAATCTGGCTTCTGCTGCAATATACGGCATGTATTGTAGATATAAAAATAGTTACGTATTTACTTATGCAAACAGTAACACCTGCTTGTCAATTTGACATTTTGTTTGAAGCAATAATGTCCTACCTACATTGCAAAATGCTGAGGGATATGTTACTGTTATCGAGTTTGCAAAATTTTTTTTTTCGGTAAACATTTTTGTCAATAATGTTAACACCTTTTTCAATTATGCAAATCAAGAGGCAGAAGTATACCCTGCTTGTGATCGCAGTTTATATTTACTTTTCCAGTAAAGGTCTATCTTTGACTGCAAACAAATAAATACGTTGGAAGTACACGAAAGATATTTACTTATGCCAGTGGTTGTATTTGCATACAGACGCAGGTATAACAATGATCTGAAAATTACATTTATTAATCTGATCCATTTTGAAATATTCTGCATGTTTGTAAAATAATATTTGATACGGGTACTTTGCAGAAATTTAAGATTCCAAATTCTACACTGTATATAAAGTAAAGCTTGTTCGCGGAACAGCAACAATAATGATTATGTGTATGCGCTATGCAGCTACAATACACACACATGATAGACTGTATTTTAGTAATTATGTACAATAGATTATTTACTTATTTACAATGTGAAAGAAATCAGATAATTTCGTAAACGTATGTACAAAAATAGTATATCTTGATGTATCAAAGATATGGAAATGGCGCATTGAACAAACTTTGGAACTGTTCCAGACTTACTCATTTAGAATTTGCTGTTTAAAACCTTCTATAGCATTTGATCAGAAATTTACAAAGGTGAAAGTTACTTTAAGTATTTCTCGAAATGTCTTTAACGTTTAGGAAGAAAAAAATATGTTACACCAACTTTGAATTGCGTTAAGCAAAAACAGTGAATAGACATTACCAAGCGTTTGAGAATTTAATAGGCGGCCCCACCGCCTCCACCACTAATTCCTCCACCGCCAAGTCCTCCACCGAGTCCTCCACCGCTAAACAAGACTTGGATAAGCAGGATGAATACAAATACTGAAATCAAATCAATTAATGATATGATAACAAACATTTTGCATTCAATTTCATCTGTACTCCAACTGCATTCATCACAGAAAGAAAATTTGAAAGACTGAAAGTAATTTAACAAGAACTTCAAGTAAATAGGTTAAATATATATTATACTGTTTCGCAGCGATTGTGATCATGTTTTTCATAAAATGCAGACTATATAAGAATAACATATACTCACAGAAGATGATCATTTCAAAAAGACCGCCAAATCCACCACCCGAGCCTCCGAAACCAAAACTACTCCCACCGCCGCCGAAACCACCGCCGAAACCACCGCCGTAACCGCCGACGCCTGAAAGGAGAAATTTATTAGTTGATAATATATATTTCAACACATTTCTCATGTACATCTTCATTTGTATGACTGTATCATAATCGTCGTCATGTCAATTTCAGAACGATTATTAAATGTTTAAGTTGTAGGATGGTAGGGCTATTTAGCATAGAAATGGTATAGTAGTGCTTTTTGTCTGTAAAACGGTGTTTTAAAACCTTGCTACGGAACTACCAAAATTCACATTAAGAGCACAACAGTGTTTTTATCAGTAAAACTTTGCAACGGAACTACCAAAATTCACATTAAGACCGGTGCATAATTCTATACTAATACTAATAACTGGATATATTTCAACAATTGTTTAATTCAATGAAAACTTATAATGTCCAATTGGTATGAGCTTCCATAAAATTCCAGAATAATACTCTGTCTAATATATGGATTTGCGTTATGTCAGTTTTAAGCAGATTACGAGTTTTTAGCGGCATTCTTATTTGAGCGGTTTTTCCTGGAGTTCTCACGCACATAATGTATATAAACGGGCTGACGGATTCGAGATTTACAGTACATTGTATCTTCTTCTGTTGAAGTCGGCGGATCTTTGACCTACAACGTGTTACCACACGTCCGTGTCTGACGTGTGGAAAGCAGCTGATTGGCGTATGTGCTCCTACATATAAGTGTTTGGCCGTTCGAATAAACAATCGAAATTGTTCTGCCGTCAAATTGTCAAAGGCCGTCTCGTCCGAGTCAGAGACGATGACGGAAATGATTGACCAGTCAAAACATATTCCATTAAACTTATAACTGTCGCAGCTTGTTTCCGCTTAATTTCTCAGATAAATGTAAAAAAAAAAAAAATAACAAATGCTGTGCGTTCTCTTTAATGTTACACGAAAATGGTAAATTGCAGTAAAAGTACTACCTAGATTTACATCCTATCTATGTATGATAGTAGATGTTTCATCCGACTATTATTCATTCTTGATCGATATGCAATGCACTGCACAAAGTTCAGGACGATTCAGATGCATTGCTAACTGAAATCGCGGAGTGCTAGTACCATTTGTAACTTAGAATGTGACTTATGTCTGTGATCCCCTTTCATGTCAGGAATGTTTTGTTTACACAAGTTAAGCATTGTTAAATCAAATGATGTTTAATAATATAATAAATCACAAAGCCAATTAATTATTTGATAGAAATTCAAAATTAGGGTTTTGTCTTATGAGTCAGGTGCTAAGGTATTGTCAAATAGTGTCGACGTCTTTTTTCAATTCAGCGTCTCGTTCGCACCTTTTAAGCGATTTTATTTCTCTCTCAAGAACCGATAAAATGTCAAGGGACAAACTTATTGACATATCAGAATTTTGCAAGATATTATAATAAACTACCAAAACTATGGTGAACCGTTGTAACGATTTTCAAATAACGGAGAAAATCAACGTTGTTCAATCTTTTACCAATATTGAACCACTTATTTTCTTTCACTTCATCATCTTTCAATGCCAAATGTACATTCTATGTCAAACTTGGTGGAAAACAAACAATTTGAAAAAAAATAATACAGATGCGATGTCATATGCATACCAAAAGCCGTGTTTCCTTTTTCTTTCGTCTAAATGTAATATATCTTAAGTTCGAAAATAATTTCCAGATAGGTAAACTTTTCCAGAAAAAAAACCGCTTACATCCGTATGGTAAGTGCATGACATTCTTTCTGCATTTAAAGCTATATTGAACTATAGTAATTAGTTGCTAACCTCGAAGGAAGCAAAATGAGCACTCACGTATCAGTACTTTGCAACATTATTAAAACCAATTAAGAACCTTTAGTTACAAGTTATAACAAATACAACTGACCGTATTGTTTACCATAATACATCGGCATCATATAGTTCGCTGAGACCAATGAGGCTACGCTCAGCACGGCAATCGCTCCTACAAGCAGTAACTTCATTCTTGATGGCGACTTCTGAAACAAGCAAGCGTTCGTTTCAATGCAAAACTATTATAACTGTATATAAATAAAGAACAATATACAACAGTTTCACGCTGATGACACAATTTGCACTTATGTTGCTTTTTATGGTAGTTATAAACATGTTGTAATTTAATGATCTGATTGTGATTTATTTTGACAAAGTATCTTTTTAAGTAGTACGTTCCTGGTACATGTTACTATTTGTTTAAATTCAGTTAAATATATCTCTTTTACATGCATATTTATAGTGTAGTTTAAATATAATTTTAGTCAGAAGAATATGCAAAAGTTTTAAAAACTCACAATAGTAACTCCACTGAATACATTTTTCAGATGCTGAGTATTTATAGCGCAATTAGAGGAAAAAGTAATTTAAAAACAGCTAATATTGGTTTTGCATCCTTGCCACAAAAAATAACTTTCCCATTTCCTTAGTAGAGGAAATACTTTTTGCGGCTCAGTAAAACCACAGGTTGAACTTTTAAATTTATAGCTATCTATATATAGCTAATAGTGGTTTTGTAGCATTTTGTTGCGAAACCTTTAACATTGAAGATCATGTCAATCGCAAATGTCGTAAAAATTACCTACGAATTAAGAACATCCTAAAATATTTAACAAAATCAGCTACTGAAATTTTAATTTTGTCTCTAGTTATTTCCAGTCTGGATTACTGCAATGTCATACTGTATGGTTTAGCAAATTGTGGGGTGCATAAAATGTAACGTATTCAAAACATATGTGCAAAACTTGTCCTTAACAGGAGGAAATTTGACAGTTCCAAACAAACATAGTATGATTTACATTGGTTGCCGGTGACAGCAATGATTGAGTTTAAGATACTTTTATGTATAGCTGTCAGATTGGCAGAGCACCTGTGTATTTAACAGAATTGCTTACATAGTATATTCCTAGTAGACAAAGTTTAAGATCGTCAGAAAATTCTTAATGTCGTTGTGTTGTTCCATACAAGTGCAAAATATTTAATGATAGAAGTTACTGTATTATTTGTCCAAAGCTGTAATAATTGTTTTATATGCGTTAACAGCAGGTGATAGATTTTAATTTTTGTAAAAGATTTTATATTTCAGCATTTATATTTTCAATGTTTCTTACATTAAATATACTTGTTGGTACAGTCTCTATGGTTAGGGTAGTGTGTAGTATTTCGTTGTTGTTGTTGTTTTTTTAAATAAAAAATGATGGCACCATAAATGATGGAACCTCTATATGCAGCCCGTCTAGGCGTACAATGTAAGGCTTTTTGCACTGGTAATCGGCAATAGGAGTAAAATAGCCTAAGGGGGAAGGGTGCGGTCATGACTGTTTGTTTAAATAAAGGTTATCATTATTATTATTATTATTATTTACAACGCCATTGAATATGTTTTTGTATAGAAATAGGCGTTTGATCAAATTAATCAGTTTCAGTTTCAGTTTTGATAAGAATAGCCTCCATTTTTAAGTATGAACCAAAATGCGTGGTCATAATTTAATAAAATCATCTAGAAGTAACTACTGGGCTTTAATATAGCACAGTAATTGTATGTTTCATATTTAACTTATACTATCAACAGAAGTGTCAAACATTAAGCAAGGTACTAGGGAGGTGTATGGTTCTTGTCTTAGTAGTTCCATGTACAATATTATGAGGTTATTTAACAGTGTTGAGTACAATACTGAATTCTATTGGCCGAGTCCAAATATAGGTTATTACTGCTGTGTACGAGTCCAATCGAATTCAGTATTGTACTCAACACTGTTAAATTACCATAAAAATAGATGTAGAAAACATTACTTTATACATTTTTAACTCGCAAACAACAACACACATTAATTTAAAATACGTTCTTCTCTGATAACACATATGTTCTGTACATTTAGATCTACTCTCGGCGCAAAAAATTTCGAAAACAACTTTTCGTGAAATTTTGAACCGAAACCATGATAACTGGATAGGAAACGTTCTAACTAAGAAATTGAGTGCTTATACTAATATGTTTCATTCAAAAATAAGAAAGTTATCGCATTTTTTTTAAATACTGCTGTCGCTATATGCAAGGGAAGTAATTCCAAATCTCCTTATAAGGAATCGGAAGAGTTGTCCCGTCCAACATGAAAAAGATATGGATTTTTGGGACTGGAGTCCAATATGAAAAAATATGGAGTTTGTTGATTGTAGATTTCGGATTTTACTATATATACTTAAGAAAATGTGACACGCAGTACAATACTGGTTTCTATTGTATTGTCACGTGACAGAAAGAAAAGCTTCCAATTGGTTAAAAATATATAGGTGTGAAATAATACATGTTATGAAAATGTACCAAATTAAAGTCAAGGTTTTTAATGTAATATTCAAGAAAAGTAGATATCAACACATCGGTTAAACAATAAATAAAATGTTAGGTTACTAATGGAACAATAACTACAACCTTTATCCGCCACGGAATTGTGGGTGATGACCATGTGTGCCAGGTCGGAGTATTATTATTATTATTATTATTATTGTCATTATTATTGTTATTATTATTATTATTATTATTATTATTATTGTTATTATACCAGATTTATATAGCGCCCTTTTCATGATAAGCACGTTCAAAGGCGCTTTACATATAGCAAAAGTAGTAAATAGCTTAAATAACACTCTAAGCAAGAAAGGCATGATTTAAACGTGCAAAATAGTCCAATACTTTTCACAAAATACAAATGAATCTTAGTTTTGAGCCTACTTTAAACTCATAAATCGACGATGACCAAAATTTCCCGACTTGATTTTAATTCACAGCTTTTCGAGCAAATTGAACATTAACCTTGCATTTCTTAAAATATTTAACATAATTTAGCCACGCCATGAGAAAATCAACATAGTGCATTTGCGACCAGCATGGATCCAGACCAGTCTGCGCATCCGTGCAGTCTGGTCAGGATCCATGCTGTTCGCTTTCAAAGCCTGTTGCAATTAGAGAAACCGTTAGCGAACAGCATGGATCCTGACAAGACTGCGCGGATGCGCAGGCTGGTCTGGATCCATGCTGGTCGCAAATGCACTATGTTGGTTCTCTCATGGTGCGGCTCAGTTATGCTATTATAAGATTTACACAAGTTAAAAAATCATGCAACCATGTTTAGTTCATTTTGATATCATTTGAAATGGGTCTGCAACATACTGTGGTACTTTGCATTTGGTGCATCTTTAATAGGATTAAGACCAGAATTTTGTTGTTTGTATAGTATACAATATTTAGTTAAATCATATTTTATTGCATATCTTCATTACATACATAATATACACATATCTAATATAAACGTATGAAAATAGCAAATGGCCTGGACTTTAAGTTATACTAACATTATAAGCAGCCCTTCACACTGCGTCTAATAATTTGTAGATTAAACAAATGGCGGTTTTCATAATTTAAAGAAACAAAGAAAAACACCTAGAAAAATGTTTCAATGACACAAACGAAAAGAAAAGAAATAAATGGAAACAAAAGTGAAAAAAAACTATGACTACACAAAAACTATGGTTGTACTTCTGTTACAATGCCACCGACCGACCCGCCACCAACCCAAGATGCCCGACCCCTTGTTGAACTAGATACTACATGTATTCTGTGACCAGGAAGCGATATAATTATACTCGTTAATTGAATCGGCCTGTATTTTTTATGTATACATGTACGTCATTAAAGATCTTTTCATTTTGTGAGTCAGTCAAATTATCCACACCAAAAAGAAGTGTACGTGGGCTTAATGGATGGAAAGAGCGAGTACTTTGAAAACGTTGTAGTCTTGCATTTCGGAACCGGGTACATTTGAAAAAGAAATGTTCTGTATCTTCAATTCCATCTCCACATGTGCAAATAGGATCATCTCTGAGATGGTTTGTAAAAAGGTCAAAATTTAAGTTGCTGCACCTATTTCTCATGCGTGCGTGATCGACTGAATGTAATCTTTCTCCGTATAAAAAGTATTTAGGTACATTTGGTGGTTTTAACATATTTTAAACTGGGATTTGAAAGAAGCTATCATCGGTGATTCACGGATACTATTATCGAGTTCATTCCATAGATTCAGTGCTGACGGGACGATAGGTTTAGAGTACATTTCAGTATGTGTTGATAGCGTGACAAAGTCAGAATTGTTTCCTAAGTTATATGGAGTCGAATCTTCAACGGAATTGGGAAAAAATTCCCTCAGGTATTCTGGCAAAAGGCCATGCTTATATTTGTAAATCGGATTCAGTTGTTGAATTTTTCTACGATCTGATAAGGAGACCCGACCTATTTTTTGTGTAAGACGTTCTATTGATACGGAACGCGTGAGACCAGTCACTATTCTTGCAGCTTCATATTGGATGTTGTCCAGCGAGTTTTTTTCATATTCCATGCAACTGTCCCAAACAACTGATGCATATTCAGTAAGAGGTCTAAAGTAAGCTATATAAATTTGATCAAGTGTAACGCGTTTCAGCTTGTATTTTAATTGACGCATAGATCCGAGCACTTTCGATGCTGATGTCAAAATATTATTGATATGATCATGCCATTTGCCATCTTGGCTGAAAGTAATTCCTAAATGTTTATGATGGTCGACAAAACTAAACGGTGTATTTTCAAAAATAAGGAATGGTTTCATGGAATCAGATAGCGTGAAGAACATCACTTCTGTTTTAGCTGGGTAAAACTTAATCAGCCATTGCTTTGCCCAGAAAGAAATTATTGGAGGTCAGAATTTAACATTTCTTCCATGAGAGGAATGTCGTTGGCAGAAACTGCAAGGGAGCTGTCGTCGGCAAATAGACGATATACAATATCGAAACATGAAACATTTAATTGGTTTAGCATATCATACACTTGTGTGTAGATATTTGTATTTTTTGTGACTAGTTTTCAAACATAAAAATATGATACAGTTTCAAGTCTTTCTACATTGAAATTAAATTTGCATTGAGATTATATTTCACGGGAGGTATTGTAATTGCAAAAGCCTGAGGATTATTCTGTTATTCTAAGACAGAAGTTGCAAAGTTTGTGACATTCTAGAGTTTTAATCAATTCTTGTTTCGTACATTAGAAAAGATCAATCTTAATTTCGATTAATCTAAATTTCCGATGGCTTTTCTATGTTATGTTCTGCATCATCACATACCAGTTTTGTGATTTTCTGTCTTTCTGTTCTTGAAACACTATGAAAAACTTGGTCTGAATGGTGGCAACGACTTTTTAAATATATATATACAAAATTGTTCTGGCACACCTGTTATAAACATTGAGTTTTTGCTTAAGCCTTGATGATAAGAAAAAATTGTAAATTTTTGGGTTTCTATTTTAAGATAAAAGGTTTAACGAACGACGACAAGGATCAAATTGGTTGCGCTACCTTATCGACTGGGAAGCAACTCCATTCGTGGCAGTTATAAAGATGCACATGATTTAAAAAATCGGAAATTAATTACAATCGTTTTTTCTAGTTTTCATGACTGACTAAATGACATAAACTAACTGTATGTGGTAGTTTAAAATAGAAATTCATTCAAATCTATTTAAACCAGAGTGAAAATAAGGGTGCGGTACACATTCAGTTTATAAAGCGATATGAGTTTCAAATAATATTATTAACGCAAGAGGGACCTCTGTGGCCTAGTGGATAATGTCGTTTACTTCGAATCACTTACTCCTCACCGTTGTGGGTTCGAAACCTCGTTTGATGTGTAGTACTATTTCATGTGAGAAAGCCATATAGCTGGTTTTATATTCTACCCAGGTGCCCGCCGTGCCTCAAAAATGCTTTTTAGGGTACCTGGGACCTTCTTCTACCATGATAAACTGGAAAGCCGCCGTATAGCATATATGCCGGAGTGACGTTAAAAAGAAAATGATGCAAAGAAGACAAATTATTAATCATGCTGCATTTACAAAGGCCTATTAAAATGGTTGGTAAAATTCTAGGGTCTCTTTATCAAAGGTTTCGGATAATTTTAACATATTTCGATTTTTATTTTAGACCGCAAGTAAATCTGATAAAAATGTTAGAAACAAACACAGAATGTAAACAACTAAATAACATATCCCGGCAAATAAAAAATGTACCTCTATTTAATTGAGTTTAATTTCTTAAAAAGTACAAATTAAGGAGGTAGGTTACCTTGTTACAAGGGTAAATTCAAATTAGTTGAGCCGCAGCATGTTTTTGTATTTCGTCTAATATGAAGTTTTAACTGGTACAATTTCAATTTCGTTTGTCTCTGTCCCTTCAAGTTCAGTTTTTATCCAGGTTTGAAGAACATGACCCTCAAAAGGTATTTCATATTGGAAGAAGAAGGAAAATACGGATATTTAACACTTTTCAGTGTATTTCAGTTTCATTGATATCCGTAGAAGTCTACATAATTGATAATTTTACTAGTATGTACGTTAGCTTTCTAATATAAGCTTAAAATGTATATGTCGCGGGGCTCGTGTTTCCATGGTAACGCATTTTCTCTCATTTTTAAACAACTATGTATAAAATACGGGTTTTCGACGGCTTTAGTGCCATTCCATTAATGACCAACATGGAATATTTTGGTAATATTATCAGCAAAATACCAAGCGCTTTACATGGTACCCTATTTTTCTCAAAGTTTAAAGTAACCATGACAACAGAAATGTTTAAAATAGCCTGTATCTTGCTTTTTGTCGTAATTTCTTATTAAAAATATTGAATAAGATTATCTTTCTAGTTAATGTAGCTTTAAAACATATTATTTCTACGTAAGTTATATTTTCGTGTTATTTGCATTTATTCAAACAAATTTTCACAGCTAAGAATACTCAGAGCAGTACACCTCGTCTGGCATTTTTCATGGAAAAATCGTTCAGCATGCTGCTATTATTCTGATGGATATTGTTAAAATGAAAATAAAAGCTGAAGCTGTGTTTCTTAAATAGACCAGTGTCAACGCTTTTGAATTTTACATTTAGATACATAGGTCACGGGCTTCGTTTCCATGGTAACATCAATTTAATTCAAGAAACCACATTTTCTACTGAAATTTGAACAACTTTGGGTCTTAATTTTAGTATATACGTTACAAATTATCAACGGAACCTGAAAAATAGGTATTACAAATCAAACTGCTAGATTTTTTATTTGAAAATGGCCGTAACAAGTAACCTTTCACCCAATTGTATTCCAAATAAAATTGGTTACCATCGTCCATTTCTTTACATTCCGCATAACATTTCAATATAACTACATAAAAGAAGCAAAATATTGATTATTATTCAGAGCAACAGATTCATAAAAAAATATTTCAGCAACTAATGGTTATTTGAAAATAGTTAAAATAAAGAAAATGCACAGAATTACGTACTTTCAAGATAACAGCTATTAATTTTGCGCGGTAACTGACACGTTACGTCATAACGTCAATGACGTCATTTTAAAGCACCATTGTTTTGAAGCGTTTCTGCGGCAATTTATTCATTATTTCTGCACTATTAAGCCATAAAGCATCAGATCGAAGACAGGTTCATGATTTGTTTTCAGAAGAATGAATATACAAAGACATTTAGTTTGTCGTAAACGTCGTCGTAAATCGTCACGTTAGCTTCCGGTTGGACATGCGCACATACAAAATATGAAGGTAACCTACCTCCTTAAAGGTGAAAAGCCCAGGTATTTCGACAGCAATTGTCCAGTTACAACTGTTTATTTTCTTATGTTTACGTTTTTAAAACTAAATTCTTAAACAGAAACATACACGAATGAAATAGTAAACTTTGCTAAGCACTGTAGCAGTAATTGTATTTATAAATTTTATGTAATAGCGAGCGTAGCTTGCGAGCAATTGCGCGAAGCGCAATTGCGAGCGCGTAGCTCGCCTTACGGCAATGTGTAGGCGAATATAACAAAGGTGTGCCGAACGGAGCAAAGTGATATAGCTGAAAAATTTTCCTCTCGTCTGGGCGCCGCCATTTTGGGTGCCGCCATTTTGTTCTACTTCCGTCAAAGTCGGGAAAATTATTGTTGTTTTTTTAATTTTATATTTGAGTTACAATCTCTATGTTCATTAGGTGTCTTTATTTTTAAAAAAGTTATGTTATGGAAATAATTTCAATTTTGCTTTTATTTTACGAAGTGCGTGTCCCTAGAGGACAGGTGCTCACAGGAAATGCTTTGTTGGCAGTGAATACAGAACTTCATTTGATTGCTGAATATTATCCATCGCTCAAAAATAATGCAAGAAAGATGTCCAGTTGGTAGAAAAAAATATAATTTTCTTTTAAAAGATCAAGCATTGGCCAGAAAATGGGATAAAATATCATAAATAAGCATAAAGCCATAAGAACGCCACAAACAGGTAATGACGTCACCGTGACACCGGCTTTCCATAAATTTTGCAACATATGATATTCGCTGTTACAGGTATAATGACACTAAATTTTTGTTTCTTTTCAAGTGAATAGGTTCTCGGAATTGTTTTAAGCAGTGAATAGTTTCTTTGCCGTTTAAGCTACGCTCACTCAGAGGCTTTGCCTTTTTCATATTATCAGTTAAGTCTGTGTCAGACGGTGGTACATACACACAAACCATCGTCAGATACTGCATCTGTTAAAGTGCTGCACGTTTGATTCACTAACGTCATTTCAAAACCTACTTCTGATATACGGGATTGAATAAATGGCAACTGTACGTTGTATAAACTGGTCAAGCTATCAATGTTGGCTTGAAGAATTCAAAATTTTACTGACTCATTTCATCATCGTTTATCGGAAATCACAGATGTCCTTAAAATGTATTCTATGGAGCAATCATTATATCTCCTACGGCTCTATCACTTGCATTGACATTTGACTTTTTGCCATCATTTTTAGCATTGTTTTCGTAATCAAGCTATTTGCTCTGCTCTTGCATATTCAAATTAGTTGAACCGCAGCAATTTTTTGTATTTCGTGTAATTTAATGTTTTAACTGCTACAATCTCAATTTCGTTTATCCCTGTCCCTTCAAGTACAATTTTTATCCAGGTTTGAAGTGCATGATCCTCCAAATGTATTTTATATTGAAAGAAGAAGGAAAATACGGATATTTAACACTTTTGGGGTATTTCAGTTTCATGATTTTACTAGTATGTGCGTTAGCTTTCAAATGCTTTAAATGTATATGTCGCGGGGCTCGTGTTTCCATGGTAACGCATTTTCTCTCTATGTATGAAAGCGGGATTTTCGACGGCTTTAGTGCCATTATGTTAATACCGAACATGGAATATTTGGGTTATATTATTTGCAAAATACCAAGCACTTTACATGTTACTCTATTTTTCTTAAAGTTTAAAGTAACCATGGCAACAGAGATGTTTAAAATAGTTTATATCATGCTTATTTCGTAATTTCTTATAAAAGATATTAAATAAAAATATCTGTCTTGTTAATGTAGCTTTAAAACATCTTATTTCTAACGTAAGTAATATTTTCGTTTCATCTGCATTTATTTAAACGAATTTCACAGCTTAAAATATTTATAGCAGTACCCCTCGTCTGACATTTTTTTATGGAAAAATCGTCCTGCATGCTGTTATTAGTCTCATGGATATTGTTGAAATGCAAATAAAAAAATGAAGCTGTGTTCCTTAAATAAACAAGTGTCAACGCTTTTGAATTTTACATTTAGATATATAGGTCACGGGGTTCGTTTCCATGGTAATATCAATTTAATTCAAGACACCACAATTTTCTACTGAAATTTGAACAATTTTAGAGCTTAGTTTTAGTATATAAGTAACAAATTATCAACGAAAACTGAAAAATAGACCTGTGTTGCAAATCAAACTGCCCGATTTTTATTTGAAAATGGCCATAATAAGTAACCTTTCATCCAACTATATTCCCAATAACATCAGTTACCATCATCTATTTTCTTACATTCCACATACCATTTCAATATAACTACATAAAAGAAGCAAAATACTGATCATTATTCAGAGAGAAAGACTCATAAAAAATATTTCAGCAAATAATGGCTGTTTAAAAATAGTTGAAATAATGAAAATTCACAGAATTACGTACTTTCAAATAAAAGCTATTAATTTTGCACGGTAACTGACACGTAACGTCATGACGTCAGTGACGTCATTTGATGGGAACAATGTTTTGAAGCATTTCTGCAGCAATTTATTCATTATCATTCTACATTATTAAACCACGAAGCATCAGATGGAAGACAGGTTCGTGATTTTTTTTTCAGAAGAGTGGATATATAAAAACATTTAGTTTGTCGTAAACGTCGTCGTAAATCGTCACGTTAGCTTCCGGTTGGGCATGCGAACATACAAATATCAAGGTAACCTACCTCCTTAAGGTCGATTCAGCCCATATTCGTCAATCAAAGACATCTCTTTAAGCCTGCCTTTCGCGAATGCGACTAGCATTACAGGAATTTTAAAACATTTTACAAAATAAATATGTCGTTTTAAATATACAAAACACCTTTGCACAACAGAACTTAGGCTGAATTTTTAATTTGAAAGACATGTTTTTGAATACATATACATTCTTTTACCGGTATTCCAACCACTAGCACCATAGCTCCACTTGTCAGCAAGGCTATTGTGTAAGAATTATTTTCTTCACTGGTCTTTTTTTTTCAGTCCAGAAAATAAATACATTCATTCAAGCCATTTTGCGTGGTTTGTCATCTAATATACACAGGAACAAAGTCCCGATACTTGGGACGTAGGAAGTCGTTAGCCAGAGTTGATAAATATTCAAGTATCGGAATGATCTACGGGCTCAATACAATGTGTTTGAGAAATAGTGAAGACATGCTACAGAAAGCTGTATCTGCAGTACAGTAACTGAATTTTACTGCGGTATTTGATGTGGTTCTGGGCCAGTTTGTATGAAAAGTCTTATGTATGATCGAATGTGGCTACTAACAGTGTCTTTGCTGTATCCCGGTGACACCAGCCAGTAGACATGAAATGTTTAATTCCATTTCTCTAATTTTGATGCCATATAAATGAGGTATGAAACCAAAACATTTAGTATCTGACAGTTGTATCTAATTTTTAATATTTTTAGGATTGATACAAACAGGACTATCCCACCGCAAGAAAATCAAACGTTTGGGTGTTCATCAGTCAACATTATCTGTAGACTTCATTAATGCTATCAAATTACTGGGACAGTCCGTGGTCAAAGAAGGGGAATGTCAAGATGTTAATAATTGTCTACACGACCTTGCCAACCGGATTCGCTGAATCTAATAATCCATGCTAGTAGCCCGCCGGCGATTCAGGGTTGTGGTCAACGATGTCGCCATACAACCCTCCCGCGGCAATAGCAATGCGACAGAGTCACCAGAACTCGGTGAGCAGCAACCCACGCTTGGCTGACATTTAATATTTGGAAAAATGCAACTTTTTCGATGAAACCATACTCATAATTGACTTGAGTGAACGGTGACAACGCTTTTATCGCATCCGTGGGAAAAGATCAACGATATTTGTTTGACGGAAGAGGAACTAGTCTGTGTTAGTATGGGCAGATTCAAATAAAATGGCTATGATGGAAACATTCTAAGGTGTAGAAAAATATCTTGGAATGCTTTAAAATGTTTTTCTTGTTTTCTGTTGAATTGATAAATTTCCTTGTAGAAACATGTTATATGAAACAGAAAGTAACATATACCAATTAATCGTAAAAAGATATAAAATGGTACAATATTAGTCTGTATTCAGATCGTATATTCTGTTCATAGGGGGTAACTTCAAATTTGTATAATCATGCCCATTGTCCTATCAAAACTTGAAATAATTAGAGGTAAGTGGGAATTCTTTGTGGCCATGAAGGTGAAAAAGTAGAAATTCCTAAAAGAATATCTTTAAAAAATATATATATATTATATTATGTCGATGGTAGCCAGCCTAAAACAATACATATATGTATATCTGTTTTGTCTTTTTTGGAGATTTCGCTCCAAGGAAAATAAATATTATTAACTATTATTCGTGCTTTTTAGATTTCTTTGATATAAAATCTAGTATAAATGTTTCTACAGGACATCACAATTTCAAACACGTAGTTTCTTTCTATATAACCGGGTTTACCTGTATACCTAAGGTACTCATTCTATAAAATATCATGTCTGTAGGCCTAAATTTTCAAATGGTACATTGACTTTTGACTACTGATGCTAAACCAAGTATCCATCCACTTACCCACCGTATTTGTTTGCAAGTATACACCGTTTCTAGACAACTTTTCCCTACATCTGACGCAGTTTTTAAGCAATGACTCAGTGTGACATGGTACTACTGACTCCAAATTGAAACTACTAAGCACTAAACAGTAATCAAATGAAGTTAACTGATTATATGTCAAGATATTCGCAAGGGGGTGATACGAAACTTTTTTAAGAGTCAATAAGACCTTGACATTTGACATAAATGTGATGGGGGACTCGACATGATAGATATAAATATACTCTCAAAAACAATGAAAATAAAATGGATACACAATCTTTTATCACATGAAAACGCGAATTAGAAAGTTATACCACAGTTTTTCTTAAATCAATATGGAGAGAATCTTCTGATATTTTTATGAACTTAGATTCCTATAAGTCACTACCACGTACTAAATACACTATTCCTAATTTTTATAAAACACTTATAGATGTATGGATTGAATTCAATAATAGCAAAATCGATACAACTAAATTAGAATCTTTTCAAGAAATACGTAAACAAATACTCTGGGGCAATCGTTTCATAAAATATAGCGGCAAATGTCTTATATTTAAGTCATGGATAGACTCCAAGATCATTTTCGTTAATGATATAATCTCAAATACTGGAGAAATTGATGTTAATAAAATATTAACTTTTCTCAAATCTAAGCATAACTGGATAGCTGAAACTCAAATCATTAAAAGGGCACTACCAAATTCATGGAAAACGAAACTAAAAGCAAAAGATTCGTACTCAACAAGGGTAAAGACAGAATTAGCTTTATTTATTGAACCTAATAAACCTTTAAAAGATATGACAAATAAAATCATATATGATATACTTCTAAAAAGAAAATTTGAACGCCCATATATCCATAAATACTGGGAACAGCAGTTTGGTAAACACATTATGTGGAGTTCCTTCTATTATGTTTTAAATAAAGTCACTTCAGACAACAAAGTAAAACAGTTTAAGTACAAACTTATCCATCATATTGTTGCTACAAATCTGAATTTATTTACTTGGAATATATTTGATAATCCGTTTTGTAAACACTGTAACTGTATTGAGGATTATTCGCAGTTTTTCCTAGACTGCAGATATCTGATAAATTTCTGGACAATCATTTCTAACGTCTTCAAAAAATGTGGTTTTTCGAGATCGTTTAAAAACTTAGAAAGTATCGTCATTGGTTATAAAATTGAACTTAAAGAGTATCAAGGCGTAAATTTATTATCAAATACCATTTCGTATTGCATATATAAAACCTATTTTATTAGCGATAGACGAACTAAATATTTAAATATTAGTAATGTCCTGTACAATGTTATTATTGTTCTAATAGACTATTTGGAAAAAAGAAATACAAGACTACCTATTTTGAAAACCTTTTTGAAATACATGTAATGTAACAAATGTTGAATAATACTTTGTCACACATTCTATACATTTATATTTTCTTTTATACTGCTTTTTATATTGTATATGTTAATTTGAAAAAATAAACGGGTCGTTCTACAGATGTAAGACGATTCCAAAAAGAAAAAAAAGAAAGACCTTGACATTTGACCTACTGACTATGATATACTAGTAAATAAAATAACCTATTCAAAATGCACGACCATTCTTTTATACAACTACAATGTAAATGGAAAAGAAAAAGTATGATGAGCACTACGTGTTGTCACAAAACAGTAAACTGGAAGTGATACACATATAAAGGGAAAAGATGCTGACAATAGGACCCAAGGAATTTTTCATTTATAAGTAAATCACTGTACTGTATCTGGTCTCTTTAATTACATGAAGCTGCAGACATGCACCGAGGATGCAGTATTAACTTTAAGATGATAACTAATCATACTTAATTGAAATTCCTAAACATACGTGTATATACTCGCACCGGTGAGGGACAAGTGCTCTGAAGTCAGTGACTTAACTACTCGGTCATGGACGCCCCCTGGCACAGGAAGGGAAAATTTCTATTTGAACTGTGGCGTGTATTAAATGGAAACTTACCTTAAACTGTCTTCCAGATATTCGTTCGAAACAAACTATTTTACCTCGAGCACAGTCAACGCGTGTATGCTTTAGGTAAAATAGTTCGTATCATTTATAACCACAAATTACTTTTCTTAAAAGCTCTAACCTCATTATCAATACCGCACACGAATTCAGTTATACCATCACGTTATCTAGTACAAGACGACTTTCTTTCTTTGCACATAATTAAATTGACAATTTATCTGACATAGATAAAAGGCCAAACTATATACATGGCTATCTGAGATAATTATGTGTCTAAATTGAAAAAGTGGAAAACCACAGGTCGCCAAACACGACATAAACGAACATGTTGCAGGCTCAGTTTGGCTGAGCCTGTTCATGAACAGTAGTGGAAATGCAAGCTACCGTCCACGCCCTCTAGCCCCGGGTTTAGCAGAACTCAACATTTACATATGTTATAAGTACCAGAGTATTGCAGATGTATTCATACGGCGGTGCACTTAGAACCTTCAATGATGCACAGAGTGCAATTCCATGAAAAGCGGCGTATGGTCCCCAGAGAAACACAATGGTTTTGCCCTAAACGAGAAAAAAATGGGCAGAATTAAACAAACTGGGATCTGTGGTTATGGAGCCTGCATATGACAGAAACTGTCAAAAGACAAAATTAAAAAGCAGGCACCATATCCAAGGGGTGATTAAACAATACGCAAAGTTTCTAAAGCTGGAGTATTGGAACCAGCCAAGCCGAAATGGTCAAGCTGAAAACTTAAACAGGACACTAACACAACATAACTATCGTGCTAAACCTACCGTATTTTCGGGACAATAGGCCGCTGTACCGTACTGGCTGCAGCCGTATATTTTAACTATTTCAGAAAAAAAAAATTATCGTATAGGCCGCTCCGGCATATTGGCCGCGGTTTATATACACCACAATGAGGCGAACATTACCATGTCGTATAAAGAATATTCTTGATAAATAGTCATTGAAATGGATTGTATTTACAGGTAATCACACTTGTTAATTCGTCGAATGCAGTGAACTGTTGAGTCCGAATGTAAGTTTTCGTGAGCTATTTTCAAAGGCCCTTTCGGCAAAATTGTCCATTCTGTACTCTACATTTTACTTGATTCGATCGGATATTAAGCAAAACATGGCTACACCGACTAGAAAGAGAAAATTATCTGATACCGACACTGGAATATCCAGTTGAATTTCAACAACTTTCAAAATGCAAGTGAAAAATTAAAACTGTTGTATAGGCCGCATGAAAGACCCATTTAAAAAAAAATGACGTATAGGCCGCTTCGACGCATAGGCCGCACCCCTGAAAATTTCACTTTTTTGACGTATAGGCCGCGGTTATAAATACAGTTTTGTTAAACTGTAAATTTGTATTTTAAAACTGTGATAGTAATTTCATGAGCATTTAATGTTTTATGTAAACCTTACGTTGTAGCTTTCAGGAGAACAAATATGTAGATTGTTATCGATACCACGCCTTAAACAGCGTAAGAAGATGATACCATCACGTTGCAATTTCAAAATCAACTTTTCTTTAACAGTTTTGTCAGTGGAAAAGCATGCAAAGTTCAAAAGTTGTACCTTAAATTCTGAACAGTATCAGAAATCTAAATGGCTCCCTAGAGGTATATCATGATTTAATTGAAATGAAACTGTTGACCCCAGAACAGTTAATTAACAGCAAACAATTTATTTCTGATGGAAACCTGTCTTCATTTCACAGTCACCAGCAGAAATCATAATATTCCAAATAAAGGAAACTAATTATGCTTATAAATCAAGGGCTAATAACCAGGCATATTCAAAGAAACCAAACCCTTCAAACATAATGTCTACATATGAATGGATTAGTTTATCATGACACTGTACACAAAGTCAATATATACATGAAAACAAAACAAGCAAATAAAGAGACTCACTAGGGTACCGCCTTGGAACAGCCAGTGTCGACTTAATTAAAGAGTTAATTAAACCACACTGTTACATGGTTCCCCCCCTCTCTCTCTCTCTCTCTCTCTCTCTCTCTCTCTTCGATGAGAAAATAAACATTCCATTATATCAAAAGATTGATAAACACTATTTAGACAAAATATAAAACTATTTTACAATAACGATTCCAAGTCTTATTCAGAAAAATAGAAGCAATTTTTCAAAATGGAAAAATATTAACACAAACAACTAGCATGATTTTAACACGTTACCACTATTCTAATATTTTATTTCCAGTTTATAATGCAAATCGATCTCAACATGGTTCAAGTCCCTGAGAAAAGTGGGTCATATTGCAGAAAAAATCGGATTTACTGTGATCTGGAAATATAGAGTATTACAGGTAAGTGATTACATAACTTAAAATGATGTCAAAGCACAGGCTGATGGGACTATAGCTTTTGTATGCATTCGCCTAAAGATTCTACAAGAATAGAATCAGTAATCAGTAAGTCGAGCAGTATAACAAACGGAACAATGCATAGAAGACTGTAAAATTGTGACAACAGCAATAGGAGAAGACGTGAAAGCCCATTAAAACCGCATATCAAGACGTGAACGCCGAACGTAGATATATCAAACGCACGGACGGATCATGTTTTTCTATCTTACATTATCTTGATAAATTAGTACAATGAATCAGCATTCGTTCAAGCATCGGCGGCTCGAATTCAAAGACTGACTGGTGCCATTCAGGTAGTCCCTACCTAAATTCCTTTTGTTTGGAAAACTCGAAACCCTGGATATCTCAAACATATTTTGCTCGTCCCCTTGCAACTCCGAGTGATCGATGTTTTACTGTAATTCATACTATGAAGACTCTTATTTAGATGACAGTAAGATGATATTATCACTAATAAGTGATAACAGTAATGATTACTATGTACTCAGAGCTGTATGTGGAAACAATAGATGAATAGATACAAAGTAAAATATACTTCTGTTCCAAGGTTTGTTAGCAAACCAGGTGTTTGTGCGGCTGGTCATGTTAACCACGAGACCTCAAGATTTAAAATAACATGAGAAGGTATGTGATTTTCGTGGTGCATCTCGGCCACATTTAACAATCATGCCTACAGCTGGAAGTAAAATTGTTTAAAAGTGTTATGCTGTAGGCCAGTACCATACTAATGTAGGTGAAATTTTTATATCTGTTTAAGGTTAAAGGTATTTTCCTTTTAAAATATATGTCCAGCGAGTGCGTTGCATCAATTTCCCATGGTTCAAAACTATTGTGTAGTTTCTTTTAATCATTTATACCAGGTATGGAACAGTGAATGACAGTGTCGGTTGTTTGTTGCCTACATGGCTAGTGTATAGTGTTGTGTAATATACGATGTTGTCTACATATTTCACGGACGTACAAGTTTTGAGATAACTAGGAGCAAAACTGCTCACATAAAGAGAAACAATTATAGATTTAAGTAAACACTTCATTTGAAATCAAAATGTTTCATGTATATTTGTCAATGCCAAATACAAACCGTGTGAATTATAATATAGCATATAACTAATTTAATGAATAAAAATAGAATTACGTGTACACTTTCCATGTAAATGTGGGTTTATGACTGCGAGATAAAAATAAATACGTTTACCTTCCAATTAGTGCAATTATAATACATTTTCTTATAGACAAAATTTTTATTTACATACAAACATTATTCAAATGAATAAATTTTTCAGTTTTATCTGAACTATTTAAAGTGTCCAAAATAATATTTCTGATTTTGAAAGGTATACCATTAGGGATTTTACAGTTTTCTGGCAGATAATTTTTCTCTATAAAGTTTTAATTGATAATGAACATTATTTCCGATCCTATGATTTGTGGTTACATAAAAATGCTCCGGAGATTATCTATATATATTTTGTACAGGATATTTAATTTACATTTCCTTGAAATACGTGGAGAATTCGCGTCATATATAGAAATAGATATATGAAAGGCCTGTGTTATTTTTCTACCATTCAAAACCGACAAAAATAAGCATACAGTCTTAAATTTAGAAATATATCTATCTTTACGATTAGCTTTCCATTTGCCAAAGTTTCGAGTTTTAATTGATATTGCAATAAAAAAAAATTACCACTTACTTCCTGTCTTTGTATAACATAAAATCTGAAAATATAATACTAACCCTAACCCTATTTGTCACTGTGTGGTAAATTTCGTATTGCTTAAGAGTCTTTATGATTCACCGAAGACTGGTGAAAAGAATGCATTTCTTTCACGCCCATAAAACTAATTATTCTTCATTCTCTATTTGTGCACAGTTATAACTCATTAATAAGGGGCATCTGTGTACAATGTTATGTACTGTGTGTGTGTGTGTGCATGCATGTGTGTTTTTGTTATGTGTAATTACTTCATTCTCTATTTGTGCACAAGAACAACAGGCGTATTATTCTGAAATTTATCAAACATGTCTACACCTGAATTTCTGCTTTATTTTGCATAGTCAAGATGTATGTTATAAATCATAGTAAATATCTTCAATAGTTATGGAAGGAACTTATGAACTATAAGACAGCGTTATTTTTTTTCAACCTTTATATATAGTGAAAATGCATTTTCGACCATGAACAATTTGGAAAAACTGTCCAAAGGGACATCCATGGTTTCTTCCCAAAGCGGCCGCAAATTATCAGATAAAAAGACTGCTAAAATAGTTTCAAAGAGAGCACATTGGAAATTTAGTTTAACAGCTAAAAGTAATCTTTGTATACCTATTAATCGCCCAGAAAAAATTATCACCGAAGTATCCATTGCATGACATTTTCCGTCACACCAAAAGCAATTATTCAAGGTTTTTAAACAATGTTTTTATTTCTCGTTATTACAGAAACCCCAAAATACCGGATATTGTCTTAATTTTGTTATTTCTTTTTTAAATGGTTGTTGTTATTAATTGTAGTTTTTACAGCATCCTTGATTTTCTGATTTAGGTTATTTTCAGCTGTATCTGTATCTATTCGTGTATGCACAGAGTCTACTTTTTACATGAATATAGACATTATATTGGGAAATCCAGTCGCACAACTGCGGATTCAAATAGTTCATAGTGTTTCGCTCTTCGTTGTATTTCTTCCTTACTTAAATTTCGTTGCAATTGATTTGCTGAAATCATATAACAGATCTATGCTTGACATAAAGTAGCATTTTCATCATAATAATAATAGATAACAAGATAATTTATTTTATTTCAGTCTAATCATCATGTACATCATTACACATAACAAAAACACACATGCATGCATACACACACAGTACATAACATTGACACAGATGCCCCTTATTAATGAGTTATAACAGACTATACATAAATATCATAGATTTATCATAGATATAAATACAACATCTGGTTAAGAAATTTGGTTAAAAATCTTAAAAACAAATTTTAAGACCATAAGAATTGTTGGAAATGTATTCGGGTTTTTGTGTACAGGTGTAAATGTAGGAGTAAGCGAGTAACGCGTGTGAATGACTAGTTGTTGTAGGAGTGAGTGGATGAGTGAGAGATTTCTGGGCGGATATTAATTTAGATGTGTGACTGAAGTATTATGGTTCTGCTTTAATGCTTACTATCTGAAGAAGCTTTTGTGTGTACGGGCCCTCCGTAAGGATTTTAATTTATCCAACATACAAAACTTTTTCACCTATATAAGAATACAGTTCGGCAACAAATGGAGGTTTTAAATGAGGTCGTAGAAATTTAGCAGTGTGCCGTAACCATGGAAACTACTACTGAAGCTGGTAATCTCGGAAACTAAAAATCTTTCTTTTGTCATATTTCAAAAAGTAATGGTATTAGAAACTTGATTTTTTTCATATTTTAATTAAGTTATAAATGCCTATTGTTTACAGTGATTATATTTTAAATATCTATTTAAATTTCTTAATTGTCGTCAGCACGTGCAATTTTAGTTATTAGCACGTGCATTCAGTTGTGAATCAATAAGGTGCCTCTTTTAATCAGAAAATGTTTTCTGGACTTAGTTACAACTATGGCTGATTTTTGGCTTGAAATTTTTATATAATACGCATGAAATAAAAATTCTAAAAATTTTGATACGTCCGTTTTACACCATTTCATATATTAATGCAGCGGATTGCATGCCATATACGTTATTCATTCGCTTCCTTTTTCAATACACATGGACAATGAAAATAGGGAATAACTCGTTGAATCTCGACTTGGAATATTTAACACATATAATATGAAAAGAAAATGTTTATCAAATTATTTGTTGGAAAACATGTGAATAAATTATGTTTTTTTGTTTTTTTTACCTGTCAGTATTGTATAGATACGCTTAACATATAATGCATGCATAAAATTGTTCTCATTTACGTTGATATTTTTACTATTACCGTTACGAATTCAAGTATTTTAGATTTCATACTTCTATCACAAAGTGATGCTGATGTACATGTTTATATGGAAACCTGGCGCGTCATGTTATTTGTCAATTGCTAAATATCAGATAACAATGCTAAATGCCAAATACCTTATGCAAAATGTTTTGAAAACGAAATGACATTTAATAAGTACTATGGAAGGCTATGGAAAGCCGGTGTGCCATGCTAATTGCCAAATGCTAAATGAAAAACAGTTATTGCAAAATGCTATTTGCTATATGCTTAATGTCAAATATTGCCTGTGAAATGGTACATTTATAACTGTCAAACAATAAATGATAATTGTTAATTGCAAATACAATAAATGCCAAACGCGTATTGCTAAGTACTTATTCAGATAAAGAGCTGAAAATATCAGTATATAAATGCATCCTGTAAATAGTCATTGGCCTTTGTAACATAGCTTTGTCCCTATTAAAAATATTTCTTAACATTTTAGAGTGAAAAGTTTCGATCATGTCATCTCATAACCCTCAGAACATGCTATTGCTTCAAATCAGGCAGACAGAACTTCATATGTTTTCACGTGATTAAAAGTAATGGTCATAAGTGTAAGGGATACAGATTATTAACTCACAAAGTTAAAGCATTTGACGAATAGCATTTGTCATTTGGCAATAATTATAGGCATTTAGCACAAAGGATATGGCATATGGCATTTGATATGTATTGAAGGTCGTTACATAACTTTTCCCTGTTACATATCTTAGTCTATTATATAATAAACATTTTACAGCAAAATGTTTCGGTTCCATGTCCCTGTAACATCTGCAACGTTAACGTTAATGCTTTAAATTAGACAGGCAGCACATTTATTTTTATTTTTTTCCAAATGAGTAAAAGTTACGTTCATTAGTTGTAGAGATAAAGATCACAAAGATTGATAATTTGAGAATTACCATTTTTCATTTGATAAAAAGAATTTGTTTTTATCTTCTTCTCGTTCGCTACTACATTGTCAGACCAGTGGCCATGATGAAACTTGTGGTTTGCCGCAGATCCTCAATGCCTCCATACAGTTTCTGATGCATTGAGGTATCTATCGGTCAAGTCGCAGCTCGCTCATGGTCATGCCTTTTTACATCTCCGAAGTATATGCTCCGCAGTCTGATCTTCCTCACCACATGAACAACTTGGCGATGGTGCCAGTCTGTATTTCTCGTACATGTGGTCATTGAGCTTGTTGTGCCCCGAGCGAAGCCTGACCAACATCACTTGTTCAAGGAGACGAAAGGCATCTTTCTCTATCCTTGGTCTCGTTAGTGCCTTGATGATGGCGACTTTCTTCTTGTAACTCAGAGGCTTTGTTGGTTGTTCTGACTGAGCTTCTAGCTTAGCCAGTTTGTCTGCCTCTTCATTGCCTGCAAATCCACAATGGGATGGAATCCAATGAGGTGCAACTTTGCAGGTTATACTCAGGCCCTGCATTCTCCTGGCTAGTGCGGAGCTTTATTGTTGATCAGAAGGGACTATGAGCCCCAGTGTTACGAAAAGAGAAGTTCTCCAACCATGTAAGACGATGTAAGACGATCTCTTTTTGCAATTCAAAATATAGTTCCATGTTGTTGATGAGAACTTGTATATGAGTCAGATAAGGATATGACAGTTATAGCGTTGGCTTAGATGTATTGCTTATTGTATTCAGAGAAGATCTAGATCACTTTCACTGTGAATTTCCATGTCTACATGTATACGGGTTATCGCTAAATGACAAATTTCATTGGAATATTTTCAGATTGTTATGTTTTCAGACAGATAACGTCTTATTTAATATATGTAACCTAACATCTCAAACTATTTTTTGGTGAGAAGACATGCTATATCTAATGGCTATATATGTGTTTTTATATCATTGAAATGCTGTAAAGCACTGAAAATGAGGTTTCAAGATTTAATTACAAATGAAGAATGTAACCTTTACCATTTCGGTATTTTCACTCAAAGCAAATTGATTCTAATATGGTGTGCATATTGATAAGTACCGGAACAGTCGTACAAAGTTGCAATAAAGAATAAATCCTAGCACTGAGACGTCTAGGATTTATTCAAGTTGCTCAATTTGAGTAAGTGGTAGTGCGTGGGAGTGGGGGATCCGGGGTTTGGCCATCCGCAGTTATTCATTAACACTTGAAATTCGTCCTTACACATAGTCCTATACTTACGTTCTGTTTGCTTTTTAAAACGAGATTATGGTATAATATTATGTATGTTTTTCAACGTTTAGAATGTAAGTCATCATAGTAAAACGATCATTTGGATTTCATTTTGTTTTTCAATTTGTCAATCAACTGTAAAGTACAATGTATATAAAATAACTAGAAATATGCGACTTATTGAAGCAACGGAGCCGGAGTGAAAATGTATAAAGATAACATTTACTGACCATCTTTTTGCAAACCGTCACTTTAACATACGTATTTTTTCTTCGCAACCGCATGCAGAGGATGTATATTGCTACTACAAAGTGCATGAAAGAAATACAGACAAACTCTTTTTAAAAAAAAAAAAAAAAACATCGTATTTTCCTTTTATTTTTCCATTCGTACATTCTTTCTACATGTACATTAGCATCACTTTGGTAGAACCACTCTACACACACTGGAAACCTTTACTCTAGGCCTCGTTTACTCCCATAATGGTGCTGCTGATTTATGAAGAAAAGTACGGTAATATGATTAATTATTAAAACAATAGAAGTATCAAATCTAAAAGATTTGATTTCGTAATAGTAATAGTAAAAATATCAACGAAAAAGGGAACAATTTTATGCATGCATTAAAATATGTTAAGCGTATCTATACAATACTGACAGCTAAGAAAAGGCAATGTCACAAAAACAATTTATCCACATGTTTTCCAACAATTAACTAAATAAACTTTGTTGTTTTTCATATAATATCTATTAATTATTCCAAGCCGAGATTTAAAGCATTATAAATTAACTTCATTGTCCATATGTATTGAAAAAGGAAGCGAATTAATGGCCTGTATGGCATGCAATCCGCTGCATTAATATATAAAAAGATGTGAAACTGACGTACCAAAATTTTTAGAATTTTAATTGCATGCGTATTATACAATATTTTCACGCCAAAATTCAGCCACAGTTGTAATTAAGTCCAGAAAACATTTTCTGATTGAAAAAATGCACCTTGTTGATTCACAACTGAAGGCACCTGCTTATTACTAAAATTGCACATGCTGACGACAATTAAGAAATGAAATAAGATATTTAGAATATAATCACTGCAAACAATAGGTATTCGTAACTCAATGAAAAATTGAAAAAATCAAGTTTCTAATACTACTACCTTTTGAAATATGACACAAGAAAGTTTTTTGAGTTACCGCGATTACCAGCTTCTGTAGCAGTTTCCATGGTTATGGCACACCGTTACATTTCTACGACCGATCTTAAAAGTCAGTTCTTACTTTACTTAATTGTTTATCATAGTAAAAAAGTTTTGTATGATGGGTAAATTAAGTGTGTCATATATTTTGAAAGATTCCTCGTATATACCTGACAAATGATAAAAATGCATTGTTCTTGATAACTAGTAAGTATGAGCTATCTATTTACATAGTAAGACTAAGGAGCAGTTGCTAATCACTCAGAAAATTAGATGAAAATGATGCATCTAAAGACAAAACAAAAAGAAACACATATAATATAGCTTGAAAGTTATTTCTTTTATTTAAAAATTATCACCTGTCTGAAACATCCTGATATAAGTGAACTGATTAGTAGCTACCTTAGAGCAAAGTATGACAGTATATTTGTTAAAAGGTATTACTGACCATTATTTACGCTTACGCTTAAAACTACTAAAATTCATGTTCTACAGTAGAGCTTCTGTTTCCTTTCAAGTGAAAAAAGATAGCAGGTTTTTGGCAGATATATATGCAAAGTTTTCTTCACTGAAAATTGTAATTATTTCTCATCATCAGACATACTGTAAAATACTGCCTAAAGACTGATCCCCATTGTCTAACAATTTGTGGTTTCCATCCCATCTCTCTACACGTTAATGTACAAATTGAACAACACGGGAGATAAGGGGCAGTCTTGTTTCCAGCTACACTTAACACCAAACCATTCTGTATCAAAACCGTTCAGCTTTACACAACATTTAACATCTTTATATAAGGATGAAATTGTTTGCATGATTGTGCCACTTAGCCCCACCTGTTTCCCCGGCTTTCTTAGCTTTTGCACAGACATCTTCAAATGCAATGGAATCAACTATTGGCATGGTAATAACTAGTCAATGTGCAAAGGAATGTCTGCCAGTATCTCAAATATTTTTTTTAGATAAATAATATATCTTACTAGTTTTTACACATATCTATTACATGCTCAAATGTTCTTAGGAGGAAGGTTTAAACTGGTATATAAACATGGATATACTTTTAGTTAATTGTATTTTGTGTTCAGTAATTTGGATACTGAAGTTTCCACCCCGGAAACGGAATCAGTAATTAATTATACAGCATAAGTATATCTCTATATATAAGTATATAGTGGTGTATATTTTACTGTACAGGAACAGAAGTTAGGTCATTAAAATAAAAAAGTTGTAATAACAATCGGGAATCATCTGAGTTTTCTGGCCTTAAATTTGACATTTGCTTTGAGTACATTTCAATACTTAAATGTAGAAGTGCATAAACTCGATCATAAAAGTATTATGAAACATGTTAACAATCAGTATTTACATTAAATGGGAAAACATATACTGATTTGTATCATTGATAAAGATAGGTTAATTTCAAAAGCTGGATGCCATCTTTCCTGATAAACAGATACTGGAGTGTCTGTCCCCAAAGATATTTAATCGAATTTGCTATAATTGAAATAATATCAGTAAACAAATGAAATGAGATCATCTGTCAACACAAAGGTAAGTCATTCATCAACTTTAACATTAAAATTTCCTAAAAGTATTATACGAAATGTATTATATATACATAAAGGTATAACATGACCTATAATTGTGTCAGTGCGACGCTAAACTCAACAAAAAAATAAAAGTACCAGAAACGTCCATTCCCAATTTTGTTTTTATGCTTCTAGATCAAACACCTGTTAAATAATTATTAAATTTCTTTGAAACACAAAGTAATTCATCTCGTTATTGAAAGCAATGTAATAAAAGAAACGGGTTTTAGAATTAACATTAAAGAAATTAAAGAAAATTGCAAGAACATGAGATGACACTTACAGAATATTGTCATTTCAAATAGGCCATCTAATCCACTTGAATTACCCCCACCCACCTGAAAGTGTAAATAATCAAATATCAGACACAATCAAAGCGAGACCAACTGTAAAAAAAAATGAACACCAAACATGCCTTGTATCTTAAACAGTTTGGTCAGAACCTCTTTTCGTAAACCAAATCTTAAGATGTTGGTAAAGTACATCCCCATAAAAACTGGGTTTAAATTCCGTCTCGTAGAAATGTCTTAAATAACTACTGAATTTCAAAACCAAATCTTATTTTATGGTAAAATTTAGTATATTATTTACGTAATTTATAAAAAAAAGTAGTCTTTATGAAGATTTTTATTTGTTATATATAGATCACGTTTAGTAAAATACTCAATATGACTTCACGTTCTTGCACACCGAATCGACGGAGAATTATATATCATATAACATGTTGCTTGGGGTATATCCCATCCAGATGAGGGTAATTAATAAGTCTAAAGTTAAAATCACCACCTTGTAATATGTTTTTGTATGTCGTAAGAAGAGAGATTTCGTTTTATTTAACTGGATAAATGGTAGCCACCATCTGAGCATAAAACAGATTATCCTATTAAGAATATCGTCCAGCGTGATGTATTGTTATATGCGGTTACAATGTCTGCCTGTTTGTCTGAAGAAAGAATCAAGATAACAAAGGAGGATGACACATGCCCCCGATGGCACTTTGAATGAATAGTTATGGCCGATGTTAGAGTTTAGGACCTTTGACCTACGGAGCTGGGTCTTGCGCGCGACACATCGTCTTACTGTGTCACACATTCAGGCATAGTTATTTTAAAATCCATGCATGAATGACAAAGATATGGACCGGACATGCCCATCAATGCACTATCATGAAATTCGATCTTTAACGTCTAAGTGTGACCTTGACCTTTGAGCTACGGACATGGGTCTTGCGTGTGACACGTCGTCTTATTGTGGTACACATTCATGCCAAGTTATTTGAAAATCCATCCATCGATGACAATGACCGATGTTAGAGTTTAGGACCTTTGACTATCAGGAACCTACGGAGCTGGGTCTTGCGCGCGACACATCGTCTTACTGTGTCACACATTCAGGCATAGTTATTTTAAAATCCATGCATGAATGACAAAGATATGGACCGGACACGCCCATCAATGCACTATCCTTTAACGCCTAAGTGTGACCTTGACCTTTGAGCTACGGACCTGGGTCTTGCGCACAGCACGTCGTCTTACTGTGGTACACATTCATGCCAAGTTATTTGAAAATCCATCCATCGATGACAAAGATATGGACCGGACACGCCCATCAATGCACTATCATTTAACGTCTAAGTGTGACCTTGACCTTTGAGCTATGGACCTGGGTCTTGCGCACTGCACGTCGTCTTACTGTGGTACATATTCTTGCCAAGTTATTTGAAAATCCATCCATCGATGACAAAGATATGGACCGGACAAGAAAATTGCGGACAGACCGACAGACTGACAGACCGACAGACGGTTCAAAAACTATATGCCTCCATTCGGGGGCATAAAAATAACAATTTAAAAACAAATCTGCACAACGGGGTGCATAATTAGGTACCGTAAATTCCCTCGTATAAGAATTGTATGTTTATATATATATATATCAACAGCATTAAGTGATAATTTGTAAAAAAATTTACAGGAGTGCCATTAACTCGACTCAAATTAAGACTTAAATTTTGCTACTAATGCTGCCAATTACTCATTTTGAGAATCAGGTCCTAAAACATGTCCTATTTAGTAATTTAGTAAGGACACGAATTTCTGACACTATACATGGTATACATTGCCAGATAGAACACATACATGTGGTTTTACAAACCCATCGCTTGCCTGAAGGAGATATCCTGTGTTATTTTTGTTACAAAGTCAAACCTATTTGTGTTCCTTATGTATCTAACCATAATTTGAGCTGTACAGCTGAAGGAAATACCTGCAAGCAACTTCCTACTTCCGACCCGAAGAAGAGATCCATTAATTTAACCCGCAACCTTTTACATGTACGCACACATTCTATGCATAATATACTAACTAAAGGTTAGGCTTAACCTAGGTTTATAGTAAGAGCGGGCACAGTGGTCGAGCGGTAACACTGTCGAAATACGAAACCAGGAAACGTGAGTTCGAGCCCCGCATCTCCAACTTAAAATTACTAACATTGGGATAAGAGTCCCGTGTATGGGTGTTTTACACCTGACACGCTTAAGCACTAGGGAAGCTTCTGTATCTTGCACTATTCTTCCAGTAAGATTACTAACAGTCTTCTGTGGGAGTCGCCTATATGGGTTAGTGTTGACGACTATAAATAAACCTATATACAAACAAACAAATATACAGGTTTACAGTACATTCAGTATATGCCGACGTTCAATGTGAGAGAATAAATACTCTCCTCAATTAACCGACTTCGTATTTGGACATAGTGTTAGTATTATTTCTGGTATTTTAGGATCAAGAAGCCCACCGATGTTACTGTATAATAGTGTCCCATTCAAGCCGTTGCTATATCATTGCCTCTCATGAACATACTCGATCAAGCCCAGGGCGCTATAGTTTTTGTTAGAAGCATTCTTGTGCATGATTCTTGTACTTCAAAATAATCTTTTGTCATGACCCTAAAATATTTTTGTACGTCGCAACCATTTATTGTCATGACCCTCATATATTCCTGTACTTCAGAACCATCTATTGTCAAGACCCTAACATAATAAAGTACTTCAAAGCTATCAGTAGTCATATGGACAATACTAGTACATTACATTAATTATGATCAGCATTTATTTGCAAAACGAAACAAATTACCGGACTAAACATTTCAGATTTGACTATCTATATCTTCATTATTAAATAAAAAAAAATATCTTCCGGAAACAACATGACAAAACTGACATTAACACGAAAATCCAGACAAAACAACTGTTTCCCATTTTGTGCATCATGTTCAATTTCATAATTGGTATCAACATCTCTTTTTATTGCAATACCTTCTGCAGACGCATTAAGTACTTGAACATAGATTCACATAATTCATTCGCATTTCTATTCAAATATATACTTACATAATTATTTCTGTGGTTTGTGTCATTTTAAACTGTGCGTGATATGGTTTTGTCCGGCGGGGATAATTTATTTCCTGTAACTTTAAAAAATGGTGAGTGTTAGAAATGAAATTTTGTATATATACTACCAGTTTAGACTGTCCATGTGTAGTTTTGCTACTGACTAACCAATGCGGTTATCAATGAGTTTCCTTCTGTTATGTCTGTTTGCTTTACTGTGTCTATATGCAACTATAGTAATGTACGCCATCAACAGCTGCGAGTAGAAAACAAGGGTAAATATCAAACAGGGAATGCCACGTTCCAAAAACGCAGTCTCCCAAAAACAAAACTTACAGCACAATGCCAACACACAAACATGCATACAAAGCAAACACATACGGACAAAACGAACAAATAAAGGAACACAGTGGGTTGATGGTGCGAACTCAACCTCACTCTTATCCTCATCATGTTCCAAAGTCACAGGACAATGAAAATAAAAGTAATCCCTGCCAAGTGTATCTCTAACATACGCAATGGAAACAAAAGGCATGGTATTTAAAACACAAAAATGCTCCTGTATAATTATATAAAAAGCAAACCTTAGGAACCAAAAACGTATTTACTCAGTGCCTTTGCAGAAGACAGAGCATCAAGAGAAACACCCTTAAGGGCCTGACGAAACAGGCCAGAATAAAGAAATCAAAACAGTTTTTGCTGGTGGGATTTAAAAAAATGCTTATCACAGAGTCTCCCCCCTCTTCCGCCAGACACAATCAAAGAGGTAAGCGTAGTGTCCAACTGTAAACGTGTTGAACACTTAACATGCTTTGTATCTCAAAACAGATGGGTCGTAACTTCTTTAAATAAAACGTTTTATGATATTTATAATTTTACTAAATACATGTGAAAAATTACTATGACCCAAAATCTTACGAAGTTTGTAAACCACATCCTCATAAAAATCGGGTTTTGAAATACCTTACACTTCCTGATGTGCTGGTGTGGCTTTTTTAGTCAAAACATTATTTCATTTTTAAAAGGAAGGCTTTCTTGAAAAATGCGAATGTAAGTGATAGACCAGAGACACATATGGGTACTTTAGACAATATGTTATTCCCAAATTTATCCGTTATCAGTGAAATAATCGCAAGTTTATCCACCGAATCGACGTGTTTGTACCATCCTTCTACATTTCTATGTAGATATCCATTTTATACTTATACCTACATAATTGTATAGTTCATTTTAACGGACAGATGTGTTCTTGGCTATTCCATCTGGGTCTTTGTCCTGGTTTTCAAAATACAATTAAATCCTGCACATACCGTTACACACGCTGAAATGCTTCTACTGCATATGTTACGGCAAATATGTTAACTAAATTGTAGCAATAAAAGATAAGAATAATTTTCTACCGGTGTTAGTCTAAATCGATCCATATGCGTATGACAGTTGGTAACTGCAGAAACGAGGAACAGAAAATGGAACCTATAGAAGCACTGACAAGAACTCTCCACACAGTAAAGTCTGAAAATCTAGATGAAACTTTCATCCCTGGTTTCTAGATAAAAAATGTGATTAAAGCATAAAAGTTTTGCTTTTTGCTAGTGTAGGTAAATGGGCTAAGATAAAACATTTTAAGGGTACCTGAAGAGTGATTTGCAGATATGGCAATAATACAAAAATGCAGCAACAAAGTAATCTAAATAAATGCACTCGACAAATGATCTTTCTTTATTTCTACTGAATCGCTCAGATATCTTTTATTATTTTCTAGGGAGAGATTTGAACCATTGTGCTCAGGAATACTAAATCGATAAGATAAAGGTAAAAGAAATAACGTATATCTGACCATTATTGATTACAAGTCAGATACGAAATAAATAGTTTCACGTTCTGTTGCATTTAGAGATGAACATTACCTATAGCTTTTTTTTTCAGTATAAAAATTGTTATAATCACATGAAATTCAATGCAGGCACATTCACTTTGTACACTTAATATGTTGTATACGAAATTAAGCAAAGTATCCTTTTCATATTAAAGGCACTGACCTCCAGATTTTGGCTAAAATTATCTTTCCTTACAATTGAAGTTTGGTCATATTATGAACATATAAGAACATTAGGTTTTGTTTCTAAACTATCTTATTAAAATGGCAAATCAAGAGAAAAAACATGCAGGAGTCAGGAATTGAACCTAGGCCGCCTCGGCAACAAAACTTTTCCTGCGTTCTTGGTCAATACACTACAGAAAAATACGTACAAAACGGTCGTAACATATAAAGCTTTATAATTAAGTCAGTTTACCTCCGATACCCCGATACAAACGCCTTTCGGTATTCAATGGAAAAATTAGTAAACACAAGTAATTCTTATGTTTCCATAATATATAATATGTCAGTAACTAATATAATATGTCAGTAACTAATATAATATATCAGTAACTAACTTTTAAAGTCTTCTTAAAAAAATAAAGCAAACATTTTATGATATGTAATTTTTTTGTTATTTGTTATTTGTTATTTGAGCTCAGTACTTTAACGATTCAAAGTTGGTAAAATGTAATAGCTTTTCATGTCACAAAATTTGCTGTCTTCCGTAACATTTTCTCTAGCAAATCGTGACAATTTATTCAATGAATTAGAGAATAAAAAATACTAGTAGTATTAAAAGAAAATGTAACTGGACCAAAAATGTAAAAAAAAGGTTTTAAAGTGTAGATATCTGTACGTTATAGATTTTTCTCGTTGTTAGTATGTGATACGTCACTGATAACAATAGTGGCACTATCAGAAAGTGAACGACGTATTTGACTGTAGCAAACTTTTCTCATTTTGTGGTTGGCTCAACTTGAGTAGTAGCTCCATTGCAGAAATTGCAGAAACCTAATGTGTGGCGGATGCAAGAATAAACTTGTTGATGTGTAGACGCGTTTTCGATCACTGTGGATTGCGTATAGTTACGACTGACGAAAAATATAACCCAATCGAAAATGTTGGTAATTTATGTTTATTTGAATTTACTCGATAAGAATAAGATATGATGTTTTATATTGTTTCGAAATGCATAGATATAAGGTGCGCTAGTGGTTTAGGTACGATACAAACGTTATATCACTCCGATCATGAATAGGGTTGCATATTGCATTATCTCTGTAAATCAGACTAGTCAAATTATGTATTTTTACTGTTACAACGGCAGTCCTTTAATGCTGAACTGCAGTCGTCAAAAGTCTGTCCGTACGTGAACTTGTTATTATATTTACTAGCCTGTTGGGGTCATGGATTCCATTCAATTTACCTGTATAATAGACTTCCAATTAAGACAAGGCTAAGAGGCTTAGGGTATGTTGTACATTCCATGACCTCTCATGAAACGGCTCAGTCTGTTTTACAATGGAACGTATCCAAGCATTTTCTATTGTTTGTCAATTGGTTTTTATTATTTTTAATGTCATACAACCACTAGCAAGTCCCAATACACGCCAAGTGTCAGTATTTAATGGTTCCTTTCGATAAATCCAAGGCGGATATCAGCCTGCTTGTTTACTTTGGTGATACTACAGTACTCGTGTTCTTCTTAAGGTATGATGCTAATGTTATACTGTTCTCCACATCTTGTAAAATATTATTGTCAAGTTTTATAAAAGTGGGAAGACGTTTTGTTTATGTTCAAAGTATACTTTTGTCATTGAATAATCATTTCTGTGAGAAGATCCTTTGGAAGCAGAGAAAGCAACCAAGCAAAATAATAGCAGACTCGGTTTTATTGAGTCTGTTCATGAGAGGTAAGGAAAGTGCAACACCCCTCAAGCTCCCTAACATCGACTTAAGCAAACCTCTATTACTGAATGGACTCCATGATTCCAAAGAACCAGAAAATATAACAACACTGAATCCAAGCACGGGGAGACTTTTTACAGCCGCCACACGGCATAAAGATTTTACTTAGGAGATCGACCACCGTGGTGATGAGCTGAGTTTCACAAAAAATTCTGGAGAAAACCACTTTAAATGAAGTTACAGTCACTGTGTTGTTTTTTTCTTTCAGTTGGTTCAGTTGATGCTTGCAAATAACGTGCTCGAATATCTTATAAGAGTTTCAATTAAGGGACATTGGTTTATAGTTTCCATGTAGACGGACATCACCTTTCTTGTAGAATCGAGCAAAATTTAGTTTTGCCATTCAGAATAACGATGGAAGTGTTTATTTATAGTGTATTATGTAAATTTATAGTGTTAGAAATAATATAAAGGCTAGGGCCAAATTGTTTGGAGCAGTTTCTAAGCATAACGTTGGCAATGTTATCTGGACCTTTAGTTTTGCAGTTTCTCGACTTAATCTGTCGTAATGATAAGAGGTTGAAAGAGCACTTTTCTTGAACTTTTTTATCGTTACGGGTAGTTGTTTTGAATTATTCTTCAGCTAAGTTATGGTCTGTGTCTCTGCTTCTGCTTAACAAGTGAAGTTCATTGGTTTTAAACACAACAAAAGGCTGAACCCTCCTCATAATGACACTAACATCTTTTGGATGTGATTTTAAATTGAAGGCACGTATATAATGCTTAGTGTTGTTATATATTCTGGTCCTGTGGGATCATGGAGCGCATTCAATTTTACTATTAACAGGTTCCGCGCAAGCCGGCGCTAGAGGGCGTCAGGGGTGTTGCACCTTTCACTACATCTCATGAACATCCTCAGTCAAACAGTCAACTATTATGTTGCTTGGTTACGTTCTATGCTTCAGAATGATCTTTTCACATGTTTTATTAAATCTTGAGCGTTGGAGCTTCTGTTATTGGAGCATCTTCCGTATGCCACGGTGCGGACTTGGTCACTTAAGGAGAGAATATTAACTGAATGCATATCTTTCTCACCCTGTAACATTTGGCGCCCAACGTTGGATATGGTCAGTATTACGACGCTTGTAGTATTTTGTACCTCTTGAATTCGATGACGAATTTTCTATTTGCTCAATCAATCCGAGCCTGTAACATTTCCGATTGTATCGTGTTGAGCGACCTGTTGAGTTTCCACTTTTTCTATTTTGTATATCACGGTAGGGACTTGGTCACGAAAGTGGAGAGCACTCGTCCTGTAAGCGAGGGGTCTCGGGTTCGAGCCCCGGTCTGACTGCACATTTTTCTCATCCTGTAACAAATATCTTGCACTATCCTTTGAAAACATCAAATGACGAAAATTCTGCAGGTGACGTCCATGTGTGAAATATCTTTCGACTATGAATAACTTATTACGTGCTCTATACTATTCAGTTTAAATTTTGATAATGGCATATAACAATTTATCACAATCATGTTTGATATCATGAGAGTGAAATAAATTCGTCAATTTGGTATTATTCTAGTGTCATAACAGTTTGACGCTAACGTCTTTTCGAGTACAGAAGACGTTGTCTTACTTTGTCCGCGAAGTGTTTCAGCCAAAAATGTTAACATGTGATAAAAGAATATTACTTTTGTGTCTTTCTACATTGAATGTAGAAGCTTTGTTCAATAAATATGATAAATTTTCCTGCAGAGCCTCGCATTATATTATTTCATTCAGCCCGTTTAATAAATTCAGTATGGAAAGACACTCATGAAATAACCTGTATTAACTACGCAGGTATTGTAATATGTTGTATGTCTGTGTAAGAAACTACCAAATGCACCATGGGATATCTCTAGGCTTGAAAGAAAGTTTAGGCTGTAATCAGTCGAAATCATTTGCTGAAAGCGTTAATACACTACACTAAATGGTTTTGTTTTCGTTTCTTGTTTGAAATTGAAATTACCGACATAAAATCTCGACAAGACTTATAGTGAACATTTTTTTGCTCAAAATAACCCATTATTGTCAATTTCAGTGTTAAAATAAATAAATATTTAAATGTAAAGTAAAAGTTAAAGGTTAATTTCATTTAATGTCGCATATGATCAACAGACAACATGAGATACGATTAAAGCTATTGTGCGGTCAACAAGTATCATGTAACAGATTCTTACATGTGCTTATTTTAGCTCTGGAACAACTACTGAATAATGTGGTCTAAGAAAGGGGGCTACCAGAATAATGTTTTTTTCGAGTTAGATATAACAAGGTTTGTGATCGAACAACCGTTCACCTGTACTTAAAGTGAGCATGTATTCTTGAGCTGTTTAGCTATTGGGGGGCTTGGGAAGAGATAAACATTTATATCATTGCTTCAGGTTGGAGATTATGTCTAACACAAGAAAATATTGTCAATCAGAGAAATAGTTTGCCAAATTAATCTCTTGAACTGTAACCGAGGTACAAGTTCTTCTGCATAATTCTTAACTGAAACTTGTTTGTTTTGATGCACACCGCATGTTTGGTGTTCAGCCCTTTTACAGTTGAACTCTACTCTTTTCTATTTGATTTTGTCTGACGGAACAGGTGGTGACTCCATGACAGGTAGTGCTTAAATCAGATCGGGAATGAGTTATTTTGATTTCTGTTTTCTGGCCTGTTTCGTCGGGTCATTATGGGTGTTTCCTTTGTTGCTCTGTCTTGCTTTTTACATAAATATACAAGAGTATTTTGTGTTTTACATAACATGCCTTCTGTTGCCATTGCGTATGTTAGGGTTTCACATGACGGGGATATAACTTTTATTTACACTGTCCTGTGACTTTGGAACATGGTGGGGTGAAAGTGAGGTTAGGTGCACCATAATCCGATTTCAGCTCTCAACTGGTGGTTTTGCCACTGACCGTTCAAAGGCGGTACCTCACAGTGTTCCTTTATTTGTTCGTTTTGCCCTAGTATGTTTGCTTTGTATTGTGTTCATTGCTTTGTGTGTGTGTGTGTGTGTGTGTGTGTGTGTGTGTGTGTTCGGGTTTAACGTCTTTTTCAACAATTTTTCAGTCATAAAAACGACGGTGTCTACTTGTAGCAGAGAGCACAATGCCCAACTTTATAGTGCTGCCTCACTGGAATATCACGCCGTAAACACGTGGCATGATACCCCACCCAGTCTTATTATACTGACACCGGGCTGACCAGTCCTAGCACTATCCTCTTAATGCTGAACGCCAAGCGAGGAAGCTACTAGTACCATTTTTACGTCTTTGGTATGACGCGGCCGGGGATCGAACCCACGACCTCCCGCACTCAAAGTGGACGCTCTACCACTAGGATACCGAGACGGTCTACAGCTGAAAAATGACTGAATGCAACCTGAAGATCATGATGTGTGCTGATACTGGAGACAGTAGTAGTTGTTTTGGTTGTTTTAAAATTGAATGAAACATTTAATTTCATTGTAAATATTCTTTTATGGTTGCTTTTAGTTAGGGAACTATTCTGAAGTGTCTTTAATCTATGTAATTTATGTATAATGTATTCATAGACTGCTTTTACCAAGATGAGATCTCATTTGAAAAAAGTTAAAGAAATCACCTATCAATGTCACAGGGGCCTGAACATTGAAACCTAATTCTGATCAATAACTTGAGAACCACTCGACCCAGAATGTTAAAACTTCATAGGATGATTGGACATGTAAAGTAGATGACCCCTATTGATTTTCTAATCACTTGATCAAAAGTTAAGGTCACAGGAACCAGAACTTTGGAAAACAGTTTCCAACCAATAACTTTAGAATCATTTGACCCAGAACCTTCAATCACGATGGTAGGAATTACATAGTAGATGACCCTTAATGTTTCTGGGGTCACTTGACTTAAGGGAAAGGTCACAGAGGTCTGAAGATGGAAAAACTCTTTCTTGATCAATAACTTTAGAATCACTTGACTCAGATCACCTCAGATAATACACCCATAAACTGATTTCAGTTATTTCAAAATTGAATGTATGCTCAAAGCAAAAAGAACATCACTCAGTCCTTAATATTGCAAAAGAAGGCAATAGTCAGCCCTTAATTTATATTTAATACATTCAGACTTTGGTTAGGGAAGATGCATATTACCAGGTATTTCTGTGAGGTCTGAATTTCTCTGAAGTTTATATGATCATGGTTCTGCAATGTTACAAATTTAGCTAGTATAGTTCAGTATTTAATAATTTACTTTTTAGTTTTTATCTTTGACAATACATGTTATCAAAGGACCCGATTGGAAATAAGTTGTAAAACATTCATGAGTCATTCTAGAATAACTATGTGACTAAAACTGTAGAATACCTATAATGTCTACAGTATTAAATATATTTTTTATCTTGTTAGAACTGTGATGTCAAAATTAATGCTATGTTGCTTGTATAATTTAATTTTACATATTTTACCACAGGTAAAATAAATGATTACAATTAAACTGAATGCTAAGCTTTTAAATTTTTGTTTAAATAAACATCGAAATAATAATGATGCAAATAACGATTTCATATCAGATTTGATCTTTTTCTTCAAAAACATAGTGACAAACATTATCAAGTTTACCAGTTGGTTCTATTAAACAATTAGTTAAGAACAAAGGAGCTATGTCCAAGGGATTAAAATAGAGAAAAGTGGAAACTTCACAGGTCGCTCAACACGACAGAAACGAAACTGTTGCAGGCTCGGTTTGATTGAGCCTGTTCATGGACGGTAGTGGAAATGCATGCTACCGCCCACGCCCTCTAGCCCCGGGTTGAGCAGAACTCAACATTTACACATGCTAAAAGTACAAAAAGCAATTTAGAGACATCCGCAGTTGTATTGAACACTTACCATAATATTCTATTGATATTTTTCACAGCTATGAAATGCAAATTAGCATGTTTAAGGGAAGTGTCACTGGTAATAAACTTATAACTACTTGTTCAACAAACTGAATTAAAGCATGTGCCATGTAATGGGAAAGTAATTGAAATGTAATTCTCAATTACACCTCAAAAAAGCACTGAAATTAATTAAATTAAAATTACATGTAACTGACAAATGACCCAATTACAAATTACATTCAATTACTTAGGAAATGTAATTTAATTGCAATTAATTACAATTACATTTTTAATTACCCCAGGTCTGATGTATGACATATAAATTTGTATAGCTGTCCAAAATGCATAGAATACTATAATTTCTACGTGATTCTGTAAATGATTATGCCATGCATCTCTCTGTTATCCTTTAAGGTATTAGATCACTAATAGAGAACCTCCTTTTTGAAGAGTATTCAATTCCTACCATAAACATACTTTTACTGCAATTCTTAGGAGGGCGTAGGTTCAAGCCCTACTGGGACCAAATTTTCCCCCCGTATTTTCTAGTAAGTTTTTACTTCTTTTATTGATTTCTTGTACAAAAATGGTAAAAGATGAATCTTATAAGCGATTTCTTGGTGTTCAAAGTGAATTTACTACTTAAACAGAAGGGGTAGAGTTACACATCTTTAAAGATATTCAGTTACACGCGGTGAAAGTTCTCTATTTTGCTTTCACTCTTAGATTATATATTGTGGAAGAAATTTAGGTAGGTTTTACGTCTGCCCTAAGGTTATTTTTAAATGAAGTAAGCAAAATTCAAAACAGAAACACAGCATTCGACCTTATTTTTTTAATGTTGAAGTATGAATTCTGTCTCATTAAATCCATTTACTTGAGGCACCATAGAAAAAATGATATTGACATTTTTTATTTTGTGTTTTATAATTGTTTACCAATAGTTTGATGTTCCTTTGATTAAAATTAATGGTAAAATGTGTTCTCTGCAAACGTTTTGGATAGTGGCTATCACTTTGAAATTTGTCTCTACTTGAGCTTGAGGAGATACCATACGTTATACAAAATTTATAAAAAACGGCACGGTAAAGTTGTTGAAAAATTGCAAAATTGTGCAAAATACGGTTACCTTTCAGAATATACCAAGCAAAGGCCATTTTGTAAACATTACTATTAGTGCTCTAATACCTTAAGATAACATTAGAAAATATTACATAATGAAGGTAAATCAATTCGCCCCCTATGAATGAAATGTACGTATGAACGAAACGTTTTCGTCTTTGATAATGTAAAACACAATGACAGAATACACACACTGTGTAATATGCAGAGATAAAGCTGATAAATCATGCGAAATGTAAGACGTATTTAACAAAAATATACAATACATCGAATTAAAATTTTATCGAAACACTTAGATAATGTTTATGTTGTTTTAAATGGAAAAGGAATTCCAGCGACCACTTCGTTATAGATTATGACCTCGTTCTATAAATAGCTTATTAAACAAACGCTGGTTCCGAGCACAGTTTCATTCATAACAAATGATATGAATTATACTGCGCATTATTAATTAAATGTTTAATAAAAATATTACTTTTAATTGGTATGATTTTGCATATAATGCAATAAATAATGAGCGCAAAATATGTATAACGTAAAAGGGAAGCATAATTTTTAAAAATCAATTCTTCCAGATCAGTTGCTATAGGTTCTACGGGACGTTATCGCTGCGTGGAATTGCCACAGTAACGTGAGAAGAAACAAATGACCACATTCTACGATTTATATACCGAAACAGCGTACATGTTGTATTTTGCTACAGAAATAATGTTTACATTAACAATAGAAACTATAATATTATTTGTTTAAACAACAGTTTTTTTTGCTATTTTATATTAAAAAATCGTTTTAGAAACATTCTGACGAATGCTGAAAGTAATATTGTAAAAATGCTTTGTCTCTAATTTGCTTAAGGGGGTGGGGGCGTAGATGTAAGCGATAATTGTTTAAACATAAAATTTCAACTGTATTTCAGGTTATATTAAGATAGTGGACTCGTAATGGTAATGTTTAACAATTGCATTGATTTGATACAGTCCTGGAGTTAACATTATTTAGCACTGTGTTGCATTTTGAAACGACTTTTACTGTGTCGTTTTTCATTTTTTTTGTTTTTTTTTTTTTTTTGTATAATTTATGTTATTTCCTCAAGCTCAAACAGAGACAAATTTCAAAGTGATAACCACTGCGCAAAACGATAGCAGAGAATTCATTATACCAAGTATTTTGCTAATAGAAACCTCAAAGTATTGCGTAACAATTATAAAACATAAAATAAAACTGTCGATAACAATTTTTCTGGGGAGCTTCAAGGATTTATTCGGACAGAAATTAAGCTTCTACACTGAAAAATTATGGCCTTGCTCTCTGCATTCAAAAAGAACCATAGGGAAGAAGTAAAACCTACCTACATTCCTTCCAAACTTTGTAAACTAAAGAATAAATGCAAAGTCAAGAACTTTTACAACATGTAAATAAGTCTTTTCAAAGATGTCTAAACCTTCACCCTTCTGTATCAGAGGTTGAATTCACTTTAAACAGCAAGAAAAGGCTAATCAAATGAAAAATCTCCGCTTTTGTACAACTAATCAATCATAATAAGTTTTGAAAATAAACAACAGTTTATATTATTAGATAAAAGAAATTTAATGAAAAAAAAAAGTTTTGTCCTAGTGGGGCTTGAACCTACACCCTCCTGAAAAATTAGTTAAAGTAGTCTCCTAAACACGGTATATTGATATTAGATTTTACCTATTTATATGCAAGTCCATGCTATATTAAAGTCAATGAATCAACTTGGCTTTTTAGTGTTAACTTTGAAACCATGGTGGGGACCAATGATAAGGTTACAAACGTAGCATAAACCGGTTTAAATTAACCTGTGGTGTGTTTGCCACTGACATTTACATGACGGTACCCGACTTTGTTCCTTTCGTTTTTCATTTTGACCCCGTTTGTCTACCATTTTTGTTTCATTTATATTTTGAAGATATGTTTATGTGTACAAATCAATACATACACTGTAATGAGGCTATGGTTTGATTGGATTGCGTTTTCAGAACCTGACTTTTTTGTTAGATATTAATCTTTGCGTTTTTCAGATTCCCAAGTAGAATGTGCAGTTTGTCTCACTAATTATGTCATCCCCAATGGAGCAAACACAATGTATTTTTTCACCATCTATAGTCTGTAATATCCTTACACTACCTTCTCAAGTTAATCAAGATGATTCGTCACAACAGTACCCTATGCTTGCCTTAGTTTGATATGGAAAACCCATAATATCTAAGATTTTGCAAACATCTTTCCCGCACAGTTTTCATCCGGTGTTTTGTGGTAGCCAGCCTTTCTGTACTTTCAGTACTTTGATATATTACTTGCAGTAGAGAGTTGGATGTAGAAATAAAATCGAAATAAGTAGTATACATAAAGTATTTGAAAGATTTGATAAAAAGACTCTAGAAAAGTTTTCCAACCAATTTAATAGGCTTATAACTCTGCTGCATTTATAAATACTGTGTCTTCCTTCTTTGCATCATTTTCTTTGTAACGTCATTCCTACATTTAAGCCATAGGGGAAGAAGTTCCTAGGTATCATAGAGAGCATTATGTAAGTCAAGGCGGGCACGTGGATAGAACATAAAGCCAGCTATATGCCTTTCTCACATGAAATAATTTTACACACCAAGCGTGGCATCGAACCCAGATCGATGAGGATTAAGTGATTCAAAATAAACGACATTATCAACTCGGCCACAGAGGCTCCTCTACATGTTATTTGAAACGCATACCGCTTTTGTAATTGAAGGTATATTGCACCCTTTCTTCCTCTCTGGTTTTAATAGATTTTTATAAAGAATATATTAGTACAATAATACAAATTTATTTTTCATTTGCGCTTTTTTTGTCACGTTGGCGTCCAAACGGACATGACGTCGTTTGTATTGTACGTTGTTCTTTCTGACGAAGACATAAAAGTCGAAACCAGTAAGAATGTGTTGTGTTGGTATTTTTAAATCCTGATCTAATAGTTTTTAATGAATTCGGTCATGAGACCTAGAACCTCGAAAACAAAAACAAAAACAGAAAAGAAGAAAATGCGATAGACAGCAATGATAACTAATTTTAAATCAAGTTTTTAAATCAAGTGCATCTACATTTTTATAACTGCCGTGACTGATGTTGCTTCAAAGTCGATTATGTAGTGCCACCAGTTAATCTTTGACGTCGTCTTTGCTAAAAGTTTTTGTCTTGAAATCCACCCGTGAAACATGAAAATTTAAACATTTTAAAATCACGAGACTTGTATCTAATGATGTAGAACTCAACTTAGACAAGGAATCCTAAATTAAGATTTATCTTTTCTAATGTAAGAAACAAATATTGATTATAACTCTGGCATTTCACAAACTAATTGCAACAGTTATATCAGAGAGGAGAGAGTTATCCTTTTGTAATTATAATACCTCCCTTGAAATTATTATTTTCATCTATAATTTTAATGCATATTTCAATATAGAAAACCTTGAAATTTTGTCATATTTTAGTCACGGCAAATACAGATATCTACTCCCAAGTGCATGCTAAATCAGTTAAATATTTTCACGTTACGATATTGTATACTAGACAAACAACAACATTCTGGTCTTAATCTTATTTAAGATGCACTAAATGCAAAGTACAACAAAATGATGCAGACACTACTTTCTAAATTTTACCATCGTAGTTCAGGTTTGGTTTTAAAATACAATAGCAATTTTAAGACACTTCTGCGAAGAGGGCATTTTTGTGTTTTGCATTACATGCTTTCTGCTGCCTATGCAGAATATAAGAATAGATTTCGCTTGACTGAAACTTGGTACTCGGACGAGAAACAGCATCAGTTTGAACTTCCGACTTGAACCAGAATGATATAAATTAAGCGTAACTAGTAGAAATCAAAGCGCTCAAAGCGCTGATGGTGGCTGCTAATCAATGTGTAAAATATTACAAAGAAAGTGACCTTTGAGGAATTCTTAATATCAACCAAAAGAACTTCAGCTTTTAAGATTTCTTTCTAAAGCCTTTGGACAGTGCCTGTCATTAATTATATACACACTGATTTAGTCCTTATCGAATAACTTTGGTTTTCATGATTTTTTTGTGGAAGAAAACAGCACAAAACATGCACCACAAATGCCCCTCAGAATTTCAGTTCTGCAGCCAGTGTATTTAAGAGGCGCATTAATTACTACTCCATCTGTTATACCGGTACTCAAAAGCCCGCTAGACATAACAGCAGGCTTCGCAAAAATGTTGGACATTTAAGTCAGACAAACTTACACCTTTAGTCAGACCGTGAAAAAAATCGAAAAATAAATTATGTAACTGGCGAAATGAAACCGTTTTAATTTTTATACATATTTGTATCAATCCAGATATTTTGAGCCGCACCATGAGAAATCCAACATAGCGCGTATGCGACCAGCATGGGTCCAGACCAGCCTGTGCATCCGTGCAGTCTGGTCAGGATCCATGCTGTTCGCTTTCAAAGCCTATTGCAACTAGAGAAACCGTTAGCGAACAGCATGGATTCTGTCCAGACTGTGCGGATCCGCAGGTCCATGCTGGTCACAAATGCACTATGTTGGTTTACTCTTGGTGCGACTGAAGTGAGCAGAATCTGACTTAAAACAATTCAATTTTTAAGTTGGTCAAATCTGTTATCCGATGGCTTGATACAGTCTGACATATTGTCGTTTCAAAAAGGCGAGTATTAATATCATCGCTGCGCCCGTTGATAATTCGTGTTTTGTTAGACGAAATTGTACCGAATACCTGTGTATCTATGCATTAATAGAGTATCTTATGTTGTACATTTGCTGAAGGAAGATTATCCGTGAGGGAATATTATTTAGAAAACATACATGTCTTTGATTCTCGTGGCAGGTCACATTGCAAAAAATATTGAATGAATTTTATCTGAATATACTTTTGTTTTGTTCACTCTCGTATTGCAAAGCATGTTTAATTATATTTTGTTCTTAATATAACGATGAACTGTACATGTTCAAGTTATATCAATAAATTACTGTCCTGTTCTGTTTTGTTCATAAATCATCTTACTAAATTAGAGCGCTAATTAGTGTTAATTGGCAGTAGCAACGCCTGAGAAAATCCGTATCACTGCTGATTATTGATTTTCTATAAATAGCCTTATTAACATGTGGTCATATTTTTGAGTGTTTCAAACGACAACGAGACAATACTGTCTAAAATTCGGTAACATTCTTAAATCATCAGGGTTGCATTAATATAATATCTTATAATTTGATAGCTATGATTGACGAACATTTAAGTTTATTCTGACAAACTTGAAAATTGCTGGCTGGAAATTTTAAAGCTATGGTAGGTACAAACTGGTATTGTCTATGGACCGGAAATGTTCGGAAACTTTTCCGTTGAAATTCCGTTTCTATTTTTAGCCGACGTATATAATCTGTAGATATTGCTATTAGAAGTCATCGTTCTTTATCAAATACAGTCTTATATTTCGAGAGTTATACATGTGACAATGCGGTTAGGAAACATGTTTGAATTGTCAGTCTGGATTCCCGGCTAGATTTCTACCTTTTCTACGTTATAAGCTACGTGACCTCTAGGGCAGTACTATGCAATAGCTAATCAATATCATCGCTCATTTCAGGTGACATAAGGTCAACGTTTATTCACGTGATCATAAATTTGCATATTTGTATTCATACACGTGGTTGTTTTAATTAAAACGTTGGCTTCAGTTTGTATTGATTTTAGTTGCCGAATTTACATTAAAAATGGTAATAAGGCATATATTGTAGCATTGCATATTCTCCACGTTGTGTAGATAATTATTTCCCTGGAAAGCCTGGAACTATTTTTGGTTGTGTTGTTAGGATGGTCTTAAATTCTGACAAGATTTCTCAAACAGAGTATTCTTTTTAACACTGGTGGCAGCAGCCACCAAAAATCAAAAAGGCGGTGATGTTGCGATCACATGTAGAAACACGATCAATATGCGAAGGGTAACTCACGGCACTGTTTAAAGCTTTGAATATGATATTTGGAAGTTCGTTTTCAAAAATTTAGCCATACACGTAGTGGATGTGTATAGACCACCGGCTCTATTGACTGGTAACCGGTTCGTTAATGATTTTTTTTATTTCATCGAAAATATTTTACCCCATTATGACAATATTCTTATAATAGGAGATTTCAACTTGCATATGAACGATGGCAACAGTTTTATTACAAACTTCAAGGACTCCCTAGTAGCAATGGGCGTGGAACAGCACGTTGATTTCAGTACTCATACAGGAGGACATAGCTTGGATCTAGTCATAACTGAGTCACTTAATGGTGTTCATGAAGAGAAATGTGAGCCTGGACCATTTTTATCTGATCACTGTGTTGTTAAGGTTCTCTTAGATGCTAAAAAAGAGACTATTACTAGTAGGAGCGTGACATTTAGAAACTTTAAAAATTTGAACAAATCAGAATTTTCCAACGACCTAAGTGCAGTAAACGTTATATACATGAAGGCGTTATGGTAAAACAGATCAGTTTGAGTCATATAAACAAGTAAGAAATGAATACAATTTTGAAATCAAACGTCAAGAGAGAAACACACTCTGTGAAAAGATAGAGAACGCTAAAGGTGATTCCAAGACTGTATGGATTGGTATCTGAGCTAACTGGTACCAAATCTGAAAACCCACTTCCTCAAGGAGAGTCTAATAATTCATTGGCCGAAAAATTTGCTGACTTTTTCATGGCAAAAATCTCAAAAATACGTCAATCCCTAAGTGAATACCAAAACTTTGAACCTCAAGTAAAGGATATACAAAAAAATTAAACAAATTTACTGAATTGACTCAAGATGAAGTGAAAAATCTCATCAACGAATTGAATACTACGTCTTCAGAGTTAGATATTTTGCCAACACGTATTCTGAAATCACATGTAGATGAACTTCTCTCTAGTATCACTAAATTGGTGAATCTCTCATTACAACAAGGTGTTTTCCCTGTGAAATAGAAACAAGCAGTTGTTAGACCTCTGCCAGAAAGCCGGTCTTGAACTAGAGCTTTCCAATTATCGTCCTGTGAGTAATTTATCATTTCTATCAAAACTTTTTGAGAAAGCTGTTCTTTTCAGATTAAACAAACATGTAAATCAAAACAGTCTTTTGCCTAAGAACCAGTCTGCATACAGGAAATACCATTCCTCTGAATCTGCGCTACTTCGGTTAGTCAATGATCTTCTAAGTGGTATGGAGAAAAGGGAAGTCACGACCCTTATTGCGATTGACTTAAGTGCGGCATTTGACACTTTCGACCACGACATTCTTCTACATGTCCTAAAAGCACAATATGGCGTCTGTGATACAGTTCTTCAATGGGTAGACTCCTATTTAAGGCCTCGTACTTGCAAGATTAATATCAACAATGTATATTCATCAGACCGCCATCTTGAATGCAGTGTTCCCCAGGGCAGTTGCCTTGGTCCTTGGCTGTATCTAACCTATGCTGGAACTCTTTTTGATGTCATTCCAAAATCCATATCAGTCTACGGTTTTGCTGATGATCATATAGCAAATAAAAGCTTTCGTCCTACATCTGTTTCCGTAGAATCACAAGCGACCGTGAAAAGTGCGCAGTCATAATCAATGACTGGATGAATAGAAACAAACTGAAAATGAACACTTCCAAAACTGAATTTATTATGTTTGGTAGCAGACCTCAATTGAACAAATGTTTTACACATTCAATTAACATTGCTGGTGATGATGTCAAACGTGAAAGCACAATTAAATATCTCGGTGCATTTCTTGACGAAACCTTGAACTTTAAAGATCATGTAAATCGCAAATGTCGTACAGCCATGTTGAATTACCTACGAATTAAGAACATCCGAAAATACTTGACAAAAGCAGCCACTGAAATTTTAGTTTTGTCTCTAGTTATTTCACATCTGGATTATTGCAATGTCATACTGTATGGTGTAGCTAACTGTGAGGTGCGTAAGATGCAACGTATTCAAAACATGTGCGCAAAACTTGTCCTTAACAGAAGGAAATTTGACAGTTCTAAAGCACTGTACCACTTACATTGGTTGCCGATGAAAGCAAGAATTGAGTTCAAGATTCTTTCTTTCATGTATAGCTGTCAAACTGACAGAGCACCTCTGTATTTAACAGAACTGCTTACAGAGTATATTCCTAGTAGACAAGGTTTGAGATCGTCTGAAAATTCTGAATGTCGTTATGTTGTTCCATACAACAAGTGCAAAACATTCAATGGTAGAAGTTTCTGTACTACTGGTTCAAAACTTTGGAATGAACGCAAAAGTAAATCACTTGACACATTCAAAAAAAATCTTAAGACACTGTATTTCAGAGATTTTGCGGCATTGTTTTGAATATCATGCGAAAACAGCAGGTGATTTGTTACAATAAGACTGTTATTTTTATTATTGTCATTATTGATATTGTTATAATAATAATTATTATTATTATTATGTACAACGCCATCGAATATATCATTGTGTAAAAATAGGCGTTTAATCGAATTATTCAGTTTATGATTCAGTATACGTATGTTAAGGTTTCACCTGGCGGGGATTATTTTTATTTACTCTGTCCTGTGACTTAGGTTAGGTGCACCATAAAGAGGTGTAAGCACCCACGTGGTGGCTTTGCCACTGACCGTTCTAAGGCCGTGCCCACTGTGTCCCTTTATTTGTTCGTTTTATCCTTGTGTGTTTGCTTTTTGTGAGTGTGCGTTTACGTTTGGGGAGGCTTTGCGTTTAGAACGTAACTTTCCCAGTTGAATATTTATCCTTTTTGTTGAAATTTGGTTTATCATCGATTTATGAGTTTAAAGTAGGCTTACAGCTAAGATTCATAAGTATTTTGTCAAAATATTGGTCCAGGACCTGTTTGCACGTTTAAGTTATGTATTTCTTGCTCACAATGCGCATTTAGACATCGAAATTCTAAGTGTAGTTTAAGCTATTTACTGCTCCGTCCTGGTACACATTTTCATCATTATAGAAGAAAGAAACTTTTTCCACAATTCCGTGGCGCATAAAGGTTGTAGTTATTGCTCCATCAGTACCCTGAACATTTTATGTATTACTTATCGGATGTGTTGAAATATACTTGTCTTGAATACTATTTAAAAACCCTTGAATTTAACTTACTAAGCCAAGAACCATACACCTCCCTAGTACCTTGCTTAATGTTTGACCCATCTGATGATAGTATAAGTAAATATGAATGAAATCATAAGACAAGGTATATACACGGCGAATGTCATCATGTACATACATACATACATACATACATACAATGACTGTGCTTTGTTCAAGCTCTGTAGTTACGTTTAGATTGAGTACATTAATTAATCATTTATCAAATTATGACCACGTATTTTGGTTCATAATTAAAAATGGAGACTGTCCTTAGCAATATATAGTTAGCTATAAAAAGCTCATCCTTTGGTTTTACTGAGCCGCACATAATTATTTCCTCTACTAAAGTAACCTCTAGGCATAGTACACGTCATAGCAATACGCAAGTTATTTTTTGTGGCAAGGAAGCAAGTTTTAAATTACTATTTCCTGTAATTGCGCTATAAATACATAACATCTGCACAATACATTCAGTGGAGTTACTTTTGTGAGTTTTTAAATCTTTTGCATATTCTTCTGTCTGAAACTATATTTAAACTACACAATATATTTTCAACATAAAAATTGTCAGCAGTAAATATGCATGTCCAAAAGATATCTTTAATTGAATTAAAACAAGTAGTAACATGTACCAAGAACGTACTACTTAAACAGACGTTTTACTGTGTCATGATAATTCACAACCAGACATCTTCATAACTGCCATAAAATACGACATAAATGGCCTCTGAGCGTGAAACTGTTGTATCTTGTTCTTTATTTATATACAGATATAATAGTTTCGAATTGAAACGAACGCTTGTTTGTTTCAGAAGTCGCCATCAAGAATGAAGTTACTGCTTGTAGGAGCGATTGCCGTGCTGAGCGTAGCCTCATTGGTCTCAGCGAACTATATGATGCCGATGCATTATGGTAAACAATACGGTCAGTTGTATTTGTTATAACTTGTAACTGAAGGTTCTTAATTGGTTTGCAACATTGATTGAACAACGTTGCAAAGTACTGATATATGAGTGCTCATTTGGCTTCATTCGAGGTCAGCAATCAGTTACTATAGTTCAATATAGCTTTAAATGCAGAAAGAATGTCATGCACTTACCATACGGATGTAAGCGTTTTATTTCTGGAATAGTTTACCTATCTGAAATTTTTTTTCGAACTTAAGATATATTCCATTTAGACGATGAAAAAAGAAAAACGGCTTTTGGTATGCATATCACATCGCATCTGTATTTTTTTCTTTTTCAAATTGTTCGTTTTCCACCAAGTTTGACACAGAATGTATATTTGACATTGAAAAATAATGAAGTGAAAGAAAATAAGTGTTTAGATATTGAAGAACGTTGATTTTCTCCATTATTTCAAAATCGTTACAACGGTTCACCATAGTTTTGGTTATTTATTATAATATCTTGCAAAATTCTCGTATGTCAATAAGTTTCTCCCCTGACTTTTAATCTGTTGGTGAGAGAGACATAAAATCGCTTAAAACGTACGAACGAGACGCTGAGTTGAAAAAAAGAGACGCCGACATTGTTGACAGTACTTTAGCGCCTAACTCATAAGACAATTTCTATCGAATAATTAATTGGCTTTGTGATTTACTATATTATCAAACATCATTTGATTTCACAATGCCTAACTTGAGTAAACATTCCTGACATGAAAGCGGATCACAGGCATAATTCACATTCCAATTAAGTTACAAATGGTACTAGCACTCCGCGATTTCAGTTAGCGATGCATCTGAATCGTCCTGAACTTTTGCAGTACATTGCGTATCAATCAAGAACAAATGATAGGCGGATGAAACACCTACTATCATAAATAGAGTGTAAATCTATGTCAGTATTTTACTGCAACTTACCATTTTCTAGTATCATATAAGGGAACGCACAAAATTTGCCACTTTTTTACATTTATCCGAGAAATTAAGCGGAGTTATAATTTTAGTGGAATATGTTTTGGTTGGTTAATCATTTCCGCCATCGTCTCTGTCCGGACTTGAGGGCCTTTGACAATTTGAAAACAGAACAATTTCGATTGTATATGCGCCAATCAGCAGCTTCTTACCCGTCAGACACGGACAGGTGGTCACACGTTGCAGGTCAAAGATACGATATCCGCCGAGATACTGTATAATTCGAATCCGTCAGCCTATTTATATACATTTGGTATGTACAAACTCCAGGAAAAACCGCACAAAGAAGAATGCCTCTAAAAACTCGTAATCTGCTTAAAACTGACATAACGCAAATCCATATATTAGACAGAGTATTATTCTAGAATATTATGGAAGCTCTTACCAATTGGACATTATAAGTTTTCATTGAATTAAAGAATTGTTGAAATATATCCAGTTATTAGTATTAGTATAGAATTATGCATCGGTCTTAATGTGAATTTTGGTAGTTCCGTTGCAAAGTTTAACTGATAAAAACACCGTTTTACTGTCAAAAAACACTACTATACCATGAACTGAAACATTTAATAATCGTTCTGAAAAAGGCATGGCGACATTATAATACATTCATACAAATAGAGATTACATGAGAAATGTGTTGTAATATATATTATTAACTAATAAATATCTCCTTTCAGGCGTTGGCGGTTACGGCGGTGGTTTCGGCCGCGGCGGTGGGGGAAGTTTTGGTTTCGGCTCCGGAGGCTCGGGTGGCGGATTTGGCGGTCTTTTTGAAATGATCATCTTCTGTGAGTATATGTTATTCTTATATAGCCTGCATTTTATGAAAAACAAGATCACAATCGCTGCGAAACAGTACAATCAATTTCTTTAAATTTTATCAAACATGTTGTGCCTGTCCATTTTATTTTAACACCGAGAGTTCCGGAATTGTACATGTATTAACATGGATCACGAATTTAGATAAAAAGGCTATTCATTTTGAATGTAAAACAAAACGTATACTATCGGAACTGAGCATATGCTGATTATCATAGACACATATATGCACTGTTGATAGTTTTATTGAAAAAATGGAGAGCTTACATATTTTAAATACCAGGACATAGCCCATTCTTATATGGAACTTTTTCGTATTAGCCTCAATACACCACATAATTAATAAGCATATTCATGTATACACTATGTGAATCACTTTTTGAGCTCATATTAACTATTATAGCATTTGTAAACATAGTTTTTATTGTCAGGGTGTGAGAGTATTTTCTGGTTATATTTAACCTCTTTACTTGAAGTTCTTGTTAAATCACTTTCAGTCTTTCAAATTTTCTTTCTATAATGAATGCAGCTGGAGTACAGACGAAATTGAATGTAAAATGTTTGTTATCATATTGTTAATTGATTTGATTTCAGTATTTGTATTCATCCTGCTAATCCAAATCCTGTTTGGCGGTGGAGGACTCGGTGGAGGACTTGGTGGTGGACGCGTCGGGGGCGGCGGTGGAGGCGGTGGGGCCGACTATTAAATTCTAAAACGCTTGGTAATGTCTGTTCATCGTTTTTTTTTTTTTTTTGCTTTACTGTATGTATTTTAAAGTTGGTGTAAATTATTGTTTTCTTCATAAACGTTTAAGACATTTCGAGAAATGCTTAATGTGACTTTCACTTTTGTATATTTCTGATCAATTGCTATAAAAGAAGGTTTTAAACAGCAAATTCTAAAGTTTGGAACATTCCAATGTTTGTTCAGTGCGCCATATCCATAACGTTGATACATGCAGATATACTACTTTCTGTACATACATTCACGAAAATATCTGTTTAATTTTTATTTGTAAATAAGTAAATAATCTGTTGTACATCATTACTATAATATGAGCCGTGCCATGGGAAAACCAACATAGTGGGTGTGCGACCAGCATGGATCCAGACCAGCCTGCGCATCCGCGCAGTCTGGTCAGGATCCATGCTGTTCGCTAACAGTTTCTCCAATTTCAATAGGCTTTAAAAGCGAACAGCATGGAGCCTGACCAGACTGCGTGGATGCGCAGGCTGGTCTGGATCCATGCTGGTCGCACACCCACTATGTTGGTTTTCCCATGGCACGGCTCATATAGTCTTCACCTATCATGTGCGACTGTTGTAGCTGTATAGCGTTTCCACATAATCATTATTTGTTGCGGTTCTGTTTTAAAATACGCGAACAAGCGTTCTTTATATACATACAAAGTGTAGAATTTGGAACCTTAAATTTTCAAGAAAGTTCTCCAAAGTGCCAAAAACTATTTTACAAACATGCAGAATATTTAAAAAAGGATCAGATTAATAAATGAGCCGCGTCATGTGAAAACCAACATAGTGGCTTTGCGACCAGCATGGATCCAGACCAGCCTGCGCATCCGCGCAGTCTGGTCAGGATCCATGCTGTTCGCTAACAGTTTCTCAAATTCCAATAGGCTTTAAAAGCGAACAGCATGGAGCCTGACCAGACTGCGCGGATGCGCAGGCTGGTCTGGATCCATGCTGGTCGCATACCCACTATGTTGGTTTTCCCATGGCACGGCTCAAATGGAATTTTGAGATCATTGTTATACCTGCGCCCGCATGTAAATACAACAATTGATATATATTGTTTGCAGTCAAAGGGAGTCCTTTACTGGAAATGTAAATCTAAACAGGGCATATTTCTGTACATTATTGACAAAAATGTTTCTGTGAGCTTATTTACCGAAAACAAATTAAAAATGTAAACAAATTCACATAATCCCTTAGCATTTTGCAATGCAGGTAGAACATTATTGCTTCGAACAAAATGTCAAATTGACAAGGAGGTGTTACAGTTTGCATAAGTAAATACGTATCTTTTTATACCGACAATACATGCCGTATATTGCAGCAGAATCCAGATTAGATAACTACGAACGAATACCGACAATCGAGACTGCTGGACAACGTGAATACTGACAATCGTTTTGACGTCTGTTGTTTCCTACTGTTGCCATTTTCATTTAATAAATATTAACCGTAGCAACTACAACCGAGTTTTTTTATACATATACTCTATCAATGTTGTTGAACAGACACAATCAAACCAAGTCTGTTATTATGTTGGTTGGTTTCATTCTTTGCTTTCAAAGGATCTTTTCATAGATTGTATTAACTATCATAGTAACCGTCTTAAAGTGCCGTGTGGCGGTTATATAAAGTCTTCCTGTACTTGGACTCAGTGTTGTTATATTTTTCTGACCCTTTACGATCATGGATTCATTTTTGCTGTAATAGAATTCCGCGTAAGTGGGTGCAAGGGGGCATAGGGAGTGTTGCATATTTCGTTACCTCTAATGAACAGACTTGATTGCGTCATTTGCTTCCAGAGGCATAAGTAAATACGTATCTTTTTATACCGACAATACATGTATCTTTTTATACCGACAATACATGCCTTCTTTTTACAGTAGCCATATAGAAAAACATGAGGTCCATACATTTTATGGAATACATCGATGCAATTATACAGATCTTACATATAAGTGGTTTGCCGACAAGGCAAAACAGGACAACTGTCTGTACCTCCGTAAGAGTATACAAAGTGGGAATGTCTTCATTTCAGTTTTACTTTTATCGGGTAAAATAACTTTCAATGGTTATTTCAAAACGACAGAATATATGTTTTTATGTGTAAACGCCGGTTTTATTGAAGAAAGCTTCAATAAGAAGAACCGAAATTTAATAAAAAAAAAACTCATCAATTATATGAAACATACAGAAAGCAAAATTTACACTGCATTAATAAGATGCTAATAATAAAATCGTTTTGAATGCAGAAAGAAAACGTTTTTCTGCTTGAATGTCTCGAGAGTAAAACAGAGTAGAATCTTTAAAAGCGTTAAGAACACCAAAGACAGCTGAAAAATAGACAATCCAGGAATGGACACCGGGAAGATGAGCACACAGCCTGATGTAAATATCAGTCACAAGAGTTATCTCCTCCGCCCAGCCAAATGTTAGCCAATATCTTTGAGCACTTGAAAACGAACTGAGCATAGGTGGAAGTCATACAACATATTTGATTACAATTTCAGCATGTTTTAAAGATGTACTTTTTACCATCAATGCTCTCTAGAAAAGTGAAAAATGAGAACTTTGTACTTGAACTTTGAACATCTTTCTGGGTATATGGAACTATGGAAAATTTGCATATTGCTTTGTTACATAACGATGTCACTCTCTATATTTTGTACTATAGATTCATTTTAATGGAACTGCACTCGAGTGAACTTTACATCAGGTAGTCTAATATGCTGCAACCTTACACTACTGCGTCCATTGTGTACCATTTCGCAGTGCTATATGTTCGACGCCCAACTTATTTGTATTGCAGTGATTTTAGCTTTTTTATTCGATCAGGTTTGCTTTGCACTTATTGATCCTCCTTTAAGTGTAGTAATACAGAGACTTTAAACGTTTAACGGTGTTCCGTTCTACAAACACGCACTATGTCTCATGGCATCAAACAACATAGCCGAATGTATATAGGTATGATGTTCTCACACCAGAGGGCGCTCGTGTTCTTGGTTTCGAAAGTTTCCGTGAGACCAACGACGTCAACCTTCATAATATGTGATCGTTTGTGCGTGCGTGTGTGTAAAAGAGGGAGACAGAGCTTTCGGCAGTGTTAATACAATGCAGACATGTACCTGTAAGAAAAAGTGCTACAAAGAAAGTATTTCATTTTGCTTTATTTATTGTATAATTTGGTAAATAACGATATGCAAGAAAATAATTTACCACAGATAGAGCCTCGTTACCGATAAAATAGCTAACCTCGAATTGAATATTCGCATTTGCAACAACAACCAGTTGCAGATTATGTTTTCTTGGAAGTGTGGTGTTCAACGTAGAGCTGCATAAACTTAAGGGTTGTTTGGTAGAAATGCTACAATTATTTTAGGTACTACAGCAATGTAGCGTTTGTAAAAAATGACAATTTATAATGCTTTTTCTGGTACGAGTCACACTGTCTTCGCATATAACAACCATTCTAGTGTGCATCTTCTCTCGGAAAAAAAAAACGCGTTTTACATGCTTAGTGTATCGCTTGGCATTTGAAACAAACCGTTCACTATACCTGTGAACAAACGGGTAGCCTACTAAATTGTTGCGTGTGGCTTTATGGGCATTATTTCTTATATTTTTCTTCATACCATATGTTCAAAGTCTAAGTTACAAGCACATGTGACTGAATGTGTGCTAAAAACTAAATATAACATATAACAAATGTTGTTATAAACATTCAAAAGAAAGCGTTGTTTTTTGTGAGAGATACGTTAACAGTCTTTGCGAACATTTCTCTACTTTAACAGCTGTAGATCAGTAGGAGAGTTGTTGAATCGTGGAATGTGGACTCTTTTTACCAGACAAATTATTTTTTTAACATCGGCCGCTTCAAACAAACTAGAGGTTTCGATTTTCGTTGCCTAACTGAGGTGTTAAATTTCGGTGCAGTGGAATTTCAGCGGATTTAGAATATATTTATGAAAGCTTATAATAACAGTGTAACAATGAAAACAGGGTATTACAGCTTTAAAACAATGATTCCCATGTAACCTCTGTCCCTTAACCCTAATCATGCTGGACACATCCGTGCAGTCTGATCAAGATCTGCACTGTTCAATATTCAGTCAGTATCTTTTTGGTAAGCACCCCTTTCAACAGTTAATGGTACTGTCCTAATTGAAAGATGGACAAGTTCATTATAGGAATTTAGCAGGGAAAAGGCTAAATGCAATGTTTCTGCTTAGTATGCTTATAAAATATGCCTTTTGTAAGTTGAGGTGCAAAAACAACTATCTGTAGTTTGAAATTCTTGGGGAAATAAACGTGTCGTTGTAGCGAGAAAAACACCACGTTCCATACTTTCCTGAGGCAAGAATATATTTCTGATTTTATAAAACCATTTCCTGTAACTGCTATATAAACAAGGAAAAGCTACATTATAAATATCGTGGTTATGCTTTTTAAAGTTTTAACATGAATAATTTCACATTTCCGTGACAAAATATATCTATACTTGATATGTTTAGTATTAAAGGAAAAACGTACTGTTTAAAAAATAAATAAAAGGAAGCTTCTCAGTAGTACAAAAAGAAGTTCAAGCGTAAAATCCAACTCTCTCACTCACTCACTCACTCAAGCGTCGACAATATTTTGCTAAGAAATAGCTGTATGAGCACTTTGAGAATTTATTTCCCATCCTAAGTGTTGATTTCTTAAACAGAACTACATATGTATAGAAATAAAAAAATACATCGAAAGACTGGAATTTAGGATAGAAAAAGAATAATTTAAATATCTGAAAAGAAGTAACGATTTCTTTGTTTATTAAAATACAACTCCAAATTGGAAAATATATCTTCGGGAAATGTCCATACAAAGAGTGAGCTTGCACATTTGATACTATAAAATATATGCCTTTTCTATCACGAAAATATACTTTACCCTAATATGAAATTTTGTCAAAATTTGATTGGAACCAAAGTGAAATCTGCAGGTGCACAACTTTAATCATGTAAAGTTTCATGTCTTTATAATGTGTAATGCTTTTGATACATACAGCACAGAGTTCTAACAGCTCATTTCACCTAAAGTCAAAGCCTATAATATTGATTATCCAGGTGGAATAATTTCTGAAAATGTTTTCATTTAGTTTCTTTGTTACATTAAGGTATATTTTCACGAGACTACTGGGTGAACTGCTTCAAAATCTGATATTGCTAATGTTTGAGAAAATAGAAATAGCCCAGCAGAAGGCCATATTTTAAAAGGTTGGGCCACATTAAAGGCACTCGCTACAGTTTTTCCGGACGGGTCGATATTTACCCCAACACCGTGCCAATTTGGTTTCGATGTAGCTCACTACAGTGTTGGTGCGGTATTCTGCGCATGCCCGGAAGTGATTATCTAATGTCGCGTACGGCAAAAATTCGCAAATTATTGTAGGTTCGCATGCATTTAGTGTACAAACTGTATAATATAATGACTAAAGGTTAGGGTAAGTATCACCATGGTTACAAAATATATACATTTAAAGTACTTTTAATTCAAATTGCTTCAATCCGACATATACTGAAGTCTGTTATTTATACCAACGCTCCAACTCTGCATTGAGTCACAGCTGTTTCTAATCCCGAACCGTACCCGTACCGTACATTCGTAGGAATAAGGTCAGTAATTCGGTCGAAAATGTGCTTCCGTGGTTTAGTCGAAAGAAGTCCATAATAAATAGATCCTAATTTTCCCATTTTTTTGCGCAAATTCGTGTAGAACGAGTGCTTTAATCACCATTTGTCATTACTAGAATACATTCTGCATGAAATGAGACGGTTTTCATGTTCATACACCCAACATGGCAAGTTTTGCAGATCGAAACCGGAAGTAGGTGTTTATTGTGTGGACGAGAGCAAATATGCGCCATTTTTAGGGTAGCAGACCACAACTGACTGGCATTTCACTAGGAACTACATAACCCCCTATTTTCTTTTCATTTTTTCGTTAATTTGAGATAGAACTTCCATGAAAAATAAGTGTAGGAAAAAGTGATGTTCTCTAAAGACACGTAAAGACGACCTGAAGTTGTCGTTTTTTTATATGAAACAAAGAAGGATTTGAATTACTAGCCTTTAACCTTATAGGAATAAGGTCAGTAATTCGGTCGAAAATGTGCTTCCATGGTGTAGAGAAGGATTTGAATTACTAACCTTTAACCTCGTAAACTATAGGTTTTGTTAAAAAAAAGGCGGAAACTTTCAACGTTCTATCCCATCAAAATGCCTCAGAAACACCTTAAAATCCGATTATTAAGAAACCTGCCGTTTGATAATTTCATATATACATTTCTAAGTCATTTGCTCAAACACTGAAAGAGTATTTCGTGCCAACCTGCGTTGTATAAATGCCCGCCACACCCCACCTCGTTGTAATTTGACTTTAAGCGAAATCTAATATGGTGACCTATCAATTTTCATTTTGTTTTAGATTACGTAGACATAACTAAAGGTATGTGCAGAGTTTGATTAAATTCTATTATGTGAAACTAGATAAAATAGCAGAAGTACCAACTTAAAACTGGCAAAAGTATGCAAAAATAGTCCCTGGGTCTGCTTAACAAGTATTCCTTCCTTTACAAAATCATGTTCTTTTGATTTCTCTGAGCATGTTTCAAATAGATATATTGTTTTCCATTATAAAAATGCTTAGATAATCAAATTTATGCTGATTATTGTACTTTACTGAAATATATTTTAGGATTACAGAAATTTTGAAAAATGTTTAAAATAGCACCATATCTAGGGGCAAATTAAATTGAAACAAAGCTGGTGACCTAGTATTTTTATTTCATTTTTCAATACATCATAACATGATCTTTTAATACAAAACATTTCATCAAAATCTATTATTGAGAAAAAAATTACGAAACTGTAGCGAGCGTCTTTAAGTGAAAGAAGTGTTTAAAATCTGTTTAGAGATAAGTTTGCTTTTATTGATCAGCCGCAGTCTTTCATTCTCGCATACCAGAGCTCTACCATGGTCCCCCGGTAGAACGTTCGTCTCGGGTACCATGTCGAACATCTGATGAATGAGAATGCAGTCTTTGAGAAAATAGAAATAGCCCAGCAGAAGGCCATAATTTAAAAGGTTGGGCCACATGAAAGAAGTGTTTAAAATCTGTTTAGAGATAAGTCTGCTTTTATTGATCAGCCGCAGTCAAAAACGTATTTTTTTCTATTTTTATTTTTATTTTTATTGTATATGCGATCGGATGAATTTAATTTCTTTTCACAAAGGTGAGATTTTTCATGAAGTCGGTTCGAAGAACTTAATTTTGTTTAGCCCAAGAAAACAAAACCACTTGAACAATAATCAAGGTTAATCTTTGTTTCGGAAGTCACCAATCAAGAAAGAACTTACTGCTCCTTGGATGCTTGTGCTAAGCATGGGCACGGTGGTTTTAGCATATGGGCAACGCTTCACAATTCTATGGTCTGTAATATTACCAGTTTTATTTTATTTATATATTTATATATTTATTTAAAAGTTAGATGCATTTCATTGATTGATTTTCCTGTCAGAAAAAAACGTCAATTAGTAAAGAATAAAAATAATTACTGGCTTTAATGAAGTAATTAAACAACAAGAAGTGTGGATTAAACCTGGTCTTCGTTAAAACTTAAATTTATGTTTTCATAGATGAGGTGCTACGTTATAACATACAGATATCTCGCGACCAGTATAAGAGTAACAAAGAAACAATTTAGTATATTTTCATGTAACAGGAGCACCATACCCAACAGACTTTAGTAAAACGGCTAGTTAAGCTTTTCAGTAATAGAAAACAGTTAAAACTTCAAAATTTTTAGAAGTTTATTCAATATACAATCATCATAATAATACACATTACGTAATATATTTGATGTAGGTCAACATGACTCATGATCAAATCAAAATTTGACAGTTACTACACATTCTGAAAAGGATTGTCAATGGCAGAAATATACTTATAAGAGTTTAAATACATGCATAAAAATACACCTCGCTGTGACAAATAATCATAATTAGGTCATTAGATTTGTAAATGAAAATATTATCGTTAAGGAACTTTTAAACGTGGGAGTAGTTAAAATTATGTTTTCCATGAAGAAACAATTACGGTTCTTCAGATACTGATAGTACAGCAATATATATGCTATTAACAATAAAGGGATTTTCCATACCGTTATTCATTTTGTAGAATGACTGAAATCTTAGGTTGTTTTAGTCATTTTACAAAATGACTGATTTTTTTCAGGTATTTTGCAAAAGCCAAATAAATGTAAGCAAGCATTTTGTAGATTGCCTAATTGCTATAAAGCAAGTTAAAAATATATATCTGCTCCTATATGTAATAAGTGAATACGATATAGGCTAAAGTTTTGATGCGCAATACATAGCCAAACCACGCTGAAAAGAAAGAGACAAAATGTTTAATATTTTCTGAAAAGTACATAAGTCAAATGGGAAGAATAATCAAAGGCTATCCTATCAAATAAATTTTGTTGCAACTGAGTAAGATTTTTCAAAATGTTAAGAAAAAAACAAAGCTTTCATTGACTGAGACAATCCATTGAACGTTATTATGCAAACTATCAGCGGAAGCAAAGTAGTTGTCTTGAATGGAAAATTTGAAAAATTAACTACAATTGATGGTTGATCGGACCTTGGATTTTGGCTCGCTGTTATTATTCACTTTCAGTTTATGGATATTGATTTTTAGTATCCTTCAGCAACTCCAGTCCACAATATAAATACATTGTATAGATGATTTTCTTTTGTCTGTTGATATCCTCTCCTACAAAAACAAAAGTGGATAAAATCTTTTACATTGCTTACTTAAGAATATAAGATCAAATTTGTTTTACAGTTAAAATTATTTCATACTCTGTGTGCTTGAGGGATGTTAGTTTTCAGGACAAACAGCAAAAAAAGCACAGGTCACCTCACTCGATATTATCTTATATGGCATTTTCTTCACCTACTGCTTATGCATTTCTGAAATTTAGTAAAATTTACAGAATTGGGGAACTTTTTAAAACATAAACTATCCCACTTATTGTTAAAGGAATTTCAGGTCTTACAGGTCACTATGAATACATGATGATATCACTATTATAAGATTTTAAAAAATATTTTGTTGTTTTTATGACACACAAGAATGCTCAAAATGAAGAAAAAAAAGTTGAGGTCACCGTGCATCTAAGAGATATATTTAGAGAAAAAAGAAACGTTAAAAACTGGTGGATTTTGATATTTGTAGATTTATACTGCTTAGATAATATAAAGTACTATGTTGAAAACTTTTATTTCCATTGTAGCTTATCTTTATCAGAAAAATTACAGAACCAAACCTGATCTACTTAAACAGATATTTGAAATTATCGTCCCCTACACTAGCGTACATCTTACATCAGATAAAGGCAAATGCCGACCAATTACAAGGGGGAAAATTCGCAACAAGTAGAATCTTTTGGTCAAATGGTACATTATAAGCCATATTTTGATGATTTTACATTTATTTTCAGTATAAATTTTGTTAGAAAAAAACGACTCAAACATTTTTCAAAATGGCGGATATCCTAAAAAATATTTATATATAATATTATATTCTGTATATACGGTGAAACCGATTGAGTTACATTATTGTATATTACTTAATTCGATTAGAATATTTAAATATGTAAATAATTAAAGGATCTTAATTAATCTTTTTTTCCGCTATATATATTATACGTGTTAGTCATTTATGATCTTACAGATCGTCAGCATATTGTCATCATTTGCTCAGTACTCATAAACACACTAAATAGCGAACTTAAAACCACAAACGGTGAAATAATGAAATATTGCCTTATTGTGTAGCAGACGTTATTGTTAAAATATTTAAATTAATGTCTGCAACGAATTGTCACTACCAATATTCCTTTCCCATTAAGACAATGAAATAATTATTCCAGCATGCCTTCCCTAGATGAAGTAAAGGTAAGCTGCGCTGTACGGCGTAGCGTATTTTATGACAGACATATGTTCTGTTTTGTCATAAATTCTTGTATACATCAGAATTTGAGAGAGTAAAAATTGCATGTCCTTGCACTTCGTACCTGTTGTAACAGACAGGAGTTCAGGTGAATTTCACGTTTAAGGAAGGCGGTAAGGTGAAGAGTACTTTGAAAAATTCTAAAAGATAGGGGTTCAGTTGTAATTCACTTTGGAAAATGCTAAAACTGGGTCCCAGTGAAATTCACTTATTGCATTTTTAATATCCTTGGCAATTAGATATATATTATTAGATATTCCAGTGGTTTACATTTAATTGACAGAAAGAAATATACTGTCAACAGTTAGGAATTTATTCATTACAAAATACATGACGTGACGCTGTGTCATCTCTTTGAGAACATCCGATTTATTTATCCAGTTTCAGATGGCAGTGAAAATGATATACAGTTGAAATAAATTTAAAATTGTTAATTACCTTATACACGTCAAAGCGACGAATATCGCTTGTTTTATATACTAAAAGTATTAATTACTTTGTACTCGTCAAAGTGAGATGAATATCGCTATAAGCATTTGAATAATCTACATGATCACACAAACACTTACGTAACAAATGCATGTTGCTTTCACGGAAGTGTTTCACAGACCTTCCCTTGTTTTATCCAAAACCCTACCTAAAATTAACATGTTTGCAGTTACATTCTGGCTGAATTGTATTACTGGTTCTAAAACTTCTCGTTTGAAAGTTTGAAGACGTGTATGTTGCTCATAGCTCTAGCAATCAAGTTAAAATTCAACATTGTCCCATGCATGCATTTGAAGTCCCATACTTCCTGGTACGGACCGAAAAGATAACTTCCTCCGCTTTGAAAACCATCAAAGCAGATGACACGTCGTCAAATTTGATCAAATACACTACACGCTTTCACTTTCTACAAAAAGCACAAATTAAAAATTAACTGAATTTTACAAAACCACTTCCTGCTATCGCTGTATAAATGCACGAGCTATGCGCCATGTAGTAGAGGTTATCCTAATGTGAGCGTTCACATGCTATGGGATAAATCATTTTTTCTTTCCTTTAACATACTTTAAATCGATAAATGTTTCAAGTAAAAGTTTTGAAATATGAAAAAAACATTCTTCCGTAGAAATAGTAATTAGAGATTATTGTTTTCATACGTTTACAACTTAGATATTTGTTGTGAAGTGTTAATGTTTCAAGTTTATTTTGTTTCAGAAGTCACCATCAAGAATGAAGCTGCTGCTTGTTGGAGTGATGGCCATGCTTGGCGCGGCTATGATGGTCTCTGCCAACTATAAGATGCCATTTTATGGTCCACAATATTACGGTCAGTTACTTTAATTTGTTATTTAGTACAATTTAGTCAATAAGAGACCAGCCAAGCCAATGGAAGGACAAAAAGTGGCCTCTTAACACAAATGGCCTCTTAATACAACATGATATGGTAGTTATTTACACAAAATGGAGATGAAAAAGTGGTCTCTTAATGCAAGTGGTCTCTTAATTGACTTGGTCTCTCAAGCAAGTTGAGCTGTATATATTATGAAAAATAAGGAATGTTTCATTGTTAAACAGAGAAATCTAAGCTTCAGTTATTCCACGTCATGATGTCAGCGATTTCAATGCTTAAATGATTTTAAAGTTACATAAGTAGCTACGAATTCAGAATGAATGTCATATCGTTTTGAGTCTTTCATGCGCAGTAGAAACTGTAGTTTTGTGCTCAAAAGTTATTTCAGTAAAAGCCTTGCTTTTGAATAACAAACCTTTTGAACTCCAATTATGGATGCAAGTGTAGACATCTGCTAATGAAAGATATATGAGTTATTCTACTTAGTAAATGGCTATAGAGTTACTTTGAAATGTGTAAAAAAACTATGAATTATAGGATGATGTGTACTGAAATGTTGCTGCCGTTGCTTGCTTGACGTTTATGCTACTTTTGTTTTTCTGATAAATAATTCAAAAAGACACAACATACTTTGATCATTTAGTAACACACAGCAACTATTCTCTTTTGGTGAGTCGGTCAGACAAAATGTATATATATGGCCATATGCCTAGAAGACATTTTTGTTAAACAATTGAAATATCAATATAACCCAGTGATTTTAGGTCGATAGACCTTTTGCATTGATATTTGTTATTTTCTAGTTTACGTATACCGTTTTTATTTTGCTGTTTCAGGTGGTTATGGTGGCGGCGGAAGTTTTGGTTTCGGTGGCGGTGGGGGACAGGGATTCGGTGGCCTTTTTGAAATGATCATTTTCTGTAAGTACATGCCATATTGATTAAGTCTAATTTAAGAAAATGATATATTGCGTATAATGTCAATACAATTAGATTTTCATCACATTAGTCCAGTTCATTGAATTTTAAAATCATTTACAATACTGGTGTTAAAGAAGATTATTGTAACAAAATTCAAGTTTCAAGTTTTTTGAATAAGCTGGGCCTCATAGAGGCATCAGTCACATAAAACAATAATACAGTACAGACAAAAAAGAAAACATGTGAAATGATATGTTGACATATCCATAAAATCCACAGAATAAAAATTAATCAAATGATATTTGTCATAGTCAAGAATGTAATAAGACTACATACCATACATACAGTGTAATCCAACTAATTAAATGACATCATAATTTTTTTGCAGAATATTGCGAGTTTTAACAATGTACTTTTATCTGTGCTATTCATTAACATAGAAAATTTAACAGAATTAGGACGTAAAGCATGTTCTCTAGCAATATACTTTCTTTTATCATCACTAAAGAACTGACAGTTAAATAAACAATGAAATTCGTCACCAAATGAGTTTGAAGTACACAAGTTACATACCCTTAGTTCTCTTGGTATATTATAAAATCTACCTGTTTCAACTGGTAATTTGTGATTCATACATCTAAAACGAAAAAGTATTTTTGCCAAATGTGTAGGTAATATATCCAAATAATTTTCAAACCTAAATTCATTCTTGTAAATTCTATAATTTAGACATTTGCTAGATTCTGTTACATCACTATACCAGTTTTGAATGAATTGATCTTTACATCTATTTTTAACAATATTTTTAAACAAGGAAGGTGAGGTGGCAACATTGCTAATCCAATAGTTTGATAAACCCAATGAATCTAATAACTTATGAACATTGCTAATCCAAGGAAGCTTAACCATATCATTACTATATAGGGTGTATGAGGTATCATATAATATACGACATATTTTTTCATGTTTGCTATTTAAAATCTTATTCCAAAAACACAATATTCTACTCTTAATATGAACAGATAAAGGTAATACCCCCAGATCCCCATAAAACATACAATTTGGAGTGCTCTGTTTTAAGTCCAAAATAAGTTTATAAAATTTTAGCTGAAATTTGTCTATAACATCAACATTCTCTATCCCCCATACTTCACTACCATATAACAATATAGGTGCTATCATACTGTCAAACAAATGTATTTGCATACTAACAGGTAAATCCAATTTTCTAGCTTTAACTATAACAGAAAACATAGCTTTTCTTGCTTGTTCCAGTAAATGATTAAGGAGTTTGAATAAAACAATATTTATTTTCAATTACACGTATTTTAAGAAGTGTGCATAATTTAATTTACAGAGTATTAAGATGTGCATATGCAGCTAATAGAACTACACATATGAATATCTATATACGACACGTTGATACTATTGGTCATATTGTTTAATCTCGCCATTACTTAATTGATCAAATGGAAAATGATTGTTCAGTAACTATTTTGAGTGAAGTTCAAAAACCAGGATTTACGTTTCTAAAACGTATATAATACTGTAAACCTAGATATGGTATCGCGCTAATTAAAGTAGCGACTTTCGCGGTCAGTGTGTTTCTGCGAAATTTTATAGTCGCGAAACAACCAGCTGTCGTGAAAACGCGAAAGTTTGTATTTTTCATTGGTTGTCAGCTGCAAAGCTTCTCCCCGGTATATTTAGTAGTTTACAGTGGCCTATGAATTGTGAAACGTGAAATTTGCTAACGATCATCAAGCATGGTCAATTGAAAATGCGTTGAGGATAAGTGTCAAATAATCTGCCCAGTTTGTGAACAGTATTACCTTACGTGCTTAAGTTACCCGTAATGTTGCCTGCGATTATTACGTTCTTAAACTAGTATAAAGTTACCGCGTCTGATGTATTCCGCGAAGCTTAGTAGCCGCTAAATTGCCTGCGTCATAAAAACGCGCAATATAGTTTTCGCGAACGTTTCTAGGGTTACAGTATGTTCCAGGATTTTTAAACCTGTTTAGTGACATACTTCTCCTTTTTAATCTAACAAACATCTTTCTGAAACATATACACTAATAGTACCGAGTACATATAATATATAACATAATGATTTATTTCAGTGTTTGTATTCATCCTGATCATCAATGTCTTGTTTGGTAGCCTTGGTGGTACTGGTAGTGGAATCAGGGGCTGAAACAATTACAATTATGAAATACTACATCGCTTGGTAATATCTATTCGGTAAATACAGTTTATGTTTGTACATCTATGTTGTTACTAAAAGTACATACGATTGGTAACAAAGGTGGCAAGGCAGCGGATAAGGGGGTATTTAAAACCTAAGACACTGGTCATGTTGATGCAGAGACTTTACTGAGTGGGCTAACGCTGAAAGCTTTCGGCGATTCCTTTCTGTCGCCCGAATTTTCATTAAATGGACCGAGCACAGTGCAGTGATGCGGTCTATTCTCTGTAGGACATTTATATGCTTCATTGTGTCTGAAAGGTCGGATGGACCGTAATTAAGGTATTTCTGCACGTTCAGATCGAACTTTTTTCTACAATGTAGAATTTGATTAAACTATGATTTTTCAAAACTTCAGAATTTACTCAGAAAATTCAGCAAATAAAACAGATAGGATCGTGTGCTTGATTTTTTGCTAGACTGATTTGAAAATTTGGATCTCACGCATTTTTTCATGATGGTAGTCTATGGGAAAATCATAACTTTCATAACATTTTCGAGAATAGATTTTTTTCTACAATGTAGATTTTAATGAAACTTGTTAATAAACTTATGGCCTATAATGTTTTGTTTGTTTGTTTGTTTTGGGTTTAACGCCGTTTTACAACAGTATTTCAGTCATGTAACGGCGGGCACTTAACCTAACCAGTGTCCCTGGATTCTGTACCAGTACAAACCTGTTCTCAGCAAGTAACTGCCAACTTCCCCACATGAATCAGAGGTGGAGGACTAATGATTTCAGACACAATGTCGTTTATCAAATAGTCACGGAGAACATACGCCCAGCCCGAGGATCGAACTCACGACCCCGCGATCCGTAGACCAACGCTCTTACCTACTGAGCTAAGCGGGCGGGCGGCCTATAATGTAGTGAAATAAAATGTATAGACCCGTTTGCTTATTTTTGAGATATTTGACCATGTTTAAAGTGAACCGCACATTTCACTCAAATTTTAAGGCATTATTTTGAATTATTTAACGTGTCAAATGTTTTAATATCATATTTTAACTTAAGAAAGATAGAAATAGTGCCATTGTAATAAAACTCACAGGTTCATAAAAAGATTTTCATTTCCGTACGCCGAATCCAGGCTTTATTCTACGTTTTCCGGATAAATGACGTTACGCCATCAATTCCGGTTTAACAAACGTGCAGAAGTACCTTAAACTTAAACACTGACTGACAGTGCAGTGATGTAATTCCATTGGAATGTCTCAAACATCAGAGAGTTTACCGCATTGATGAAATTTAATTATGTCAGTTTCATTTTATATGACCAGAAAACGATATGTTTTGTCGAATTTATTCTCCGCACCCACAGGCGCGGAGTATTTGTGATGGCCTTTTGTCAATGCAATGTATTTCGTAAATGACGATTTTTTCGTTTTGATTTGCAAAATTACAAGTTTTTATTTTTAATGTCTGGCCTGACCCATTATAATGGCATCAACTAACAAACACAAAGGAGAAAAATAAGTTTCATAAGATAGGAAAGAAATCAAAGAGATGAAAAAAAAAGCAATTTTTGTCGGACATCACTTGGAAAATTCCTTTCCTTTTCAGTTTGATGACTGAAAGAAATACTAGTATTTTTTATCCATAAGGGTATTCAATAGTAAAGAGATTTGCTATATGTGCGATATAAAATTAGCAATCTTCTGAAAGCTGTACCAGATAAACAGGCCCATTGTAAGAAATGATTACTAGCCTTATGTTTTTTAAATGCCAAACCACCAAGAACAGTAGGGGTCATGCATCTTCTAAGAGAGACGTTTTGTCTGACAGGTCAGCACTATGGAATATCTTCAGTCACTTGAAGAAGATCCTTACGTCCTTGGTAATTTACGTACGTTTTCTTTAAAAGTCGTTTTTAGAGTTTCTTATCGTCATCCCAGGTGTATTTTATAAACACTGATTATTCTAAACTTTTTAATGCTTTTATAGTTTTACATTTAAAAACTGAATTTATAACTTTCAAAAACACACGAATAAAATATCGAATCCTGACATGTATTTTAAGTATTTTTCATATAATTTTGTTTACTTTACTAAGGACGTTGTTTACATCCTTAATCTTACTTTTGTATGGCATTATAGTTCAAGGTTAAATTATACCAACTGGATCAAACAAAGATTTATTATGTACGCATCGATTGTATGTTTATTCCTAAAGAAATCGGTCGGGAAAAAATGACGAATCTGTTCAGTTGAAACAACGGATATTGGTAGAACATGTTGAACATTTAATATTGTCTGTTCCATCTTCAGTAATAAAAAAGTTGGCTATTTCAATCAAAATACTTGCAAAGCTTGCAAAGATGCAACCACTCTTGGCGAAAACCGGCAAAAATCTTACCAGAAACTTAGTGAATTTCGGACAGTACATATTCGGATAAGTCAATACACAGTGTCCTTTTGTACATAACTTGTGTATATCTTGAAAAAAATATCTTTTAAAATATATTTTGGCGGGGAATATAAATTCACTGAGTTAGCATATTATTTTTTCCTTGCTAAGAAACATAAGAACAGGTTAAAATATAAGTTATTTTAACATCGTTCAGTACAATACTGTAAATATATATCGGCATGTCAAATATGTCTTTCCAACTTAGTACTTTGTCCAAAATTTATCAGAGTAAAGTTTAATAACCTAATGAACTTCATTAATCTAAGCTATCATTGCCCCCTTACACCTAATGTGAGTTTTTTACTACATCAGTCAATAGCCGATTCTCAGTTCCATCAGACCTTTGACTTTAAAAAAAAAAAGATATAGATATATATCTTCTTAGTACTGAAATCTTAAGAAAATATGTTTCTTTACCAAAAACTCGTTACCTTAGACATCTTTCACTCGTTTTGATTAACATATTACACTAGTAGATCATATCTCAGACAGTTTACATCCGTTATTTTAGACATATTAGACTCGTTATCGAAGGCATCATAGAGGCATTATCGTAAACATCTTACCTTCGTTATCGTAGACATAGAAACTCGTTATTATACATCTTACACCCGTTATCTTAGTCATCTGACACGCATTATAGTTTAAACTTATTTCTAGTATTGTAGAAGTGTATCACAAACAGTGTAGAATTATGTATCCAATGGTAAAATGTAAATGAATGTTTCTGTAAAGTTTCAAATGGATTTCGTTTAAATTTGCTTCAGCAAATATGTTGTGTAATGTATACGAGAAATGACAGCAAGGCGGCTAGGAAGTATGCCATACTTTAACTAAAAGTTATATTAGAATTGTTTTTCGTCTTATTATGTCCTGATAAGGCATGAACTGGAAATCAGAATATTAACTTTACTGGTTGCAACATACTTAGAAAAAATAATAATGATAAAGGCAATAATATCAATAGTAATTATTAGCATTACATATTTCGATGGTGGATCATAGGCGGACTGGTTAAGGTCGCAGGATTAGAATCACCTTACACTTTCCGCTCTTTATCCGTTTTACCAATTGGAGTGTAGCATTCTTCCATGTGAAGAAGCCATTCAGTTGGTTTGCGAAAGGTCGATGTTCTCTCCCACGTACTCACTCATACTAAAAATAATGCCCAGTGGGACACCTTAGGTCAAAAGCTTGAAAGAAGCTATACGACCAAATAAATTGTGTTGATGTGACTTGAAACACACAAAAAGAAACAAACAATCAAACATAGTCTGTTACTGTAGCAAAAGGTAATAGCCGTTTATGATTTGAAACGTTTTTATTATCAAAAACGTGATGTTCGGCATTTTGATTTTTTTTTATTCCAGCATACAGTACATTGTAGCAGAACCCAGGGAAAACAAATACGAACGGATACCGACTAACGAGATTGCCACAACAGCAGGATTACTTGCAGTTTTTTAATGACTGTTTGTACCTTAATGTTGTCGTTTTTTAATTCTTATTAAATTTTAACCTTCAGCAGCAAAATAGAGTGTGTTCTTGTATCTGCACTATCACCACTGACCGGTTTATCGATGTATGTAATGAATTACACAGATTAAACATTACTAAAAGATGAAAAACCCTCTATTCACAGTGATTTTAATTATCCATTGTCAATAATTTTGCGGAAACATTTTCCCGGAATATTCATGATTTACACCTGATACGATTTTGGTGTAATGCTGTGCGGAATGCAGAGCAAGACGATGTTCTTTTTAAGATACATTTGCCTTAAACTAGTACTTTTGCTTCCTTTTCCTGTCAACAACAATAAAATAACTGCACTGTTCCTAATACAGTTTAAGTAAGTTTCTAAAAATATTGACATCCTTAAGATATGGTAAACTTAATGTCATTCAGCGTAACGAAATCATCATCGTTCACAGAAAAATGTACGTGAACGCAATTCAAGAAATTCGTAACAATAAAAACTTTCTAGTTTTAGTGTTTACTTCATCATTTCTGCATCATGCAGAATAGAGAAACTGATAAATATGATGCAATGGTACTGTTATTCACAAGAAATTTCAAGGAGTTTAAAGGACTTAAGGTGATATGTGCCACCTATTATTTTTCAAAGGACTGTTATGAAATTTTCACAGAAAAAGGTTGACGATATTTCTGACAGACTGGTATTTTTTAAGGTCTCTATTTTTCTCGATTTCACTGCTGTATATCTTCAAACATGACCACTAACGTTGTATTTTAGCAGAGCGCACATTTAAATGACGTACTTGATAGGTTTTTTGAGCAGCGTTTTTATATGAAAATAAAACACAACAAAAAGCTTTATTTTCGAATTTGCCTTAAAATTATCTCTCCAGTGATATATAATTTGTCAAGTTTACATCGACGTCACATCGGATGCAAACGTTTAATGAACGCAAAACACGAAAAACTTACGTCGAGTTTCACACGAAATTTCGCGTAAAGACCCCTGTATTTAAAAGATTTGCCAGATAGAATTTTGAATAAATTTGAACAAGCGTGCAAAATTTCAATCGCTATCGATTCCTTAAAAGAAAAATTGGGGTGGGGGAGGGGGTATCACCGTTTTAGGTCTCGCTCTATTTTCCGTGGCGCTTTCCCTACCCCAAGTAAAATTAACGAACTGTTTACTCTTTTCTCGTAAATTCAAATTTAGTGTTTGAATTGTTGGATATGATACAATTATTGCCTTTTGATGAGGTCGATATGTGAATTTATCAGGTCGATAAATCCACATATCGACTGAACTTAAAAGGTAACAATTGTTTTATTATTAAATCTAGCCTATTCATCATTATAAACATTAAATACAAGTATCTGCAGCCTTTGGTCATTTTTTTCGTGGAAAATTGTGTACGACGTCGCATTGTTTTGACGTCAAACCGTGATGACGTTACAGCTGGAGGTCAATATGTGATTTTGGCTCCGCCTTCGAGTCAATACGACTTTTTATCATTGATCATGTGACTACATCTAGACCAATGGAAAGGACTATAAATATAGATTTAATTATGAAATGAAATAATATCACAGTAATAATAAATGAAGATGATATTTCTTGAATTATTTCAAAAGATGAATGATTTTAATAGAATGTTCTTGAATACATGACAAACAAATACAAACAGGCGTCTCTGCAAGCTGTATCAACAGTTCTTTTAGAACTGAGTAAAGCATTTTATGTGTTTTTCGAAAAACTTAATACCAGTTTCGCTTATTTTACTTATTCTCCGTGTCAAGTACATAAAACTTAATGGAACAGCAGGTCATGCATACCAAACTACAATACTAAAATAATGGTAGTGAGTTCAATATTAGGTCGTATAGACGTCGGACCCCGACGTCGGATTAACGTTGGATTTTGGTTGGATTTGCAAACCGTTTAGACGTCGGATCCCGACGTTGGCTAGACGTCGCAGTCTGACCATTTTCCAACCTAGATCTAACCACTTTTCAATCAAAATTTAACCAAATTTTCGACGTAATTTGCAATCAAACAAGTAATCAACACATTTGTTTTATCATCTTTATTTCATATAATGGCGACGTAAGTCTAATATAGGTCCAAAAAGTAATCCAGTAATTGAAACTTTCAAGTTTCGTCATTTTTGTATGATTCTTTTAACTCCGCTGAAATTTCTACCTGAAATGCATAAAATTTGGCAGTTTCATCATTTCATAAAAATCGAAAACTTAGAAGTGTGTGTCAGAATAATTTGTATATTTAATATATTGATAACGTAACACATAAGCACAGATAGTGCTTGACTCCCTTTTCATGTTGTCATTGCTATAATTATTGTTGAATTACTGTAATTAATAGAATTTGGGTCATTTGTCGCTGAATTGGGTTCATTATATAGATAGCTGGATCCCAGCATCACACAATATGTCCTATACAAAAGATAAAGGGAACCAGATATTTGACAGAGCAAGTACTCGTTGTAAAACGTTATGTTTAAATTTGGACCAATCAGAAACAAGTTCTAAAAATAGCACGTCTGCTGGGGTATAAATAGGTAGATGGATGACGGAGAGCTCATTCGGTATCCAGCGGTCGAAGAAGACACATCGAGGATTCAACTAATTATTTATCCCAGTACCTTGAGAAGGAGACTATTGCAGTTACCCTGTCAGGGCGGATAAATTATTAAAAAGAAGATTTTGGAAGTTCTTAGACTAAAGAAGAGTAGTCATGGTTCCCAACCGGAAGGCACTGTACCAACTATAGAGCAGAGGTTGAGACCATCAAACAAGCTATTAAACTCACTGAGGAGTCTCCAGAGAGCTGCCCCAACGTGGTTATCTTCACGGATGCTCTGTCAGTACTCCAAACACTGGAAAATTCCAAACAAACATCCATCTCCAGGGCACTGTTCAGTCTATGTAAAACAAGAGTTGTGTCCTTACAATGGATACCTGCACACTGTGGTGTACCTGGAAATGAGAATGCAGACAGATTAGCCAAGCTTGGAGCTACAGATAACCAGCCACAGAATGCCATTACTCACGAGGAGAAGGTGACAATGATCAAAGCACTTACAAAGCCAAGGCCAACCAAGGATGACTACCACCTACTAGAAAGATGGGAACAAGTCATCATCTTTAGGCTCCGCACAGGACATAACAGGTTAAATGCCCACATGTGCACAAAGCTTAAATTGTCTCCCTCTCCGATGTGCCCCTGTGGTCTGGAACAGCAAACTGCTGAGCACATTCTGCAGAGATGCCCACACCTGGAAAACCAAAGAAAAAGTATGTGGCCAAACAGCACCCCAATGAATAGCAAAGTGCACGGCAAGAAGGAGGACCTGAAGAAGACAGCATCCTTCATTGCTGGATCAGGGGTGACATTGTAGGCGGTGAACGCCAACAAGAAGAAGACTAAAGAAGAGTTGCAGAATTTCAATAAGGTTTTGAGCTATAGGGCCAGCGCATAGGAGTTTTACCTTAAGGGTAGTTGAATTCTATATACGATAGCATATATAGGCTGAGCATCGGGAAGCTGAGACAGAGACCCAGAGTTTGGTAATCTACTGAGATAGTAGGAGAGTTCCAGCTTATAGACGGTTCAGCATTATTGGCGAAGTACAGCCAAGGCATCGGGGATATATGGTAGTTGAATGCTACATGTGATAACATATAGGCGCTGAGCATCCAGGAGTCAGGGCAATCATAGAGTTTGAGAGGACAGAGGCCGAGCATCTATGCGATAGGACTCGTATGTTGTTGATTCAAAGACATTGTCTGACGGGAACTTCAACAAAAATACCAGTCAAGTATAGTCTCCAGCCTAAAGGAGTTTAAGCTAATTGAAAATTGTTAGTTTGAAGCATTTAGTGATTTGCCTGATCCATGAAATTGGCTAGCTCATAATAGAAATCATTTACGAATCATTGGTACACGAATCATTTAGGCCAGGTAGCCAGAGGAAAATTCTATATATGAGATATTTGCTTTCACCAGCTCTACGTTTAAATAAAGGACATTCTACATCGTTTGTCAGCTAGTCTAAAATAGAAAAAGTGGAAACTCCACAGGTCGTTCAACACGACAAAAACGAAAATGTTGCAGGCTCGGTTTGATTGAGCCTGTTCATGGACGGTAGTGAAAATGCATGCTACCGTGCACGCCCTCTAGCCCCGGGTTGAGCAGAACTCATCATTTACACATGCTAAATGTACAAAAAGCAATTAAGAGACATCCGACATAGTCACCTTAGCGATTGGACCCAAGCCATTGTTCAAGATACTAAAGGCGTAGGCACTTCCCTTGGTCATATAATCAGTATCCTGACAGTGTGCTAGTGTTATTACTAAGAACATAATTGCTACGAGACAAACAAACACGTTATATTTTAAATTCTATAACAAGTCTTCTAAAACTTCGTAAAATGTAACGAAGTTCGTTGATAAACGCAATTGCTCTTTAAAGTAACAAATAAAATGCATCAATCTTTGAAAAATACGGAACATTTATAACTTTAACAATTAAAATAAGTGTAATTTAAAAAATATCTGTTACTCACGTTGCGGATCCCTTTGTGTAGTATTCATAAACGTGCTCTATCTTATCCAAACAGATATCAAATTACAGGAAGACTGTGTAAACCGATGCAGGCTTACCTCGTGACTGTATGATTAATAGACATGTGTAGAAGAGAAGATCATTAGGTGAATTTGGAATAATTTATACATGAGTATAGAATGCATTTTTTTCTTAAACAATTTGAAATTCGTGAAAAAGAAAAATCAGATTCCGAAAATAAACAATGTCAAGCAATATTGTAACATAATCAAATTAATAATATTTCATGTGCCAATGAACTATTATTTATAAACGCATGTCCAGGCCTTTATAATAACAAGTAAATATCTTTAAACTATACTATCAAACTTATACCAGTTAGATTTATAACTAAAAACATTTATCAGACTTTCTATCCAACCTAATTCCAACGTCCTCTAGACGTCTAAGTCTAACGTCTGTTAGACGTCGCGACCAAAATCCAACGTCTAACCAACGTCGGTACGACGTTAGGTGTCTACTGGGCAGGTATTTCAGGTTCCCTTCTAGCTTGGATCTCAGACTATCGTTATGCCCAACGTCAACGCGTTGTTCTTCCTGGCTTTAAGTCATCATGGGCTACAATAAAAGCAGGAGTCCCTAAGGGCTCTTTCTGTTTTTATACATGACATAGTTATTTACATCCAGTCTTCCATAAAACTTTTTTGCCGATGACACTAGTTTTTACGTTATTGTTGAACGGCCCCTGGAGGCATCTGAACTTCTTCAGAGATATATACTCAAAATTTCTGCTTGGGCTGACATATGGCTTGTTACATTTAATCCTTCCAAATCGGAATCCCTCCTTGTCTCCAGATAACGAAATACATCTCCTCATCCCATACTTTCTATGTTTGGGCAACAGATATCCGAAGTTACTGGACACACACATCTTGGTGTCTTTCTTTTCAGCGATTGCAGCTGGCACTCTAGCCTGGGAATCCAGTCTGACAACTTTTTTCCCACCTGCAAATTGACAGCCCGGGGAAACCTGTTTTCCGACCGCAGCGCCACCTATATTACACCAGAAATATGCGGGTGTTTGATAAAGAACGATAACTTCAGAAAGCAATAATATCCATGGCTAAAAATAGAAACGGAATTCTCACGGAAAAGACATATCGGAATCGTGTACTTCCGAAGGTTTCCGAACATTTCCGGGCCATAGACAAATACCAGTTTGTACCTCCCATAGCTTTTTCAGCAAGTTTTAAAAACTTTTAAATATGTCAGTATAAACTTAAATTTGCGTCATAGCTATCAAGATGTAATGGTGTCGGCCCAGTACAATTTCTCCTTCTTTGCTGTATAGTAAAACAAGCACTTTTGGACATGGATTGTGAATTTCACAGCAAAATTGCAGCATTGACAGCTCTGTATTTCTGAAGAGTAATACTATCCCAGTCAATATATCAATGAACTTTTTTGCTACACATCAAAGTATCTAGTCCATGTTTAAATTTCCCACTGACATCTGTTATGGCTGCCAGTCTGGTGTTGTTTTTTAATCCTTCCGCACAGAAATGTAGTCCTGAAAAACACACATCAAACAACTGTTAAAGACATCAGAAATAACAAAAAATGTACACAGTATCAATAAATACATTTGGAATTTAACATGTCAAAGTAGAGATAGCGTTAAATTGGGAACTTCAAAATTTCAAAAACTACTTCCTAGGATACAACGACCAGGAAGTACTTCAATACCGGGGTGACAACTTATATTAATGGAGACCTAGTGATCTACGAAAATTGCTGCATTTCCGGCAGCATTGCCTTTCGTTTTAAACAAGGGCAAATATGATCACATGTTAATTAGGCTAATTATAGAAAATCGATAATCAGTAGTCACATGGAAACTCCTTCAAATTTCCCCAGGCGTTGATAATATCAGAAACTCGATGAATGCCAATTAACACTAATTAGCGCAAATTGAATGATCTTTAATGCATAGGTATTAGGTATGATCTCTTCTGGCAAAGCACATATATTATCAACGGCTTCCCAGGCTACTGGCACTCCCATATTGACTATATTTTAGACAAATCATGGAAAAGAGTCAACGTCATTCGTAAAATCAAGTAGATCTCTTAAAACTATCTACACTTCCTTTGTCAACCTTATTCTCGAATACGCCGATGTTGTTTGAAATAATTGTACAAAGAATGAAATTGATCAATTTGACAAAATCCGAATATAGCTACTGATGCAACAAAACTAGTTTTCCTTGAAAAACTCCATGAATAATCTCCATGGGAAAGTCTGTCGGAGCGCAGATACAAACATAGACTCATTCTTTTCTTTAAAATGTACACAAAAAGGACACCCGCATATCTTTCAACCACTTTGTACTTTAATTCTTTCCTGCCTTCAGTGATACGTGACTGGAAACTCCTACCAATTCATATCCGTAGTTTAACAACAATAGAGAGTTTGAGATTTCAACCTTCGCCTTCCCCTTCAACGTCACGTGCGAAGTTAATGTATGAAGTTGAAATTCGATTAAAATTCCTTGAGATTTCAAACATTAGAATGAACCTTTCTTCTTTTAATCCGCCCATTCAATTTATCCGTAATTATGATCGTTTTTTTCGTGCATTTTGATATCAATTGTCCGAAAGGGCAGGACTTTTACAAGAGGTTTTAAAAATGAAAATTGAAGAAAAAACATTTCCATTAACATAATCATCGTATGGTTATTAGAACGAGTACAAAAAACAAAACAAAAAAACCAAACAATGTGAACAAAAAACTCGTTAGTGTTGCTCAAAACATTTAGATTTTATATAAAATGATGTCAGCATATAATGCACGATTGTAAATCATACATGAGAGGAAATAAAAATGATGTTCATATTGTAAACAAAAAAGCATGAGACATCAACTATTACAAATGCATTTCTCGATATACTTTGAAATTAAGTTACATATATGCGATAAAGTAAACACAAAAGGCATAAAAATAAAGGACAGATTCATCCGTGATGCTGTTGACTAGTATTCCATAGTGTTTTTTTTTTTCTTTTTTTTTTTTCGAATTTCTTAAAAGACGCGTTTTACTTGTAGACACTCATAAACAATATACCTGATGAAAATCTAACCTTTTAAAAGATATGTCGATAACATGAGCCAATATACAGAATTTATGAAAACATTTAAAAAGCGAATTGAAATTAATGTAAGATACTCTCGTGATATCATACCTTTTGACATTATGACACCCTGTATGACCCTGTATAATGCAAAACTCTCAGACAGCAAAATATAATCGTGCCAAGTCACCAGCTGTCTGGCGAAACAGTCAAGAAATGTTAGGTTGAGACGAATATTGTAGCACAAAATAACATGTGGGCATATACACGCAATTTTTTAATACACTATTTCATAAGTAAAGCATCTGAAGGTCTATGTATTTTGGTTAGAGGGACACCAATATTAAATAGGGGGTCACCCATTTCTTCACACCGAGTTTCAATACCGATTTTCTTTGTAAAATGTATGAATCATAGTGGGAATTGACCCACAATGCCCCTCTGTCAGGCTCTGAGTCCGTACATATAAAAATGGAGTTATCCCTTACAGCTAACAGGAAACTTCTCGCATCATGATATCATAAATATGAAATTGTCTGATACTTCAGAAGAATTTTCCGTCTTACTAGTACCATTTTATGTTTATGATTAACACGCATTTGTCGTATTAAGTGTCCGACAGTAACGGATTGACTTTATCTGGATGTGAAAATAAAATGTTCCACCAAATGATAATCGCGCGTAATTATTTTTTTTTCAAGTAAAATGACTGTCATGCCATGTGCCTTCATCCAGATTTCAGTCTTTGATGCCGAGTATGCGGACAGAATACATGTAAAAAGACTGAAGTTTTGACTGTCGTGATATCACATCTTCGGACGTTCAAAACTTCACTTCATACGACAAAAAGGCCCATCTGGTAAAATCGATACCGCCTGGGGACACGAATATGCCGTAGAAGTTAAAGTTTGAACAAAATCTCAATGTTTCTCAAAATCAGTTGATAACTTCATTCTTCCACGTTCAATTCAATGTATTTGGTTAAAATCACTAGCTATACAAAACTTTATTATTTTTATATTTATTGATAGTGTTTCGCATCAAATTTAGTCTAATTATATATATGGATAATCAAATAACTTAATAAGCAGAAATCCCGAAACTAAGCTTTTTATTTCGCATAGTAATAAAGAGAAGTCTTAGGCTAACTTGATATTACAAGGGAAACTTTAGTAGCAACATCTGATATAAATAAAAAACACGCATATCGGTGACGTTTTACCCCAAATATATATGAGAGACGTTAAAGGGGAAGGCGAAGGTTGAAATCTCAAACTCTCTAATATCTTCTTTCAAAAATTACTTGAATAAAGATATTCGCCGCATACCTACATACTATTATGTCGGATAAAGGAAGCTCCAAGTTCTTCACACAAGATTACGACTAAATGCAGTGCACTCAATCATCATCTATTTCTTAGAAATATATCACACACACACCTCTTTGTCAATGCGGTCAAATGGAGACAAATGCCCATTACCTCTTAGAATCACCTTATATACAGGCTGCCGCCAAAAGCATTTTTACAAGTGTGCACTGTTACATAGCTGAAAGTAAGACTTGTCTTTCGTTCTAATCATTTCCATCAACTGTACTTGTAAAGTTAGTACGTTAATATAATTATGTACATTGTAGGGAATAAATACGTTTATATATATATATAGATAATATATATCCCACATAAATTATAAAAGTCTGCTGGAAATTATCCAGTGAATTGAATAAATTATTCATGGAACATGCAGTTATGTTTTACAAAGTCCCTATTTTACTTTCTGACCACAGCTATTTAATTCAGCTACTAGTTTGTGCTGTACACATGCTTTCAACGCCTTCAAATTGAAATTCAAAACTGTGGTATTTGTATAGTTTGAACCTACGACTTCTGATATCAAACTCAAACTATCATCGGTGGTGTTTGTAGCAATTTAGAATTAAATCATTTTGATCCAGTTTTAACTTTTAAGGTTTGATAGGTTTATTGGACTGATATTGACAAATATTGAAGAACAGTATTAGAATGAATAATACAATAATAAAGTAATAAATGAATGAATGAGTTGGGTTTTACGGCGAATCGACACAAAAAGGTCATATATCGCCGAGAAAAAGTTAAATGGATTACGTTAATTGTAAAAATGAATGAGTTGGGTTTTACGGCGAATTGACACAAAAAGGTCATATATCGCCGAGAAAAGGTTAAATGAATTACGTTGATTGTAAAGCATCTATAAAACTATTAAAGTAAAAAGGTATATACATATATAGCGTAAAAAGACAATTGCAAACATAAAAATGTAAAACATGTAAATAAAAATCAAATAAAGTTCAGATTTTATGGTATATGGCTATTTGTTTCAAAAATTGCAAAATTTTTGTCGGCAGGAACTTGTTCAAACAACCTTTTAACGATTCTACATTATAGTATGAATTGCGCTGTGGATCGAAGTCAACACAGTTGATTAAAATATGTTTAATAGAAAGCGGTGTTTGACATGGTACACATTCAGGTTGATCTTCATTGTTCAAAAGATACGAATGAGTTAACCGAGTATGACCTATTCGACAACGAGAAAGAACAACTTCCTCCCTGCGAACAGATCTATTTCCCTGGTGCCATTCACCTAAAGTAGGTTATATTTCACGAAGTTTATTGAACGAAGCATTGATCCATGAAGACTGCCATTTAGTTAAAATGTATTTGATGATATTTGACCTAAAATCAGTATATGGTAATTTCAATTGAGATTGATTTAATGAAAGTGATGTCTTTGCTGCAGTATCAGCATCCTCATTTCCATGAATACAAACATGACTAGGAATCCAACAGAATATGATGGACTTCTAAAAGATAGTTCATGAACCTTGACAGGAATATTTTGAATGAGAGGATTTTCTGTATGACGGATGTGTATTGATTGTAATACAGAAAGTGAGTCGGAAAAGATGATAAACTTTTCTTCATTATATTCTGAAATAAAATTAAGGGCCAAATCAATAGCTTTTGCCTCGGCTGAAAAAATTGTAGCGTTATTTGGCAAACGTAATTTTGATTGATGCAGATGGCTAACGGCGGCACATCCAACCTTTGAATCATCTTTAGAACCATCTGTATAAATTTGAAAATGATCTTTGTAAGTCGACTTGATTTCATTATATTTGGACTTGAATATTTCAGAGTTTGTTTCAGACTTTTTCAAGGCGGTTTTCATATCAAAAAGAACTGTTGGAGAACTAAGAGTCCATGGTGGTGTATTCAGAACTAAGTTTTCTTTTATATCATCAAATTCAAAATCAGTTTCCTTCATAGAATTGCTGATGCGAGATCCAAAAGGTTTTATTTGTTTTGGTTTTCTGTCATACGAATCCTGGTACTTGGGTTTAAATATGATTTTATGAGCAGGATTGGATTTGTTGACAGCTACCCTCAGAGCATATTGTAATGACAGTTTTTCACGTCTCGTGTAAAGAGAGGGTTCGTTTGCTTCAACATACAAGCTTTCAACAGGCGATGTTCTAAATGCGCCAAGAGCAATACGAAGACCTTGATTATGGATAGTATCCAACATTTGTAAATACGATTTCCTGGCTGAACCATAAACAACACAACCGTAATCCAGCTTGGATCTAATCAAAGCTCTATAAAGTCTTAACAAAACCTTGCGATCTGCTCCCAAATCAGTATTTGAAATTACCTTTAAAAGATTCAACGATTTCAAACATTTTGCTTTCAGGTGTTTTATGTGTGGTATAAAAGAAAGTTTTTATCAAAAATAACACCAAGAAATTTTGCTTCGTCAACAACGGGTATTTTTGTACCATTTAGAAAAAGCTCAGGGTCACAATGACGTTTCCGTAATTGACAAAAGTGGACACACTGAGTTTTTGATTGAGAAAATTAAAAACCATTTTCCATGGCCCAAGTTTGAAGTTTATTCAAACACTGCTGTAAATGGCGTTCAATCGTACGCATATTTTTTGAACGATAACATATCAAAAAATCATCAACATATAATGAACAATCTGTCCCTGGTAACAAACATTTCACTATATTGTTAATTTTGATGCTAAAAAGTGTAACAGATAAAATAGAACCTTGTGGAACTCCCTGTTCTTGCTCAAATGAGTCAGACAGGGTTGAACCAACACGTACTTTAAAATTGCGATCAGATAAAAATTGTGATATAAATGTTGGAAGACGACCTTTTAAACCTAAGTCGTTAAGATCATTCATAATACCATACTTCCAGGTAGTGTCATAAGCTTTTTCCAAATCGAAAAAGATAGACACTAGATGCTCTTTTTTAACAAATGCATCACGAATAAAATTTTCCAGTCGAACAAGATGATCAGTTGTGCTGTGCTGCGCTGCTTGCGAAAACCGCTTTGAAAGTTAGTAATTAGGCCTTGAGATTCAAGATACCAAACTAGTCTAGAATTGATCATACGTTCTAGAGTTTTACATAAACAACTAGTAAGGGCAATCGGTCTATAATTACTGGGGTTAGTGCTATCCTTCCCGGGTTTTGGTATTGAAATAACTATAGCTTCTCTCCATTCCAGTTTTCCATGTAATATTATAAATTTCAAGTAGGAGGTCTAATGATTCTTGTGGTAAATGTTTTAAAAGTTTATAATGAATTTGGTCTGGGCCAGCTGCAGTATCATGACATTTGTCTAAAGAGTCAAGCAGTTCTGTGAGCGAAAAAGGTTTCATCTCAGTGTTGTTATATTTTCTGGTCCTTCGGGATCATTGATTTCAACTCATTTAGATTTGAAGATTGAATACTGCTTAAGCCGGTGCTAGGGGGCGTGGGCAGTGTTGCATTTTCCATTACTGCTCATGAACAGACTCAATCAAACCGAGTCTGCAATTTTCACTGTTTGCTTTGTTTTCGGTGCTTCCGAGGGATCTACTTTCCAGATTTTATTTACTTCACAACAGCGGGTGTTAAGTGCTGTGTGGCGGCCGTAAAAAGTCGCCCCGACTTCATCTCAGTGTTGTTACATTTTCTGGTCCTTCGGGATCATTGATTTCAACTCATTTAGATTTGAAGATTGAATACTGCTTAAGCCGGTGCTAGGGGGCGTGGGCAGTGTTGCATTTTCCATTACTGCTCATGAACAGACTCAATCAAACCGAGTCTGCAATTTTCACTGTTTGCTTTGTTTTCGGTGCTTCCGAGGGATCTACTTTCCAGATTTTATTATAATCTTCATTATTATTTGAATCAAAATTTAAAGGTTTACTTTCTTTAGTTGATTGAATGTTTTGAAACCTTTTATCATAATTGTCTGATGAAGAGTTTTTTGAAAAAGTTTCACCAAGTGTATTGGCAATGTCCTCCTTGGTAGATGCAATAGACTGGTCTGCTTTTTTAAGATGGGAAACATTTGAAGTTTTTCCTTTTCCACTTATTTTACGAATCATTTCCCAGACTTTTTTAACCGATGACCTAGAATTAAGTTTGGAAACGTATGAATGCCATGATCTTTTCTTTGCTTGTTTTACAGTTCTGCGAGCTTTTGCTCTCAGAATCTTAACTGCTTGAAGATTGTCTTTTGTCGGCCGTATATTAAATATTTTAATGGCCGCTCTACGTTTTCGAACAGCGGTCTTACAATCATCATTATACCAAGGCTTTTTTTTATGTTTACCATTTCTTGAAGTTTTAGGAATGGACTTGTCAGCAATATCGGACAGAAAAACCGATCAATAGGATCATAAAAATTAGTAAAATTCTCCGAAGTCAAATCGTTTTTACATAACGTTTCAAATTGCTTCCAGTCAGCTTTATTAAATTTGAAATATGAAGGGTGGTCTGATGGCAGATTAGAAGTATTTGAAATAATAATTGGAAAATGGTCACTACCATGCAAGTCATCCAGTACTTTCCATTCAAAATCAAGAATGATGTTCGGTTGACAAATTGTCAAATCAAGCGAAGAAAAGTTACCTGTTGCAGGATGAAGATACGTTTATGATTTACCATTTAATAAACAGAGCGCATTTCTTTCAATAAAAGTTTCAATAATTTGACCTCTAGTGTTGCTGTCAGAACAGCCCCAAAATTCATGATGACCATTAAAATCTCCCATAAACAAAAAAGGTTGTGGTAATTGTTTTATAAGATCATCAAGATCTTCAAGATTTAGTTTAAATTTGGGAGGTATGTAAATCGAACAGATAGTAATTGGTCGATGCAATGTAACGTTTATTGCAACTGATTGAATACTTGTATTTAGAACAATTTGTCTGTGCGGACATGCATTATTAATAATAATAGATGTACCACCAGAAGCTCTATCAGTGTTAGTATTAATGAAGTTATACACTGAATAATTTTTAAAAGCTATTTTGTCCGTTTCCTTTAAAAATGTTTCATTAAGACACATAAGTGAAGGATTATATTTTGATAAGAGAAGGAGAATTTCATTATAGTTTGCTTTAAGTCCACGGCAATTCCACTGGATAATTTTACTTTCCATTTACCACTGGATAATTTTACTTTCCATTTACAATGGTAAACAAAAACTGAACGACTGGAAATTTAAAGTATTAGTGTTGCATTGACTCAGGAGGTGGGAACCTTTTGATCTTCCCCTCCTTTGTGCTAGTTACACTGGACGGAGCAGATAATGGCGGATCGTCATCATCCTCACCTGTCAACCGGTTCATATCAAGAGGGAACCTGTTACGGGTTTGAATGGGATCATTTGATCCCTTTCCAAACCCATCAGTTTTCAAGTCAATTTTTTTTGTCTGGGTGTTTGACTCATCCCACGTAGATTAGAATTTGATGTAATATTTTGTTTTGACGATTGCGAATTTGCGTAGTTGGGAACATTTTGTACAGTTGGTGGCAGCCTTGGTTTAGCAGCTGCATTTTGAACTACTGATGTCTGAACAGGTTTTGCTGCAACTTTTGGCTTTTCGTTTTGAGCATTTGGAACAGGCATAGAATCAGTTTGCGTAGACGCATCAATACATTGAGTTGATTTGTTTGAGTTAGATTTTGTTATGGAAGAATATGTCGATGTCAGTGATGGAGATACGAATTAAGCATTGGCAATTTGTCTAGCTTCAGGAAATCCAATGCCCTGTGTGAATTTGACATGGAGAACTTCCTTTTCGATCTTCCATGTCTTGCAGTCTCGAGACTTGGCTGAATGGGGCTCGCCGCAATTCACACAACGTAATGGATATCTGCCGGTGTCATGTTCATGAGAATAGCCATCTTGGCAGCACTTTAGGCAAATGTGATCAGCTTTACAGTTCTTTTCATTGTGGCCAAACCTGAAACAATTATAACATTGAAGAGGATTTGGAATATAAGTAGAAACTTTTGTACGAAGATAGCCAATGTTGATAACAGAAGGAAGAAATGGAACGCCAAATTTTAGAATGATAGTGTTCGTTTGGATTTCTTTGCCTAGTTTCTCTATTTTAATGCGTCTAGCAGCAGTGACATGTTGCGCAGCAAGTTCTCGCACAATTTCCGTCTCCGATACTCCTGCAAGATCAGGACAACAAATGATCCCCCTTGAGGAGTTCAGAGAACGGTGTGGGATACACTTGCATGGGTGGTTAAAAAATGACGTCATGCCTAGTAAATTATGTGCATGCGCTGCTTTGTCAACCTCCACGAGCAGGTCCCATGTACGTAGTTTCTTAACTGATTTTGGAGCACCATCGACACTCTCGAGTGTTTTCTCAATCACAAAAGGAGAGATACTTGACCTTTAAAATGTTTCGTCGGTGGACTGAATCAGAAGAAATCTAGAGTAAATAGTGTTTGAGCCAATTGGTCGGTGAGAAGAATTCTCACCTTCCTTGCAGTCAGAGTCTGTTTCCGTATGCGATCGTTTATTTTTATTTGTATTTTCCATATTTAAATTATTCAGATTCATCACTCTCAGCCCCCACCCGTCCAACAAGGGAACATGTAAACAAAGCGGATATCCAGCTTATACATGTTAGGGATACTGTAGTGATATACTTGGCCAGATATTTTGCAATCTTTTTATATCACCAGCTGTATTGCTGAAAACAATAAGGGGATTGAAGGGAATGCTACTCTACCCAACCAATTGACCCTAAGCCACCGCCTTCTAGGAAATAAGATGGAAATACATATTACAGTGAAGTGTTCAATAACTGTGTGAACGTACAATGAAATTTGCTGAGCGCATTAAGATATGACAATAGAGAGAGACATCAGATTTTGTATAACATAAATTTGCAAAAGCTCAGAAAATTGTACAATTTAGAAAAGAAAACACATAGATGATATTTAAAGTGAAGAACAAGTAGATGCAAACGTAATTAAAGAGATTTCCTAGGGCTTGGCATGACTAGCCGATTGATCGTATCGGGCCAATACGACCGCCAGAACGTCTACACCGAATTAGAGGCCAAAGATGTGTATTGGCACCCACATCCCGGGAAGAAGATGCGCACATGCAAACAAGTGCGCATCATCTCCCCGGGATGCTATGGGGTACCTCAACATCCAGGACCCTCCTCTCCGGCTTACGGGTCGCCACCCACGGCAAACAGTTGGCTCCATTTTCGGAGGAGTCGTACCCCTCTGCATGGAGATACAGCCAGCATTTTCTATCCCCCCACCGGCAATGTCTGTAAGCATAAAGAATCATTCTTTATTATTACAAACTTAGATTGTTAGCCCTGATTATCTATTGTTTTAATAAGACCTCTAGGGGGAGCGCATATGTACGGATCACGGGGTCGTGAGTTCGATCTTCGGGCGAGGCGTATGTACTCTGTGACGATTTGATAAAAGACACTTTGTCTGAAATCATTCGTTCTTCATGTGGAGGTTGGCAGTTACTTGCGGAGAACAGGTTTGTACAGGAACAGTATTCAGGAACACTGATTAGGCTAACTGAAATACTATTGAAAAACAGCATTATACCCAAATCAAAAGAAGAAGAAGAAAAAAAAAAACACTAAGACCTTTATAAAACAGTATCGAAATAACTGCATTTTGATTTCAGAATACCGTCGTCTGCGTTTTTGTTTTATTTTTATTTTGAATATTCCATTGAATCTGGTCGACTGCACGTTTTTCTTCCTGTTTCATTTCCAGCTCCGCGGCTTGTGCGCACAAGTACCAAGCAGTCTGTTCTATAACGCTTCATATTGTCCCCACAATACGTTGGACGGAATATGTAAAGAAGATAGAAATGCCCTAACATGCGAATATCCAGGGCCAGCATGAATCATACCTTGTAATTATTAGTTCCGTGAATATTGGTTTGGAAAAAATAGCATTTATTTTGACGTCTACTGATACTAAAGAGGGTCCAGAGAATAAAACAGTTTTGAGACCAACCTATATCTCACACATCTGGCTTGCTGTGTCCCAGCACAAACGGTTTTGAGACCAGCCTATATTTCAAAAATCTATCTGGCTTGCTGTGTCCCAGCACAAACAGCTTTGAGACCATCCAATAGCTCACACATCTGGCTTGCTTTGTCCCAGCACAAACAGTTTTGAGATCAGCCTATATCACACACATCTGGCTTGCTGTGTCCCAGCACTACCTTTATATTGACCAAAGGCATAATTATAATATTATAATATTAGAATTGTTTTATACCATTGATCAAGGTATCAGGTAATAAAATATTTTAAAGATCGACAATAACCAGTATGTTTCTTAACATTTAATGTGCGTGTCAAAATGCGCTTGCTTGTAAGACTAAATTTACTTTTCTGCTAAAGTATTTTTTACTTATTTTGAAACAGTAGCTATGTTTATTTCATTTTGTTTTTCGATTTCTTTGTTGGGTTTAACGTCAACCCGACACATTTAAAGGTCATATGGTGGTTTTCCAGCTTTTCATAGTAGATCCCAGGTGCCTCTCCGGACATTATTTTTTCGAGAGCGGACACCTGGGTAGAACCTACGACCTTCAGTAAACCAGTTGGAAGGATTCCTTAGATGAATTTTTTTATGCCAAAAGTGAGGCTCGAACCCACATCGATGAAAGTGATTTGTAGTCAGCGACCTTAACCACTTGGCCACGGAGGTCCCACATTACATTAAAACTGATGATGCTAGCATTTCAGCAAAAGGTAACAGTATGAAGCAACATGGGTGAAGTGCCCTTTATTTAAATAAAGTTTGATTAAACATTAACATCTTGCACTGCAAATAAAAAAGAAATGCAAACCCGGTAAAACGACTTTTGGTTAGAATTCACTTTACCGATACATATTTCCTGTTGTCAATAAAGTCCTGTTTGTGCATGTATAGAAGATTATTTTCTTGAAAACATTCATCTATTTAAAGAATTTCATAATATAACATCTTCGACGATAAATAGAGCGAAATCTAAAGCGGTGACCCCTTTTTTAGTGCCCGCTACTCAAAAATGCACATTTTCACCCTGTGACACGCCTAGCTCAAAAAGTATTCAATATCAATTAGTGAAACCCTGCATGAGTTTGTGGATGGTAGCGTGCATTTCCACTACCGTCCTGGAACAGGCTCAATCAACCTGCAACATTTTCGTTTTTGTCGTGTTTCTATTTAATTATGATATGAACTTGCGCACCTCTTATTTTTTGGCTAGCTCTACTCCCTATTTGTAGAGTTCTGACTCCTGAAATAGTAAAAAAATGCACATTTTCTCCTTGTGACGCGCCTAAATTAAAAAGTATTTGATATATAAAGTGATGAATTTATCATGAAATAAACTTTCGCATCTTCTATGGGTTTTTTTCTGGCTCCACCCCCTATTTTCAAGGTTATGGCCCCTGAAATAGTAAAATAAATTGACATGGCTTGCTCAAAAAAGTATTTGATGCAAATTCATGAAACCTTGCATGAGCCTTTATCATGATGTCACCTTGCCCACTTTACATTCTTCTTGAGATTTTAGGCCTATCTTCAATTAGAGTTACGGCCCTTGAAATAGACAAAATAGTGGATGTTTGTTTGTGATGTTCATAGCTCAAAAATGATATGGCATATAATAAATCCTTTATATGAAATGTTTCTTGAGGTTCTACCAACATTAGAATAATTGCCTCTTAGTTGTGACAAATGTACCTGGGTGGGGGGGGGGGGGGGGGGGGGGCGTGGAGGGCATACCCGTTGTCCTACAGACACGCTACAGTTCTTTCAAGGAATCGATAGCGATTGAAATTTTGCATGTTTGTTTAAATTTATTCAAAATTCTATCCCGCAGTTTTTTTTAGTACAGGCGTTTTTACGCGAAACATATTTTATATCCGTGTTTTATTTTCATATAAAATCGCTGCTAAAAACCTATCAATTAGGTCATTTTGCGCTCTGCTAAGATGCGAGGTTAGATTTTTATAAAATCTTCATACGATAAACATCCAAATGCTTTTGTTGTAGCAATTAACATACTAGAAGATCTATTTGCAGACTGACAATATTTGCATGCTCCAAATGTTCAGTTTATATTACACCGAAGTATTTGAATTGTGTTACATAATTAAAAGTTGTATCACCAATTCAGATTAAAAACTGAAAATGTATAACAAACGCATTTGACTTGAAAGGATTTACATTTATTACATTTCTAACACACAATATATTCAATACATTTAACAAACATTGACGGTCGATTTCTGAGGCTACTATCATAACAAAATCATAAGCATAAAACGGTATAGGCAAATTTTCACCATCAATATAAATTCTATTGCAAATCACGTACACAAAGTATAAACAATTAGGCGGCAATGAACAGCCTTGTGTTAACCCAGTGGTGACAACAAACCAGTTTTTTTTGTTTGAAATATTTACTCTCACAGAACACAAAACATTCTGATGAAGGGACTTAATAGCATTAATTTGTTTTGTATAGAAACCGAATTCACTGTGCAGCAGTTCTTTAGTTATGGTGCCAAAAGCCCTTTTTAAATCAAAGGAAGAACAAAAAGGTTGACAACTTACGTTTTCCCTTGTATCGATAACACTAGGAACTGATTGAATGTGATATATTGTACTATAGCATTTTATTAAACCATTTAAACCATTTTGATTATCATGGATAATATTATTCTCTTCAGTCCAGTGCGTTATTCTTTCATTAAACACGGTACAATAGATTTCGTAATCTACAGACATACTACATGTACTAGATACATCATGATGTGATAAAATGTCATTTGGATCACGCATAGAACATTTAGGGATAGGCCTTATAAAAGTCCTACTCCATATCACAACTTTTGCAGAAAAAAAACTGTGTGGAAACATCTATTATGTTGTTTCTGTAAAAATAAAACTGATAACATAGTCATTTGTTTATCTGGTAACAAGAGTATTAACAACATCTGAATCAAAATCAGTATTTAGATCAGATGGAGGAGTATAATGAGTATTAATTTTTTTTTTCACTTATTAAAGATATCATATTTATCCAGTGTTAATTCCCCATCACTAACAAGTATTTACAGGGATACCATATATTGTTTATCTCTTATTCTTACCCTATCAATGAATTTCCAAAACCCTTTAGGGTTACCTATGGAAAACCGGTTACTTCTATTCTACTATTATGAACCGTAGTTACAAATGTTAGCAACATTATCAACATTATCATTATCAGTGTTGAAACAAAAGTAAAACCATTAGCAACAAAATTTATGTCACTTAAAGTACAGTGCTAACGATCATTTAAAATTTACTAAAAAGCACCGTACAAGTTCTTATTAAAATCAAGAACATTTTTGTCTTTGTTGTCATCTACACCTTCAATAAACTCAAGCATATCCCCTACATGACATAAAAAACAACCCACAGATTATAACCAATTAAAAACTTTGTTTCCCTGTTGGAGCTTCCCTCTGAAAATAAGACAGAAACAACACATAAACATTTAGCAAGTCTGAAAATATTCTAAGTATTTTGGCAAACAATGAAAACACACTGCCTTAAAGCAATTAACTACTCATATAAAGCCAACAGACCTACAAAAAACAAGGAATTATTACATTACTACCTAGGAGGGGAAATATACATTGTCCTTTTCAAATTGGCGCCCTAAAATCTCTAAAATTTGACTATAAAAGAAGCAACAAACCAATAGCGAATCCCCATAAAAAAAGTTATAAATTCCATAATATATAAAGCACAAACAAGATTTTTGAAAAACATATACATAGGTGAAAATATTAGGTTACTATTTGAAACTACTGAATATTTACAAATTAAAAATGTACCCGTGTCTGCAAACTTAATTTTAATAAATCAATACTTTTAAGAGCTGGATCATTAGTAAACACAGATTTGAAACTATGTAATGACAAAAAATTTAATTGGACATCTGAACGGCAAACACACTTGGCATGACTTCCTCGAAGAAAATTGATAAAAATGTAACTCTTAATCTAGACCTAATATTAAACAGCTTCGAAAATTGAAACATTGAAACAATATAAACATAGAAAACTAACATTACTAGTAAATGTTACAGTGATAAAAACCTTTGTACTACTGAAACTTATATATCCTTTTACAGCCAGTTTTACCGACCACGTCTGAAGAGCAATTAAAAGGAATGATAAAAGTACTGTATAATTTCATATGGAACAATAAACCCGAGAAAAAACCAAACGAGATATGCTACAAAAATACAAGGATAAATATCAAACAGGGAATGCCAGGTTCCAAAAATGCAGCCTCCCCGAAACGAAAGTCACAGCACGCAGATGTGCAAACTGCCAACATACACACTCACATACAAAGCAAACACACGAGGACAAAACCAACAAATAAAGGAACACAGTTGGGCACCGCCTTGGAACGGTCAGTGGCAAAAACACCACTGGGGAGCTTAAACCGGTTTATGGTGCGCACCCAAGCTCACCCTTACCCGAACCATGTTCCAAAGTCACTGGACTGTGTAAATAAATAATCCTCGCCAAGTGAATCTCTACCACACGCAATGGAAACAAAGGCATGTCATGTAATACACATAAATGCTCCTGTACCATTTTATAATAAGCAAACCTTAATAACCAAAAACGTATGTTCTCAGTGCCTTTGTAGAAGACCGAGCATCAAGAGAAACACCCTTAAAGTCTCGAAGAAACCGGCCAGAAGACAGGTCAGTCCTGGTGGGATTTAAAAACTGACACAATCAATGAGGAAAGCTGGAAATGGATTGAACACTAAACATGCCGTGTGTCTGAAAACAGTTGGATCGTTACCTCTTTTAATAAAACGTTTCATAATTTTACCAAATACAGTATGAAAAGTACCAAAATTCTTACGAAGTTTGTAAACCACATCCCTATAAAAATAGGGTTTTGAAATACCTCCTCGCAGAATTATTGAATTTTAAAACCACATTAGAATTACGATAGTAAACTTTAGCATAATATTTTATAGAATACAACTTGATTTTGTCAATGGAGGACTCAAAATGATAGATACTAAATGTTTTTGAACTCAATGAAAGCAAGCTGGCTAATCATGCTACAAATATGGCCAGATAAGTAGCTTAAAACTGGTAGTAGGTGGTCTATGAATGTGCACATCAACTTCTGCATACCAAAATGTTTGTCAGAATCTGTAGCTTTCGGAACTGCCTGATGCCAGTTTCTAGTCACTGGGTAAAGTCCTCAAATTCAAGATGGCCACCAAGATGGCCGCTGATAAATAAAAATGACATCCAATATATAGAATTGCAAAATAAAAGCATCTAGATGCTGTAATTTCATTTGGAATATTTATAACATTTTTAAAGTTATAAATCTACAAAATTATATGCATAAATCGATATGAAATAAAACTTTTTTACACATTTTATACCAATTTAATATGGACTAAAATGTGATAAATACTATTTTCTTGAAATTACGGTCAATATACTTTGTTTGTGTACTTCCATTTACTGTTGTACTTTACACTATGCAATCCCGTGTTGATCAAGTGATAATAAATTGTAAAAGCATTATTATTTTGTTATAGGGTACATCTAAATTATTGATAACACATAGATTTTAGTGGGTGGGGTAGGTCAATGTAAAATATATTTATTGATAGGTGAAATCAGAAACAAATTTTAAAATAATCATCTTTTGTGATATATACATCTTACTATATATTAACATTATCAAAACAGTGTAAAGGACGAAATATATATTTAGACGAAAATGTGAAACTATCAAGATTATTTTAAAAAATGACCGCTAAGATGGCTGCCAAAATGTTTTGAACTGACTAATGTTATATACTGGCAACAACTTTGAAGAATATGCTTCAGCTTGTTGATTTCTTTATGTTATACCAGCCGCACATAATTTGATTATTCAAATGCATTGTGATTTACAGAGTAAATTGTAATATTTTTGACATGTAATAAATAAATGAAACAGCATAATGGTGTATACATGCATACCAGATATAGGATGTAAATTTAAATATTTACATACATATCTAATGAATAGTTAATTATTAACAGTAGCATGTTATCATATTAGCCCGTCTGATCACAAAGTGCTCAGGTTGAGCTGTTGTGATCGCTCACTGGCCGGCTTCTGTCTGTCCACACTTTCCTATATACAATATCTCCTAAACCACCGTGTCAATTTTGATGAAACTTCATAGGGATGTTCTTTGGATAGTTTTCTTTAAAATTATTTAACGAATTAAATTCCATACAGAAGTCTTGTTGCCATGGCAACCGAAAGGAAAATCTTTAAAAATCTTCTCGTCCAAAACCACAGGTCTTAGGGCTTTGATATCTAATATGTAGCATTATCTAGTGATCTTTTACCAAGATTGCTTAAATTATCCCCCTAGGGTCAAATATGGCCCCGCCCTGGGGCCAACTGGTTAATAAAGACGTATATGGGGAAAACTTTTAAAATCTTCTTATCCAAAACCAAAGGGCCCTGGGCTTTGATGTAGCGTCATTTGGTAGTTCTCTACCAAGATTGTTAAAATTATATCCATAGGATCAAATATGGCCCCGCCGTTGGGATCACATGGTTTATATAGACTTATATAGAGAAAACTATGTAAATCTTCTTGTACAAAACCACAGGGCCTTGGGCTTTGATGTTTTGTATAAAGCATCATCTAGTGGTCTTCTGACAATATTGTTCAAATCATCTCCAGGGGTCAAATATGATCCCGCATTGGGTGTCACAAGGCTAATATAGACTGATTTGTTTAGGGAAAACTTTGAAAATCTTTGGTACAAAATCACATGGCCTAGGCCCCGACTTCATCTCAATGTTGTTATATTTTCTGGTTCGTCGGGATCATTGATTTCAACTCATTTAGATTTGAAGATTGAATACTGCTTAAACGGTGCCAAGGGGCGTGAGCAGCATTGCATTTTCCATTACTGCTCATGAACAGACTGAATCAAACCGAGTCTGCAATTTTTACTTATTGTCTTGTTCTCGGTGCTTCCGAGGGATCTACTTTTCAGATTATTTTTGATATTTGGTATGTAGCATTATCTAGTGGTTCTCTACCAAGATTGTTCAAATTATATCCATAGGATCGAAAATGGCCCCACCCTAGGGTCACATGGTTTATATAGACTTATATAGAGGAAAAACTTTGAAAATCGTATTGTCCAAAACCACAGGGTATAAGGCTCTGATACTTGGTATGTAGTATCATCTAGTGGGCCTCTACCAAGATTTATCGATTATATAACTAAGGACAAATATGTCACCGGGGTCGCATAGTTCATACAGACTTAAATAGAGAAAACTATGTAAATCTTCATGTACAAAACCACAGGTCCTTGGGCTTTGAAATTTTGTATGAAGCATCATCTAGTGGTCTTCTAATAATATTGTTTGGCCCCACCATGGGTGTCACATGGTTTATTTAGACTTGTTTAGGGAAAACTTTGAAAATCTTTTAGTACAAAATCACATTGTTACAAATCCTAAAGGACAACACAAAGAAAACATTGCTCGTTCAATTATACAGAGTATATACTGCAAAACGCAAGGAACAGTCTCACTAACAATGGAGTATTCATTAAACCTTGATTGGCAAGGTGATAAAGCAATCGAAGTTTCTATTGACAGTAGCCATGTCATAAATGACTTGGAATCTAATCATGAAGAAGCCCAAAAACCTTCCACCAACAGAGAACAGTTTTTACCAGCACTTTCTACGATGCAGTTAATGTTATGGCGGAATGCACTTCCACGAGCAAGAGACTTCGGTTATGATTACAATGGGGAGAATAAATACTTAAAACATGAATTGATGATACAGCCAGTAGCTGCTCCAGAGTTTTTGCGATGGCAATACAGGAGCATAGACCATGGTATTCATACTGATGACTGAACTGATATTATGCCTGATTGTCACAGTTCACATTCATTCAGGTGTATGTTACTTCTTTGAAAGAATCAACTTTTTTCATTTTTGATATATTTGAATATGCAGAAATGTTTATTACTTAAACAGAAGTAACAAAATCTTACAAGTAAACTTAAACTGACTAATACAATATCGCCTATGTGTGTTCTTGGCATGTATTTTGTACAAATCCTCCATCAAAAGATTTTCAGCATCGCCCCATTTATATGTTTTCAGGCAGTATCTTATGAAATTTCCACATATTTTAGCAAATACATTTTTCTATCATAGGAAATTAGGACTGATGTAGCATTTGCGCTGGCAAAGATATGACCTTGTGTAAAACTATGCTTAAAATTTTAGCCTGCATCGTGTGTTACAGTAATTCAGATGACTCAAACTATATTATGTCAGATTGTATCAGTCAACATTTGTTCAAATATATGTTGGTAGTTTTGTAAAAATGAACTTACCAAAAGTGTTCTCATTTTACTTATTTATTTTTCAATCGTGAATGTAAAACATACAGATAAAGCAAGACAAACATACATACATATTTAAAAGTATTTAAATTACTCTAGGATAAAATACTGTTCTACGCTGTTTTATGAAAGAAAAATAATGTATCGGTCAGTTAACGAAATGTTGTACAGAGATGTAGGTGTTTAGCAAGCTTTTGAAAACAGCTAGCGTGTGAGCTACCCTGATCTTGACTGGGTTGGAGTTCCAAAGCTTAGAAGCAGCGAATGGAAAGGTGCGAATGCCATACATCATGTTTTTAGTTTTTGGCATAACCATTGACAGCGTGTCTTGGAATCTTAGGTTTCTGACCGATTTATACACTTCTATCATATCAGGGGACTGATTGTGTAAAGCCTTAAAAGGGTGGGTCAGAACCTTGCACCCTTTATTTCACTGGCAACAAATGGAACTCCTTCGGAATCGGTGTTATATGATTGTGACGGGGCGTCTTAGTGATGACGCGAGCTGCCGTGTTCTGGACATATTGCAACTTGTTAATACAGATATAAGTTACTGTAGAGCAGTACATGTATTTTATTTCTACAGAAACAACTTATGTTTTACAAGTATACTTTAAATTGCAAATACATATTATGTATGACTGTGTGTATTTGACGTATACAAAGATATCCCATTAAAACGTTTCCAGATAGCTTCCTACATATGTTCTCAATGGCCTTTTCAACCTAAGGATTTTCTACATCTTGTACTGCTATAATTACCCTACACGTTTGTAGTATGAGGTAATTATAGCAGTATAATATATAGAAACATGTTTCCTTAAATAACAAATAAATAAAATTAAAATTTTGTTTTTTTTCCGATGTACAGGAGATAAGACACTGAAATGTATAAAAATGTACACAAAATACACATCGTGTATGCTAGTGACTTAAAGTACTTAAATCATATTATGCCAGTTTGTATTAATCAACATTTGTTCAATGTATGTTGTTTTGTAATTTGGAATTAACAGTCTAAAGGTTATTTATTTATATTTTAAAAAGATGCCATTGCAGAGCAGTATTCCATTTTTCACTGATGTTATAATATCTCACAAGCTTACAAGTAAATTTAAAATGTGGAAGACATTATTCGTATGTTGTACTTGAATCATTTTTACATTCTCTTTTTACAAGAAAATGACCTGAGTAATTAAATCAGCATCTTATGTAATTGCTACTAAATTTTCTAGATGTGGCTTTAAATTTCGAATTAACATTTCAGTCTGTGTTAATAACTTTATAGAAAGAGTTAAGAAACGTATGTTTGCTTAAACATCGAATATTGTCATAATGTGAAAATAATATATTTTAATCATTTGCAAATTAATCACACCCATTATTTAATTTAGTTTTACTTTAATAATTCTCTTTCACGTGTTTGTTCTGCCCAAAAGAAACAGTTTAGACATTAAAAAAACTACACCTTTACTTAACATGAATTTTAAATTATTACACTATACGTAGTGTACGTAGATTTACCCCACCCACTTAACTGTTTACTTAGTCCTTGACTGTTGGATAAATAGATAATGAATCAATTAAAAGCTGTCATGTAAAATACTGATGATATAGTTTATGAAAATTTCTGAACATAATACAGCACAAAATTTGTAAAATATAATCAAGCAATTAAAAGTGATAGAATTATTAAAGGAATGTATCTAAAACAGTATTGTTTTCTTATAGTTTTGCATTCAATATCCTCCATATTTTATAAGAATATATTATTTACAAATAATTTACTTGTATAAAATAAATAATATAACTAATGTTTATAATTTCTATTCGCATAGATGACACACACGAAACACTTGTTATTAGAATTCCCCGAGACAACATGACTATAACCATATGAAATATTTAATTGTAAAGTCATTTGTTCATAAGTACTAATTAATTCCTCGCACGCTACAATATAAAAAATGGAACAGTCCGCAAATTATTGATGACTGTTGATGCTAAACTTTGCCACTTATCTGACACTTTTGTAGAGTTTAGATTCCATCATAACACTGACATGATATACTTGTAAAGACTCTAAGGACCTCGCATCAAACATTTTGATATATAGTTTGCGATGTGCACATTCGTAGACCACCTACCCCCCATGAAAGTGAACTCGTTTGCGACAGTATAACACGATTGATGTGTGACAGCGATAAAGCGCCTTGGTTTACATTTTACAATGCAGCTCTTAAAACATCCGGGGTGGGGGTGGAAGTGGAAGTAAGTATTTGAATGTAACATGATAAAGATATTAAAACAAATGCAAAAAAAAAACAATGTACTTCTTAAATTTTCTTATTGCATGGCATACCTGCCCAGCAAAAAGGTCAAATCAAGTGGCATAAGTGGGAAACAGATAATTTGGAATAACTCTAACACGAGGAACACGAGGAATGGGAATGAATTGTAATTATAAGGAATGACATAAAAAATGAATCATATATTTAGAACATATATTTGTTTCCAAGAAATTGACTTTTATTCGTTTGAACAGTTTAAGTATTTAAATAGCCCAGGAAATAATGAATTTCTAGAATTTTATCAAATTATTACCATCATTTAGACAGACCTGAAAGAGTCAGCATTACCTACACTTCTACAGAAAACCTGCTAAATAAAGTTCAGACAGGTACAACGTCAAACAAACTACTTTGTAGTTAGAGAGAAAACTGAAACCAGAAATATAATCTGAAAAGAAATAGGGAACAATGATATAAAATGAAGTTCAGTTTATGGACAATTTTCAGAGCAACAATAGACACAAAAATAAAAACTTTCAGTATAGTTTTAATACGGATATTTCCAACCAATAAGTATTTGTTTAAAGTGAAATTGTCAAGAACAAACTTATGTGACTTTTGTTACATGCAAGTGAGAAGTATAGAACACCTACTTTGGTCGCATTATATTTCATAAAATACTCAATGGCTCTCAAAACATATGCGTTCGGATGTGCTTTACGGTATGATATATAGTTCCTTACAAATTTAAGTAAACATTTAACAATCGCCTCACTTTTCTATCAGCTGTGAGCGAAGAAATCTCATTTTTTTTCATCTCACATTTTGCTTATTTCTTCCTTATCAGCTTAAAACAATGTTTCTGCGTTTTCGCGTTTATTCTGTTTATATTCATTTCTGTAAATTTTGATACGTTTTGATAATTTTATATGCAATAATATCAATGAAATAAAATCGCGGACATTTCCAAAGCAGCTCTTTGTGTGTGTTGATTTTGTATGCTAATAGAATAATTTATATTTATACTGACTTCGTGCAACGACTGTTATGGTTATGGAGAACCTCATAAAATCTCTGTATATTCGACATTGGTGGTAAGCTGTCTTACGTTGATCCTTGCATTGAACAGTCACGGTAGATACGCTGCTTAAAATATATTTTGTCCTCAACGCCACCCGACTTAAGCAGACACATGCATTTGGTAGCCGCATTGGTTCATTCCTTTGTGTGATACTTGATTCAGTACTGGCTGTATATGACTTGTGCAATAACGTATACGTGTAAGTTCAATTAGCACCTAATGTGATAAAATACAGAGCATTAAACTTTTTTTCACGTACAAGGCATTAGTTAATATACGTCCAAGTGAGTGGAATATCTATATCGCAATAACTACGCATTTGAATAATCTTCATGCTCACACAAGTACTTACGCAATTAATGTATCTGGCTTTCATGGAAGTATTTCGCAGTCTTTCCTGAGTTTTATCCCGAAACCTGCCTTAAATTCAGATGTTCGCACTTACCTTCAGACTGAAGTATGGTACTAGTCCTAGAATTCATATTTTGAAGGGTTTGCGAGTATGTTGGTTCCCTACATCTCAAAATCCAAGGATAATATCCAACAGGGAAATCAACGTTCTAAAAAAGAAGTTAAAATCAATATTTGTCTTACGCATGCATTTGCACTAAGTTCCTAGACTTCCTGGTGTAACTTTCTTTCTTTTTGAAAACCTCAAACCGTACACCATTCGCCTAATCTGTCTGCAAAAAAGCGGAAATTCAATGTGCACTGAATTTTACAAAGCCACTTCCTACTGTCGTTGTATAAATGCACAACATTTGCACCATGCAGTAGTGGTTATCCAATTGTGAGCTTTACATACTATACGCTATCTTAAGTCGGAAAACTGTTTTTCATTTCTTTCAATACCATAAGCGTCATTTTTTGCGGGACAAACTAAATCGATAAAAGTTTCAAAAGTGATTTTGAAATAACATACAGTCTAATAGACTTCTTCTATAGAAATAGTAATCACAGATGTTTAATTGTTCTCATGCATTTACAACTTAGATATTTGTTATGAAATGTTCATGTTTCCACTTTATTTTGTTTCAGAAGTCACCATCAAGAATGAAGCTGCTGCTTGTTGGAGTGATGGCCATGCTTAGCATGGCTATGATAGTCTCTGCAAACTATAAGATGCCATTTTATGGTCAACCATATATGGGTAAGTTTCTATATTTTATTGTGTTAAATGTATATTTTATGAAAATAATAAGTATGACGCCAGCGATCTTGATATTGAAATGATTTTAAAGTCACTCTAGGTGGCTACGAATTCAGAATGAATGTCACATCATATATGCATAAGAAGAATTGTTCATTTCTTATTTCTTTTTCAATCACTTCGAGTCCTTCATTCATCGTGGAAACGTTTTTTTCTGCACAGAAATTATATCAGCTTTTCCACTGCTTACACTCAACACAATTTCTCGATAGAAAGGTGCCTTTCGGAATTTAACAAAAACCTTCCCTTTGAATAACACATATTTTGAAGTCCAAATACGGATGCAAGTGTAGACAAATAATGTTAAAGACATATATAGGAATTATTCTGAATAGTTTATGGCCCTAGGGTTAGTGAACTCACTTTAAATTAGAGGATAGTGTGTACTGAAATGTAGACATCGTTATCTGCTTGACGTTTTTGCTCATTGTTTTTCTAATAAATAATTAAAAATGTTAACTGACACAACATATTTTGGTCATTTAACCCTTATCATGCTGGACGCGATTGATTCTGCCTTTGCTACCAGTGTAGATCATAATCAGCCTGCACATACGTGCAGTCTGATCAAGATCTGCACTGTTCGCCGTTCAGCCAGTATCTTTTTGGCAAGCATCCCTTTTAACAGTTAATGGCCCTGTCCAGATTGAAAGATGGACAAGTTCATTATATAACTTTAGCAGGGTAAGGGTTAATAACAGCAACCAACTATTGTGTTATAGTGTATTCGTCATGTGAAATGTGTATATATGCCTTAAAGACATTTTCGTTAACTAACTGAAATATCACACAAGCAAGTGGATCTGTTTTATTGTATCTGTCAGACCAAATTTATATAGATGCCTTCAAGATAATTTTGTTGAACGTTTGAAATATCAAATAACAAAGTGAATTTAGGATGAATAGTGATGTATAATGTGAATAAAATCTTAATAACATTTCTTTACAATCTGACTTAAGTACTTGATCTTCTAAACGAAGATCTGAAAACGACCCATTCACATACGTCTTCTGTATATTTTGGATTTCCAGTATTGCTATTTATATTTTCACAAATATCAGACAATTTGTTCAAATGTCAAAGAGTAAGAAAAAATTGCAGTCAATCCAGGGCTCAAACCAGGGACCTCTGGCTTACAAAGCAAGTGCCCTACCGACTGAGCAAACAGGCTGTCTGACATCTTTCGACATAAAAATTGTAGATATCAAAAACCAAGGCTTTTTAAAGCTTGCAGAATGTTGTAAGTTAGCTCTTGATTGGCTAGTGGAAGGGTCGTCAGAACGAGGCTATCAATAGCTCGTTGTCAGATCCTATGCGTAGCGTAATAGGAGATGTACTTTAGTCAGATTGCATTTCTTTATTAATATCCGTTGTTCCTACTATACAGACATCGTTTTTATTTCCTTCCTCAGGTGGTGTTGGTGTCGGCGGCGGTTTTGGAATCGGCGGCGGTGGGGGACAGGGTTTTGGTGGTCTTTTTGAAATGATCATTTTCTGTGAGTACATGCCATTTTGAATAATGCATATTTAAGAAGATGATATTAAGCGTATTAAGTCAACACAACTAGATTTCTACCACCTTAGTCTGTTGCATTGAATTTTACACGTGATGATACTGTTGTTTATATTGTTTTTAAAAGGTGATAATTTCGTCATTAATTTCGAATCTCGAAGGAAACAAATGAGTAAAGTATGTCTAGGGACTATACTGAGGTGAATTAAAAAACAAGAATTTATATTTTATAAGCATCTGAGAATATGTCCAAACATTTAAAACCCATTTATTGACATAATGGTTCTTTCAAGTCTTTCACAAATATCTGTCTAGTTGTATCGAGTATACGTATCTTCAAATATATAATCTTTAACATAATGACACATTTCAGTGTTTGTATTCATCCTGATCATCCAAGTCTTGTTTGGTGCTAGTGGTGGTCTTGGCGGCGGAATTGGCAAAGGCGGTGGTGGCGGCGGCGGCCGCGGCGGCGATTATTACTAAATACCACGGCGCTTGGTAATATGCTAAACGACTTTTCTAACTCCACACTTGAGGTTTTGTTTTTATGGCTGCTAAATTTTGACAGATTTCAATATAATTTAGAACACAACGTTTAATTATATTTTACAGCTTATGTCAAAATGAATACGCAACAAAATAATAATTATTTGCACTTGCTTGTTTTATTTTTAAACTAAATATTGTGATGCATGTTGATATTGCGAAAATTCTCCATCGCAAAACATGCATTTTTCTGCGTGACAATTTGACAATCTAGTAATGCACACTTGCAGAATAGTATACGATGTCAGGATAAGAGCATATTTTTTCTCTTGAAAAGTGTAATGTTGGCCGTGAAATTGTTTGATCCCTTAATTACACCTATTTGCCACATTGCTACTGCTATCAGTACAAAAGTGCACTCAATTGTGGCCCTTTAGGTTCGGGTTACCTTACTGGGTAATACGCGGCTGAATGAATCTACGTGTAATTATTACCCTAGATAACACTATTTGTCTTAGATATCACACACTAGTAATACGTATATTACGTATAACGTTTTACGTATAACAACTTTATGTTATACATCTTACACGCGTTAGCTCAAACATCTTATACTCATTAGCTTAGACATATCACACCCGTTGTCGTAGACATTTTTCCACTGTTATCTTAGACATATTACACGCGTTATCCTAAACATCCTAGACTCGTTATCTTACATCCGTTATGTAAGGCATACTGCATCCGTTATCTTAGGCATCTTACACTCCTCATCTTAGGCATGCACTCATTATCATTTTATCTTATTTCGTAAGTACTTTAGAAATGTATCACAAATAGTATTGAGGCACATGTTTAATTGTAAATTCTAAATGATTTTTTCTGTAAAGTTTCAAATTGATTTCTTTTAAATTTGCTTCGTGCAAATAGATTATGTAATATGAGTAGAGTAACGGCAGCAAGACGACTAGAATGTTTGGTATATTTTTACATACAATTTGTATAAAAATCATCATAGATTTGCTTTTCGTTTGATTATAAAAGTCCTATTGAGGGATTAAATACACATGTTTATAATTATAATGACAACAATAATAGTAAATATTGGTACCGACTCTACATACTTTGATACCGGCCTCATTGGCAGGCTTGTCAATGTCGCAAGATTTGAATCCTTACACTTTCCGCTCTTTCTTTGTGATACCGACTAGAGTGTAGCATTCTTTCATGTGAAGAAGGCACCCAGTTGGCTTGCGAAAGGTCGACGTTCTCTCCAAATTTGACACTCGTACTTGAAATAATGAACAAAGTGACATCTTGGGACAAAATTTTGAAAGACGCTATAAGGGAAATAAAAGTTTGTCTGTGAGACTTAAAAACGTACAGAAACAATATACAAACAATCAAACGTATTTTGTTTATGTAACAACATGAAATATCAATGCATGAGTGAGTTGTGAACTTTTTGTTATGTTTATGTGATGTTTAATTTAATTTTAATTTCTATTCCAGGATGCAGCACATTGCAGCGGAACCTATGGACAAACAAACACGAACTGATACCGACTAATGAGATTGCTACAACAGCAGGATTACTGGCAGTTGTTTTAATGACTGTTTGTGTCTTAATATTGTTGTACTTTTCTTTTTAATAAATCTTAACTTTCAGCAGCAAAACAGAGTCGAATCTTGTATCTGCACTATCACTATGATGTATGTAATGTTTTACATACAATTACACATTACTGTAAGATAAAAACCGCATTTTGACAGTGATTATTATTGCCAATTGTCAATAAATGTCAAATAAGTATAATAAAGATATAGTAAAGCTAAGTTCATTTAGAGTAACGTCGTCATCGTTCAAATACACAATTCTAGAAATGCACAACAGTAACAACTGTACAGTTAAGATTTCGTTATTTCTGAAAGTATCATGTAGAATCGCAGTACTAGACTATTCATCTTAACAGAGTTAGTCCCGCGAGGTAAATGACAGGCTAGTGAATGAATTGTACCCAGTCACACTAACCCAAACTTAAAACATACCACATGTCGCGCTAGAAGCAATTCCGATCAAAGCAGACGCTATTGTTGTTTTTTTTTGTGTTTTTTGTTGTTGTTTTATTTGTTAAAAAATATTTAAATTCATGGCTGCAACGAATAGTCACTGTCAATATTTATTTCCTATTAAGACAATGAACTAATTATTTCAGCATTCCTTCGCTTATCTAGGGAAGTAAATTCAATTTCAGAGAGTAGCAATTGCATGTCCTTGCACTTCATACCTGTTGTAAGAGACAGTAGTTCCGGTGAAATTCACGTTTAAGGAAGGCGATAAGGTGTAATGTACTTTGGAAAATTCTACATAATATAATCCTTTCTACTTGCATTTGCGCCCCCTTGCTTTGGCATCCCCTCTCCTTTTATTATTAGTAAGTTATCGCGCCCACCATAATTTTGTCTGCCGAAATCCTTAGGCGGTGCGCGATTGTTTTTTTCTGCTTATATATGTGCGCTTGTGCGTCTGTGTGTCTTGGGTGGGCGGTGCCCTATAGTGTTGTTATATCTACTTGTCTGTTTATCAATGTAGTTAGTTGTGTGTGTGCGTGTGCGAGCGTGTGCGTGTGTCTTTTGTACGTGAGCGTCTGTGCTGCTGTGGTTTACGTTGTAGGGTAACTGTGATTAAAGAACGTAGTAGTCCCTTTTGAATATTCACCCTTGTTCCACTTTCCCTTTCACCCCCACTTTCTATCCCTTCCTCTTCTAATCCTTTTTTCTATATTTTGCATAAAATTAAAATATACTTGTTGGATTTTTGAACACGACCATAATTTTTTTCCGTGACAGCTTCTTTTTGTTGTGGTCCTTCTTTGCTGATGCGTCGCTCTGAGACTGTGTTAAAAACTTTGTGGTACTCTGATCTTCCGAGAAATTTACCTTTACCTTTTATCTTTTCTATGTGTTTGGTAAATCGCGCAGGGCAGATATGACAAATCTATCCAGTGCAAGGATTGATAAATAGGCACGCATATAGGTAGCAGTTGGTAGATATGAATTGGCCAGGGTCAAAATCCTAAAATAAAGGTAAGTGTCAAAACTAAAGCCCCGTTTTCATTCAAAATAATATTCAATGCAGATTTTGTGCTTTGGTGCTGTGTAATGGACATTTAAAAAAACTTCTGACAAGTATTCAGCCGACCTGAACGGAATAAATGTCCTAAAGTTGGTAAGATGCGAAACTGCAAATGTTGATTGCTGGCTCTATGTGCAAATGTCAAAACAACAGAGGCCTAATTCAAGAAGGAGTACGAAAAAAGTAATTGGTTGACAGATATTTTTGTTGTGCAGAATAGGTACAGGAGAGGCTTGTGTTCATGGCACTGTGCATTGTTAGACTCCTGCTTTTCCACTAACAATTTGCCACGAGGCCAAAATATGGCAATATTATGGAAAATTTGTCCATATTTTCGCGTACCTATGTTTTAATATTAGCTACCTTTGGACTACAGAGTCTTATAAATGGCAAATATTTCTATTGTATTTTAAGAAAGCATACAAATACATGATAGCTATATGCTTTATTTCTTTCAAATCACATTGTTTAGTTGATTTCTGCTTAATTGAAGGAAGACGGTCTCCGGCTAGCTTGAGAAAAATCCCAAAACTGGCATCTGCTAACATAACCAGTTCACAAAGATTGGTTATATGCGCTGCGCGTTCGGTAACTCGGTCAGATGGGTAATTTGCACTTCACACAAACATTAATTCCTTCCTATTGTATGTACGTAGCACACATTGAGGGTATGATATATTGACCAAAGAGGTTAGGGTTACTTAATGGATGTATGTATGCACTGAGTGTATAATGTACTAAAGGTGAGGGTAACGTTAACCCAGGTTTATAGTGTACCATAAAATTAATGCCAACAGTCCCAAGGTGTCCAGACGTAATTTTGAGAAACTGGGTCAGTAATAATATCGGGCGGCTTTGGTAATTTGGAAGAAAAGATATTTTCTGTAATTACAAAATTTATGGCAATTAAGAAGCGCTCCCGATTTTTTTCCAATTAGTTCTTAGACGGTAAACAATGCCGTGGCCGAAAATGTTTTTATAGCAGTACGTACAAAAATACAATATTACTTTTTCCGTGATATTCCTGATACATTCCTGGAACATGTTTCTGCAATAAATGATGAATTGAAATTCTTTGGAGACCGATATATTGCATTTTGTGACCGGACTGGCCGGTGACGTAGAAGCTAGAGGATCAACGATTGCAAAATACAGTAACGTAAGAGCGCCAGAATTTTCTTCTGTGTCTGTTTCCATCCATTTTATATAGGAAACATACCTTCATTAAATTAATCAATTAATTTTTATTAATAATAATGGTAATAATGATTTAATTTTTTCATATTAATATATAATAATAATATTATTATTATTATAAGTATTTCCTACAATTAAGTTTAAGTTTAAACAGCACTTCATTGGTTTTTTTTTAATTATTCCATCCTGCCAAAACCTCGTGTATTGTATAGTTGTAACGGCAGAATTCCGGATTCATTTGGGTCGAAATGCGCTGACATTTTTCAGGCAGAAACACGCATACATGTTTTTAATTCTATTCTCTATATATAATATATAAACGGATAGCTAGGTCCTATTTCTGACTAAAATACTTGCCAGATTTTGAAGAAAAATCTTAAAACTTACATGAAATGACAATGTAGAAACAGTTGCTAGAACTGCTAGTCGCAGATTCATCATTTGAGAACCGTCTATCAACAAGTGTTTCGCCCCGTTACTCTCGATACACTCCCCTGACGGTGGGGCCAGCAGTGTTGATCAGGCACTGCTTGTCTGTGATGGCTGCCATTCCTTATCATTTCGGCGTAACCAGAGCCAACTGGACGCTCTCTCGGCAGCTTTTCCTAATGCATGGGCTGTGGCTTTCCTTACTTTCCCTTTGATGCCCAATGCGCCAAGCATTCTCCATAGTGACTGGGCTGGGAATCCTCTGCAGCCGACTTCTACCGGGAATAAATGTGTTTTCCATCCCGCTTCGTTGCAGGCATCTGCCAGATCTTGGTACTTGGCTGACTTGCGTTCACACGCTTCTTCTGTTCTCTCCTCCCAGGGCACAGTCAGTTCCACCAGTATCACCTTCTTTGGAGACTGTGACCACAGCACAATGTCTGGACGTAGGTTTGTTTGTATGATGTCCGGAAACACCAGCTTCCTTCCCAGATCCACACACATTTCCCAACTTCTGGCTTCATCTAGCAGGCCAGATGTGCTAGTGGTTGTGGTCTTCTTCCCTCCTTCCTTAACAAATGGGATGAACTGGGTCCTTTCTTGGGAGTTCGTGGTTTCTTTCTCTCCCTTTCCAAGGTATCTGCCAGCTCGCGCAAGACTTGGTCATGGCGCCAGCGGTAACGTCCCTGTGTCAACGCAGTTTTATAGAATGAGAGAGTGTGCTGGAGGCTGCCCCTTCTATTGCACAGTGGGCAGTTTTGGTCATCTGCAAGCTTCCACCTGTGGAGATTTGCTGGTGTTGGAAGTATGTCATACACTGACCGAAGAGGGAAGCTGAGTTGAAGTGGTTCGTACTTCGACAACTCCTGCCAGGTAAGTGTTCTTTCTGGAACGGTCCATTTTGTCCATGCACACTGCACTGGCATCTGCACGGATCTTGCAGACCTAGCTTGATCCTCACTTCTCCGAATCTCTTTCTGAACCATGGACCTTTTTTTCCAGCCTGTATGCCTGTTCCCAGCGTTGCTGATGTCTTTGTCCAAACCCTTCTCTCCCGATGTTCGTTGTACCAGCTATGTCCCTGTGCCTAAGATTAGCTTCGGCCTGGGCAACTGCTTGCTGTACGGACCACTTTCTTCCTGTTCTGACGTCTATGCCCGCTTTACTGATCTTCTCATCTGCGGAATCCCTCAGGGTGAGCAGGAGTCTTGCTTTTGTCACCTTGTACTCCTCTGTTAGCGCAGTTAATGGCAACTGGAGTTTTGTCGACTTGCCATACAACCCAATGTTGGTAAAAGATGGTGGTAAGCCGAGCCATCTCTTGAGATACTTGCTAACAGTTTGCTCTAGCGTCTCGATTAGGCTGATTGGTACTTCATACACCATGAGTGGCCATACAAGTCTTGGAAGCAGACCATGCTGGAACATCCAGGCTTTGAATTTCCCAGGAAGCTCAGTCTTGCTTATCTTCTGAAGGCCATCGTGTACCTGAAATCTATGGGTCGTCTTTTTTTCGAGAGATTTTTCCTTTAACATTTAAGTCCCGACTTGGAACTAATTGGACATACCACAAGCTTTCCTGTACAAAGAACACTTCCCCTTTCGTCAATATTTTAAAATGGTTATTACATTTGCTACAAAGAGAGATTTATCTCTGCATTTCTTAGTACGATGTGTGGTTGCGTTCTAAGCTTTCAAAGGATCTTTTCATAGATTTTAACTATCACAGCAGCAGTCTTAAGGTGCCGTGTGACGACTATAACAAATATCCCTGTATTGTTAATTTTGTGGTCCTTTGTTATCATACAGAACATTCAATTTTACTTTGATAGATCTCAACATCTCAACTTAAGCCGGTGCTAGGAGGCGTGAGGGGTGTTGCACATTTTATTACCTCTCAAGAACACACTTAACAAACCGAGTCTACTATTATATTGCTTGACTGTATTCAATTCTTCCAAAGGATCTTTGCATATATTGAGATGATTTTGCTGAGCATGTTCGGTAGCACTATGTTACATAAGAAGTTAGCCATATTACTGAAAAAATAATGCAAAGGTGAATCATAATCTTTGTAAAAGATCGTTATTAATTAATGATACGTTAATGCAATCGCTTACAGATCAAGACGAAGAATTAGTGCTGTTGAAACAAACAATTCTTCATGGTTGGCCTATGTGAAAAACAAATGTTCTGACCACATTCTTCCCTACTGGAATTATAGGGACGAGTTCACTATTGTAGAGGGTTTAGTTATGAAAGGCAATCAAATCATTATCCTCAGATCTCTTAGACCAGAAATGCTAAAATTAATACATCTTGGCAACAAGGGAATAGAAAAATGCCTCCGCAGAACCAAAGATGTAATGCTTTGGCCCAACATATCAGGCAGTATCAAAGACATGTTCACAAATTTTGAAATCTGTTTAAATCACAGATACTCCAACCCAAAAGCACCCTTAATCTCCACAGAGATCCCTGATTATCCATGGCAAATTATAGGCACTGAATTATTCACCTGGGAAAACAAGAATTACGTCAAGTGAGAGCATGTAGTGTTTCTCCTTTTCATCGGGTCAGCAGGTCTAGGACGAAATCGATGACGGCATTTCACAACACAAAGAAAACATATTCTTCAAATTACAGTTCACAGGAAATAATCTCAATGTCAAATTGTTCTGCTATTTGCATGTTATGATAACTGATCTGTAACGTATAAAAACGGGACCAGATAAGAATCACAAACTATATATCTATTACGTCATCTCTCTAGTGATATTCCTTTTTAGGGGAATGGAACGCAGTGGATCGGGAAAAATATTCGGATGTGTAAAATACAGGCTACTTTTGAGTAAATGAGGTTAATATTGTAAGTAATCATTTCAATTGTTTGACACATTTTGCATCTGAAAGTCTTCGCTGACGATTATTCGTACCGGGAATACGCAATTAAAGTGAATGAAACATATTCATGGATTTTGAACGTTACCTAAAGGACTTTAAACATAAACTAGCACGTTAAATTTACCTTTACTTTACTAGTCAATTCTTACACAGACAATATGGCTGCCGTTACATGAATTTATCATCAGACTTCTTAATAGAATTTCAAAACCGATATATAGCATTGCATACCTCCAGTAACACGACACTGAGGTAAAACAAAAATTTAATAAGCGACGAGAAATTAGAATTGTATAATATACGCACAAAGTCGTTAATGACGAACAATCGAGTGTTCCTTGTTATATGAACAAGAGCAAATTAAAACTACTAGAATGTCAATGAATACGTGTTTATACTTGTTACCTAATATCAATTGGATTAACCTGATCCATAATCCAAAAAGAAAATGCTGAAGTCAACTGAACATATAAAATGATACATACGTTACTGACGTCACAATATGACATTATACATTCCTTGGGAAAATGTACTTGGTTTTATTCGGAGACTGGAGTGTCGGTTTCTTAGTTTGTTGAATAGGCTTTGGTTGTTCCAGCACAGATTAAACCGAAAAGATAGTATCTGTAGTGCTGACTTAAATGTATTTTACTTTATTTTCGTTTTCTATTGAAACTGATACCTTAAAAATATAAACAAATCGATGCCATATAACTGCTAACTTTAAAAACAGCTGCCTTAAAATACTGTTAATAGAAAGAGGGCACATATTTTGGTTTCAAGCATGATTTTTCAAGAATGTAAATAGATTTTAAAAAGTCTTTACAGTAGATATAGACTAAATGGAACTGTCGGATTGTGGTGATGCTTGGTGTATGAGTGTGGTTGTTCTGAACTTAAATAAAAATATCTATATTCAATTGTTTGGAAAAGCGGTGACTTGTACATACGAATTGTTTTTTCACTCCTGCAGACAAAGCTTCTAATAATATCATTATTATATGACGCATTTACTACACAGAAGTATAACAAAATGAACTGAAACATACAAAAACCTACCAGTTATCACAACTAGATGAGACACTATTGCAAAAAGTCATGCAAATCATTGTATAAATTTTAATATCTCACTTGACTACAGCCAAATGAAGCTCCCTACTCTTTATTGGATCCCTAAACTTCACAAAACTCAATATAAAGCTCGATTCATTGCAACTTTAACCTTATGCACTACAAAAAACATGTCTGTACTTTTAACTTCTTGTCTTACTACAATTAAAGACCACGTACAGAAGTATTGCTCCAGTGTTTATGAGAACTCGGGTGTTAATCTGTTTTGGTCCATCAAGAACTCTGGAGACGTTATCAAAAAGCTAAAAAAAACCACTTCAAATGTTCGAAGATAACTACTTATGATTTTTCTACTCTTTATACTAATTTACCACATAATCTTATTAAAGACAAACTAGTAGCTTTAATTGAGAAAACATTTGCAAGAGAAAACGTTAATTATCTGGCTTGTAATGAAACTAGAGCATTCTTTTCTAACAGTGCATTTAAGAGATGCAACTTATGGAGTTGTGATCAGGTTTGTGAAGCTCTAAAGTTTCTTCTAGATAATATATTTATCAAATTTGGCAATAAAACTTACAGGCAAGTAATTGGTATCCCGATGGGAACCAACTGCGCCCCCTCCCGCCTTATTGCTGATTTATTCTTATACTGTTATGAACGAGATTTCATGCTTAGTTTATCTACTGAGACACAATTTGAAATTATTGAAGCTTTTAATGAAACCTCAAGGTATCTTGATGATATTTTAAATATGGACAACCAATATTTTTTCAGAAATGGTGAAATATATTTACCCTAAACAGTTACAGCTTAACAAGGCTAATACTTCAGATTTAGAAGCGTCATTTCTGGATTTAAATTTAAGAATTGTTAATAATAATATAGAAGCGGAAATATATGATAAAGGGGACGATTTTAATTTTGAAATTGTGAACTTTCTCCACCTTGATGGAAATGTCCCTCGAGCAACATCATACGGTGTCTATATTTCACAGCTTATTCGTTTTGCAAGAGCTTGCTCAAAGATAGATGATTTAATGACAGAAATATTTATATCACCAAGAAATTGTTACAACAGGGTTACCGTTATCATAAGCTACGAAAAGCTTTTAGTAAATTTTACTACAGATCGTCAGAACTGTTAGAAAAATACAATACGCCCCTTAAAACACTTTTAAAACTTGGACTTACACACCTGAAATACTATGGAGATGTAGTTTATAAAATTCAGAAAGTTGAACATACACCTTATTTTAATCAAATATTTGTAAAATTGGTTAAAAAGTTTATCAAAAGAGGATACGATGCGAAAATCGTGTAGCACAGTGCATGTTTAGTGACTGACCCCTCTACAGTTAATTGCTACACTTTCCTATTTGATGGTGCGATGGCTAATAAAGTGTAGGACTCCTAAATCCTACATACAACGGACGGAGGGAGTTGATTTTTGTCTTACAGTTTTCTTATCTGTGCCCTTAAAAGTTAGGCTCTTGTTGCTCTGACTTCAGACAAGTTATTGAGTACATTGCTATAAATATACCTTAAATTTACCTTAATTTTATGTTTTGCTTTATTTATCTGTTATTTTTGCACTAATGTTAGAGCCTTTCGCAGCGGGGATTTTATTTACATTGTGTTGTTTAACTTGTTGAAAATAGGGAAAGTGCGAGGTTTTTCCTCACTCCCGTTATTGCCCGCTCTTTTCCCTTGCATTTACGCTACTTTTTGCATCCCCTCCCACTTTACCTTTATATTTTTCTATTACAGCTTCCTTTTGTTGTTGGCAAATACGTGGCTCTGGGGCTGTGTTTATGGTGCTCTGTGCTTCCGAGAAATCTACCCTGACCTATTATCTTTTGTGGTTAAAATCGTTTTGGAATATTTTAATAAGCAACTTTTTGGCGTGCATTTCATTATATACAGCTTGATGTTGTGCGATTCATAGAAACAGTGGTAAAAGCACTTGTTATAAATGTTGCCACCCTACATATATACAAGAGGACAAAATTATCAACGCCGCCTTTGAAAATACCAGAAGTTCATTTGAAAGTCGTAAGAAATAATTAATTTGAATAGATATGTACTCGTATTCGTGCATTTGATAAAAAAATGGTCGACTTTAATTTGATGGCAATCTTGAACACAAAGTTCGGTGCCCGCAGTTGAATTGATTCGATTTGATCAGAAGATGGTAAACCAAGATTTTATTGTCATGTTGTGCATAAGATTATGCTGATTATATGTCAACGGTTATACTACAAAAGTATAACTACAACAGAAGCATATGTTGTTAAGAAAATTCTTGCTAAAATGTATATGTTTTATCTTTTGACAAGTTAAATACGAGTTATGGTTGATTTTCATAAATGTTTCTAAAATATTGCTTAATTAAATGAACTTAAATTCGTTCTATTAGATACATTATGTTGAATGACAGTCATATTTGCCACATAATACACCTAACTTAAATGTATTTTTTCTTATATCCATGTAATTCATTTCATTTAATCTAATGATATTTATGTTACGTTTCTAGTGTACTTTAACTCACAAGTAGGACGCATAAACTATTCATATTGCTCCAACAAATGTATTTGTTTATGGTACCGTAAGAGTATATCTATGATTTCATGCGCTAATCATGTTTGCAATTTACTATTTGTTAATGTTTTAAATATGTTTTGTAACAGTTAATTATTCTTTTATAGGTCTATGCCAACGTTAACTTATAATGTTAGAGGTAATCATGTTTATCAAAAGTCGTATACATATTTGTAGCTTCAACCATGAATAATTTCTCGTCTGTATGTATCCATAAAATCATGAACTAGTGCACCTAAATGTCGCATAACGTATGTATCTTAACGCAAAACACGAACAAAGGCGGTATATTTTAACACTACATAACGCCTAAATAAGGGAAGTAGTGTAACTGATTGTTTACAGTAATTTGTAGAAAACATTGTATTTTAGTAGGTTTACCTCTTAATGGTTTCATGCTACTAAAATATTTCAACATTTTTGTAAGGCAGATGCTTGATATAAACGTCTTTGGGCGATATGTGTTGCGAAGTAAATCGAGTACTAGTACCATTGTTTACACCGCTTGGTAATAGGTATTTTACATTGTGTGAAAGGCAGAATGTTTGCATTTGGAATCATTTTTGTTACGTACTAGATAGGAATATATCAACAGCATGATATCCTAAACAGAGTCATTTTCAAAGTGTCAGTTTCACGCTGTCTCCTTCGAGAAAGTAACCTGATCACTGACTTTAGAGGTACAGAATTACAAAGATCCTCTCTTCGCATGCTTTATAAGCATGAATATAAACCAGTTTGGCCTACGCAAGGGGCATTTCTACTTGAAGCATGTAAAATTTGAAAGGTGACAAAGTAAATACTACAAACTGCGTCACGGCGATTGACCAGTTACGAGAAAGTAAGAAGAAAGTTACGAGGATTTGATATGCGGATTTAGTGGATCAGTTGTTATCCATGTCAATAGTATTAGGTCACGTGACACAGATTATGGCCAGATACTTAAGTTCAGATATACTTACAGCCCGGCATTGAAACTCATATATTTCCATTTCCTTGGAATCTGTTGAATAGATAATGCTTTGGAAAGCCAATATTGGCATTATTAATAACAGAAAATATTTTAACTGCACAGGTGCTCTAAAAGTATATATCCCGACACCAGTTGAATAGGTTATGCAAGGTATGAAGTTTCAACTGGTCATGGTCTACGCGATTTTGAAGAGTCGAATAAGTCCTCTACTTGGAGGGAACTTGAAGCTGTGTACAGAGTGTGACAGTCATTAGCGCATATTTTAGCGCGTCGTAGAGTAAAGTGGTTTTCTTTCAGTAAATCAAGCGATTACTGCTATTGTGAAAAGAGGGTCCATGAAAAAGACTTACAGGATGTATCTTTTGAGATTTTTCAGTTCTGTATGAGAAACTCTCTTTCTTTAGAACTTGAGTGGACTCCGCAATATTTGGTAGTGCAGATATGCATTTTCGAATGCTTGCAATACGTCTAGACTTCAGCAAGAGGGATCGATATTGATTATTCTAAATGGAAAAAATTAAGGCGAGTTATTTCCCTTATCCTGCATTACTGCTGTAACAAATTGTGTTCATGTAACTTGTAAGTGGCCACTTTTTGGAAAATACATTGCTTGGAAAAAGGCAGCATTGCAAGAAATATGGGAGCATTGTCAGATAAATTAAATGAAAATCTATAAATAATATAATAAGTGCAAGATTTTTATGTTGCTGAGTAATATTTTAGTCACATAGAAAGAAATAATATTTCATGCTATATCTATGTTTGCAGAAGTATAAAGTTGGAAATAAGGTAGAATTGACGGAAAATAAGGCAGCATTGTCGGAAATAGGACATATTTGCCAGAAATAAGGCAGCATTGCCAGAAGTAAGCCAGCATTGCCAGAAATAAGGCAACATTGCCAGAGAGATTAAATGCAAAGGGGGAATTGCATGAAAATGCTTTGAAAATTTGTAATGTGTTCAAATACTTCATGCAAGAATTTGATGTTAACATGCTACGTAGTTTAATGTTATGATCATATAGAAATCATTTTTCATGCCATATTAACTCGTTTATCATTATACGTTTAGTTTTTGCAGTCGTATAAAGATGATATTGACGAGTTAACTGAAGTTTTGGCAGACACGGTAGGTAGACCTACTCCCGGACCTGTTACGGAAGTCCAGATCGGACAATACAAGTCGTAAATATGGAAACAAGAAAATTGTAAAAACCAGAGAATTTTTGCGCATGCTTGGTGGCTTTCTTCCGGATGTGTGCGTAGATTAGAATTGCTTAATATAAAAGTTTCTGGTATTCATTTATATCAATCTTTCATGACACTTTTCGTAAAAAGCAGTGAAACTGACAGGTACAGGAATGGCTCTTGGATACCAATAGCAAAAAACAGGAACTTATTTATATCCAGTTGTGAATGTTCAAAAACTTATATTACGGGCTTCATTGAAAGATTATGATTGTTTGTTTTGTAATTTAAATCATTCCAAGAATAAGTGTGTTGTTAGAAATGTCATACACTAATTTACGCGAAGAATTCCTGAGAGCGCTTAAGCCGCATGTTAAAGACATTAAGAAATATGTCACAAACTGACATACGGGCCTGAATGTATCTGTAGTTTAAATGCAGGTATTGCATCATCTTTTGTAAATTTTTGAGTTATTAAGGTAAATGTCAGATTTTACGCATAAAATACCTCTCATGTTTTTCTGTATTTCACAACTTAAATTTCCATGTAAATTTATCAAATTCGGTTCAGTAATAAGAAAGTCGATATTTTTCAAACTTCAGTAATTTATGTTTTTATCCCCAAAACCACTATAACGGGCCTTAAATTGTCAAATTCATAGCCGCGCCAAAGTAGTCGAATTTCCCGGCTATATCATGATTCCCGTGAAAATGTAAATAGTCAGAGTTCACGCCTATGTCGTGAGTCCCATGAAATCAAATATTTGGCGGGACATAACCCTACAAATAGGCTGGACTACATATGCCTAGTGCACACCATTTTCGACATTAAACGAAATTTATGTCACTTTGATTTTTTCTTGGAAGAAATTTTGCTCGATCGAGGTAAGAAATTTATTTGTTAGATTTTTGTATAATTTTTGAATTACCATTTTTATTTAGTAAATTTTTGTCCATTCTACAGAATTTTGTAAACGTTTACTTTCTGGCAAGAGATAAGCTAGTTTCGGAATGTCAGGCTAATTTAGTAAATTTTTCAGACATTTGTAAATTATTTCGAAAGAAGAATCTAAAATATTTCGTTTGTATAAGCTGTAAGATTTGTACTGAAATTTGTGTAACATGATAATTGTAAAGTACTCTTTTTCATAAAACATCTGTGTCAAACATTTCGTTGTATATTATGGAACGCCGGCACTGCATTGCATTGTAATGTATAAATGTGTATGTTGGCAAGTCTAGTACCGTGTATTCAATATGTAATTGTAAGTTGAAATTATTGTGTGCCAGTCTATAGCCTATCTATACAATGTCCGTTTTGTTGTATGGTAGTTGATACATTCATACTAGCAATTGTGTAACATTTAATTTGCATTGCATTGTAAATAAAAGCTGCAGTTTATCATTTCCTTATCTATAATTTTTCATCATAATATTTTATATCTTTTCCATATTTTAATTTTAGACTTCTAAGTAATTAATTTGAGAAATAATGGATGTAATAAGTGACGGATTGTAATCATATGGCATATGAACTTAGTAGCACATATATTTTGTATAAGTCGCACGTACTATTAATTGGAGCCTACGGAGGTATGGTGTACCCAAAGGAGCAGTGTTATGCCCTTATTTGTTTTTTGCTATTGTGCCTACTATATGTTATATACTTTAGCTTCTTCCACAAGAAGACTTTTACCTTGTGATGATGTCACGACCCGGAAGAACAATACCCGAAATTAACTTGTCTTCACTCGCCTGGATGTGATTTTCCCAGCGCAGAGCTTTTGTCCCATGATTGTGCCTTCACCGTAAAGACGATGATTTTTGTAATGAACTGAGACAGCTCAGGGATACAAACACCTACCAACATAGGGAGCCAAAAAGGAGTCAATGTTTTCACGGTTTAGAGGGACATTTTTTTGAAGATACGTTTTTTTTGCTACTTTAAGTTCGGAGTAAAAGGAAACACCTGTGACACGTCAAAATGAAAATGAACTTTAAATTTAAGGACTGTACATCTTCTAGAAATAGATACTGAGCTCAGATATTTTATTTTATTTTCTGTTTGTTTCTTTCTTAAAATAAGATTTTTTTTCTTCATTCATTGTAAATAATCATTTTCTGTAAATACACTTGTAAATAGTGTAATGGGGGGTTAAGTTGTTCCGATAGTTGCTGTCCCCGGTTCGTCCATCCTGTCACAAAATACTGTTTACATTCTTTGAGGTCGGGTGCTGCTACAGTTGCGGTTAATAGTGGTATTAAAGACATGCTATTTAAGCGGCATGGTTGCTGGTGTAGTGATAGTGCGAAAGACGGTTATGTCTTAAAAAACTGTTATCGAGCTGTATACGCATTCGAACAGTCGTCTTGGCCTGCTAGAATGGACTCGTCCGAAGATTTTGACAACTTCAAACGTTGTCATCCGAAAGTTAGTATATCAAGTCTTTGGAATGTTGCTAAATTACGTCCAGCTAGTCTCTTATTGATGAAATTTCTTGCTTGCATCTGTTGTAAGCGACTATCCGACCAACCGGTGCACTAATTGTTCGAGTGTCCCTGTACTGACGGCGACAGACTGCTAAATACGTTCCTAACCAATGTCAGCTCATTGAGTATTACTCTCAGTCAAATATTAAGTCGAATTTCAACTCAAGAACTCAATGACTATATGCTTGGTAAAATTGACGAAAACTTAACTGAAGTGTTAACTGTCGATCTGAACCCAACATTCTTGATTCTATGTGCTGAACTTCCAAAACAAGTGCACAAATAGTATAGACTATATAATATCATGCACTTGTATGACTATCTCATGAATGTAATTTAGGTGGCTGACATTTCAGTCCCGTTCATGTAAAACATTAAGACTCGATAAACATCGTTTCCTTTTCGTTTTCGGAGAAACAGTGTTTAAAGGTCCATTACTAAGGGAAAGTGAGTTGGCTTTTTTTTCATAGCCAGTGCATAGACTTCTGCAAGACACTTAATAATGAAGATTGGCAGGTCAAAATTTACAGAAGGTCTTTGGCACTCAAAGAAATGTATGTGTATTATGTTGAAATTTCAATGAATCGACAGAATGACGCCCCAGGTCTTTTTAACTTTCTTCATACTTCATAGAAAAATAATTGTACATATACTGCGATTTATTTCGAATTTCTACATACCAACTTTCATTTTCCAATAAAATGAAATAGTTTCTGTGCTTTTTAAAAGAAATTTAAATGTTCACTTTCCTTAGTATTGGACCTTTAAAGTCAAAGGCAGTACCTGTAATTATGTGTAAAGTTATAATCGTACTATCTTATTTTATTTGTGCATATTTTGTTTGTCTATCATATGTAATTTGACGTGTATTATTTTTCTATTTGTATCACATGTATTTTGCTATGTACATCTTCAGAGAGGGGCCTCCGTGGCCGAGTGGTTAAGGTCACTGACTTTAATTACTTGCCCCTCATCGAGCCTCACTCGGGGCGTTGAATTCTTCATGTGAGGAAGCCATCCTGCTGGCTCACGGAAGGTCGGTGGTTCTACCCAGGTGCCCGTTCGTGATGAAATAATGCTTGGAGGGGCACCTGGGGTTATATATATATATAATTTATATAATTTGATAATCCAGTGGTTTACATTTGATTGACAGAAAGAAGTAAATTGATTATATATCAACAAGTAGGAATTACAAACTAATTACAGACTGTGTGCCACTAATGTGAGAACATCCAATCCATTAATATGGTTTCACATGTCTAGCGTCTTCGTCGAGATACAGTACGCAGCTGAAATAATTTTAGAATTGTTTATTAGTTTATACACGCCAAAAGTGAATCGAATATCGCAATAACTACGCATTTGAATAATCTTCATGCTCATACAAGTATTCACTAAATAAATGTATCTGGATTTCATGGAAGTATTTCACAGTCTTTCCTGTGTTATAACTTGAAACCTTATATTCAGATGTTTGCACTTACCTTCTGACTGAATTATGGTACTGGCCCTTAAACTTATACTTTGAGTATGTTGCCTCTCTACATCTCAAAATGCAAGGATAGATATCTAACAGGGAAAATTACGTTTCAAAAATGAAGCTTAAATCAAGATTTGTTTTGCGTATGCATTTGTCCTAAGTTCCTAGACTTCCTTGTGTAACTTCCTTTCCGTTTGTAAACCTCAAATCGTATGTGCAATTTTGCCTTGTCTGTCTGCAAAAAGTGCAAGTTCAATGTGTACTGACCGTTACAAAACCACTTCCTGCTGTCGTTTGTATAAATGCACAACATATTGACCATGCACCATGTGAGCTTCGAGGCATACTATACGCTGTTTTAAGTCTGAAAACTGTTTTTCTTTCCTTTAAATTTGATTTGCATCATTTTTTTCGGAACAAACTGAATTTATAAAAGTTTCAAATAGTGTTGAAATAACATATTGTCTAATAGACTTTTCTTCAATAGAAATAGTTGTTATAGATGATAAATTGTTTAAATACGTTTACATCTTAGCTATTGTTATGAAATGTTCATGTTTAAAGTTTATTTGTTTCAGAAGTCACCATCAAGAATGAAGCTGCTGCTTGTTGGAGTGATGGCCATGCTTGGCGCGGCTATGATGGTCTCTGCCAACTATAAAATGCCGTTTTATGGTCAACGATATATTGGTTAGTTGCTATAATTTATGGTGTTAATGTATATTTTATGAAAATAAGAAGTATGATGCCAGCGATTTCGATACTGAAATGATTTTAAAGTCACTCTAGGTAGCTTCGAATTCAAAATTAATGTTATATCATATATGCAAAAGAAGAATTGTTTATTTCTTATTTATTTTTCAATCCTTGCATTGTGCATTGTTTATTTTTTCTGCACTGAAACTACACAATTTTTAGATAGCAATGTACCTTTCGGAATATGACTAAAACATTCCTCGTAACCTGCTTTACGTTTTTGCTACTTTGTTTTTCTGATAAATAATTCAAAATGTTCACAGACACAACATACTTTGGTCATTTAATAACAGCAATTAACTATTGTGTTATGGTGTATTTGTCATGTAAAATGTGTATAATTATATGCTTTAAAGACATTTTCTTTAACTAACTGAACTATCAAACATGCTCGTAATTCTGTTTTAGTGTATCTGTCAGACAAATATATATATATTAATGCATTCAAGAAATTCCATCGATCGTTTGAATATCAAATAAAAAAAGTGAATTGTTAGATAAATGAGTCAAATCTGAATAACAGTTCTGTTAATATACGTTTTTCCTACTAAGAATTTTTATTTAATTTCTCAGGTAGTTACGGCGTCGGTGGAGGTTTTGGAATCGGCGGCGGTGTGGGACAGGGGTTTGGTGGCATTTTTGGAATGCTCATTTTCTGTGAGTACATGCCATTTTGATTAATTCTGATTTAAGAAGATGATATTAGGCGTATAAAGTCAACACGACTAGAACTTTCACCGCCTTAGTCTGGTACATTGAATTTTGAAATTATTTTCAATAAAGGTGTTAGATAAAGTCGTTGTAACACGAGTTTGAATAAAAGGATACTCATTTTCAGTTACGCGTATGTTTGAAAGTGTGTTTACTTCAATTACATGGTACTGTACTTCGCATATGAATATATACACTTGACTTATAAGCGTCTCAGAACATGTCATAGAAATTTAAACCCCATTTATTAACATAACGAGTTCTTTCAAGTCTTTCACAAACATCTTTTTAAAACATATTCACTTGTTGTGTCGAGTACAATTACCTTCAAATATATTATTTTAGCATAGTGACATATTTCAGTGTGTGTGTTCATCCTGATCATTCAAGTCTTGTTTGGTGCTACTGGTGGTCTTGGCGGCGGAATTGGCAAAGGCGGTGGTGGCGGCGGCGGTTGGGCCCGCGGCGGCGATTATTATTAAATACCACGGCGCTTGGTAATATGCTCAACGACTTTTCTAACTCCACACCTTGGGGTTTGTTTTGATGGCTGCTAAATTTTGACAGATTTCAATGAAATTTAGTGCACAATGTTTAATTATCTACAGCAAAGCAACAACGATAATAATGGGAAGTAAACGCCTTTACCTTACTGTCCTATAGGTACCCTTAAGTATAGCCTAATAATAGATTTCATATAACAGACACTTTACTTAATCAAGATTATAAGATTCTAAGATACATTTATCAATGGAACATCGTCAGTTTTCAGTACCACTTGAATCATATAGTAGAATACTTATGACCCATATAATGAATGACATGCCGTTAGCTGATATATCTTACACCTGTTAGGTTAGACATTTTACACTCGTTGTCATATACATCTTTCCATCGTTATCTTAGACATATTACACGCGTTGTCCTAGACATACTAAACTCGTTATCTTAGACATATTATGCTCGTTATCTAAGACATACTTAGACATACTACACCCGTTTTAAGGCATAATGCATTCGTTATCTTAGGCATTTTACGCTCATTAACTTAGACATCTTATGCACTCATTATTATTTTATCTTATTTCAAAAGTATGTAGAGATGTTTCCCAAATAGTATAAAAGCACATATTTAATGGTAAATTCTAGATGATTGTTCCTGTAAAGTTTCAAATTGATTTCGTTTAATTTGTTTCGTGCAGATGGATTATGTAATGGATAGAAAGTTTGCTATACTTTTACTTACAATTTTTATAAAAAAATTATCTTAGATCTGCTTTTCGTAAGATAATAAATGTCCTATCGAGGGGTGAAATTGATATCAGAAAAATATGATATTTTTATTATGATCATAATAATTACATTTATAATAGAAAGTATAAGTACTATGTCGAAATATTTTGATGGCGGCCTCATTGATCCATGTCTGTGAGATTTAAAACTCAAAGAAATATACCAACAATCAAACATATTCTGTTACTGTAAGAACATGAAATATCCATGTATGAGTTATGTTATCAAAACCGTTTCATGTTTTTCAGTTTTTAGTTGCGGGTTTATCCCGCTACCAAAGTTAAAGTGTATTTCTGACAATCACAGCATCTTTATTTTATTCCGAATCACATCCAAGGGATGTTCATGTGCTACACAAAATAGTCCCATACATGAACAGTGCGGATGAATTTTCAATGAACAAGCAGTTCTTACTAAACTTGTATCTACTTACACTGACCATTTAGATTATATAAGATCTATCAATGATAAGGTATTCCAGCTCATGGTTACATCACAAGCTGGGTCAGGCAGAGTTCATCTTGGATATGAGGCACATTAAAGTTGTATTTGTTTCTCATTCATGTATATTCATAGACTGGCATTTAAACAGAAAATAAATCTACCAAAAAACCCGCAACCATCAGACATTTCAATGCCTTGATTAATTCCTCTTTCAGGATATAGTACATTGCAGCAGTACCCAGGGAGAAACAAGTACGAACTGATACCGACTAACGAGATTGCCACTTGCAGTTGTTTTAATGACTATTTGTATCTTAACGTAGTTGTATTTTCTATTTAATAAATCTTATCCTTCAGCAGCAAACCAGAGTCTAATCTTGTATCTGCACTATTACCATGATGTATATAATGTGTAACATACAGTTACGTATTACAGTAAGGTGAAACACATCTTGACAGTGATTATTACGGCCCATGGTCAATAAATATAGGAATACTTTATTGGAAACGTTTTACCGTAACTTCGTAACTTGTTTACACCAATTACCATTTCATGATACGACAATGATGAATCTATATGCGACGATGTTCTTTTTAAGAAACATTTGCTTTGAACTAAGTCTTTAGCTTTCTTGTCCTGTCAGTAACACTCAAATAATTACATCGTCCTCAATTCAGTTTAAATACTTCAAAATATAATAGATATTCTTGAAAGATATGGTGAAGATACGGTCATTCAGAGTTACGTCATTATCATTCACAGCAGATTGAGCGAATACACAATTCAGTGAAAATAGTAAAAAAGTATCGTGCAGAATCGAAACACTGGCAAGCATAATGCAACGTAAAGACTGGCCCGGCAGTCAAGACATTTCAAGGTGTTTGAAGGACTCTGTGTCAAATGAAGATGTTGAAAAATTTCTTTCTGAATTTATTAGACGTTCATTTATTAAACCACTCATTGAAATGCCTCAGCTTCTTCAAAATTCTCCAAGTTTCATGTTTTTGCTTTGAACGAGGTGGGATGACCCCAAGGACAAGTTAAATAAAGCGCTATGTTTCTCAAGAATAACATGACAATTTGTTTCCAGAATCTCCACACACCTAAAGCATTATTGGATTTATTTGGGTGGAAGGGCTTTAAAAAGCCGAGCGCGCTGTCATTAGGCAAGTTTTGTATCATATATTATGTTTAAGTATTACCAGTGTTTACACTCCACAGGGCCTCTTACTATATTGAACATCAGATATGCCTAGACTTCGATATTTAATCTCAGATCTAAGTTGATATGAATTTACTAAAGAAGTGGAAAATCAAGACATATTTACACAGAAAAATATTTGTAATTTCTAGTTATAACGTTTTCATTACTAAGAGGTTATATATGGATTGGATGTATCTTCTTGCTATTATTGCACACTTGGTGTCAAAATTGCCCTAGTGCTTTAACCCAAGAGCCATTATGAATTATGAAAATAGGTATGTTATTATTGCTAGAGGACATAACACTACCTGCTTATCGACCTTATTATTATCTTTTTTAAAATATACGTTCCCTCATATCAACCTTAGTATTTTCAGTCTGCCTATTTTCTATAAGCTTAGAAGTATCATTTGTATCGCTATAACACATTTAGAATTTCCTCCGCCATAATGACTTTGCTATATGACGACAACGTCAAAACGCGCAGACGTTCCAGTTACAGGGGCCATTCTGATTATGGCTCGTGAGGCACATTGCACCTTTGCAACGACAGTCTTATTGTAACGCCTTTTAGTTAATTTTCCTAATAAAGTATATAGTAACATTAAATATTGCCATATGTAAAATGTATATTCAACTAGCTCTGCGCCCATGTAAAATATTATTACCTCTTAGAGTCTTTTTACATTCAAAATGATTCAGCTATGTTAAATTTGGAATTCGACAGTCTTCCGCGGATTCAATGACTATCATTCTTAAAAAGTGCATTTATGTGTAAAACGTGTGCATTATTCACTTAAGTATATTATATAGGCTAGAGTTCATACTAGACCTATGGCAGACATAGAAACGTTAAAGAAAACATGATATTTCTATATTGGTAAAAAAGGAATGCTAAAGCTGATAACACAAACTTATTTCGCTAAAGAAAAGGTTTATTATATAACATCTAGTAGGCCATAAGAAGTTGGAAATGTAAGATTAAGTTATAGAGACTACAAGCTGCATAATTGGAACATTGTTTAACCAGTTTACCGTAATTGTCAGCGTATCACTGTAAGATATTGGATTTCATTGGCACAAGGACTTAATGTCTGTTTCAGTTTGACTATGTGTATAACAGTTGTATGTAAATTATTATAACAAGTCTATAAACGAGACAACGTAACATGTGATTTAAACAAGTTTAGTGCTAAGATCACTGTTTGTCTTACGTCACTGAATTATTTGCTTACATTAGCTGTATATGTATGGATGACATTTAGCAGATTATTCATCTTAACAGAGCGAAATCATTCTGTCATTTAGCCCCGCCAGGTATAGTTTATGGCGATTTGTGGGGATATGGGCCGCCGTGAGAAAAATATCGAGAACTATGAAGCCTATACTACATTGTAGATTGAAGTGAGCTATTTTAATTTCCCATGTATCTCTTTCCGGGCACGCGATTTGAACAGTCATGGCGTCATAAATATGGCGGCTAAAGAGAAAATAAGAGAGGTAGAAAGTGTATGACTGCTGAATAGTTGCTGGTGACTACATCCTTGAAAACTATGATATAATTGTAAAAAGTATACATTTATTAAAGGTAATGTTTATTCTAGCAGATAAAATACTTTTATGAAAAAGGTGGAATTTATATTTTGCTTAAAATGAAAAGAAGTATCCATTAGTGTCCGAAAATGACTAAATAACGATATATAGCTAGCAAATTTTGTTTAATGGCGCAGTATATGCGATTAAAAATAGTCTGATTATATGTCTACATACCCTTGTCATCTGTATGAGTGTGTCAGATCAGGTTAATGTCCCGATACTGTGGTCAGAACGCAAAATCAATAGAAAAAGATCTGTGACACAGTGCATTCTTGAGGAAGCTGTTTCTAACGCATAAACAGCTTAAAAATGTTAACTATTTTATAGTGTCGATTCTCCTATTAAAATTGATAAATCCAATTCATGCATATTTCCCCGTAAACTTTAGTAAAAGACATCTTTGAAAGGAATCACCAGGAGTTTCTCTACGTATGTTTTAGTTCAGCATACAAGGTGGTCTATGATGTCATCATGGTTTAACGCCTGCAGTATTATTTACGTTTTACATAAGGAACTTTATAGTACTGAAACCTACACTTGAGTCCTTCCAATGAACAAAATTTTGATACTAAATACATCCCTAAAGTTTGTATTTTCAAAGTTCGCATAAATGATCAGCAAGATTATGTTGGATTCCTTGATTGCATATACAATCATATTAAGCTCGTTTCATAGATAATTTAACCTTTATACATGTACCCCTACTAATTCATTTAATCATATATCCTCATGTCGAACTGCTGTTTTACCCCACGTGAAAAGATATTGCGACAACGTATAAGCAAATTCTGGTAAACACATCCGTAGTCAATGCAAAATCTGGCAAACTCTAGAAGAATTAAATCCAACAATTACAAGGCTTGTTTTTCAGTCGTTTTACTGAATTTTCACTGTTTGCCTTGTTTTCGGTGCTTCCGAGGGATCTACTTTCCAGATTTTATATGATTTCTTGACTATTTGTACCTATCTACCAAATAATCTTATGAATGACAAAGAAACTGCTTTGATTAAATGCACTTTTTGAGCATTCAATTTCAGTTAAGCCTTTTTCTGCTTGTAACATTGCTAAACGTTATTTCCATGTGAGCCTGTGAGGCAGTTCGTAAAACCTTCGCCTTCTTATTGTGAACATTGATATCCAGTTAGGGAATGCAGTTTTTCGAGAGGTAATTAGTGTTAGTGTTCCGTGAGAACTTCTGCTTGCTGCTTACACAGTCAGGTGAGGTTAACAATAATTCGCGCATTCTTGGTGATGTTTCCAAATACGGACAATCAGTTGTTGCTCGAATAGTTGATAATCTTCATGCCGGGTTGTACACTTGTTAAATGAACTAACAATTCAAAGACTACAATACTGCATTGCTTGGGACTGACATATATCCATATTGAAAATTGATTTAAGTGCACAGATTTACTCGAATTTTATTTTTATCTATCTAGATGGGTTCTACATACAATCTTTTGAAATATATCAGCTGGTTTTGTCGCACAATAACTTTGTAGGTCATGTTTACATAGTGTATGAAAATAGCAGTTATTGTGAAATTCAAGATCCCTTGAAAGTATAAAACTCAACTAAGCACAATAATAGAAGAATTGATTTGACTGAGTTTGTTCATTACAGGTTTAGAAAGGTGAAATACCCCTTTTGCTCTCTAGACCAGAGGTCTTTCATATAATTATTAACCTTATCACTTTTTTGTTTCACATAACGTGCCTTTAGTTTCCCTTACGGGAATAAGACACTCAGATACCGGGAGCTTAATTTTATGTAATCTTTTTTATATACAGTGTGAGCATTTTTCCCAAACTACTGTTATAAACACACCAGTGTTGTTTTTCAGGCGTTGCCGCACTACGTTCCTTTATTTTTGAGCTTGTATTCTATATGTTTTACTTTGTTCTTCTAAACTATAGATTCATTGCTGCAGTGTTACAGGTTAAAGAGGCTGTTTTGTTGGAACGTTTCATTTACATGAATAATAGTATATCACATACTGGATCTATTGAGAAATACTTTTAGTTGCAGGGAAGAAATGATGAAAGAAAGAAATAAAATAATTACATTGTTCCAGTCAACATTATTATAATTATGCTATGACAACATTACACCTGCCCCTGATGTCCTTCCTTCTGCAATAAACTCAGAACGTTTTGAATGCAGGGGTAATAGGTAATACTGTCTGTAGATAGCTTTGTTATCGCGGGGTAGAAGGCGAATTAAATAAAATACTCTCAGTATTGATGTCAACTTTTGATGATTATAATTAACTAGTATTTTTGAGTAATTAAGAAGACTATTATGAATCTAATACATTTAACACTTGCATTAATTAAAAAAAAAAGATCTGTATAACTTCTACTGGCACAATTGTCTTGATCATGCATAAATCTGATGAAACTGAAATTGCAAACAAATACATGTAATTTGCACATAAACTTATAATTAGAGCATAGACAACTGCTCGTACCGACATTGATTTGTACTGAATTTTCGTCAAATTCCTTTCCTTCTAGGTTCTTATTTAAGGCAGATATTGGTTACATGTTATATTTCTTGTAACTTTCTGAAATAATCATATTTCAAATTCAACACCATAATGATATTCGATAATAATTAATATCAAGAGGTGGAAGCAACGTCAAAGAATGCATTGTAAATAAAGTAGGTAGGGTACAAATTAAACTGTTAAAATAAATTAAATTGATCTTTTTCCGAGAAAGTGTAATCCTAAAAATATGAAATATCACACTGGCTTATTAAATGAATTGATATCCGATATTACATATAAGTAATTTTACTGATTTTTTTTCAGACGTTATTCAGCAGTATTATTTTCGTGATCGGTCGTCACTTTCGCATCCTGTCGCGGTCTCTGAAGAGATACATACATATTATATTTGTCTTAGACCAAGGAATCAAAGCCTCGAAATGTATGATGGTTGCGGGTTTTTGGTAGATTTATTTTCTGTTTAAATGCCAGTCTATGAATATACATGAATGAGAAACAAATACAAATTTAATGTGCCTCATATCTAAGATGAACTTTGCTGACCCACCTTGTGATGTAACCATGGGCTGGAATACCTTATCATCGATAGATGTTATATAATCTAAATCGTCAGTGTGAGTGGATACATATGATTGTTCATTGATAATTCATCCGCATTGTTCTTGAATGGGACTATTTTGTGTAGCACATGAACATCCTTTGGATATGATTCGGAATAAAATAAAGATGCTATGATTGTCAGAAATACACTTTAACTTTGGTAGCGGGATAAACCCGCAACCAAAAATTTGGTATGTGGCTATATTTCTCAACTACTTTAGAACGGGATTGCAAATGTCAATGGACTAGTAGAAGGACAGATTAGTAAATGAAGTGTACTAAAGCACGTTTACAAAAATTCTGGTTTTCTTATCTTTCATGCATTTTATAAGCACTATCCCAACGATTTTAAAACATACCACATGCCGTCACATGCCGTGCGTGAAAAAGCATTTCCGACTAATCGTTAGTGAGATTCTTATTGACTGATGTTGCAAAGAACTTCAGTATGACACTCTGCTTATAAAACGAGACAAGTGAACGAAATGAACTTCACCAGCATGACACGATATTTAATAAACCTTTGTTTTGATCTTTTCGACTCGATGTTATGCAGTGGGTCGCAATATCAAGAACTATTGGGTCAATGTCCTCACTATCCTTACGGATGCCGGGAAAAACTCAAATTTAAATATAAGAGGCATTGCAATAATGTCAATCATACGTAACTTTTATTATTCGAATGCTCGTCCAGATATTCAGGTGTATGGCATTGCCAGAGGTTTTCAAGTGACAAATAGTTGATTGAGTCAATTAGTATAAAGTCAAAGAAATAGAATTCTGACTTACAAGTAGTATCTAACATTAATATTTACAAAGCTGTCGAAATTAACGTTAATCTATGCTAATTATCTTAGGTCGATTTTGAAGCAAATTCTGAAACTTCTATTAATCACTCCCGAGACCTCATTCCTGACGAAATCCAACACCGCGAGGGTATGAGAGAAGAGAAGCCAGTTTCCCATTTAGTGCTGAGTGCCAAGCAAACAACCTACTGCTGGCATTTCTCATGTCTTTGTAGCTTCTATCTATCTTCTGCCATCTGGATGTAGTCTATCGGTTATGTGTTTTTATTGGACACTATCTTCTGAGAGAATACGAACTTTTCCGTAATTTCGTTGTTTGTGTGTAAACAATGGCTCAGTTGTTCAAAACTTTCGTTAAATATTTAACGATGATATTTTTGTTAAATAGCTTAAGGCTCGTTAAATATTTTGTTAAATTTTGCTGTAAAACTGTTCGGGTGTTCAGAATTTTAGCAATAAAAATGTTGTTAAATTAGCGAAGCTATATTAAATATTTCGTTAAACTTTTTCGTTTTGAAAAATCTGTTGTTGCTGAAATTTTAGTACAATAATTCTGTTAAAGTATGCAGTTTATCAATGAATTTAACACAATTTTAATTCACCTAAGGAGACACTTTGAAATGATTGTTAAGACTCAGCGAAGATGGCTACCATATATGTCAAGATATTTCACAGTTATTTTCAAAACTTGTGTATTTCACAACATTTTTTTAAAACACAAGACTGAAACTTGTTTAATGAGATTTTTTGATGACTTCATGCCATTTCATTTTAGTTGTGAAGGGCTAACAACACCAAACTCTTCAGAGTCAAGCATGCTATGTACAGAACAGTATGTAAAATTAAATTGATATAATATTAGGTTATTTAACATTGTTCTATACAATACGGTGATATATTTGGACGAGTACCCAGCTGAGAAAACCATATTGGACGAGCCGCTAGGCGAGTTCAATATGGTTTTCTCAGCTGGGTACGAGTCCAAATATATCTCGTATTGTACAGTACAATGTTAAATAACCTTCTTATTCTATATCTATTTTATCTTACTATAATAATAGTTTAAATTAAAAATGTTTCACTGAATATTGTATTCCTGTCTTTTTTTACCCAGCTTGGTATGAGTACAAATATATAATTATTATACAGAACAATGTTAGACCTTAAATAACCTTTTTATTCTATATTTATTTCACTTCATACGTAATATACGTAATTCATTGAATGTTGTTTTTTCTGCGTATCATCATTAAAAAAAGTATATGGTGCAACCTCTCTACAACAGCCATTTGGCGATTTGGGTGGTAATAATACTTTGCTCAGATATTATGCCCACAAACATTGTCAGCAAGTTTGGTGAAGATCGGAGGAAAACTGTTAGACTTAAAAGAGCGGACAAGGCTAAATTCCCCGTTTTTCGAGTAATTCAAGGACTATAATCAAAGAGTGCCTGGTACAATTTGGCTGGTTATCGAAATTGGCCGAGATGTAATGCCCACTAACATTCTCAGCAAGTTTGGTGAAGAGCCGACGAAAACTGAGTTATAGAGCAGACATGTTTTGGATGCTGACCGCCCGTCCGCTGCCATTTATAGTCTTCTCCATTTTGTTTCTAACCGTTAAACAAAAAATGCTTAGGTAGCTATTCAGACACCAATTTCTAGGTTTCGTCCGGAACGGCTTCTTTTAGCGACTTTTCAAATATTCCAACATCTGATGATCCTTTTTACTGTATTCCTTAACGAACGTTTTAATATCTAAATCAAATAGCGTTGTTATCCCTTGAATCGTTTTTGTGTGTTGTAAACAAAACAACAAAAAACAAACTAAAACTAAATCCAGATTTCAAGACGCATAATCAAACTCTGTACACAGAGCGCCTACTTATCCGATTTACATTCGGAACATTTTCACGCGTTTCTGGCTTTATCATATGTTTAACATGGGACTGTTGACTCGTCCAAATACAGAAAATACAGGATTTTTTGTACGCGCGTGCGTCCAAATACAGAAAATACAGGATTTTTGTACGCACGTGCATCCAAATACCGTAATATATTGTACGGTCACGTGTTGCAAATGAACGTTCGCGATTGGATAGATAAAATAGGTATAGAATAAGTAGAAATATTAGCATTAGACCTTTTTCAGTGTAAATGGAAATATAAACAACTACTTCAATGTTTACGTATTTCGATCATTTTTATGGGTTTTCTTAGGACAAAACATGTTTTGAATAACAATAATTTTAACGAATAATTCAACAAGTCTACATACAAAGTCAAAACAGGAAGTACGTGATAATAATTCTGGCGGTGCGATAAGTATGATCAGTTTTTCCTTAAGTGGTCTAACTCAGCTGTGCCAAGACTATGAAACTTTGTGATAATACTTAACTAATGGTTATCTAGAGAAAATAGGCATTTAGTGATATATATCTAGTCTTATTTAATTTGAATGAGCACTTTACAAAGAGCTGAAACCGACAATTATTCACAGTGAAGGACAGACGGATACCGTATGCCTCGCGGGTTATCGACACCCGGGGAATAAAAGCTGTGCTGGTGATTCAATAATAAGATAGCCATTAGACAGTTAGTGGAGCTTGGGCTGCCAGTTTTTTCTCAGACCCCTTTATTTACGTTCATAGAAAACCTGGTGCAAAACATCTGTTAACATAAAAAGTACAGTTGCGAGAAACATTTGTGTGCGTTTTTGCAAGTCATAATTTTACTTCTTCTGCAAACAGTATCATGTATAAATAAACATGTTTAAATGGGTGAAAGGCATATATGAAACAAAAGGTTATGCACAATAAGAACACATTACGGTGTAGGCATAAAGGTAAAATTTTGTCATGTCATTTCTTAAATTTAGTTGTAATACTGCACGTGAAGCAATACATATGTGGATATCCTTGCTGTAATATTTACATTCGTCATTTTTTTTCCATTGAAAATTATAACGTTCATTTTGTATGCACTGCAAAAGAAAATGCGCCAAAGTTACGACAATGCTGCTAAATGGTATCGGGTCGCTGTTTTGACGACGTCCGCGTATAGTCAGAGAGAACGTTCCTGAGTTGACATCACAGAAGTTCCATCTTGTACACAGAATAGCCAGGAAGCTGATTTTAATGTTTGATGCAACAAAATGTGTGCAATTTTTAATATAATCTTGCTTACAAATGGAAAAGAAATACGATGCATTGTGTAAATATAAGAAATGTTGTTGTTTTTTCGGAGTTTATGCAAAATGAACAACACAGTAGGGTCGGCAAATTATATATGACCGCTAGCTGAAATATTTATAAATTGAAAGTAAAGCGAGCAAAATGTCCTATAAAATTTTAGAATATATTTCCAGAAATTGATTTCTTATAACTGAAAGAAGACAAGCTACTAATTTATATTAATTTAATGGTGGAGCATTTATTTACCGACAGTCTCGCCCCTAATTTTCTAATAGTCATCACTTTAATATAGATAGGTGACTCCAGGTTTCCTATGATTTGTGTAAAAATACCAACTGGACGCAAAAATTAGAGGTCGAGCGTAAGATCATTTGGAGTATCTTATTCAGTATATTCAAAATTGCGATATGCAAGACCATTTCTTAGGGTGGTCAAAGTCAGCTGTGCCATTCTATGAGACTTGGTACTAATATCAACCGGTGATACGTTATACTTTGTTGTCTTGAGACAACCCCCTACTTTTGTCCGAAGTACATGTTACATAATACATGTACGTAGTCGCATATATATACATTTACGCCGAAAAGGTCTGTTTATAAAACAATTAACAAATATTTCATCGTTATACTTCCTGATCTTCTCGCTGATTTATGGTTAAAATCTCAAGTAATTTACTGGAAAAGCCAGTAATACAGAATAAGAGAAAAGCAGGAGATAACCCTTCTCATTAGTTCAGAAACAGATGTTGCTCTCCACTTCCTTATAGTAAACACGAACTTTAAAATTGAAGTTGCTTACAACAATAAAACATTTTGACAAAGGAAAGTCGATAGGCAAATATACAATGCGAATGAGGCCCTGACAAGGGTAACTCTAAACTCAGTCCTGGGCAATGGTCCACCATTTTAAATGTTCATCATTCTGTATATCTAACTAACCCTAGTGTGCACAATGTACCTTTATCTCTCTGTAACTGTTGATACTGATGAAAAACATATATTCTAGCATGAAACATGCTTGATCATGTGCTGTATTTATAAAGGGAGGTAATAAAAATTGTTATTTATTGCAGTCAAATACCAACATTAAGAAGTATTTATAAGATTATAGTGCCAAAAATAATACCTACAGGTCGTAAATGTGTCCCGGCTAGCATTATTCAGACAGGTAGGTCGCGTATTGTGTTTTTCTAGCAGGACATTCGTCAGTAATGCCAAATGTGTCCATGAACACATGCATATTGGTGTACATGCCCAGAACGTGCAATATATGCTATATTGGTCAAAACGCCTAATGCGGTTACGTTGGCCGTGAGTCGGCCAAAAATAAATCAATAATTAGCTGCAGTACCTACTCAAATGTCGGTATGTGAACTTTCTTGTAAAATGCATGCATTATTGACAAAATAGTAATACAATAAAAACTGACCGATTAGGAATTTTGCTGAGTGTATTTTATGTTCAGAATGGAAAATGTGGCAGCCAAGCTTTGAACAAAAATAAAAAGGAGACAACTACAAAATTTCACAAAAGGTAATAAAATATACTTTTCCAATAGCGATCTAACTCTTTTTGTTTCTAGAATAGATATCCAACAGAATAAATGAAAACTGAAAAAAATTTCAGAAAATGTTTCTCCAGTGAGTCAGTCGGTATTGACCAGTGAGTCAGTCGGCAGGACTACGGTATAAAAACTATTATTTTTCAATTAAAGTTAAAAGTTTATAAAACAAACTATCAACATTTTTGACCATGCAATGGAACAATTCGCAACTAATGAGACAGTGAAATAAAGTCACTAACCTAGTCCACTTTTTCGTAAATCGAAATGTCCTGTATATTGAAACATAATCTGATTTGTGTATCCCATGACAATGTTGATAACACCTTGTAATACACACAGGAACGAAGTGGCTTAAGATCAAAGAAAATGTGATGTCGGCATTAGTCCTTTGATGTAGGATGAAAAGGAACCCAGCTGTATGTGATGTAATTTGACTTAATTCTAAAAGGTTTTGCGGGATTACGGTTGGGAATGTCCAGATCATCTGCTGCATTCTGGGCTTATTTTTTACAAAAGTGTCATTCAGTTTTTCAAATTTGTTATTAATTACAAAATGTAAGATCCTGTCAATGAATGTCTGCATGCGTTGTAATTTAGTTCGTGTTCTCTTGAAAGACCTGGAAGATTGTGTCTGAATGTCTACCATGAACATTCTTGTTGCTCTCTTAAAATCTGTAAGCTAACTATGGGTCATAAAATGGTTATTGCAGACAGTCATAAGTTATGTGCTAGTAAATGTGATCATGTAATTCTGTGATATATTTTATTGTGATATTTTATGTGATATGTCTAAGTGAGATAAAATATGATGTATATATGCAAATAAATCTATCTATCTTTCTAACCTAGGTAATTGAATGACATTTTATGAAGAATAAGTGTCGGCAAGTTAGAAACAGAACACAGTATCCACTTGAATGCGATGCATAGCGACACAGTCGGAACTGCGTTGCGTTAGGTGTTTGAATGATTTTTTCAGAAACAAACCTGAAAAATTCTATTAGAAAATACTAAATACTAACGGAAATACTTGACTATCTTGACCGTGTTTCATATTATGAAACATCTGCTTCCATGCTTCCTTTTGTTATAGTGCTATATTTTTGCTTAAAATCATGTTTTTTGTTAATACATTTTTGCATAATTGTTTATAATGCTTCATCTAAATAAAGAGAGTTATTAAGTTCTATTTGCTGATGTAATAAGGTCCTGCACTGATGAGCAGTGTGAGGCGAACTATATCAGAAAAAACACAAGTTTGCAAATAATCCTTATTTTTGAAAGCTTAATTAAAGAGAATTCCTATAGTTGTTTTCCTTTCATAGATTTTTTTTTTCAAATTCACATATATGATAGGAAATTTTGTGCTGAAAACAATGAACAAATATAAACAATGGGTCACCAGGCTTGTTTCGGTGAAAAATTGTCTTGAACACACCCACTGTTGCTGAAACTGCCAGCGATTTTTCAACATTTTCATAATTTTCTGCTTTTTTATAAATACCAACCAAAATATATATCAAGACAGAACAATAAGGTTGATAAGGTTGATTCTTTTTACAGATTTTATTATATACTTAATCGATATCATAGTCATATTTGTAATACTATATCCTTACAATAATGGGTACAAATGAAAAATAAATCTTGTTTCCTATTCACTTTTGTGAACTTTTTTCAATGAAAAATACCCATAGTGAAGAATATTTTTTAAAATTTTGAAAAAAAAAATTGTTTCATAGAATTTTTTCCTATTTTTCTTATGTATGAACAATTGTATTGTGAGCATGAAAATGGCTAAAAATGTATGGGTCACCAGGCTAACTTTTATGTTAAGACCGCTTGAATACAACACCTGTTCGGACAAAAAATTACTCGAACCTGACCAAACTGATTACATGTATATCTGCTAGAAGTTAAAAAGTGTTTTAAAAAATCTTAATTCTTTCTATAATTGAATACTAAATAATATGAAAGGTGATATTGTCTTATCAGTACTAAGTCAATTGTCTTACATTATATGAACAACACTATCTTTGTACTAAAATGTGATGTGAAAACACAACCACAAAAATGCCAAGATACCTGGCAGGCATGATACTTGTCAATACAACATAAACCAATATCAATATTTGATTACTGATAAAACTTATCAAAAATGTTATTTCATTCAAGATTCCTCATATTTAAGGTTTTCTGACACATGTTTCAACAAATGTTGACTTCATTTCAGTTTTCCATAGAAAGTGTCGGCTGCGCAGAAAGATGCGCATTAAAAACTATAGGAATTCCCTTTAACCTGTTTTGCGCACTGTCGTACCACTCGATCCTTAGTTTAATCATATTTTATTGCTCTTTGTTTTATAGATACACACAATAGTACATACATTTTTGATACACAACAAAAAACAAAAGATTTGGGCTACGAGTTATTTCAACATCAGCATACAGACCTTCCCATAGAAAGAATGTTATACTAAACTAAACAGATTAAATATGTGCAAGTTACTTGAGAGAGATAAAACAACAACAAAAAATATCAATGATACAAGAAATAAAAATATGAAAGAATACATTTCTGTAATGGAGCTACTATTATGTTTCTCGAATCTGCCTCTGCGTCCAGACTATATCCTCATGTCTGGCCGTACCTACATTTCTTTTGGCGTTTGTGAATATTTTCCTTTTCCGTGTTTTTTTCCAGGCTTTAATTAGTTTACACCAGTGAAATAGTATTGTACATGTCAGTCATTTCATACGTATACATATGTTCCCAGACTTCCTTGTACGGACCGCAAACGTAACTTCCTCTGTTTTTTTTTAAATCGTCAAAACAACAAACACGTGTCGCATCTACGCTATACGCCTTTCCTTCCAAGGCAAAAAAGTGCAAAACCAATGTTGAATAAATTTTATAAAACCACTTCCTGCTATCGCTGTTTAAATACAAAATCTTTGTATCTTTCAGTAGTAGTAATCTATTGTGAGATTTCAATTACTGAACTCTTTCTAATTTAATAATTTCGCATTTGATAACAGTGAAATTTCATCAGCAATATTCAGTTCGACACATACTTTCAACCGATAAATAAGATATTTGAAAACAGGAACATATTGTTTCTACGTCAACATAAAGATTTAATGTTATCATTAGCTTACAGAAGATCTTTGTCATGTCATAATATAATTAATAAATGTTTTAAATTTGTTTCAGAAGTCACCATCAAGAATGAAGCTGCTGCTTGTTGGAGTGATTGGAGTGATGGCCATGCTTGGCGCAGCTACGATGGTCTCTGCCAACTATAAGATGCCTATGTATAGGCCTATGTACCAAGGTACTATTATATCATGTATTATAATTCGAAAATGGGTATCACATATAACTATATGTAATTTATTATTTAACAGAAAAATGTGAGATTCAGATATGCTGTGTTCTTCCGGGGCCAGTTAAGTTTTGCTGTTAAGATGGTTTTAAATGGAGTACCTTCTAGAATGAATATCATAAAGAAGAATTGGTTCTATTTTAGTTTGGAGAATTTTCTTTTAATCTTTTTGATCCCTTCATGCACAAAAGACAGCTATTTTGTGCGCATAGTTTGTCCTGTGCATCTATTAAATGCAATTTGTAGATATATACGTGTCTCTCAGAATTTAATAAAAGCTATGTTTTTGTATTACATACACTTGATAGTACAAAGTACGGACGCAAGCTTTAACAGCCGATATTAAAGGAAAGATATGTTTCTTGTCTCAGACAATGCAGAAGATAAATAAATATATATATATATAATTGTAATATATATAATTTGTAATAATATTTGGTACTCCTAATATACAGATACCGTTTTTATTTGCTGTTTCAGGAGGTTATGGATTCGGCGGCGGTGGAATGGGAATCGGCGGCGGCGGAGGAGGATTCGGCGGCGGTGGAGGAGGATTCGGCGGCCTTTTTCAGATGATTATTTTCCGTAAGTGCATGTCATTCTTAAGAAAATGATATGACGATTATAACACACACCTTTATCTTTACGTTAGAAAGTATTCAAAATCAAATTAAATCTAAATTAGATATGCACAAACTATATAACTTGATATTTCCTGATATTTGTTAGACATATATACAGATTATTAGTTTCTCTAATTGCAATATGCTCTGAAAGCGAATAGCATGGATCCTGACCAGACTTCGCGGATGCGCAGGCTGGTCTGGATCCATACTGGTCGCAAACACACTATGTTGGCTTTCTCATAGCGCGACTCATTTATATATGATACATATGTGACATATTTCAGTGTTTGTATTCATCCTACTCATCCAAGTCTTGTTTGGTGCCGGTGGTGGTATTGGTGGCGGAATCGGCGGTAACAGAGGAGGATACGTGAGCAAAGGTGGTGGAGGAAGTCACGGCGGAAACGGTTATTAAACACAAAAGCACTTGGTAATATCTTTTTTTAAGGTACTTAAGTTTAGCAAAAAGGAGACATAGGTAGTTGCAGTGGATAAGGTGGTTATTAAACATTAAAAATAATGTTAATGCATGTGCTGATCAAAAAATTGTAAACACAAATTTTCTTCTTAGATCTTAAATCTTGAGATAACATTGTTTTCTTCGCTAAACACTTGTTGTCATAGAAACCGTACACTCGTTATCATAGAGATTTTAGATATCTCACACCCGTCGTCCGCGCAGTTTGGTCAGGATCCATTCTGTTCGCCAACAGTTTCTCTAATTCCAATAGGGTTTGAAAGCGAACAGCGTGAATCCTGACCAGATTGCGCGGATGCGCAGGCTGGTCTGGATCCATGCTGGTCGCAAGGCCACTGTGTAGGTTTTTTCATGGCGCGGCTCAAATGTATGTTGTTACTGTAACAGCTTGAAATATACATTTATTTCCAAACTTTTTTTTGTTTTATTACCAAATACGTCATATTCAACATTTTCAAAGTTTTTATTCTAGTAGCGTTGGACCCTGGATAAACAAGGAAGAACGGATACCGACTAACGAGATTGCCACAACAACGGGATTACTGACAGTTGTTTTTTTATGATTGGTGGTGTCTTATTGTTGTTATTATTATTAAATAAATCTTGAAAAGAGACTGTTATTCTTGTATATGCAATACCAATTTATCGATATATGTAGCGTTTTACATATAATTACATATTACTAAAATATAGAAACACTACTTTAAACTTCTAGGATACATGTTTTGTTTACTATGATTTGTATTTACTTTACATAAAAACGTAACATATGAATATCAAATTATTGTGAAATCGTTTAATTTCGTGGAAAGGTTTTGCCACACGATGTGATTTCATGGAAACGTGGACCGCTTTAGCTGTTGCAAACTTTTTACCATTCCTGATGGAACGTTTCACTCAATATGGTGCTAACTTACAAATGAGATATTTAAAAAAAAAGCACGTATGCCTTTAACTATCAATTACGCAGGCCAAAATTAAAATGACATTATACTAAATTTAGATGCAAAAGAACTGCCTTATATGCAGTGATGTTTAATCTATTCCGGGGATTAAGTAACAGTTCTTTTCTCAGTTTATGGAGCAAATTAAACAGACTTTTTATTACCAGAAACTGTGTTTTGACTTTCAATTTACTTAACATTTTCAAATCATACTAAAAAGTTATGAAATGCCTTAAGGCTTGACCAGTTAGAGCTTTCACACCACTTGACATTGTATTAGTATAACAAAATTTAAAAATTTAACACCTAGATAGATAGGTAACCAATCGAAATATTAAAGTGAAATGTATCTGGTATTTTCACAGTGAAAATTATCATATATATTTTTTTACTGGCAAGAAACTATAAAATAGGTTAATATAGTCAAAACACGAAATAAAAAGAAAATATGTTTTGTACAAGTAAGATCAAAATATCTTTGATTCATGAGCACCATAAATTATCTTGCATTTTCACTCATGGCTATGCCAATTGTGAAAATAGTGCATCTGGTGTTCACTCGTAAAAGCTTTTTCAATCTTACACTGAAATAAACAAATATCTTCTATTTTTATCAAGTATCAAAGTACCGGTACCATATACATACATAATATGCGAACATCATTAGCGGTCTAGATAGTATTCTCAACTGATTTAAAAATATCATTATTAAATACAAACATTACGGATGCTAACGGTTCTCAAGAGTTAATTACAAAAACTCTTATATATTCATAAAATAGCTTATTTCAACACAATATTTTATATCATTATAAATAGAATTAATGTTTATCGTTTTACCACTGGTACTGATCTGACCGATAATGCATGATGGTTGACATTAACAAAAGTTTTTTTTCATAATCTATGAAAACGGCCCACAACTTTTGATTTTGAGATGGTACTTTCTGAACTGTAGAAAGAAGTGTGTATATGACATCAGCTATAGAACGACCACCACGAAAACCAAACTGCGCTTCTCTAAACACAAGTTCTTGTTCACACCATTTATTTTATTCTATTTCTAAGTAGCTGTGAAAATATGTTTGCCATAACATTAACAAGAGTAACACATTTCTCTTCTGAATAAAATAAAAGTTTGGCCTTCCCCTTTGTTTGGTAAAACAAGAACGTCCTAACAGAAAAGCAAGTTTATCAGCTTCAGTTGGATTTGAAGCAAAATTACGTCTGCATGAAAAAAATCAATGGTCGGCATTCATCATCAAACCATTGGTTCTTTTCCATTTTGGGTCAGTTTACATTAAAATTAACATCAGAAAAATCATTGATATATCTGTTAATATCACAAGTGCCTGAACACAAATTATATTGTCCAGTAACTGTTTTTGGGACAGTTCGTTTAGGGGTTGGTAACTAATACAGCAAAATATACTATGGATTAGATTGCATTAGACGCAGATAGCAGATGTCAATCTGCGCAGAAATACATAAATACGTCCCTGGCATTTCAAAAAACAGCACGGGAATTGCCTTGTTTGCACACGATCTTTCTCTTTCTAATACATGGGATCTCGTGAAAAAATCAGTTTTTATGCAAGAATATTCTTTTGTACTTCTATGATGGTAATTATACATGATTTGCATGAAATATTTGAGAAATACAAGTATTTAGTTACAAACTGACAGTGAGATATATAAGACCAAGACGGTGTTTGTAATGTCTAAACATTTGATTGAATGAATATGGCAGTATGCACAGTATTTTATGTATAAAGTTAATTTTAGACTACAATTTGTATCAACAGTGTAAGACTGTTATTGATCTATGCTTTTAAAATTAGATTCACTAAATAAGTTTACAGAGGAAGTCATGAAAAGACATTAATTCAGGGAGGGCCTAAATTGTCCATTTGTTGTATTGTAATATAGCTGTATCATACCAGTCTTATCAGAATGATTTTAACGAAGTTCATTCGGGAGAAAAAAGTAGGTCACTTGGTTGCGGTGGATCTTTAACACAGCAAAGTAACTCAGTGAATACATCATAGAGAAAGCCTCACAGTCACCTTGTATATACATGTAGTTCACCAAGTGCGTCGATGCTCCAGAATGGGCCCTGTACTTTATCCGGAAGAAGAAGAAGAAGAAGTCCGGGGTTCGAATCCCGGTCCAGGCACTGGAAATTTCTGAGATGATCTTGCGTGTCTCCAACCTAACTAAGAGGCCTGTACTGGTTCTTCCCAAGAAAGACGGCTTCGCGTGTATTGGTGCTATACACCGGGCACGTTAAAGAACCAGACTGTCTATTCGCAAAGAGCTAGGCTAAGTTAGCCGGACAGGCCTGTATTTAAAACGATCTCTCTCTATCTGTTCCGGGGGATTTATCTCACTTTGTCCATCTGGTCAGATCGCTTTGTGTCTGTACTAGTAGAGGATGAATTTCGCGCCCTATGTGGCTGTGTTTGCTATATGTAAAGCGCCTTTGAACTTGTTTAACATGAAAAGGGCGCTATATAATTCTGGTATAATAATAACAACAATATATCGTGTGAGAACATTTAGTCACTCCCTGTCTGAGTTGTTCCAGGGTAGTAGGTAGATAGCAATCTATTTATGTGAGTCAATCAGTACAATATGTAGAGAGATATCTACCATGTAAGTGACGCTGTACAGTGTGTAGATAGCAATCTATTTATGTGATTCAATCAGTACAATATGTAGAGAGATATCTACCATGTAAGTGACGTTGTACAGTGTGTAGATAGCAATCTATTTATGTGAGTCAATCAGTACAATATGTAGAGAGATATCTACCATGTAAGTGACGCTGTACAGTGTGTAGATAGCAATCTATTTATGTGAGTCAATCAGTACAATATGTAGAGAGATGTCTACCATGTAAGTGACGCTGTACAGTGTGTAGATAGCAATCTATTTATGTGAGTCAATCAGTACAATATGTAGAGAGATGTCTACCATGTAAGTGACGCTGTACAGTGTGTAGATAGCAATCTATTTATATGAGTCAATCAGTACAATATGTAGAGAGCTGTCTACCATGTAAGTGACGCTGTAAAGTGTATAGATAGCAATCTTTTTATGCGAGTCAATCAGTACAATATGTAGAGAGATATCTACCATGTAAGTGACGCTGTACAGTGTGTAGATAGCAATCTATTTATGTGAGTCAATCAGTACAATATGTAGAGAGCTGTCTACCATGTAAGTGACGCTGTACAGTGTATAGATAGCAATCTATTTATGCGAGTCAATCAGTACAATATGTAGAGAGATATCTACCATGTAAGTGACGCTGTACAGTGTGTAGATAGCAATCTATTTATGCGAGTCAATCAGTACAATATGTAGAGAGATATCTACCATGTAAGTGACGCTGTACAGTGTGTAGATAGCAATCTATTTATGTGAGTCAATCAGTACAATAAGTGACGCTGTACAGTGTACAGATAGCAATCTATTTATGCGAGTCAGTCAGTACAATACGTAGAGTGATATCTGCCATGTAAGTGACACTGTACAGTGTATAGATAGCAATCTATTTATGCGAGTCAATCAGTACAATATGTAGAGAGCTGTCTACCATGTAAGTGACGCTGTACAGTGTATAGATAGCAATCTATTTATGCGAGTCAATCAGTACAATATGTAGAGAGCTGTCTGCCATGTAAGTGACGCTGTACAGTGTATAGATAGCAATCTATTTATGCGAGTCAATCAGTACAATATGTAGAGAGATGTCTGCCATGTAAGTGACGCTGTACAGTGTGTAGACAGCAATCTATTTATGTGAGTCAATCAGTACAATATGTAGAGAGCTGTCTACCATGTAAGTGACGCTGCACAGTGTGTAGACAGCAATCTATTTATGTGAGTCAATCAGTACAATATGTAGGGGGATATCTACCAAGTAAGTGACGCCGTACAGTGTACAGACAGCAATCTATTTATGTGAGTCAATCAGTACAATATGTAGAGAGCTATCTACCATGTAAGTGACGCTGCACAGTATGTAGATAGCAATCTATTAATGTGAGTCAATCAGTACAATATGTAGAGAGTTATCTACCAAGTAAGTGACGCTGTACAGTGTATAGATAGCAATCTATTTATGCGAGTCAGTCAGTACAATATGTAGAGTGATATCTGCCATGTAAGTGACACTGTACAGTGTGTAGACAGCAATCTATTTATGCGAGTCAATCAGTACAATATGTAGAGAGCTGTGTACCATGTAAGTGACGCTGTACAGTGTATAGACAGCAATCTATTTATGCGAGTCAATCAGTACAATATGTAGAGAGATATCTGCCATGTAAGTGACGCTGTACAGTGTGTAGACAGCAATCTATTTATGTGAGTCAATCAGTACAATATGTAGAGAGCTGTCTACCATGTAAGTGACGCTGTACAGTGTGTAGATAGCAATCTATTTATGTGAGTCAAACAGTACAATATGTAGGGGGATATCTACCAAGTAAGTGACGCCGTACAGTGTACAGACAGCAATCTATTTATGTGAGTCAATCAGTACAATATGTAGAGAGCTGTCTACCATGTAAGTGACGCTGCACAGTATGTAGATAGCAATCTATTAATGTGAGTCAATCAGTACAATATGTAGAGAGTTATCTACCAAGTAAGTGACGCCGTACAGTGTACAGACAGCAATCTATTTATGTGAGTCACTCAGTACAATATGTAGAGAGCTATCTACCATGTAAGTGACGTTGTACAGTATATAGATAGCAATCTATTTATGTGAGTCAATCAGTACAATACGTAGAGGGATATCTACCATGTAAGTGACGCTGTACAGTATGTAGATAGCAATCTATTTATGTGAGTCAATCAGTACAATATGTAGAGAGTTATGTACCAAGTAAGTGACGCTGTACAGTATATAGATAGCAATCTATTTATGTGAGTCAGTCAGTGCAATATGTAGAGAGCTATCTAGTGTGTGAGTCATGCAATACGATATGGAGAGACCTATCTAGTGTGTGAGTCACGCAATACGATATCTAAAGAAGTATTAAGTGTGTGAGTCACGTAATATGATATGGAGAGGATATCTAGTGTGTGAGTCACGTAATACGATATGGCGAGACCTATCTAGTGTGTGGGACACGCATTACGATATGGAGAGACCTGTCTAGCGTCAGAACCACGCAATACGATATGTTGAGACCTATCTAGTGTGTGGGACACGCATTACGATATGGAGAGACCTGTCTAGCGTCAGAACCACGCAATACGATATGTTGAGACCTATCTAGTGTGTGAGTCACGCAGTACGATATGGAGAGACTTATCTAGTGTGTGTGTTACGCATTGCGATACGTAGAGAACTATGTACATTGTGAGTCACGCAATACGATATGTAGAGACCTATCTAGTGTGTGAGTGACGCATTGCGATATGGAGAGAGCTATCTAGTGTGTGAGTCACGCAATATGATATCTAGAGACCTATCTAGCGTGTGCGTCACGCATTGCGATATGTTGAGAGCTATCTACATTGTGAATCACGTAATACGATATGTAGAGATCTATCTAGTCTGTAAGTCATGTAGAGTCATATTAGTGTCTGAGTCACCTTATACGATATGTAGAGACCCATCTAGTGTCTTAGGCATGCAATACGATATGGAGAGACCTATCTAGTGTGTGTGTCACTCAGTACGATGTAAAGAGAAATATCTAGTGTGTGAGTCACGCAATACGATATGTAAAGACCTATGTATATTGTGAGTCACGTAATACATAATGTAGAGAGCTATCTAATATGTTAGTCAGGCAGACTAATATATTAACAGCCAACTAACTTGCTGCAAAGAAGATTTTAACACCAAACAAGTGTTTTCATTTTCTGTTCACCCAAGTATTTTTTATATCTCAAAGGCATTTTGATATATATTCTAAACAGGAAAAGCACAATATTAAAGTGGTAAATGTTTTGCGGTGTTCGTGTGGTTTTCTGATATCTGATTTATTAATAGATACAATTTAAAATTGTATGTTTGAAAGGATGAAAATAACAGATTTTATGTAAACCTACATAACATGTAAACATGTATTTCACATACATTTTCTAAAACAGCAATTAAATCAGTTTTGCTCTTTGTAATCACCATACCATATGGAGAATGTATCTGTAAATACGATGTATATATTTTTTTGAAATCAAATACGAATTCTTAAACGCCATTTCGTATAGTCATAGCAACCACATTTTACCATAGCAACAAAAACGAACTGCATATTCTACATATAATCATCTATTAAATTCAGAAAGTTTCAAGAAATATGCTTTGCACTTTGAAATTCATCGTAGGATCCCAGTTTGTGTGACTGACGGAAGGACAGAGGGGGTGGGTGACACCGGGATAGGACCAATAACCATTAAAATTTCAAACGCTTAACCAATTTCTTTTAACTCGTTATCAAAAACCAGAAATATTAGGCCTTTTATTACAACTATAATCTTGTAAAATGATTCAAGTGTTTGACATTCATCCTATGAAGCAGATAACTTATGATCTTAAAATCTGCCGCTGATTTCTGCCAATGTGGTCTTTTCGTTCTTTTTTCTTTTCGTTCTGTCGCTGTGAAAAAAGTCGACGATATATCGCGCCGTTATCGTAGTGAGAAATGCAAAAGAACCGAAATGACGACAGTTGCTACGCGCCGATTGCGGCGCATTAAACCCGCAGTATTTTCGTTGTTTTGCATTCCGGTAAGCATGCGCAGTGCAAACGTGTCCTTGTAAATAATAATAATAATAATAATGTCTTTATTTCAAGAGGCAACACAGTTTGGAATGCCCAGTCTTGCCTGTGATCCTTCGTAATATTTGCATATACGAGTTACAACATTGACAGTGTAAATATAGGATGTTAGTTTAAACAGTATTTATTTCAATCAATCAAGTACACATAACATAAACATCATTGTAACAAATACAGTTAGGATTAGGAAAAAAGTTACAAATTAACTTATATGAATCCATTTCCTAATACATACAAATAAATTTTTGTTATGACAGGTTGCAACAAGATTAATACTGTTAAATGATTAACGTCGTAGAAAAATGAACTTAGAAGAAAATTGAAGCAGAAACTGGTAAAAACTGAGTATTTTTCAACCTAATGTAGACGGATGAAAAAAAAAATACGAAAATAGAAGAAAGTAATGTAATATATATATATATATATATTCAGCTACTCGGGGACCCCCACTCATCAACCATTGTGACTCGGATCAAAACGACCTGTCGCTGCTATGAATTGCTGAGCTTTGATTATGACATGCTTGTTTTGTTCAAAAGACAGATGCTCGTTGCCGAACAGAAGGTTGTCAATCGTAGCGAGACAAGGGAGGTTAGTCAAAAGATTTTGCCTTTGCTGGGTATAGTTGGGATAGGATAAATAGAAATGGCTAACTGTTTCGACTAAGCCACAACTACACAATGGAGAGTCAATTAGTGAACGCCGATGGAGATCAAAGTTTAATGAACTACAACCCAGTCTTAGGCGAGTATGAAGCATCTGGAGCTTGCGCTGACCAGTTTTAAACAGAGCGTTGGGTTTCAGATTGCTTCTATCATTTAAAGCATTTTTAAAAGAATGGATGGTCGTTTGGTCTGTAATAGAAGCTGGTAAACTGTTCTATTCCCGTATAGCAGAGGGTAAGAAAGATGTTCTATAGAACTCTGTTCTACATTGTACCAACGGTAACCTTTGAGAGTGTCTAAGTTCAAACCTATGATCAACTCTGGGAGGAATCAAATTGCATAAGTAGCTCGGCACTAGTTCATTTTTCATTTTAAATAAAAGGGAAAGTTTATGTTTTCTACGTCTCTTAACCAAGGGCTCAATACTGGATTCGTTGTAAAGTTTATCTAAGTTACAATATTTAGTTGCTCCTGTTATTATTTTTAATGCTTCAATTTGAACGGACTCTAATTCTGATTTTAAGTAGTCGGAACAGTTGTCCCAGACGACATCGCCGTATTCAAGTAGCGGACGAATAAACGAGACATATAGTCGTTCAAGATTCTGTCTAGTTAAAAGGTATTTAAAGGAACGTAGAAGTGCAAGCCGTTGCCAGGCTTTATTGACTGTGTTTGTGATATGTGCATTCCACTTGCAGTCTTCCGACAGTGTTAGACCTAGATGTTTGTGTGTACTTACAGGATTTAACAAGACGTTATCAAAATATAGGTCAGGATGTACAGGTTTTGTCGTTTTTCTAGAGAAGGTGAGAGTCTCAGTTTTGGAAGGATTAAAAGTGACCAGCCAAGTCCTAGACCATTTCCGAACTGTCTCGAGATCTTGGTTTAAGGTTGCTGCCGACGTAGCAGGATCATCGACAATAATGTACATACTAGTGGCGTCGGCGAACAACCTCACATTTGAACGTAAATTGAGAATAATGTCGTTTATGTAGACAAGAAATAGAGCAGGTTCGAGGATTTAGCCTTGAGGGACACCAGCATTGATGGATGACCAATCAGACGAGGTATTGGCAAATACCACTCTTTGCTTTCGAAGAGTGAGATACGATTTGAACCACTGAAGTAGGTTACCACAGACACCAATTGCGGACAATTTAAAAAGAAGACCTTTATGCCATACTCGGTCAAAGGCTTTGGAGATGTCGCAAAATACTTCTCTTACTTCTTTACCGTCATCCATAGCCTTGCAAATGTCATTGTAGATATACACAAGCTGATTAATTGTGGAATCACCACGTATAAATCCTGACTGATAACTACTGAGTATGTTATTTTGTGTAAGAAAATTGAAAAAATGTTTGTGTATACATCGTTCCATAAGCTTCCCAACACAGCTAAGAAGAGATATTGGTCGGTAGTTTTGAGGGTCTGGCCCCGGTTTCACAAAAAATCTTAAGTCTGTTGTAATGACTTAAACTCAATAGTGTACTCATCTTTTGACTTAAGTTGAGTAATTATTTGAGATGCGTTTCACGAACATTTTATCGACTCATGTAAGTACTCAAACCTTGAGTTGAGTCTGTTAATTTGAGACAGCTCTATGGCTTCCTCAAATTGTTGTTATCTACTCAAATATGGCCGACTTTGTAAGACGCCTCGAGAGATTGCGCCGTAGACAGCGAGTAGAAAGGGTTATACCCGATCGTATATACCCTCTTGAGGTTTTATCACGCTCCGAGATTAGGCAACGCTACAGATTCCATCCGGAATCTATTGTTTTTCTATTGGGAATGATTTTCAACGCGTTGGAGAGCCCGACTTTTCGTTCGTCTCCCCTTCCGCCCATGATATCTCTCCTGGTTACGCTCCAGTTTTTTGCCAGTGGAGCCCATTATCTTGTTATTGGAGACATTCACGGTGTCTCCAAGTCTTCGGTGTCTCGGGCTGTTCGGAGAACCACAGCAGCAATTTGTTCATTAAGAGACAGATACATCAAATTCCCGAGGAACGACGCTGCAAGAGCAATCCACAAAGAATTTTACAACATTGCAAGTAAGTATCGGACGAAGCGATATGATTGGTTTCCAATGTAAACAGTTACCACTTATTGACCCAAAGGTATAGTAAATACCCGAAAGTCTTAAATCGGATCAATACGTAACTTTCAAATTGTTGATAAAATTGTATTTATTTGAAAGTTACACACATAGATCTATCATGACAAAGTAATTTTACCGATTTATATTAACTTATGTATGGAATAATAATGCCACATCAATTCTTAAATATTACTGTGATAGGCCCTTTTTCAAGAAATTGTACGAGCCCCATATTATCCTGGATATAAAGAACCAAATAAAAAAGTTTTTGTGAGGATATTTTTCTCAAGAAGATGTAAATAAATCCCTGAATTCATTATTTTTGATTTTGTGGCGTTTTTTTCCCTTGCATAAACTATATAGATGTGGTCATGAGGGGTGTAACCAGCCAACCCTACCCGGTTTGTACCTGAGCATTGTTGTACAACCTCAACAAAACAATAAATATTGCTTTCTTTTATACAGTATACATGATATAAATCCCTTGAATGTGCATGTAAATTAACACCGAATTTTCTCGAGCTGGCTACAGTTGTATCAAATGCTGGTGTACTACTCAGAGATATTGTATGCTGTTACACACATGGAAGTAAGTGTGGGTACCATGCACGAGGCACACGACTGTTAATATATATCTATAATTCATCATCTCCACTCTTTCCTTATTCTAAACACTTACCTTTAAGATATAATACAAGGTAGTTTTCTTCTCTTTTTTATGTAAAAATGCCAAGAAGAAATGCATAGCATTACCAGAGTGAATGCTAAGTTAATTCTGTTTTATGCCACTTTAAATGTATTTGTATGGATCTGCACTGGATAAATATCCGCTGTTGTATGATGTCAATTCTCTGTGTTACAATGGTGATCATTGTAATTGATCATAAAATACATTTCACATAACTAACTAGAGACAGGTAAGAGGTATTTAAGTCAATATATCATTTGTTGAAGGTTATTTTTGGAGGTGAATGGGTAGGGTAGAGATTTCTCTGTAAAAATCTTCAGGAGTGTTCTTAAAGCTTAATTGTACAAATTCAATATTAGGTTTATATAAAATATCAAACCATAGCTAATATGGATTCAGATGAGAGGGAATTCAATGTTATTTTTTATATATTAGCTTATATTATATAGATACATATCATCTAAATGGGCATGGCCTTTTTAACCCTTACATAATAGTTTAAACATTCAAACCCTTGTATCACACACCAAATGTCAAAACTTCAGCTGTTATGTATTCAGGTTTATAAAAATATCATAACCATAACTATTATGGATTCAGATGGGAGGAAATTCAATGTTTCTTTTTTATGTATTAGCTATTATTATATAATTGGGTGTGACCTTTTTGACCCTAATAACATTCAAACCCTTGTATCACACACCAAATGTCAAAACTGAATCTGCTATGTATTCAGCTAATATTTCCAAAGTTTTTAATACATATAAACCTGTCGTTATAACATGTCACACACAGGAACTTATCCATTTCTGACTTAAAGGGCATTAATTTGAAAAATAAAGGGAAAGCCAAACCTTCCATCACTTGCTAAATATCAAAACTTAGTGTGTTATATAAGTTAGTTATAGAATTATATTAATATCAAACAATAAGCATTATAGATCAGATAAGAGGAAATTCATTGTTTCTTTTTATTAGCCTATATTACATGTACATGTCATTTACATGTCGGACTGAGACGCTTACTCGGTTAAAAGGACCTGAATCAATTACTAGTAGAAACCGGTTTCAATTTTGCACAACCGTTTATCGCATGGGCTTGATCTTTGAAAGACGGCCACGAAGAGTTCAGTTGTGTAAAGTATCATCTAAATACATTCAGTGGTTTCAAAGATGTTGTTAAATGAAAACTAACAGATAGGAGGATACATGCACTAACTGGAATACTATGAACAATTATTGTATATTTTGTAGAAGGTCACACAAGGGTGTAATGTGAATGAAATTATTTTGAAATCAAGCAAAACTTTTACACAATAATGTAAGTACCTACTCCTCGTGATAGACATCTTTTCTAAGGAACCAGTAATAGCTAGATCAATCTTGTTACAATGATACAGGACTATTATTATTATTATTATACTAGATTTATATAGCGCCCTTTTCATGATAAATTTCACGTTCAAAGGCGCTTTACATAGTTCAAATGCAGCCACACAGGGCGCATAATTCATCCTCTACTAGTACAGACACAGAGCGATCTGACCAGAGGGACAGAGTGAGACAAAGCCCCCATGACAGAGATATCAGAAATAAGGTACAGGCTTGTCCGGCTAACTTAGCCTAGCTCATTTCGAATAGACAGCCTGGTTCTTTAACGTGCCCAGTGTATAGCACTGATACACGCAAGGATTGCCTGGGTTCCTGGCCAGTACACCTTTAGTTGGGTGGGAAACACTGAAAAGCGTTTCTGAAAATTCCCGAGTAGCTGCCGGGGATCGAACCCCGACCTCAGGATTGGAAGGCCAGTGTGCAAACCACTGAGCTATCCGCCCACCCACTACATAATTATGTGAATTTATTTAACAAGAGCGTCATGATGACCCTGAATCGCTCACCTGAGTTATATGAGCCACATGTTTAAAATGGCAAACTTAAGTTAAAATATTAGAAAATAGGTCAGTAGGTCATATTCATTGTCACTGAAAGTCAGTTTAAAGGTCAGTGTGCAAAACTGTACACGTTATCCAAATTAAATTTTAAGGCTGTATCTTTAAAAACAAGAAAGTAGGTCAGTAGGTCAAGGTCATAGTCAAGTGAACTCTAATCACTTGGGGTCATCAGGTAACTATAATTAAGCAGTCTAGAAAATATGATCTGATAATTTTTTAAGTATTTATTCCTATATAACTCATATAACAAGTGACACCCAGGGCTGGGCCTTTTTTCCCCCCAGGGGCATAATTTGAACAATCTTGTTAGAGGTCCACTACATAGTGTTACATACCAAATATCAAAGGCCTAGGCCTTGAACTTCAAACAACAAGATTTTTAAAAATGTTTCCTATATAAGTCTATGTAAAACTTGGGACCCCCAGGACAGGGCCTCTTTTCACCCCAGGAGCATAATTTGAACAATTTCAGTAGAGAACCACTGGGTAATGCCACTTACCAAATATCAAAAGCCTAGGCCTTGCAGTTTCAGACGAGAAGATTTTTAAAGATTTTTCCTATACATGTCTATATAAAACTTAGGACCCCCAGGGCAGAGCCTCTTTTCACCCCAGGGTACTAATTTGAACAACCTTGGTAGAGACCCACAAGGCAATGCTACATACCAAATATCAAATGCCTAGGTCTAGTAATTTCATACAAGAAGATTTTTAAAGTTTTTTCTATACAAGTCTATGTAAACTTGGGACCCCCGGGGCGGGGCCTCTTTTCACTCCAGGGGCATAATTTGAACAATTTTCACAGAGGACCATTAGATGATGTCATATCAAGGCTCTATGCCTTGCGGCTTTGGACAAGAAGATTTTGAAATCTTTTCCATGCGGTTGCCATGGCAACCAAAGTTCTGCACGGAATTCAGTTCTTTGAACAAATTTGAAAGGGGGCAACCAAGGATCATTCCTGTGATGTTTGGTGTAATTCTGCCCAGTGGTTTTCAAGAAGTATATTTTTTTAGAAAATGTTGACGGACACACGACACATGACGGACACTGAGCAGTCACAAAAGCTCACCATGAGCCTTTGGCTCGGGTGAGCTAAAAATCTGACAAGAGCTATCAAAAGAGTCAGAGCGCTCGACTATTTAGATGTTCGACAGCGGAAATGGGCCCATCTTAGGAAACTATAGGTATCTCTGGAACATTAGATGATTCCAAAGGTGGATGAATACAATGGACAAAAGCGAGAGTCTATGTTTAAAACAGTAAGTAATAAGCAATAAAAAGCGTGTCAGAACACTTTATATGTATAATTCTAAGCAAAAGGGGGTATGATTTATAGAATATTGGTGCAAGAGTTATGTTCCTAGTGTCATATAATGTGGAATAACTACTTCAAAGTTTGAATCAAATCAAATTAGTAATAATTAACATTGGTGAAAATGCATCAGAATTCACCTAAAATTCCAAATAAAAAGGGTATTATTCATGCAAAATTTGTTCCAGAGTTATGTACCTTGTGTCATAAAATGTAGTTGATGATTTGGAACAACTGTGTCAAGTTTGCATCATATCCATTTAGTAATGACTTAGAATGAGTGGAAGTGCTTCATAACTTCAACCTGTTACTCTAAGTAAAAGGGGGACAATTCATGAAAGAACAGCGCAAGAGTCATATGCATTGTGTCAGTTGGTGCGAGTTATTATGCTGAACATTTACTTTAAGTTTTAATCAAACTTATTGAGGATTATTTGAGATAAAGTGAAAGTGCATCAAAGTAAAAATCGTGGGGGACAATTCAAGTGACTGTCCTTGTGCCATATGATGTGTTTTTTATTAGGAATAACAATTCTTAGTATGAAAGAAGTACATAAAGAAATCAAAGAGATGAAGATAAAATGCAAGAAAACTTTAACCAATTTGTGGATGTGAAGGACACCGATGATGAAATGAGTAGGGCAACTCTACATACTTCAATAGCAGAGCTAAAAACAAGAGAATCAGATGGTTTACGGTCATTTACTTGAGAACAGCTTGATCATATTTAATGAATATCCTACTTAAAATGCTATACCAATGTATTTCTTTGATTTGACCATGTGATCTGTATTACCAACCAAAATGACCCATGTATGAACTCACCCAAGCTTACATAAAGACAAACATTCAAGTTAATTTCATGAAGATGCTCCGACAACTGGAGCCCCTAGGGCATACACAAGGTTGTTCTTTGATATGACTAGGTGATGTTTTTTTTTGACCAGCCATGAACCATAATCAAATCTGAAATAAATTTCATCCAATCATTGTGATGAAATTTCATTAAGTTCCCTTGTAAAATTCAGTCCCTACTGTATACAAAAGGGTTTTCTCTGCTTTGATATAATGACCTTGTTACCAATATTCGAACTTGACATAGATTATATCAAAGCAACTACTCTTACTAAATGTTATAAATATTCTGAGCAAAATGCAATCCCTATGGCATGCAAAGGTTTTCTTTCATTTAAATGGGTGACCTTGTTTTGTATCCTACATAACTCCTGCTTGAACTTGACACTGATTTCATTAAGAGAAACATTATGATGAGATTTCATTAAGATTCAGTGTAAAACTGTGAAATCATTAATATTCGTGGGGGACTAATTTTCGTGGATTTCGTGGTTGATTCAATCCATGAAATTTAATCCCAACGAATAAATAAAATTCCCATTCATTTTATGTTCAAAAGTTGAAATCCACGAATTCATATCCCCGCGAAATTGCCGTTTTGACCAAAACCACGAAATTTAATGATTTTACAGTATGCAGTCCTACTTGCATAAACCATATTTTTTTTTTATTTGACCTAGTTTTATGCCCCAGAGGAACCATTTTCATACCCGACATAGATTTCATCAAGGCAATCATTCAGACTAACTTTGACATACATTAAATGAAAAATACAGTCTCTCTTGAAAAAGCAAGGTAAAAGTTGATAGACAGACAACAGAAAGACGCCTGACATTGAGCAGTCACAATTACTCAAATGAGCATTGCTCAGTTGAGTTAATAAGATCTCTGCCATTACTTTGATCAACATATAAAGGCAGGCATCAGTTAGAGATATACATGTAGTTCAATTGTGATTATGTCATAAAACTTCAAACTGAAATGTTACATTATTTTAACTGATAGTAAAATGGGATTACAATAGCAAATACAAAAATGTGGGTAAAAATGATGGATTAGACCTTTTGTAAATTGGAGTAACATTTGCTGTCTTCCAGACTGAGGGAAAGTACGACTTGGTAATTAGTTTATTAAAAATATAGCAAGCGGTGCAGCTAGGACGGAGGAGCCTTCTTTTAGAAGCCTTGGACTGACCATGTCCGGACCGCAGGATTTAGATGGATTAATAGTCGATATTGCATCTGTAACATCTTGTTGTGAGATATGAATAGATGAAAGAATATGGGATGGTTGTTCCTGGCTAGCAGGTAGTGAGTGGTTGCTGTCGTTAATGTTTGATTGTTCGCAGAAATACGAATTAAGAATATTGACCTTATCTGTGTCTTCAGACGCTATCCTACCATTGTAAGACAATACAGGTAAAACGGTTGACTTGGATTTATTGGCAATTTTCTTAGAAAGTTTGAATCATGTTTTAGTATCAAAATTTTTTTGATTAATTTTCTCAATGATTTTATTTTTAAAGTCGCTTTTGGCTTTTCTTAGTTCTCGAATGGCTTCATATCGTTTTTGCTTGAACTTATTCCGGGCTAATTCACTTTTAACCAACTTTGCCTTTCTGAATAGTCTGTTTCTCTGTCTGATTAGTTTTCGAATTCTGGAATGAAACCATGGTATATCTGCAGGACGAAAAGTGACAATTTTAGAAGGGATTGTTTTAGAGGCAACATCAAGTATAGTATTGCTCAAGTCTTCGGCTACGGAATCTAAGTCATCGATATTTAAAAGAATATCCCAGTCGACTTGGTCAAGTTCTTCTCGATAACTATCGAAGTCGGCCTGGTCGTATTTCCATATTTTTCTTTTAAAAGCGGTGATTTTTGGTTTCTGAAATTAAAAAAACTATAACGGTTGGACAATGGAATCTTGTGAGATCAGGTATAAAGGGATCTGCGGTGAAACTTGATATGACATGCTGCGGATTGTTTACAAATACAAGATCGATAAGAGATTGGGAGTTTTCAGTAAAATGGGTTGGCTCAGAAATTAGTTGCACAGAACTATATGAACTCATAAGTCTTGATATTTTGTTTGACTGGTCGTTTAGTACATTAATATTAAAGTCACCTGTGATAGCGACATTATTAAAATTAAAATGGACTCTATCTATGCTTTCTTCTAGGAGAGACCAATATTCGTTGTTAGAATCGGAAGGTCGATAGAAGCCCCCAACCAAGAGTTTTTTGTTACGTAATGTAAGATCTATCCATAAAGCTTCTAGACCAGGAATTTCCAAGTCCAGCCGTCCAGTAGCACAGAGACCAGATCTTACATAAATCGCGACGCATCCTCCAAGTCTACCGACGCGATCATTTCTAAAGGGCGGATCAAAATTCTGAATGAGGATATCTTCGTTTGAAGTTGTATGAGAAAGCCATGTCTCGGTAAACACCAAGATTTCACAAGGCTGAGATTCTGTCTGGAGAAGGTCTATTTTAGGAATGATACTTTGAACATTAAGGTGCATGATACTAAGACCAGAATTTATTACATTTGAAAAGGAGGTAGACAGCTCTGAGGAGGAAGTTGTATCTAAGCCAGAAAGACCTGGATTCGGATGGATGTCGCCAGCAATCTGTAAGAGAACGTAAAGAAAATACAGAAAAATACTGCACAAAATGAATGTGACAAAATGAACAAAGAACATGCAGTTGTCGATAGAGTGAGCTAATTGTGTTTTCCTGTAAGAATTAGTTCGAACTGAATAAGCTCTTGTGTTATCAAACGGTAGTGTACTCGTAATAAAGAAGCATTGGAAGCCCGATGGATCTGCTAGGCTGACATAAAGTAGAAAAATAATAAAACGATAGTAGCGACAGTTGATATATTTCCAAAAATGCAAAGCACGACTTCGTTTTACTGAGGATCTAATCTTGAAAATAGAGGTCGTGCATATACAGATTTGAGTGCGTCCGTGTCAGATAGCTGTAAGGAAGAGGAACCAAATATAGGATGTTGAACTATGAGGTCATGGGTAGCAGAGATACGGAGCGGACACAAACAATCAAGCCTGACCATTGACATTCAAGCTTGATATCAGGTCTGGCTCTTGCGCGCAAAAACATAGTCTTCTTATGATTATGATGAATGTTTGCGCCGTCGTTATTTCATTCTGTCGCCCTGAATATTTTCGTGTTTTCGCGGACGAAAAAAAAAAACACGACCGAACAAAAATAAAAGACCGGGCAAAATGACAATTTAATTAAAACTTTAAAAAAATTATATATATATATATTTGCTTTGAAATTTTATGTTTACATTCCGGTCATATATAAAGTCGAAATTGAATGGCTGAAAGAATAAAATATAATAGACAATATCCCCATCGAAATAGTTTTGACTAAAACTTAAAAACTAATTAAGATATTTTGAAAATTAAAATCAGTTCCTTTTGCCATATTTGCAGTTCTCTGAAATTATATATATTACATCTATTAAAAGAAAAAAAATCAAGTAAAACCTTTGTTGCGAAAACGGTAAAGCACGAAGCTCTGTTCGGCTTTGTAAAGTGCAACAAAACGGTTTACATTCTAAATTAAAAAAAATATAGTGTTATATTGTATAACATTATTGTAACATTTTAGTTAATACCGATGAAACTGAATGATTTATATTATATATGATGATAGCCTTATATAAAAACACGTATACATATATATATTACATATTTGCGGTCCTAATCAATCAATTTAAGAATAAGTGTATGCCTGCGTATGATTTTTTCCATAGGGCAAATTAAACATCCTCAGATGATAGATGTATTTACACGCAACCTGTAAAACGCACTATGTTTGCCATAAACCGCAAGTACCGGAAGTACCACGTAAAGAATCAAATTGATGGGATTTTTTTGGTTTCACCTCCCTCTAAAAAGAAGTCGAAATCGACCATTTTTTTACTTTCCGCAGAGTAAGCGACACGTTCATTACTTTTTACATTGATGAATAAAACTAATTCTATACATTGTTTATACTAGTTTGTATTTTCCATCAGTTCTTAAATTCTAATGTACTGTTTTTGTTTGTTTTTTAGAAGTCGCTATCAGAGATGAAGTTGTTCCTATTAGGGGTGCTGACCGTGTTCAGTGTCACCATGCTGGTGTCTGGCACAATGATGCAGATGCCATATGGGTATGGAAATTACGGAATGCAATATTACGGTTTGTCTGCATGGATTTTCCATGATTTCTCTTATTGATATTATACATCATTCTATAGAACTACATCGATTGATAATTTGAAAAGATATCTAGATTTGTTTAGAATTATCATTATACATGATTTTTATATTTTTCTATTGTATTTTACCACTAATTATAATATTAAAAAATGCATTGTTGACTTCATTTGTCACTGGATGCAGAATATTTTAATTAGTGTAAAACATATACATGTAAACATTTGTAAAATTTTGCACAAAAAAAAAATGAAATTTCGAAATGTTCACCTTTCGAAAAATTGCAAAAACTTTCCTGTGAAATAAACATTTTAACCATAAACTTGATTCTTCCAAATTCAAAAATGTTTTTACCGCAACCTATCACGGGCAAAATACTGTTCCTTCAGTTACCTGTTGCTAAATTGTGTACGTGTTATTGTTTAAATGTTTTTATCATATATTTTTCATGAAGGTTTCATTTTCTTATTTTGAATTCTTACGTTAGAATTCAATCATTAACGAAGAAAATATTTTACGTTAATTAAATAAAAATACTTTTAACATAATGGGTATGGGAAACGCTCAGTTTTTTAACAATTTTTCAAAACAAATCTGAAATTTTGGTATGGGCACAGCTGTCGGCCGCAACCAAAAATGATCATAATTCTGTGAAGGAATCTGGAACTATGGTCAAAATATTTCCGTGGTCCTTGACTGTGCTCAATAATAAAATATAGCTATGTGACCTTAATGTGGCAAAAATGCCCATTTTCTCAAATATCTGTGGTTTCAGCATAATCATCGACATATTTTGAACAAAATAATAAATCCGTTTCAAAAAGCTAAATTAAGTATAGGAGATCAACTTTTTCTGGTAACAAGCAGTATTTATTTTTCACAGTTGTGTAAGTCATATAAGGCTTAAGTGAGCCTTGCCTTTCCATCAAAATTAAGATAATTTCCGCGAACATTAAATATTTTTCATTAAAGGGTAGACAATTTTCGAGACAATATTTCCAATCACTTCAGTTACATTCTCACTATCAGACGTAAAACATTGTAAGTGCCCATTACTCTATACGATAGCAAGTTATTTGCGCGAAATATTTCCTTTTGTCCTATAAAACGAAAGATATTTTTTGTGTTCTTTTTATTTTCACCCAAATTAAAAAAAATTGAGATTTTTTTTCTTTTTTTTTTGTGTGTGTTTATCTTAGGATAGCTTTAGAAAAAGCTGGTGTGCTGCTCGCTCGGTTCTTTGAGTGAAATGAAAGGCCTGGCTGAAATCCAGATTGTTCCTTTCCATTGCTTAGACCATAAGAAAACCAACATAGTGCATTTGCGACCAGAATGGATCCAGACCAGCCTGTGCATCCGCGCAGTCTGGTCAGCGCAGTCTGGTCAGAATCCATGCTGTTCGCTTTCAAAGCCTATTGCAACTAGAGAGACCATTAGCGAACGACATGGATCCTGACCAGTGTGTGCGGATGCGCAGGCTGGTCTTGATCCATGCTGGTTGCAAATGCACTATGTTGGTTTTCTCATGGCACGGCTTAATTATCTTTTCATTTGTTTCTTTCCCGCACCTTTTAATATTGTTTGATCCTTCGTGATTGGGAGAATGTCTTCTATGAAGAAAAAAACAACAGTTTCTATTGTTTTTTTTTTCAGTAAGCCGAGCGCATTTTATGTTTCAGGCTGATCACTAATCAAATATAGGCTCAAAATAGTTAAAAATACAAAACGTCCTAATCTTTTCTTCCTCGTGCTTCGAGATTTCTTTAACGAAACTGAGTGTCAGTATCTATTTATAGCACAGTATCCAGATCTCATATCGCATGCTAGTTAAAAATGGAGATCTACGAATTTTAACTTGAAAAGAGATATCGGGTACTAGATCTAACATAAAAAGAAGGTCTTTATAGGAATATGTCTCTGAAAATCTGATACTACAGAAAATGTCAAAAAAAGGTTATTTAGTAAGTCAGATGTAGTGGTGTTCACCCTTCATTATTTTGCCTCGCTGGCTTCATATTTGTGATGAAAGGAGAAGCTGGAAGCCATCCACTTCCTGTTTTAAATATGTTCCGAGAATTAGCTAATTTTATAGTTAAATTCTATTGTATTACGGTCTCGCCGAGGCGAGCCGATTTCGTGAAGACTGTTATTTTCATTTCGCGAAAAGTTATCGGTCCAGTCCGGTTATAAATCTTCATATGCAGAAATGAGTAAAATTTTAACATTTTTTAACAACAAGATAATATTTTTGCTAAATCTTGTCAATAAATTCATTTTGTATCACGAAGGTAGCCTAAGTAAAGGAAAAAAGAACATCATAAAAAAGACATTTACTCAACAATTGAATTTAAACTGCATTAAACCGAGAGGGTGACTGTTCGGTTTCTGTGCATCTGAACTCTTAACCGTGACACCACCTGAAGGCATTGATTGTTTTCCTTCTTACATGTTCATTGAAATATTTTGATAACTTTATTTCGGGGTTTATTTATCTTAGACGTCATGCGGCATTTTGACGTCATAATTCACGTCATAATGCTGTCTAACCGGTCTGCGCGTCAACCGTTGTTTATCGGAGAATAATCAGAACTTGAACGTCTTTGTTTAACTGGCATTCAAAAAGAGCCATGCCAGAAATATACGTTAAAACATGTGCGTAAATTATACATAAAATACGTGCGTACGGGTGTGTGTGCGTTTGTTAAGTAAATAAGGAAGATAATATTATTCCTTTATACAATAATTAAACATGTTTAAATAGATACTAGATCTAGATCTACTTCTAAAAATATAAACAGCCACTCCATTCAACCTCGTATAGAAATGTTTCTTAATTTCATCCACTGGCCGTCATATAAATACTGTACTAGCTTCATATTTTGCCTGTTACACAAAGTAGATCTCTATACGTTACGATATTAATTGTTGTATTTACTGGCAGGTGGCAATAGCAGAAGTGGTTTTGGATCAAGTGGAGGAGGTTTCGGGGGACTCTTCGAAATGATCATATTCTGTGAGTACTCTTACCTTATCTTGTTTTTTTTTCTGGGTTAAATCCTAAAAAGGTACTTAACAAAATTTATTTGAAAAATAGGATGTTAGGACGTCCTATGAGTAATGGCTGAATCATATGTGTGACACTGTCCATTAAGTTAGGGTTCTAAGTCTTCAAAGGGACATGCCGCCTTGTAGTAGTGAATGATTGTGTACTGGAATTAATTTTATTATTCATCGATGTATTAAACTTCACAAAGATAATACTCAAAATGTTTGACTCTATGTATGATCATGCCGATCAAGATGTCTTGGATATGGCACCTTGTCGCGTATTGATGATTAGTCTTCCAGGTCATTTGAATATCAATACTGGCATTAAAGAACGGGCAAGAAAATTAACCTCCACTATTTTGACCTTGAGCTTTATACTTTTGTGTCTTTATTTGTGTCTTGCAAGGGCCACATCGTCTTGTTATGTGGAATGTTTGCGTCAAGTTGTGTGTGTACAAATGTTACAGACCGCATAAAATATGTGTCCTCTAAGTGTGACCTTGACCTTTCAGCTACAGATCTGGGTTATGATATGGTTTATGTTTTTGTCGAATTATTTAGATATCAATTTATACATATAGAATTAATTAGAGGAATGGATAAAAAATGAGGTAAATCTTTGACAGCTAAGTGTGACTTATACCTTTCAGTAGCCTGGGTCTTTCATGCGACACATTGTTTTGTTACGGTAAATGTTTATGCCATGTTCCTTTCTATGAATACAAAAGTTATGGACTGGCTCTTGTTCGCGAAGTATTGTTTAGTTGTGGCTAATCTTTGTGTCAAATTAATAAAAAATCTTTTTGAATATCCATCTAGAAATAAGAACTTTACCCACCGAAGAAGAAAATTAGCTTTGAGTTTGACATAGACTTTTTGGATAAGTATTTGTTTTTCTTGTACAACATCGCCTTGTTAAAGGAAATATTTATGCTAAATTGTTTTGATATCTGACCATTCGCGAAAACATTCTCGGCTAAACAGACATACACATACGATAAAAAAGTAAGAAGTATAAAGAGATAAATATTCATGTTTTAAAAACATCTATTTAGTGAAAATGATCATTAAAGGGAGATAATTTAAAATGGCAAACTATATAAAGGGATAATTTTATAGATTGAGCAATTACTTTTGTTTAGAAAATGTTCTTGAAAATGGTTGAGAAGATTAAAAATTATTTTTGATTTAATGTGATATTAGGATAAATATTCATGTTTTAAAAACATCTATTTAGTGAAAATGACCATTAAAGGGAGATAATTAAAAATGGCAAACTATATAAAGGGATAATTTTATAGATTGAGCAATTACTTTTGTTTAGAAAATGTTCTTAAAAATGGTTGAGAAGATTAAAAACTATTTTTGATTCAATGTGATATTAGGATAGACTGGTTCAAGAGCAAATTGCATGGTTACTGTAAAGAATCAAATGAAAAAGAGATTGAAAAAGAAAATGGTATGTCGCCCATCACAGACTATTGGCTCACTGGCGCAAACTTTTCCTGATTGGCGAATTTGTTGGTGCAAAGTGAAATTGACCCAGAGGAAACCCTGATACGTATAGACGCACAGACAGACAAGCATATACATGTATTGGCGTATGTACACGCATATGCACAAAAGTAACTCTACAAGTGTTTACCTACCTCCAGCCTCCTTTTCAAATACTAGTAACATGTTAATAACAAAAACTCGTTCTCTTTTCCACCACCCATCTTTTTTTAAATTTTCACTTCTTTTTTCTCAAACATGTACACAAAAACGTATGTTTTTATATGCTTTATCCTGTTTTCAGTGTTTGTGTTCATTTTACTCATCCAAGTTCTTTTTGGAGCTCAATCTGGAACAGGAGTGGGCGGAGGCTTAGGCAATGTAGGAGGGAGCGGAAAAGGTGGCGGACACAAATCTGGTGGTGGTGGTGGTAGCAAATATGACTATGACTATGACTATGACTATGACTATGACTATGCTGACCTTTATCCATATCAAGATTATGCAGAATATTATTAGAACAGGAACGAATATGATAGAATGGTATGTAATTCATATTTTATATTTATAATTTATATTTTGATATGAAACATGTATTCTTTAAAGTCTTGAATGCTGTTAAAACTTATATAGAAAAGTATAAATAGGACAATTCTCATCTAAAGATAAAAAAAATGACATGTATGAAGCGGAGTACATAATTCACGCAAAATGAATTAGTTTGGCACACGCTGACGGTTGCGAACTCGAATAAAAAGAAGAAGAAAATTCCCCAGAAGAAATGGGGATGGGGGGGAACAAGGGTTTGAATTACGCTGGACGAAAATCATGAAACTAGTAAAAACCTATGGATTTTTATTCAGTAAAACCATATTTCTTTCCTTTCTCCAGATTTGCGGCATATATTTCCGTAAGAACGGAAGTGTGTATGGATATGAGCAGGATGAAAGGATGATATATCATTGGGTATAAAGTGTTATCTACATGACTGATTAAATATTTAATAGAATGTTGCCTATTATTATTTGTTTGTTTACTGCAAATTTATCAAGACTAGTATAACTAAGAAACAATGGACAAAGGAGTCGTTTGTCTTAAAAAAAATGGTGGTAGGTTAGACTTAAAATCAAGTAATCTGTAATTAAGTTTAAAGTTTCTTACCTCATATTTCTAAAATAAAAAAAAAACAATAAAAATAAAAAAATAAAAAAAATTTAAAAAATCATTTTCTCTCTAGGCTCATTTTAGAGTCTGAGATATAAGATCTTTTTTTAGAAAGTGCTATTTGATAGGATTTAATGACAGAGATATTTATTTTAAAGGACTCTAAAGGCTGATGCCAGTCTGTTGGTAGGGATATATCTCGTTAGCTAAAAAGGAATATCCTGATTGCCGAACTCGGTTTTAGCATTTTAGAAACTTCCAAATGACTCGTATAAATCATTAATTTACATCAAATAAAACCATTTCCGAATGTGAAATTATTCTTATAATCATCAGGAAACTTTATTAGAAATACACTGATACAAACATAATTATTTCTGGCGGTCAGAACGTTTAGAGTAATTGAATTAAATTGGACTATATGCTATCAGTAAAATCTTGTTTATATTACACGCAAGAAACATTTCGTAGAAGCTTCACACTAGTAGTCTGAAAGAACATCCTATCATTACAGCCCTCTTTAATTCTTATAGCGATGTCATGTAACGAAATGACAGTCTTAAGTGCAAGTGAATGTTCTTTCTATGCTCTGTTGCACCTCAAATGGTAGCAATTAAAAAATTGTGCTTTAGATAATCTTGGTGGACTATTACTCCGACAACACGAGCACATTAAAACAACAAAACAATACAATGTTATTGCATAGTAAGCGTCGTTTGAGGTCCCTTTCACACGCTCAGGAATCTACATTTTGGTTGTTTATATTCGATAACTATACATCGGGAGGGGAACTCCGAACCCCCTCACGCACCATTTTTATAGGAGATATTCCCTCTCTCTCTCTCTCTCTCTCTCTCTCTCTCTCTCTCTCTCTCTCTCTCTCTCTGTCTCTCTTGTGCGTAATGTAAAAATGAGCACATCCCCTGATGTAGAAAAAACTACCAAAATTCGTTGCTACCATTTTGAGGTGTAACGCTCTCAACATATTAATACTTCCACTGAATAACGGACGTATCTGCCAATAAACCGCAAATCAGACTATTGATAGATTTTTGCAATATTTTATATCCCTTGAAAAAAAAGGTAATTACTTTGGGGATCAGAATTCTTTATATCTAATACTGATAGTTAACAAACTCAGATAAACCTTACTTATAAGGAACTCGGATATAAGGAACACCCGGTTATAAAGAACAGTTTTCAATTCCCAGATCTAATTCCTTCTTTATTCAATGTAAAAATCCTCGGTTATAAGGAACTCGGTTATAAGGAACACTCGCTTATAAGAAACACTTTTTCTAGTCCAAAAGTACGAAATTCAATGGAAAACCAACCGGTTATATCGAACAGACATAACGAATAAAAATGATTGAAAATCGGGAATAAACACGTCAATCGTTGATGGCGTCAGAGTAACGTCGGCACTTTCACGCGTTCTCATGCACATGAATAAACACAAATTATTTCATTTCTATTATCTTTAATTTGTTAATTCACCGATACGATAAAAAGAAAATATATAATATCATTAACATTTACCAAATACTAGACGATAGTAGACTTATATTTACTCAAGATTTAGGAACGCACCGATGCCGACACTGTGTCATTTATTACTGGGGTGAAAGTTAATGAACACGAGAGTGGAGAGGACGACGACGTCAGTTCTGATGACATTCCTCTTGTCAGTAAAATCGATGCTATGGATGCTGTTGTGAAACTTAGGAAGTATTTTGAGGCTAATTCCAACACCGACGACTCAGTATTCCGCAACCATTTACATAGGGGATAGAGTCAAATATTATTCACCCCCAACAATCTCAAACGATTATAGATCTACTTGATTACTTCAGGAAATCATAAGTACTCATGTACGTAGACATTATGTTAGTACCGGTGTAGATCCATATCTAAATTTGAGTAGATTTGAATTCTACACGACATTTCCCTTGTATATGTACATTACAATATGTGCAAAATAAAACAATTTAACATTTATTTAATATTAATATTGGTGTCTGATCACATGACATTCAGTCGAGCAAGGTAAGCGGAGTAACTGCAGCATATCTTATAGTCGTAATGTAGCGCTAAATATAGATATTATCGACAAAAAATAAACACAAGTTACGGTTGCTCTTACCGATGTACATTTTGGCTTAGTTTAACGCCGTGTTTCAACCCTATTTCAGTCATATACATGTAGGTAGTTTATCTTATACCATCTCTCCAGGAAAGGACCGGTAGTAGACTCGCAACTTTCTCATATAAAGACATAGCCCTTTTCAAACGTCATGAGGGGAAATCATAATATATATCACTTTATAGTATAAACGAAATTAACTTGAAAGCAAATCCTTTTTTTATGCTATATAGTGGTATGTCAATATTACTTTGAGACACCCCCTATATTTACTCCGTACTCCGATGTCTGCTTTCCGTCCTCCGACCTCTGTCACACATGTCTAGTAAGAAACTTCGGTTATCATCATCAGCATTATTTACATTAAAAGCTATCACAGCACATTTACTGGCATTATACACGGGTGGTAAACGCGCAATCCAATTCCCACTGGGAATACGCTAAAAATGGGTTGCGCGGCTTCCGGTGCTGGTGTTGCGCATCAATATATACAAAATCCAGGTAGGTGGGTTTTTGTTTATTGTAAATAATGACACATTTACAAATGTTTTCGAAAAAAGCAAAATGCTATTCGACACAAAAATGAATAAAGATCATATGTGTGAAATACCAACTTATAAATTTAAGAATCAGCTCTTTTATTACGAAAACTCTGCTGGCTCGAACTGTCAAAAAAGCATGAAATCATGAAAAATGCCAATTTTCGAACTCTTGTGCCTTCTTTCTGGAAATGTGACGCTTCTAATGATCAAACACGTGTAAAACAGTCATGAATATTACATACACTGAATGAAATGTTGCTTTTGGGGTAAAGATTGGCAAAAAAATAATCGGGAATGGGGTTGCGCGTATACATTATATACATTAAGATTTATACGAGCAACTCCATTCCCGGTGCGCAACCCCATTCCCGATTAATTTTTTGTCAATTATGTCCCCGTAAGCAGGATTTGAAGCAAATAATTTAGATATTCGTTACTTTATAACAGTTGAGTTATCATAAAAAGCATCAAATGTTCTCAGATTAGGCATATGAGGTCAGAAAAGTCCATTTTTGTTGATTTCATACTTTTTTCACGCTTCTTGTCGCCTGAGTTTTCGTGATAATAGAGCCAAATCATAACTTACAAACCAGATATTTTACACATATGATGTATTATCATATTTGTGTCGAATAGCATTTTGCTTTTTCCGAGAAAATTCATTCTTGTCTCAGACTAAGCAAAATCATAACTTCAAATACCTCAATCTCGTCTTTTTATACGCGCAACACCAGCACCGGAAGTTGCGCAACCCATTTTTAGCGTATTCCCAGCGGGAATTGGGTTGCACGTTTACCACCCGTGTTATACATATATCTCCATTTCCGTGTGTAATAATAGCAAATATCTAGCATTTTATCAAAACCGTACCATCGGCCACCGTTGGGGCGCACACATTCATATTATAGATAAAAAAAACCCATGCCCACAGTTTTCTAACTGTTGTATAAGACCATTTATAAAGCACAAGGTAGAATAAGGGCATATTTCCCCCTCCTTTACGGGTTCCTTGCAGCACCGGAAAACTACTTGAAGTAAGACCTTGGTACCTTACGCGACTTGTAACATTCTAGTACATGTCTTTAAATGCTAGAAGGGTGGTATTATCAATGTTAGCTTCAATCAGCTTATAGAAATTTCCATCGTGCCAAACATTGTCAAACGCCTTTTGCCCATCAACGAAACACACGAAAAGTTTTGAAGCGTTTTCACGCGAATAATGAATACACTCACGCAACACAAATGACATCATTAAGCACCCCAATTTCTCTTGGAAACCACACTGCTGTAAACTCAGAGTGTTTAATACATGTATTTTCTCTTTACATCTACTTAATTATATGATTTCAAAGACAACTGAAGACAGGGTTATTGCTCGGTAATTGTTGGGGTCATCCTTGTGCTTTTTATCGCCTTTGTGTAGTGTAACAACGATTCCACGTTTAAGAGAGTCCGGTATATAACTATTCCGTAACATGCCTGTGTATATATTCGCAAGAACTCCCGATATGATATGTTTAGCAAGTACAATAGCATAAGGTGTTCATATAAAATGTTATCTTCACCACACGCTTTGCCTTTCCGTAGATTTTCAATAGCTCTGCAATACAACTTCTGACACCACTCTTGCATTTTTATCGGCTGTAATATTGTCAAAAGTATCGTTCACAACACTTGTAACGGTCATTTTCCACTGCTCATCAAAATCTGTTGATTCTAGCGAAGAATACAGCGATTTAAAATACAGCCCCCATTGCTCTGATAATTGTTTGCGGTCTCCTATTACACAGTCATTAAACTTAATGCCAGGCGACATTTTCGATTGAAGCTTCGTCTTTCTACATTTAACAATTTTCCAAAAAAGATCCGAGTCTATTTCCGCAGTTATATCAAGTCTCGTCATCAGCTAATACTTTTCGCACAGTCTATGCACTTCAATAAGCGTTGACTAGTTAGACGCGCTGAGTGCGGAGTCGTGTTCGATCCCCGCGTCAACCAAAACGAAAATGTACCATAGCTTACTGCTGCCTCACATTAAAAGGTAAACTGGCCTCCTCTCCGTGCGTGAACTCAGGAAGAGGTCGGGATTAATATATTTAGAACTCTTCACATGACCTAAATAAATTATGTAAAATAGCTTAGCGTCTTATATGACAAGCTTACGTTACTTTTGCGCGGCCTTCCTTCAAGACGCCAGATAACACGAAGTAATACCATTTGTCTATGAAATTTTGTGAGCTCATCAGTCCAGTATTGTTTCAAGAAATGACAGAAGTGTCTTCGCGGTAAGGCTTGCCTTGCAGAGTTTACTATTATTTCTGTGAATAAAATACAAATGTATATGTTGTGTCAATATCACACTTTTCCAGATTTTGCACTTCCAAATTCATTAACTCGCTATCAGGTAGCAATAAAGACAGGTATTGCAATAAATTGTAATTATTAACCTTCTTCCAGTTTATAGCATCCGTAACTGTTTCAGTTCCGTTAACTAGTACAAAAATGTATGTATAATTGGAGACTAGTGATAACTGGTCTATGTCTAGACACGTTTAAGCAGTGATCATCAACTATTTCACAATGCAACAATAAGTCTAGTATTTCTTTAGGCAAACATATATAGTCAATTGATGAACTAACACTATTATCATAAGACACGAAATTTAACACTATTATCATAAGACACGAAATTATGACTGGCCCCACTGCACAGCTGGGTAAAGTGTTCACTGCACACAGATTACAATCTGACAAGAACTTTACAAAGTATCTATTACGACTATTTACAGTCACACCTTGCATTAAAATCGGCCATAAAAATAGTAACACCGCTTGCGGAATACATATTATACAAATCACAAAGCTTGTCTACATAATCAGTGAACATTCTCAGTGAGTGATTTGTACATGGAAAATACACCTGTAAATAAATTAGTAACTGAATGCCTACAATACAGTACATCATCAATACACATAGGAAGTACAACATTATCATAATTCTTATGCTGCATTAGCAACTCACTTCTGATTTTTGTTCAAATGTTACATCTAGTCCGAGCATGATAATATCAAACAAAGCTGTCGGAGGACAGCAACGCTCGACATTCACATCTTGTAACTGAATGAATACAAAGTCGAAAGTGCTATTTTTAAAATGGGAGAAAGGGTGGAACTTCAAAGTCTTAGCTCATAAAGTGAACAAGTGCGTGAAGTTTCAATCCTTTCCCATAAGTGGATACTGAAATACCAGCTTACATACAAAAACTTAACCAAAAACTGCTAAGTTGAAAAAGGGGCATAATTTTGAAAAAAATGCAACTAGAGTTATGGGACCTATACAGTGCATGTCAGATCATGACAGTAAACAAGTGTGTGAAGTTTCAATCCATTCCCATTAGTGGGTACTGAGATACCAGCTTACATACAAAACCGTAACCAAGAATTTCTAAGTCGAAAAAGGGGCATAATTTTGTAAAAAAGCAAAATAGAGTTATGGAACCTGTGCAATATAGGTCAGTTTATCACAGTGAACAAGTGTGCGAAGTTTCAATCCATTCCCACAAGTGGTTACTGAGATACCAGCTTACATACAAAACCTTAACCAAGAATTTCAGTTGAAAAGGGGATAATTGCCAAAGCAAAACAGGAGTTGAACCTGTGCAGTGTGGTCCAAATATCACAGTTACATGTTGAGTTTCATCCATTCCAAGTGTTACGGATACCAGCTAATACAAAACCTTAACCATAGATTCTAAGTCAAAATGGGCACAATTTTTGTCAAAAGCAACAAGTTATGAACCTGTTAAATAGGTCAGTTTTCACTGAATATGTTGAAGTTAATCCATTCCCACAGTGTTATGAGAACCACTTACAGACAAACTTAACCAATCGGACGCCGACGCAACGCCGACGCCGACGCATGGGTGTTCATAGCTCTACTTTTTGACAAGTCGAGCTAAAATATTTGCATGCTATCAAGAAATAAATTATGAAAAGGCAATGTTCAATAACCACAATTCAAGGGTTCGCTTTTGAGATATCAAGGTATGAACCTGGGAATACGCGTACGTTTGATTATGTTTATAGCCATTTGAGAATGCGAACTTATACTGTTCATTGATAAATAATCGATACAACAAAGGTAGCTTGTTGTATAGTTCGATTGTTCGAGACGAAGACCAGAAAACGGTATTTTCACTGCTTCTACCCGCTGATTTCACCCGAGCATCACGTGACATCCAATGTACGCACTTAATACGTTTCGGCCAGAATCCCTATCTCATAACTAGATTGGTATTATTGTCTGAAGCGATATTTAACCGTACAATGACTTTGTTAGGCGTGGATCTCATAGGAAATGGTCGCATGGCCGAGATCTTGGGTGCGCCATTTCGTTCAGCCTCCCGATAAAAGAAACCACCTTTTGAGATGAACGTATCTAACTTATTAACATCCAGCGATTTCTTGAACCCAATAACACAGAAATGTTTCGTGCGTCTACGTCTTTGATACTCAAAATCATTTATATCATTTTAGCTCGACTATTCAAAGAATTGGTACAGCTATTGCACTCAACCATGCGTCGGCGTCCGCGTCCCGATTTGGTTAAGTTTTTGTATGTAAGCTGGTATCTCAGTAACCACTTAAGGGAATGAATTGAAACTTCACACACTTATTCACTGTGATAAACTGACTTACATTGCACAGGTTCCATAACTCTATTTTGCTTTTTTACAACATTATGGCCCTTTTTCGACTTAGAAATTTTTTTTTGAGGTTTTTTTATGTTAGCTGGTATCTTAGTATTTACTGATGGGAATGGATTGAATCTTCACACACTTGTTTACTGTGATGATCTAACATACATTGCACAGGTCCCATAACTCTACTTTGCATGTTTACAAAATTATGCCCCTTTTTCGACTTAGCAGTTTTTGGTTAAGTTTTTGTATGTAACCTGGTATCTCAGTACCCATTATTGGGAATGGATTGAAACTTCACACACTTGTACCCTGTGATGATCTGACATGCACTGCACAGGTTCCTTAACTCATATTGCTTTATTTACAAAATTATGCCCATTTTTCGACTTAGAAATTTTTTGTTAAGGTTTCGTATGTAAGCTGGTATCTCAGTACCCACTAATGGGAATGAAATGAAACTTCACACACTTGTTCACTGTGATGATCTGGCATTCATTGCACAGGTGCCATAATTCTGTGTTGTTTTTTTAATTCTGTATTTTTACAAAATTATGCCCTTTTTGGCCTTTTATATTCATTCAATTGACAAAGCTATTGAATAGACGAGCGTTGCTGTCCTCCGACAGCTCTTGTTCTTCCTATCAGCTCTCGTTACGTACAGAAATTAGGTGCTGATCAGGATTTGCTGGCACTGAAGTAACGTTTGAGATCATCGGTATAATTCGACATTGGTACTGTACACAAGATGTTCCTATCGTTTGTGATGTTGGTGGTTCTGCATCAATGTATTGTATCATATGAGAGTTGTCTGTGAATGAACTATGGTGTGCAACCTAAACAGCTTCTTATCGAGTGGTGTATGGCATGTAGTAGTTTTGTTACCCAGTAAGAAGTCTGTATCTTTACCATCTGATAAAATTTGAACGTTATTAGTACCCTGTATATTTGTGTTGCCGATCTCGAGACCTGGCTCTTCAGTTGTAACATTTCCATACGAAAATTGCTCCGAATTTTCTTCTACAGGCGTCACATTGTATTCAGAAATAGAAACCAACTGATTTGAATCAATGCTTCTAGGCCGTACATACGATCATCTAAGGTCTGTAATTGATCTTCTATTCCTTTTGTCATTTCAAGATCTCTGCTTTTAGTGTCTAACTCTAATATACATCTTCGAACACTTTATCCGCATTCCAGTACATCAATTTTAATACTTTTCATTGCCGATGTAACATAATTCATTTGTTCTGATCGCAGCTTATCGCTTGCACGCAAAGACTCCTTTAGAAGTAAGAGTCCTGTTTGTAATGTTCAGACAGTATCTTTAAGAAGAACAATATCACAGGCGCATTGGCACCCGCTGGAACTACGGTTCGGTACAGTTTTGTTTGAAACCGACTTTGATGTTGTCTTGCTGCTGTTGTTGTTGTTGTTGTTGAAGCTGGTCGTGTCTTAGATGTACTAATCAGGTCGCGCAGTAATCCGTAATCTTTGCCTTCAGCTACTGCTATTATGTTGTGAATATATTGTGCGAGTTCATTCACAACAGGCCCCCCACCCCCACTCCCACTCTACGAGTAAATACAGTGCGTTTCAGTTCAACATTAAGCCCGTTTGGAATCGTTTCCTGCTTAATTACCTCAAAATACTGCTGACGAATTCTCTCCAGATCAGACTCACTAGATGCGTAGCTTCTTAAGATTTGAGTTTGGGTACTCACGATAAAATGAAACAGGCTTGTGAAAATCACTCACATCGTCATAATTACTTCCATCGTCAGTAGAAGTCAGAATCGGAGTCTCAAGGCCGTAGGAGCTGGGGCGGCAGGGGTGGCGCCCGCCGCCCCAATATTTCGAGGAGCGGCGAAATTCTGCACTCGTAAATTTTTGAAAAGGCTAGAAAATATAAATGAAAACAGTGTTCTTCCATTTATCATGAAGTGCATAGGCGACTGATATGTACACAGACGCTGACACCTAGCTTGCTAGATCACCTTGGTGACAGGGTATTGTAAAAAGCAATAATCCGCAACGACCAAGGTCGCTGTATTTTCACGCCCCGCAGACTCGGCAATACATTAATTAATGACGTATTTGATTGCTTACTGCCAAACTTGCAATTAATGTTGTGTCTTAATTTCTGCCGACAAAGGAAAATATCTTGAGTGTCTTTACATAAAATATATTAAATTAAATATTTATTTTTGACACTTGAACATATTGTTTGAAAATCAAAGGCACCAATCATAATGATTAAATTCAGCGCATAAAATGTAGAAAAATCCTCATAGATTTTACAGATCTAATTGAATTAACAAGTATTACAGCTTCTACATAAACATATAAAAGGCCAATAAGCCTCGCAATTTTGCATTTCCAAATCGATCATTTGGTAAAAAGAACCCCGAACCCTCAATGGTTCAAAGAAACAGTGAACTGCGTTTTACCTTTATAATGCCATTTAATGACTAAAATGCTATAAGGATTGGATTACCCCTTTAAGTCAGGGTATTGTGCTCGATCCCCTACTTAGACATTACTTGTTTTACCCTGGTAAGACATTGTCCGTATCTAACATCGTTACGCCATTACAGTGTTTATAAACATAGTAAACTGTAAATAGGGGTGAAAACTCGAAAAAAAGCAACAGAGTATGTTCAACGGATACTGAGCAGTCCAAGAAGTCGACAGATTACACCATTTACTCTAGCTACTGTATATGCAAAATTTTCCCAGGGCTACCCCGGACCCCGTTCATAGGAGGGGGACACCCACTCCCGAACCCACCCCCTCCGCCGCCCCAATGCTCAAATCGTCCCTATGCCTCTGAGTCTGGATACTATATTGTTTGATATACGCGACCTCTCATTTCTGAAATCATTCGGTTGAAACGGAATTTTAACATCAGTATTCTCAGACGAGATCTCAAATTCAATGTTAACATTGTCATTTTCTGTCGCCATATTGGATTATATTATTCATTTATACAATAAACCAACCAACTGTTAGTCGGGGGCTCATTCCCCCTATTTTTCCATCGAGCAAATTAAGCATTCTCGGATGATAGATGTATTTACAAGTAATATGTTTGCCATGAACCGGGAGTACCGGAAATACCACGTTAAGATACAAATTTATGGGATTCTTCGGTTTCATCTCACTTTAAAAAGAAATCGACCATGTTTTTTCACTTTCCACAGAGTAAGTTACATATTCATTACTTTTTTACATTGATGAACAAAAATAATTTTATACATTGTTTATACTGGTTTGTAATTCCATCTGTTCTTAAATTCTAATGTATTGTTGTTGTTTTTGCTTTTCAGAAGTAGCTATTCGAGATGAAGTTGTTCCTGTTAGGGGTGCTGACCGTGTTCAGTGTCACCATGCTGGTGTCTGGCACAATATGGCCGGTATCATATGGATATGGATATGGAAATTATAGAATGCCGCAATATTACGGTTTGTCTGCTGTTTGAGTCATCTAATCTAATAGCATGAGTTTTCCATGATTTCTCTTTGAACAGAATTAAATGTTATTGAAATTATACATAACTCTGTAGAACAGGAACTTTAAATAGTTTTAAAAGATATCTATGAGATATCTGGTAGATTTGTTTAGAATTATCATTAAACAGGATTTTGATAGTTTTCAATTGTATTTTAACAATTTCGTACAATAACATTTAAAAATTATGCATCGTTTACTTCATTTGTCACTGGGTGCTCATGAAACATCTTAATTAGCATAAAACATGAAACATGTAAACATTTACAGTATACAAAATTGCAAAAACAAGAAATAATCGAAATGATCATCACTCGATAAATTGCATAACAGTTTTCATGTGAAGTACATTTTTGCGATAAACTCGAAATGTTTCTTCATATCTTTCAAATTCAAAAATGTTCCTACAGCAACATATGAGAGGCAGAATATTGCTCCTACAGTTTCCTATGACGGAATTGTATATTCTTGTTTATATGCCTGGTCATTTATTTTTAAATGTTTATATATAATTATATTTTTGTTGAATGTTTCATTTTATTATTTTAAATTCTTACATTAGAATTTAATCATTAACTAAGAAAATATCTGACGTAAATAAAAATACATGTACTTTTATCATAATGGGTATGGAAAACGTTCAGTTTTAACCGATTGTAAAAAACAAATCTGAAATTTTCAATCGACAATAACATAAAAATGGCCATAAATTCTGTGAAAGAAGCTGGACCTATGGTCAAAATATTTCCATGGTCCGTGCTTTTGTTCTCTACTTTTTTTATATGACCTAAATATGGCAAAAATGCCCATTTTCTCTAAAAAAGGTTCAGTCAGTAATATCCAGTGACATGTTTAGAACAAAGTAATTAATTTATTACAAAAAGCTAGATTCAGTATAGATCATTTTCTAATAACAAACAGCGTATACTTTTCCAAGAATCTTTTTTTCCGAATTGTATAGGCCATATAAGGCTTAAATGAACATTGTCCTTTCATCAAAATTGAGATGATTTCCACAAATTAAATAATTTTCATCAAAAGCCAGAACGTTTTCGAGAAAGTATTTCCAATCACTTAAGTAACAATCTCACTATCAGTACTTCACGTTGGTGCCCATTACTGTATACGATGTCATGTTTTTTTTTTGTGAAACCTTTCCTCTTGTCTTGAAAAATGAAAGCTAATAATTTATTTGCTGAAAGATTTGTTTTATTGTCACCCAAACTAAAAGATTTTGAGAAAACTTCTGAACTTTCTGTTTTTATTATAGTTTTTGAAAAAAGCCAGTGTGCTCCTCGCTTGGTTCTTTGAGTGAGATGAAAGGCATGAATGGAAGCCATCTCACTGAACACTTCTTTCTTCATTTATTTCCGCACCATTGAATATTTTTTGTTCCTTAATGATTGCAGTGTCTTACGGGCTTTGAAAGATTCGTTTTTTATGGTCTTTTTACAATAATGTCATGCAGTGACATTAGTGTTTAACAACGGTCAAATAATTTGTTTTAAAATGTTTAAAAATGGTTGTATATGTAAAAACTCGAACTTTGTCGATAATTTTAAAAGAACAAAAAGAATTTACATGCCGTCATTATAAAAATGTTTTATGTCTTACTAAACATTAATAAGATCTTGCAGTGTCAAACTAATTGCTATTATACGTCTGTTAATGGTCTAATTGCATTTTATTATATAATCTTAATATCTGTTTATGAGATAATAATCTTTTGACACGCAAGGACAGAGGTCCCTGGTCACGTGAAATCTCGCTAGATATCGCGGTATGCGAGATTTGTTGCTAGGGGACATGTAGGATTCCTGCAATATCATTGGTCAATTTTATTGTTGTCATGAACCTCATAAAAAGTCATGATAACAGAAGACAGAAGAATTTTACCTACGAAATAAGAAGGATATATGAGCCGTGCCATGAGAAAACCAACATAGTGGGTGTGCGACCAGCATGGATCCAGACCAGCCTGCGCATCCGCGCATTCTGGTCAGGCTCCATGCTGTTCGCTAACAGTTTCTCCAATTCCAATAGGCTTTAAAAGCGAACAGCATGGAGCCTGACCAGACTGCGCGGATGCGCAGGCTGGTCTGGGTCCATGCTGGTCGCAAACCCACTATATTGATTTTCTCATGGCACGGCTCATATACTTCTGTGTTCCATGTCGAGATATTTGACTAGATAATAACAAAGTTTTCATTAATGTTGTCGTGTTTTAGAATTTGTTGTTGTTGTTATGTGGACATCCATTATATTGTTGTTGAAAATTGAATAAAGAAGAAACAGAATCTGGATTTTGCTAATTCCTCAATTAAGTGGACTCGAGCGAAAAATAATAAATACCCGAAAAACTGAATTTGAGCTAAAAAATTCCCCAAAGAAACTTAACGTTAACACGCGCAGCGTTACACTAAGGCAAACGCCGGCATATTACTAATACAATATAGGCCTACAGATGTCTAGTCACAAGGTCTGTACAATAAGTGAGAATGTCGGACAACTGCAGTTTAATATTACCCTAGTTATAATATGTTTGTCCAGAACTTCCCACCATATTTCGTGTATCTTAGTCTAAATCAGAAGAATGTATGACACCAATATCATTGTTTTAAACAATATAATGTTTGTTACTCAGATTTAAACTATCATCAGTGATAATCTACCAACGCTGCTGTGATAAAAGCTGTTGCAACATTGGCTACTGTTTGTCCATATGTTTTGCATGATATACGTATAATTTACGATATTAATTTATTTGTTGTATTTACTGGTAGGTGGCAATAGCGGCAGTGGTTTTGGATCAAGTGGAGGAGGTTTCGGGGGACTCTTCGAAATGATCATATTCTGTGAGTACCTTCAACATACCAGTGAACTTGTATGTAATTAAAATTTCTGTTCGCGTTTGTATTTAAGGTATCATTTCGATTCCTGGTGACCCGATTTTTTTCTGGTATCATTTGAAATAGTTGCGTCCGCTGAGCAAGAATTTGTAAATAAGATGACCGTAAATAATTTGCAAGACTCATTACAGTGCGAAATGATAAATATTGCGCTGTGATAACTGGATTTCTGTTGAAGTGTCATTGAAGACTATAAAGTCAAAAAATAAAAATTCTATTTTATATTTTTGTCATTTAATTTATATTTTCTTTTTCAGTAGACAATACACTTTCAAAATAATACGAGCTTACCAAGCATCAATATTGGATATATATTTTATAGCACTGTTACAAGAACTTGCTTAATGGTGGATCGGATACCTTAAACTTTAGTAAATGTTATTTATTGCATAAACTGTTTTCTGTTGTATTGTTTAATACTTAAAAATACTTAAAAGAGGGTACTTTACCATTTATTTGAAAAATAGGAATGCGTGATGTTAGGACACAGAAGTGCATGTCTTATGATTATTGGCTTACTCAAATGTGTGACACACTCTGACCAAGTCATGGAAGGGACATGTCGGCTTGTATAGTGAATGTTTGTGTAAAGTTAGTTTATCATTCATCAATGAAAAACTTTACAAAGAAAATACTCAAAATGTTTGACTTCTAAGTTTGATCAAGAAATCTGACATCTTGTCGTGTACTGATGAATATCTTGCCAAGTTTTTTGAAAATTCATACTGATGTTAAGGAACGGCCACGAAACTTGACCTCCAATATTTTACTTTAAGTGTGTCCTTGACCTTTAGAGTTTGTGCCATCGTGTTGTTATGTCGACTATTTACATGAAGTCATTTCGATTGCTTAGCATGCGTACAAAAGTTACAGACCGCATAAAATATATGACCTCTAAGTGATACCTTGACGTCTAGGCCATGATATTGTTAATGTTTAAACATTCATAAATGCCTTCAGAATTAATAGAAAGAATGGATAAGACACATGAGGTAATTGTCACTTCGACCTTTATAGTAGTAACCTGGGTCTTTCATGCGACACATTGATTTCTTATGGTAAATGTTTATGCCAAGTACCTTTTTATGAATACAAAAGTTATGGACTGAAAAAGAAAAATATTTTAAAAGCTTTGACCTCTAAGTGTAACTTTAACCTTTCAACTGGAGGGTTGGGTCTTGTACACGAAGCATTGTATAGTTTTGTGCCAATTAAAAATTCTTTTTGAATACCCATCCAGAAATAAGAACGTTAACTGACGAAACATTAAAATGACATTTGAGTGTGACATTGACTTTTGAGATAAGTGCTTTATTTTGTACGGCATGTTTTATTAAAGGGAACATGCTAAGGTAATTTGATTACCGACAATGCATGACAGATTCTCGGACATAGACATACATACAGACGCACAAACAGACATGCACACACATGCACAGGTGTACATACACGCACACGCGTAGAGGTAACAATACACGTATTTACCTTCATCCATTCTACTTTTTAATGGTATAAAATGTTAGAAATACGAAAACTACATATACAAATTTAGCTCATTTACGCTTTTTCCGTGGTTCATATCCATCACATTAGATATGTAATAACAAATGAGCCGCGCCATGAGAAAACCAACATAGTCGCTTTGCGACCGGCATGGATCCAGACCAGCCAGCGCATCTGCGCAGTCTGGTCAGGATCCATGCTGTTCGCAATTCAATTTCCTATTACAATTAGAGAAACTGTTAGCGAACCGCGCAGTCTGGTCTGGATCCATGCTGGTCGCAAAGACATTATGTTGGTTTTCAAATGGCACGGCTCAGACGGCTTTTTGTATCCATTGCCTGCCACAATGTTCTCATTCTGCATAGAAAAGTCATTCATATTGCATTTAATTTTCTACATGTTGTAAGAACGTATTATTTCATTATGCTTTATTCCTATTTCAGTGTTCGTATTCATTTTACTCATCCAAGTTCTTTCTGGATCTCTATCTGGAACAGGATCGGGCGGAGACTTTGGCATTGGAGGAAGGAAGGGATATAGTGATGGAAGCAATTATGGTGGTGCAGTACATACCAATGGACGATAATAGTAAAAACTTAGGTTCATTATTCAATAATTTGAAATGACTTTCTCCAGATTTGCGGCATATATTTCCGTAAGAACGGAAGTGTGTATGGATATGAGCAGGATGAAAGGATGATATATCATTGGGTATAAAGTGTTATCTACATGACTGATTAAATATTTAATAGAATGTTGCCTTTTTATTATTTGTTTGTTTACTGCAAATTTATCAAGACTAGTATAACTAAGAAACAATGATGTTGAAACTCGCAGTAACTGATTTCTTTGAAAGCGAGGACATTTGATGGTAGGGTAGGCTTTTAAAATCTGATGAAATTAAATAATCTGTAATAAAGTTTATTTTTTCATAATGGCCCTGATAATTTCTAAGAAAACCCTTTTCTCTCTAGGCTCATCTTGGAGTCAGAGATAAGAGATCTTTTTTTTTTTAGAAAGTGCTATTTTTGACGATTTAATGGCTTAGATATTTATTTTAAAGGACTCTAGTGACTGATGCTAGTCTGTTGGTAGGGATGTATCTCGTCAGCTCAAAAGGAATATTCTGATTGCCGAATTAGGTTTTAGCATTTCAGAAACTTCCAAATAATTCTTATAAAACATTAATTTATATCAAATAAAACCGTTTTCGAATGTGAAATTATTCTTATAATCATCAGGAAACTTTGTTAGAAATACATTACAAACATAATTATTTCTGACGGTCAGAACGTTAGGAAATTGAATGGAAATTGGGCTATACGATATCAGTAAAAGCTTGACACGCAAGAAACATTTCGTAGAGGCTTTTCACTAGTAGTCTAAAAGAGCAATCTTCATTCTATCACTAAAGGTCCCTTTAATTCTTATAGTGATGTCATGTAACAGAGTTAAGTGCAGGCACATGTTCTTTCTATGCTCTCAACGTATTAATAAATTCATCTGTACATGTGTGTTATGGTCACGAAGGGGAAACGTACGCCAGATATAACCCATAAAGTGATAAATAACGAACGTATCTGCTATTATTTTTAACCCCCATTTATAGCAAATCAGACTATAGATAGATTTTTTGCAATGTTTTATATTCCTTGAAAAAAAAATGGTAATGTTTTTTTTTTTTTTAATTTGAGGCCCGTTAGAGACAACCCCGTTTATTTTGAAGTTCACAATTCATAATTAAACAATGGCACAGAAGCAGTAATTATATAAATCATTAGATCATCTTTGTAACATGCATATGGAGCAAAGGTAAATGTTGGTTGTGTTTTTTGTTAAATGTATGCACACACATATAAGTTTAAATTTTGATAAGTTTATTTCAAATATTCCAAATAGGCCCATGAGGATTTACAATCAATATAATGGCGAGACAAATAATACATTGAAACAAACATTTAAACGGAGAAGGTTGTATGGTACTAAATCACTATACATACAATATTACGTATTAAATTGTCTAGTGAAGATTTACTGAATTACAGAAACGGAATAATAGCTTAACTAGCAACTGGTGTTACGTAGCATACCATGTTTACATGATACTATTGTCAAATGCTTATTTAACTAATTTAAATAATTATCACAGTGCGTATGTCAAAAACGACAACGATTAAGACAATTTTATTTTGAATCCATATAACAAACGCTGATCTTGTCGAAACGAAGCACAAGAATAACGTTTGGAATCCATGAAATATACGTTGGGAATACGACTTTTCAAGTAACTTAATAAAATAGTATGCCACGTAACATTGCATGTAATATAATACAATAACAGTATGATTAAAGTGAAATATTATTCTCCAGACAAGACATAAAATTATAAATATGTCATCGCATGATAATCATCATATTGTAATCACTGATTATAGACTATATTAACTTTGTATAACTGGTTTTTGACAAATAAACAGTTAGAAATCGATATATTGTAAATAAGCAGTCAGAAACATTGACAGACATAAACATAAAGGTCATAATAAACGGTAAGGTTCAAATATCTTAACATAATTGTAAAAATTTAGTAAGTGCATATTGTTTGGAAATATAAGCAACAACAAACAAACGACATTTACCATAATCTATAATAAATGTTCAAGTAAAACGCAAGAGCGGGTTAACTTAATAGCCAGTTACGCATAGTGATATTACAATATATAGCACAATTGCAAATTCTGTGATTTCATGTAACTTTTTTAATTAAACATTGCATAATGTAAATATACATTAGTTTCCAAACATATGTTCTCTTCTGATTTGAAAGGCATTATAAACAAATTTTCAAAGCTTACGTACAATATTTTCATTGCATGAGTTTATTAATTCAATTAATTTTGTCATACATGGTCGTCTCCAATAATATATAGGTATACATTGTTTTCTTAAATCTGAATATAATGGACATTCAAATATAAAATGATATTCGTCTTCCAATACACCACATACTAAACATTTTCTTTCACTGATAGGTGTACTAATAGGTTTTGTCCATCTGCCTGTTTCAATATGCAATCGATGAGAAGAAACTCTCAATTTAGTAAATTCCTACAATGCCTATTAATAGTAATATATTTAAGATATGGCTGAAATCTAAATTCTGATAAATGTCTATAAAACAAAGCTCTGCTTGATTCTTCTAATCTGCTAGACCAGTTTTGTACAAATTGATCATGAAGCCTCTGCTTAACAACATTTTGCGATAGCCATACATCATAGAATCCTAAAGAACATAACAATGATTTAACTAGCAAAGGTAAATGTTGGTTGTGTTTTTGTTATAAGTATACACACACATATATACACACAAGTATAAACACACCCACGCCACATACATCTCCCTAATAATATTGATCTAACCCTATTGAGAATACATTTTGTACATATAAAATGGTAGTTACTTTTGGGATCAGAATTCTTTATATTTAATACTGATAGTTAACAATAGCAAAAAAAGTAATAAAAGTAGACGACCACTTGTCCTAATTCTTCTTACATATAAATGTTACATGTAAAGTGTTAGGAATGACATCCCCACCCCTCTAAAAACTGCGACAAGTTGAGATGATTTTTGCTACGTGAAGAGGATATTGTTTAAATAAACAGTCGAATGATAAGTGTGCCGTATGACGTACTGTGTAATACCAATGGTTCACCTGAATTCTGAGATGATCACCTGAAAACTAGTACTGATTCTGTAAATATCTTTTCAGCTCACCTGTCACATAGTGACAGGGTCAGCTTTTGTGATTGTCCTTCGTCCGTCGTCCGTCGGTCCGTGCCCGCGAAATGATGGTTAAGTGACTTCATAACGGTACTTTCTCTTTGATGTCATTCATTCCGTTCTGTTTATGTGACCTTTTTCTTTTTATGTGACTGATAGAACAATAGAGAGAACAATGGGGGTGTCACATAAATACCGTTTCGTGAGAACGTCCGTCCGTCCGTCCGTCGTCCGTCCACAATTTCCTGGTGAAGACAATAGAGACCACATTTTGTATTTGATTTTAATCAAACTTGCACTCAACTTGTTTGGGCATAATATCTCGGTTCCTTTCGAAAACTGGCCAGATCCCATCATGTGTTCCAGAGTTATGGCCCCTTAAAAGGCCAAAATTTGCTATTTTTGGCTTGTGAACACGATAGAGACAACATTTTGCAATCAATTTTAATCAAACTTTTACACAACTTGAATTTGTATAATATCTTGGTTCCTTTTGAAAACTGGTTAGATCCCATCATGGGTTCAAGAGTTATGGCCCCTTAAAGGGCCAACATTTGCTATTTTTGGTTTGTGAACACGATAGAGACAACATTTTGCAATCAACTTTAACCAAACTTGCACACAACTTGTATTGGCATAATATCTCGGTTCCTTTCGAAAACTGGCTAGATCCCATCATGGGTTTTAGAGTTTTGGCCCCTTAAAGGGCCAACATTTGCTATTTTTTTGCTTGTGAACACGAGAGAGACAACATTTTGCAATCAACTTTAATCAAACTTGCACACAACTTGTATTGGCATAATATCTTGGTTCCTTTCGAAAACTGGCCAGATCACATCATGTGTTCCCGAGTTATGGCCCCTTAAAAGGCCAAAATTTGGTATTTTTGGCTTGTGAAAACGATAGAGACAACATTCTGCAATCAATTTTAATCAAACTTTTACACAACTTGAATTTATATAATATATTGGTTCCTTTCGAAACCTGGCTAGATCCCATCATGGGTTCAAGAGACATTTGCTATTTTTGGTTTGTGAACACAATAGAGACAACATTTTGCAATCAACTTTAACCAAACTTGCACACAACTTGTATTGGCATAATATCTCGGTTCCTTTCGAAAACTGGCTAGATCCCATCATGGGTTTTAGAGTTTTGGCCCCTTAAAGGGCCAACATTTGCTAGTTTTATTTGCTTGTGAACACGAGAGAGACAACATTTTGCAATCAACTTTAATCAAACTTGCACACAACTTGTATTGGCATAATATCTTGGTTCCTTTCGAAAACTGGCCAGCTTCCATCATGGGTTCCAGAGTTATGGCCCTTTAAATGTCCAAAATTTGCTGTTTTGGCTTTTGCAGCCATATAAAGAATTCATTTATGGTTTGATTTGATACAAACTTGCAAAATATCTTCAACAACAATTAATCTTGGATTCCATGATGAATCTGTCAGATCCAATCATAAGTGATTACCTCCTCTGATTTTAATCAAAATGGATTTATATCTGTAAGTTCTTATAGGACTCATTTGAAATTTCATTATTGTCATTAGTTGGACTGAGACAATCAAGGTAGATAACTATGGACTGATTTTATGTCAAATTACCTCCCTTTGTTTTCAAATTAAAATGGGTGTATCTAAGTAATCAATGAAGATACTGATTTGAAATGTCATTTATGCCATCAGATGGACTCGGACAATCAGGATAGATAACTTTTGATTTAATTTATGACAAATTACCTCCCTTTATTTTATGTAAATGAATATACCTCAGCAGCATCTAATGAGATTGGGTTTAAATGTTATTTATGTCTTCTAGGGTAAGGAATAGTCATGATGGTACAAAAATGCAGCATTTGAGCCTAGGACCCTCAGACTTGGTATGGAGATTGGCCCTGACTAGTATGTGACCCATAGGTCAAAAGGGACTGTTACAAGAAAATATTTATCCTGATGAAATTTAATGTGTATGCCTATGTGATCTATGTCAAAACTTGATCTTGTCATTAAGAGCAATAGTAATCAGGTGAGCGATATAGGGCCATCATGGCCCTCTTGTTTCTTATAATTTGCTTATTTACATCAATACCAAATTATTGATAATTGTGAGATGGCATATCGCTATCAACATTGAAGTCAGTCTGGTCCTGAAGTTTCATTCATTTTGGCAGTAAACCTTACAGAATACGAAGAAATATTTTATCAAACTATCTTATAATTTTCTATGCACATCGCTTTAATCATATATATTTTATATTTCGGCGATTTGGCAATCTTACCACAGATATTATACCAGATTTATATACGTTTACCTATGGGCGACGGCTACCGCCAAACTGAGTAAATATAAAATCCATTCATAAGCAAGTCTAGTCTATGGTTTCCAAATACAATGCGTTGAATGCAAATATATTGGACGGGAGTGGGTTTTAGACTAGACAACGTTGAAATGCCCTGCACTGACTGGCTTGTTTATGAATCGGTATTGTATATTTACTCAATTTGGCGGTAACCGCCGCCCATATCTACCGTTGCCGTTTATATTCTGAATATGATTGGTTGTATTTGCTACTTTCCATGAAAAACAAACTTTTTAATAAAATTGTGTTGACATGAATCTGCTACTTTCCGTGAAAAACATATTGTTTGATAAAATTATGTTGACATTAATCTTACATTAATCTGCTACTTTCCATGAAAAACAAACTTTTTAATAAAATTGTGTTGACATGAATCTGCTACTTTCCGTGAAAAACATATTGTTTGATAAAATTATGTTGACATTAATCTTACATTAATCTGCTACTTTCCATGAAAAAAAAAATCTTTTTAATAAAATTGTGTTGACATGAATCTGCTACTTTGTATCAAAAAATAAATAGAAATAAGGGGGTAATGCCTTTAGAGCAGCAGTAAGTTGATTACTAACATATCTTACCATCTTTAAACATAAAAAGTGCAGGCAATAAAAACATTTAAGGTCGGGCCAAAAATTAAGGGTAGGTCGGGATACCGGAAACAAACATTTTTTACGCCTAAGCTGTAAGTGTTTTAAAAACAAAAATACTGCCAGACAGAAAAATGAACTTTCCCTTTCGTATCGTGATCTAGAAAAAAAGGGGTTTTATGACGCGTCGCAATGTGGCTTATTTGTGTTGCTTGCTTATGGTGGGGCTTGGGTGCTTGTTTTGGGGAAGGGACTCGTTGATGGAGATAGTAGGAGATAGGTCAGATTTTTTGTGATTCGTAGGGGTGTGAGTGGAAGCATGTTTAGGTGGAACTGGTTTGGTGGGACTGGTCACGGGGCTTTCCGATAGACTGGTTTGACGGGGCTGGCGCGTTGGAATTCTGGACTGGTTGTAGAGAGAGGTTTAATTGAGGGTGGTTGTGAGATTGCGCTGGATGTATGGCTGGGACTGGTTATGCAGCCTGAGGGATGGCTGTGTAACTTGCGTTGTTTTCTCGCTTTGGGAGGGGCATTGTTTTGGGGGTAGTTGGTGGATGGGAGACTGGAGGGATGCTTATTTGGGAGCTGATTTTGCGGTATTGGCTGTTTGGCAGAGCCTCAGCCAGACAAACTTTTCACTGACTTGCCGGGTAAACACGTTCAGACAGAGAGTAACCTAATATTCCCTATATTTCGTTCGGGAAATTTTCCCTCTTAATCTTATAATGTATACACTTTACAAAATTTCAAAAGCAACACCTTTTTGCCATTATCTTAAATGTGCCGAAGTTCATTTCTAACATTCAGTATACTTTTTGTCTAATATATTGTGAAAGTCCTATAAAAAATATCAATAAAAAATTCAAATGTGTTGGTTCTTAACAGGAAAGATTTAGACAAAAGAAAAAAAAAAAAAAAAAACACAAAACAATCAGGAAACACACTTACACCAATATTTTGTGATGTCAAAAAACTTTTTGAGCATATTATCAAAGTAAGTGTTACACCTTATGTCATTAAATGAAGCCGCACATTAAACTACTCGCATGTACTGCGGTTGCTACGAAGAACATACTTTGATGCAGAAAGTATTTCTGACAGTGGAAAACACAAAAAAAAGGAAAATGCGGCAATTAAACGTTGTAAACCATATACATCTGTTTATTTTTACACATCGTTTCAGAATTGCACCGTGACGAGTTAGTTTTCTTCCAAAATATTGTCAGATTGGAGGCCATTACCTCTTATGCCATTTACAAAATATCAGTTTGAAGCAAATGTTTACCTTAACAACAGGGCCCCGATGGCCCGAGTTTCAAAGCTGGCTTGAACAATGCTGGAAGATGTCACAAAAGGAAAATACATCTATTTTTCTGAAATGTGTAAACATGAGAAAGCGATTATGTCTTCTGGCCATGTTTTATTTCCGTGAAAATATTTCAAAATCAAACCAGCAGTGAAATAGACGGTGAAATGAATATTCGATGACCACAAAGTTTTGGTGAAAACTTTAATATATTTTATTTTATATTATAAACATAAGTTTATATCGATAACTTATTTCATGTCGGATCATGGCAGAATGAACGGGGCTGCTTTAGTTTTTTTCATTTCGTTATATTGAAATGCTCGGTAACGAAATCTTTGGTTTGATTGACTCGAACGAAAATATAATTCGTTCTGAAATAATTACTGAGATTATGCTTCATACATACCACTGGAATTTTTTAACTTTTTCAGAAACGTTTTCTTTCTGTCAGACAGAACAAAATTTTAATTTTGTATGACCTTTGAATGAAAAGCAATTCACAACGTCGTCTTCTGTAACGTTGAAGTTTCTTATCACCCTGATGTAACTAACAACATACACACCTGACGCATAGAGAATAGTTTCAGCGGAGTTTAAAAATAAAACATTGCGTTATTTCTTCATATGGGTTTGCAACAAAATGCCATGACAACATTTGTTTCAACAGTATGTTGCTGGCATAAATAAGGCCTGCATTTGAAAAGCCATCAGCAAAGACATATGAACTGTGTAACCCTGACCCATGACTAACACACATGTAAGCGAGCCTGCACGGGACGAGCTTTGTTATGATGGAGTTCATGTCCCTTCACCAGATGCATAATGGACCATATAAACACAAGCTGAGCCGCACCATGAGAAAACCAACATAGTGCGTTTGCGGCCAGCATGGATCCAGACCAGTCAGGATCCATACTGTTCGCTTTCAAAGCCAATTGCAATAAGAGAAACCGTTAGTTTTAATACAGAAGTCCATGTTATATAAGAGTTTTTTTTTATAAGTCAATTTTATAGTATTTTTTATGGAGGCTTATTTCTGCCTTTTGTGTCTTGTGTGTGTGTGTGTGTGTGTGTGTGGGTGTTGGGGGGGGGGGGGGGGGGGGACAAAAAAAAAACACGAGGACACGAAAAACTGTTGATTTTAGTGTCTTCCTGTCCTGACGTGTCGGGGCGAATACAAGAGAACACGAAGCATTTAAACTGTAATAGTCTGTGAATACTAACCAAATGGAAGATTACGCTCTTTTTCATTTTGATTAAGATATGTTTTCACGTTTCGTCCATTTCAGTAATTTAAAATTAATTTCAACGACAGCAATAATCATTGTACATATTGTGCATTTGGCCAATATCTTAGTTTTTTCATAAAGACAGTGTTCTGAACCAGCCAAATTGGAGCACAGATAAACAAATAATTTAGTTTTGGATTTGTGGTATTGTAACCCCCGAACAACAAAGTTGTAAGTGGGGAGGGGGTATACTGGTTTCAGGTTGTCTGTCTGTCTGTCTGTCTGTCCGTCTGTCTGTAGACACAATCTTGTCCCCTTGACGCAATTTAATGAAACTTCACACAAGTGATTAGTAATAACAGTAGTTGTGCATAGTGTATGTTTGGTTCTTTCAGACAAAAAAAAATGCAGAGTTACGGGACTTTGTTTTTTGTTGCTTTTTTGTTACTATACTATGTACTAGAGTCTGCATATGCAATCTTGTGCGCGCCTAATCTCCTGAACCCAAACACACAATTTAATGAAACCTGACACAAGTAATCAGTAGTAACCCTAGATGTGCATGGTGCATGTTAGGTCATTTCAGAAAAAAAATCTCCACAGTTATGGGACTTTAATTTTTGTTAAAATACTATAAACATACAGTCTGCATATGCAATCTTGTGTGCGCCTAATCTCCCGAACCCTTGCACACAATTTAATGAAACTTCACACAAGTGATCAGTACCAACCCTAGTTGTGCATGGTGGGTGATACGTTCTTTAAGATAAATAGTCTGCAGAGTTATGGGACTTCGTTTTTGTTACTATACTATATACATATAGTCTGCATATGCAGTCTTGTCCGCGCCTAATCCCCCAAAGCACATACAGTCCACATAATTATGCAATCTTGTTTGCGCCAAATTGCAATGTACTATGACAGTGCGTGCGGGGGGTGGGGTACATTCATCACCTTCAGTAATAGCTTTAGTTAGATATGGTGGTACACAGCACTATATCTTGTGGCAACTAGAGAACACGTTATTATTTTTGTACCTGCAACACGAACGGTCTACTCCCATTCAAATTTTATCTGTGCATGTAGTGGAGTACAGAATTATTTTGAATAACGGAGAAATATTTAAGTGAACTGAAAGAAATAGTCCCTGTACTGTTACACGGCTCAAAAGCAATTTAAAGTCTGCAGTTTAATCGCTCTACTTCCATTCTTTTTCAGATAGTGCCTTTACGGTTAGGTCCATATCATAAAAAAAATCAAACAACAAATCATACAAAGAAAAAATTGTTTAAAATTGAAATTAAACAGCATACAAATTATGCATATTTCTCTACAATTTACTGATAAATGCTTTGAAGATGTTCGTTTACCAAATATTAAATATTTGTGTTTGTATAAATTCTAAATTTTGTGTTTTGGCGATGTACTGCTAAACCGAAATATGAAAGGGTTATTATAACAGTAGCTCGACCTGGGATGTTGTATTCGACTCGAGTGGATTTTTGCCAGATCGGATCTCACGAGGCGCGCAAGCGCCGATTGTGATCCGACCTTACAAAATCCACGAGAACCGAATACAAAATCTCAGATCTAGCTACTGTTATAATGACCCTTTTATTATATACCTCTACCTTTTGTTTGATGTTTTGTTATTGAACGAAATCATAGTAAAAGTTTTATGCGCGCTATTTATAAAATTGTGTCAGGTAATGAAAGAAGTACGGCAGTATACAATACAAAAGGTACAATACGGAATTAAAAAGGTACAATACGGATTTTTTTTCTGCTTTTTCATATTCAGTTGTGAAATACAAGCCGATTTTTAACAGAATTTATATAGGTATATAATAAATAGGCTTACAAGGTCTGTTAAAATAAGTTTTCATTTCTTTTTTTATGACGACACTGCTATTTTCTTAGAAAAAAAAACCTTTTCTCTCTAGGCTCATCTCAAAGAGTCAAGAGATAAGAGATATTGTTGTTGTTTTTTTTTCTCTCAGAAAATGCTATCAAAGAGGATTGTATGGCAGATACTCGTATTTTAAAGGACTGATGCCAGTCTGCCTTAATATCCCTTGTTTTCAGAAATAGTAGAAGAAACCATGGAAACAAAATGATGAGTAGATATGTTCTAATAGCATGCGTAAAATACAGTTGTTGTTTTTTTTGAAGGTACAATATGTTACAAATACACTGAAAACGAGAAGGGGAAATTTCTTTGACAGTTGTATTATTTCCAATTCTTTTCACAACAACCTTTAACAAGTTATATTAATCTACTGGTGAAATACTCGTAACGTCAGAAAATATTGCATTTCTCTTCAAAGAAGATGTTGAGTCATATTATTTATGGATCTCACGAATGTCCGTTGTATTGTATTTAATAAGAAAACAGTCAGGGATAAGATAAAAGATGAATTGATATATTAACGGAACGTACATGTATACACAAACTAGGTGTACTAAATACTATACCATATGAACATAGTGCTACACGACATAGAACGCAATATGTGATATACATGTTGCGAGTCTTAAAATGGTTTTCCCTTGGCGTGTACAATATATAAGGAAGTATTCCGCCGTGTGGTGAGGAAGTTGTGAAACCACAAATACTCGATAACGCAATATGTGATTTATCTAGGTCTTCGTAATTTTTATACTAGGTTATATTAAATTAATCACCGAGAATTGCTTTCATTTGTATGTGTATATAAAAGAATTCTAAACCCCTAAGCGGTTTCTAAAAATAAATGTAAACAAACTAGATGTGTTTCCATAGGACACTTGTATTCCCGCTTCCTGTCAATGTACATGGTTTCATGACTCGAAGGTGAAATATCTTTTAAGATCTATGCAACACAAACGTTTAAGCACTAAAGATGTATGTTTAACTAAGTCAAATACCAATCCTCTATTGTTTTATGACCGGCAGAAATCCTAAACAAAACCAATGTGCACAACTTCAGCCAGGCTGAATATTTTTCCTTTTAAGTTTCATGACCCTAGATCAAATACGTTTTAAGATTCGTGCGACATAAACTTTTATGCATATTTTTACTAAGTCAAGGGCCATGACTCTGGTTGGGCTTAGTGAAATCTCAAACAAAACCCAAAGTGCACAATTTCACGTCAAATAGTATTCCTATGGATCATGATCCTAGTCCGATACGTTCTGATATACATGCGACACGAACCTTTCCATACATACTTTGACCAAGTAAAGGGCCAAAACTCTGGTGTGGCTTTAGGAAATCCCGATTAAAATGACATTCCTGCGAGGTTTGATGACTCTTGGTCAAATATTTTTCAAGTATGAACACAAATTTGGACGACGATATTTTTGAATAGGTAAAGATCCTCAACTCTGGTCTGGCTGTGTGACATCACAATCCTGGGGTTTGATGACACATTCAAATGGTTCTTTTAGATATGCACAACATAACGGACAAGGGAAACTCCAATTTTTTTTAGGGGGGTGGGTCGGGGGTCACAAAAATATGTAACTGTGGTTTTCTAACTACTGGTAATGATCTTTGGTAATTTAATAATTTGTTCAATCAAGCATGCCCCTACATTTCTGACTGGACAGACATGTACTGGCCAATATGGCTTTAGATGTTTCTTCTTGAACACTTACCCTGCTAAGTTTTCATAATGAACGTGTCCATCTTTTAATGTTGACAGTACCATTTACTGTTTAAAGGGGCGCATACCATATAGATACTGACTGAATAGCAAACAGTGTACATAGTCATGATCTGCCTGAATGTAAGTGCAGGCTGATCATGATCTGCACTGGCCGCAAAGGCAGAATATGATAAGGGTTAAAGCAGTTGAGTCAAAGAAAGCTTTGTACATGTACATAAACAACAACTCTATATTTTTCATCAATTTTATTGAACTTTCAATAAATTTAAACTTTGAATCCACAATTGCATTGTCTTTTATGTCAACATCAATAAGAAAACAAGAGCTCGTAGAACACGAAATGCCCCCTTGATGCATTCAGTAATTGCACATGAAACAGAAATTATTTGGTCACTGTACACAGAAGTTCTACTGTTCTGGGTCACTGCGACCTTAAACTTTAACCTATTGACCTCTAAATCAATAGGGGTTATTCTGCTTGTCATGACCAACCTCCATATCAATTTTCATGATCCTAGGCCCAAGTAATCGTCTGGAAACAGTTTTACTGATCTGGGTCGCTGTGACCTTGACCTTTGACCTTCTGGCCTCAAAATCACAAGGCAGTCTGACAGACAGCTAAATCCCCCGCCACTGTTATGGATAGTAAAAGGGTAAACCTTTGACCTTGAGCTGTGACCTTGACCTTGAACTGACATGGCCGACTCATAAATTCTGCACATCATCTTGATGAGGTGATCATTTGACCTAAGTTTCATGAAAATCCTTCAAGGGCTTAAGGAGATACAGAGCTCAAACCTTTGACCTTATGTTGTAACCTTGACCTTGAGTTGATATAGCTGAATCATGAATTCTTGATGAGGTGATCATTTGACCAAAGTTTGATGAAAATCCTTCATAGGGATTAGGATATACAGAGTGGACAAAATGGAAGGCTCAAACCTTTGATCCTAAGTTGTGACCTTGACCTTGAGCCGGCATGGCTGACTCATAAGTTCTGCACATCGTCTTGATGAGGTGATCATTTGACCATAGTTTCATATGTATCCTTCAAAGGGATTAGGAGATACAGAGCGGACACAAAATGGAAGGCTCAAATATTTCACCCCCGGGTTGTGACCTTGACCTTGAGCCAACATGGCTGACTCATGAATTCTGCACATCGTCTTGATGAGGTGATCATTTGACCCAAGTTTCATGAAAATCCTTCAAGGGATTCAGGAGATACAGAGTGGACACAAAATGGAAGGCTCAAACCTTTGACCCTAAGTTGTGACCTTGACCTTGAGCCATCATGGCTGATTCATGAGTTCCGCACATAGTTTTGATGAGGTGATCATTTGACCAAAGTTTTATAAAATTCCTTCAAGTTTAGGAGATACAGAGTGGACACGAAATGGAAGGCTGAAACCTTTGACCCAGAGTTGTGACCTTGACCTTGAGCCGACATGGCTGACTCATGAGTTCTGCACATCGTCTTGATGAGCTGATCATTTGACCCAAGTTTCATGAAAATCCTTCAAGGGGTTTAGGAGATATGGAGCAGACACGAAAGTGTTACGGACGGACGGACGGAGACCATTCCTACACCCCCCACCACTTGTGGCGAGGGATTAAAAAGGGGTCATCTGCTGGTCATGACCAACCTCCCTATCAAATTTCAAGATCCTAGGCCCAAGCATTATTGAGTTCTCATCCGGAAACCATGTAACATTTCCGGGACAGTGTGACCTTGACCTTTTGACTTACTGACCTCAAAATCAATAGGGGTCATCTGCTGGTCATGATAAACCTACCTATCAACTTTCATGATCCTAGGCCCAAGCATTCTTGAGTCGTCATCTGGAAACCATTCAACTGTTCTAGGCCACTGTGACCTTGACCTTTGACCTACTGATCTCAAAATCAATAGGGGTCATCTGCTGCTCATGACCAACCTCCCTATTAACTTTCATGATCCTAGGCCCAAGTGTTCTTGAGTTATCATCCGGAAACAGATTGGTCTACATACAGACCAACTGACCGACATCTGCAAAACAATATACCCTTCCTTCGAAGCGGGGCATAATTACAAAAAGTTTATGTAATTCCAATTAAAATACTAATGCTTTATCATTTCAGAAATAATGCTTCTCAAGCATGTGTATAAACAGTATATATTAGTATTGTTACTTTGTAACTGTAACATAAACAGAGGTACTACAAGCTTTGGCAACTTCATCAATATTCCAAATAAGTTTTTCATTCAAAATCTGTAAGTTTTTTTCTTTAAATCAGAACACTTTTTCTGACTTGTCAGATTGTTTTTACAACTTCCTTTATACGTTAATAGATGTTTTTTATTGTCACATTTAGTCTAGCCTTCTGTACTCTTTGTTTTAAACAATACATCCAGGATAATAGTGTTTAGAGAAATGGTTAAGCTTACTGCTGTTAACATAATATACAACATGATGCCAAAACTACAACATGAAAGTTTGAGATTTATAAAAGTTACAAACTGCAGATCTGAACAATTCTGACTAATCAATAAGCAAACTAACATAAACAATAATGAAAAATATTTTACACAAAGCTGATCTTCAACTTCAAATTAAGTTTCAATAAATATATTTTGATTAACTGAACAAGAAAACCAGATTTATGGAGAATTATTACCCAAATTGTTATTTTATCTTCAATTCTTCTCCACAGAAATGAGGTAAAATGATCGATAAGCAACCTGATACAAGTAGATATTCCAGTATCTTCTGAGATGCTAGTATAAAAGTAAGGTACTTATCCCTTATCCTGCTAAATTTCTATAATGAACTTGTCAATCTTTCAATGTGTACAGTACCATTAACTGTTAACAGGGGTGCTTACCAAAAAGATACTAACTGAATGGCCAACAGTGCAGATCTTGATCAGACTGCATGGATGTGCAGGCTGATCATGATCTACACTGGTCGCAAAGGCAGAATTGATCCTGTCCAGCATGATATGGGTTAAAACATTCCATACTGATGGCGAGTTATTTGAAGAAATGGTGCTGTATGATGCACTACAGAAACTTATCAAACTTTCAAATTAAGACAGTGTAGAATTGTACTAACCATACAATGGTACATATTTTTCTTTAAATAACAATTCAAGTCTTTATCTTGACTGAGCTATGAAGGTGATATAATTTACATTATACGTCAAGTCAAAATTTCCACTCATGAACATATATCATGTATTCCTAACACTTTGCCAGTGTCTGCTTATTTTAGTCTGTAAGCCATTATATCTAGCAAGGGTTTTATCACGAATTTCTGGTGAACAGAAATCATCAAAAGTATACATTAGCCAAAAAAATAAGATATGCACCAATTTACGGTACAAAACAAATCCTGAATACTCCCACACCACCAAATTACTGAATCCCTGCCAACCAAACTTCAACTACACTACTTCTAAACTACAAATAACAAGAGCACCGCCTTGTGGGTGCTGACGCTCATCTGATTTTTTTTGTATAATAGAAATATTGTCCTACCCATGATTTTCTAAGTCTAAAAAGGGCCATCATTCTTGCAAAAAGCAGGATAGAGTTATGTTTCTTGATGTACAGTGTCCACTTATGATTGTGAAAAACTGTTGCAAGTTTTAAAGCAATAGCTTTGATAGTTTATGAGAAAAGTTACCTTAAACATAATACTCGACCAAGAAAATGATTTTCTAAGTCCAAAAGGGGCAATAATTATTGCAAAAAGCAGGATGGAGTTATGTTGCTTGCTGTACAGGGTCAGCTTATGATGGTGAACAAGTGTTGCAAGTTTCAAAGCAATAGCTTTGATAGTTTAAGAGAAAAAGTTGACCTAAACATAAAACTTAACCAAGAAATCTGATATTTTCTAAGTCCAAAAGGGGCCATAAATCTTGCAAAAAGCAGGATGGAGTTATGTTTCTTGCTGTACAGGGTCAGCTTATGATGGTGAACAAGTGTTGCAAGTTTTAAAGCAATAGCTTTGATGGTTTAGGATAAAAGCTGACCTAAACATAAAACTTAACCAAGAAAACTGATTTTCTAAGTCCAAAAGGGGCAATAATTCTTGCAAAAAGCAAGATGGGGTTATGTTTCTTGATGTACAGGGTCTGCTTATGATGGTGAACAAGTATTCCAAGTTTCAAAGCAATAGCTTTGATAGTTTAGGAGAAAAGTTGACCTAAACATAAAACTTAACCAAGAAATCTGATATTTTCTAAGTACAAAAGGGGCCATAAATCTTGCAAAAAGCAAGATAGAGTTATGTTTCTTGCTATACAGGGTCAGCTTATGATGGTGAACAAGTATTCCAAGTTTCAAAGCAATAGCTTTGATAGTTTAGGAGAAAAGCTGACCTAAACATAAAACTTAACCAGGCAACGCCGACGCAGACGCCGACGCCGACAACCGCTCAAGTGATGACAATAACTCATCATTTGTTTTCAAAAAATCAGATGAGCTAAAAATGGCTATAACTGGCAATTTTGAACACTTTGTTTAAGCTTCTGTATGCAAAAAAAAAAATCAAGACTGAAAAAAGCAAAAAAACAAACTAAGTCAACTGACTGAAAACTGACCAGTAAATGTAACATAATGGCTCAATTATACAAAAAATATCTAAAATCACTATCAAATGAAAAAAGAAAATAACTTATTACTTTTTTTTGGCACCACAAATAAATTTTTATGTAAAATAATCTCTATTGCTGAAACTTTTATTTACACCACATTGAATATTTACCTGAAACAACTCACAGAAAGAGACAAAAATCTGACAAAGAACAATTTCCATCTGGTTAAACTGAATTGAATGACAGTCTGATAAAGCTTGGAATAAATACATGAAATGGAAAGACTGCTATGTTAAATTTTAAGTCCATAACTGACGGCACCACTCTACTGCAGATAAAGTAAAATTCTGAACTTTATTAGCAGACCAAGTCAATGTCTGTTGTACATAATGTGTTGAAAAATCACCCCTGAAAGAGAAAAATAATCATAATTATTTGCAGAACTTTTTCAATTATGATGTTTAATTATCAAAATAAGGAGATAATCATGAACTGTTATTGAACTAGGCTTGAAAGAAGAATAAATTTTATAAGAAATAAATAATCTGAAACTTGTACAACTATATCATTTAAACCTTATAATGTCTACTGCTTTTATGTCTTTTGTCACTCAAACAAAAGCTCTTGATAATATATCTATATTATTCTTGAAGTCGTGTGATGCTAAGCTGTGTGACATATATTTGGAGTTCAAAGTTCAAAATTATTACCTGGAAAAATTGCATACATTAATTATGAATAACTGCAAAAACTGCTAATGAATAACAGCTTTTATTCACTTTTATATCTGAGAAATTCAATATATAAAACTAGAGCTATCAATGAAGGTGATTAATATCCCAAAGATGTCACTTTGATAGACTGAAGTGGGTAGGACCTAGTGACCTTGGTGTTGTTGCAACTAGGGTAAACAATAGCACCACCTACGGGTGCCATCGCTTGTCTCCAAGTTCTGGTCAGTATGTAAGAAAAGTCTTATAGTTCAGACTTTTTAAGTACATAATTCTGACAAAATGCAGGTTAGAGTTATGTTTCTTGGCCTACATAGTCAACTAATGATGATATACAAGTGTGCAAAGTTTCAAAGCTGTAGCTCTTATAGTTTCTGAGAAAAGCTGAACCTAAACGAAAAACCAAGAAACTCAAATTTTCTAAGTACAAAAAGGGCAATCAGACTAGCTAAAACTGATGCCAGTTTTACAAACACCATTCTAGCAGTTTAGATGATATGGAGCAGACATGAAATAAATCTATCTGACACTGTGACCTCCCAAGCATAACTTTGAACCTAATGATTTGGATTACGCACTCTGCACATGTTGCTGATTTAATAAACAACTGATGCCAGTTTAATTAGAAGAGTGCAGACTGGAAATAAAAACATCTGACCTGTGACTCAAGCATGAACTTAACCTTGAACTTACAGACCTGGGTCACGCATCCTTTATGTTGCCTTGATAAAAGTGAACAAATGATGTTACTTTTATGAAAATCATTCCAGCAGTTAAGAAGATAATAATGCAGCAGACAGAAGCCAAGTTCCAAGCTTGACCTTGGCCTTGAACTTAGTGACCTGGTTTATGCACTTTGCACATTGTCTTGATAAGGTTTTTTTGAAAATATTTCAAGTGGCTTAGAATAAATGGGGTGAACAAAATATATAGCTATATTAGCCCCTCTAAGTATTATCTTATCCTTTGACCTAGCAACTTTGGTCATGTGTTTATCTTGTCATATCATAATGGTAGTTATTTGAATATCCACTAAATAGTTTGGAGATGAATAGCCTCCATATACTTTGCATCTTCCTGTATAAATATATCTACAATATCCACTGTGCAAAACAAGAGCTGCCACAGGAGACAGCGCGCTTGACTATTTCGAAGCTGTATAGTGAAACTGGGCACATCTGTGGAAGCTGGAGCTATCACTGGAATGTTTAATGGCTCCAGTGTGAATGAAGATATTGGACAATAGCTTGAGTCTGTGTCAAAAATGTTAAGTAATAACAGAGATAAAGATAAGTCTGTGTCAACTGTATTACGTAATACCAGAGATAGAGATAAAGTTGTATGACATAATTCATTGAAAATATCTGCAGAAGTAATCAATAGGGGTCATCTTTTCTGCATGTGCCATCACCCTATTAAGTTTCAACATTCTGGGTCATGTGATTCTCAAGTTATTGATCAAAAATGGTTTTCCATGTTCAGGCCCCTGTGATCTTGACCTTTGATAGAGACCCAAAAAACAATAGGGGTCGTCTACTTCATAAGCTTTACCAACGTAAGTTTGAAGGCTCTAGGTCAAATCATCCTCCAGTTATTGATCGGAAATGAAGAGTGATGGATGGACAGGGGAAAAACAATATGTCTCCCCCCTCCCCCGCTTGGGGAGACATAATTTTAAGTGCAAAGGGGCAGAATGCATGAAAAATTGGTGACAGAGTTATGGATCTTGTGTCATATGATGTGGAGCAACTATTTTAAGTTTGAATCAAATCCATTTAGTAATAAGTGAGATAAAGTGGAAGTCCACTTAAACTTTAACCTGAAATTCTAAGTAAAAAGGGAGGATAATTAATGAAATTTTGATGCAAGAGTTATAATCCTTGTGCCATATGATGTGGATGATGATGAGAAATAACTATTTTAAGTTTGAAACAAATCCATCAAGTCGTTACAGAGATAAAGGGAAAGTGCATCAAAACTTCTACCAAGGTGCGGACGCAGGACACCGAATGCCAGGTTGAGAAGGGCAGCTCTCCGTACTTCATATAGTCAAGCTAAAAACCTTTTAATTTAACATACTCACTGTATAATATTTTTTTCTACCCAATGGTAGGTATGTTTATAGCAGATTGCTATGTGTCCCTGTATCCAGTATGTATATTCTAGGATAAAGTCCCAGCAGAGGGCCAGATACTTCCCAACTTCATCCCAAACACTTGGGGCAAATGAGTACACCTGTAATTGTACAAAAACATCTTTAAATCAAGGTTACTGCTTATTATGCTCTTAAATTCTGCTGCTTTTTTTTAAACTTGTAATACTGACGATTTCTTTAAATTTGGCTTTCTTAGAAATGTCAGTACCCATGTCTTATTAGGGTGTGCTACAGCAACTCTGTATAACGAGGGCTTAGAGCGAAACTGGTCTATCCGTATATAGAAATAGAAGCAGATAGACCAGTTTCGCTCTTAGCCCTCGATAAGTAAAAACATGCAACTTCATTCGTGCTTTTTTACAGGGAAGACTTTGAAATAAAAATTTGGCGATGCTTTAAATTTTCTGACTAAAAACAATTAAGATAAGCATAACTAATATAAAGTATTTTTTTTTTCCGTCTTGTTGCATTTAATGACGGTTACAGTTTTACATCATGCAAATTAGAATTAACAGAAAAACTTGAAAGGAAATACCTTTTCTGCAACATATGTCCTGTGTTGTTTTGTGTTGTCCCAGAACTGAACGAGAGCCTCTGCTACCTTAACAACAACTGGGGCAACTGTGTTGTACACTTTCTCGTAATAAACTGGTACATTTACCTGTAACCAACTGAAAGAATAAAATATTTCTTAACATTATCTACAATCTGCTGTTACATTGAATGTGATTGTTTCATCAATAAATTCGCTTCTTGAACAAAATACATGACATACTATCCTTTGGGAATTAGTTTTTTTTATATTTTAAGTAACACCAGCTTTTAACCCTTATCATGCTGGATACAACTGATTCTGCCTTTGCGAACAGTGTAGATCATTATCAGCCTGTACATCTGTGCAGTCTGATCAAGATCTGCACTCTGCGCCAGTCAGTCAGTATCTTTATGGTAAGCACCCCTTTTTACAGTTAATGATACTGTCCAAACTGAAAGATGGACAAGTTCATTATAGAAATTTAGCAGTGTAAGGGTTAATGGTGAAGGAAGATTACCTGCTGCCTGTATGACATTATTTCCAGCACTGTCAGTCCTAGGAATATTACACCTCAATACTACAGCTGGAAGCCTCTCAACACATAAGAACTCTACACCCAAGCGAGGTTTTGAACCCTCAGTGGTGAGGGGAAATTGATTCATGTCATTAACTTTAACCATGGAGGCACTTGGGGAAAAAAGTGATTCAAATGCTCCAGTCAAATCAAAGATGCTAAAACAGGAGAAAGCAGGGCACACACTGGCACTAACTTTATTATGAGCCATTTTGTAGGGAGTAGTCACTAATTTAACAAGCAAATTCGATGAATTGGTATCCCCCGCCGAATGGGTTTGTGGTAAGGAATGGCAAAGAAATATATCCGGCAAAAGAAGGAAAAAAAAAATTTTTTTGGGGGGGGGGGGGTTCGTGTGTGTGTGCATGTGACCGGGTGATGGTACAAAACTTCATATGTTGATAATAAATATTGATGGAAAATTAATAAAATTTCTTGGGGGTGGGGGGTGGTGCATGATCGGGGTGGTGGTGCTTGGATGGAGGAGCGAGGTTGGGGGGAGGGTACAAATTTGCATGTTGATAAATATTCATGGTTTGTTTAAAAGAAATGAAAAAAAACAAGAGGGCCATGAAGGCCCTGTATCGCTCACCTGACCTATTGACCTAAAGATCAACAAGATTAACATTCTGACCAAGTTTCATTAAGATATGGTCATAAATGTGGCCTCTAAAGTGTTAACTAGCTATTCATTTGATTTGACCCCATGACCTAGTTTTTGACCCGACATGACCCAGATTCGAACTTGACATAAAGATCATCAAGATTAACATTCTGACTAAGTTTCATGAAGATACAGTCATAAATGTGGCCTCTAGAGTGTTAACAAGCTTTTCCTTTGATATGACCTAGTGACCTAGTTTTTGACCCCATTTAACCCAGATTTAAACTTGATCTAAAGATCATCAAGATTAACATTCAGACCAAGTTTCATTAAGATATGGTCATAAATGTGGCCTCTACAGTGTTAACTAGCTTTTCCTTTGATTTGACCTGGTGACCTAGTTTTTTATCCTACATGACCCAGATTCAAATTGGACCTTAAGATCATCAATATTAACATTCTGACCAAGTTTCATGAAGATACAGTCATAAATGCGGCCTCTACAGTGTTAACAAGCTTTTCCTTTGATTTGATCTGGTGACCTAGTTTTTGACCCCAGATAACCCAATATCGAACACGTCCAAGATTTTATTAAGGGTAACATTCTGACCAAGTTTCATTAAGATTGGGCCAAAAATGTGACCTCTAGAGTGTAAACAAGCTTTTTCTTTGATTTGACCTGGTGACCTAGTTTTTGATCCCAGATGACCCAATATCAAACTCATCCAACATTTTATTGAGGGTAACATTCTGACCAAGTTTCATTAAGATTGGGCCAAAATTGTGACCTCTACAATGTAAACAAGCTTTTCTTTGATTTGATCCGGTGACCTAGTTTTTGACCCCAGATGACCCAATAACGAACTCGTCCAAGATTTTATTGAGGGTAACATTCTGACCAAGTTTCATAAAGATTGGGCCAAAATTGTGACCTCTAGAGTGTTAACAAGCTTTTCCTTTGATTTGACCTGGTGACCTAGTTTTTGACCCCAGATGACCCAATATCGAACTCGTCCAAGATTTTATTGAGGGTAACATTCTGACCAAGTTTCATTAAGACTGGGCCAAAAATGTGACCTCTAGAGTGTTAACAGTCAAATTGTTGCCGACGGATGGACGACGGACACAGGGCGATCACTAAAGCTCACCTTTGAGCACTTCGTGCTCAGGTGAGCTAAAAATTGTAGGGTGGGGTGGGGGGAGGGGACGGGTAGTGACAGGGAGTGGGTACACAACTTCACGTGTTGATAATAGATGTTCATGGAAAAAACTGAAAGAAGTTTAATGAAATTCTACCAATTGGTTAGTTTGTTATGTACAAATATGTGAATTTTTAAACAATTAAAGGGCAATAACCATCTGAGAAACATTCTATACTGCTGGGTTCAATGTAAGACTAACAGATATTGTCATGTCAACTTTGTAGCTTAATGGATAGAGGGGATCCTAGATGTACCTCTGTACATTATTTCAGGTAGAACACTAGGTAGACTAAAAAAAGGTTAAACTACAAAAGTTAAGCCCGGTGATTTAAAGCTGTTAATAATGCTGACAGCCGAGGGCATCAACATTAAATTTTGGAAAAAAAGCATCTAGAAATATGTTATATACATATCAGTAAGTCAAATTTTGTTCGCTTGAAATCGGATAATTCAAGCACCACCCTTTGCTCAGACTCATTATCAGGTCCTGGCTAAATCCCTGTATAAGGTATATTGTTGGTGGCTCGCACTACTGTTACCTTGAACAAACTGTGCTGGTCCCATTGAGTTCAAGTGAACAAAGTTTGTATGCTAAATTGTATCTCTGTTTCTTATGATCTGGGAAGTGTACATACCCAAATATGATGTCAGCATAATACACAAGTGTTGTCCAGATCTTCTGTAAAACTCCTAAAACCCCATATGCTTCAAGAAATCTCACAATTTTGGAATCTAAAAAATAAAAGCAGTACTTTCTTTAAAACACACACCTTAACAAAGCATTCGCAGTTAAGTCTTAAATTTTTGTTAGCCTTCAAATATATCTCGATTAAATACACTTTTCAATATAAATACTTGTGTAACATTGCCAAGTTAAATCATTTAGATCTATATTTGAAGACAAAATATATAAAGTACATAGGCATACTTAAAAACAATGCTGTTTTGGGCAAGTAAAATGCAACTAACAAGCTTGGTAACCTGCAGGAATTGATTTCCTCAAAGATTGTCAACCAGTTTTTTTTGGGGTTTAGTATTGTTTTTTAAAAGACTGCTTACCTGTACTAGTTAAGTGGATGTAACCTTTTTTACAGACTGGCAACTACTTGTTGGGTTTAACACTGTTTTTCTCACAGACTGGCAACTAATATATTGGGTTTAATGCTGTTTTATTCACAACTATGCCAACTAAACTGTTGGGTTTAACACTGTTTTTCTCACAGACTGGCAACTAATATGTTGGGTTTAATGCTGTTTTATTCACAGACTGCCGTTTAACCCTGTTTTTCCAATAAACTGTCAACTTAATTCAGTTTGTTGGGTTCAATTCTCTTTTTTGAACAGCATGCCACACTTAAATGGTTATAACCTAACCTTACCATGTTTCTGGATATTTGTACCAGTATTTGCTTGTGGACAACTTCCTCACATAAATCAAAGATGAGGGACAAATGAATTTAGATAAATTGTCTGGTCAAATCGTCGAGGAGAACACCTTTGCACTGGGATCGTGCAAGGAACTGTCTGGTCATAGTCTTGTGTTCTGAGCAAACAGGGCAGATTCAAAGACTGCCAGGATTTCATAAATTAGAGAAATTGTACATGACTTTTGTCCAGTAATAGAAGTCCCCAACCAGGAGGGGCATTTGTCATCTTTGTTGCCTTAAGAATAACATTTTTTATATTGAAACTTAACTTTTAGCCTGCTAGTAATTTTGCCTTTGCGACCAGTGCAGACCAATCATGGTCTGCACTGTACCCTATTTATTCAGCAAATTTTCAGCAAACACACTTTCGAATAACTAGATTCTAATGATACTGTCCAAATTGAAAAAATCTTAGTGTTATTTCTACAGTGACGCAGCGGGGCGCCCCCCCTGCCCTTTTTAACTGCCGCCACACTGCCCTTAAAATGCGTCCTCCTGCCTTTGATCACCTGCTAATTCCCGCCGTCTTCCTGTAGACATGCCTCGCCGATTTTTTGATCAGCAAATTAAGTCATGGCGTGTGCACACATTTGATGAGAATCAATGAAGTGTTAAAATTAATCGATAAAGAGCTGTCAAAATGGCGCCAATTAATGAATTGTCCGTAAGTGGCCAGCTGATTACCGAGCACTTGAAAAGCACCCTGTACGATTTCTTCATGCAAGCCTTAAATTAGACCATTGTTTAATATAATAAGAAGTGTATATCAATGCAGTCTGATCCTACCGTAATTCTAACTCTGATGAATTTCTAAAGCAAAAATAAGTTTCGAATGTCCGTTCACGATTCTAATTACACCAGATGTTGTATGCAATTTTTCCATAATTCTTTCAAAAAGGCGTATTTTTTATGATAAGTAACAGAAAATTTAAGGACCTATCTCTGGTTTACACTAAAGCATCAAGTAAAACAAGTAAAAACCACTTTCAGATGACATTCTGAAAGTGTACCAGTATCCAGATATTTCATTTTGGATATATTTTTTTACAGAGTTTAATATCACTTTTCTGTTAATGAAATATTGACAAAAGACCTAATCAATATTAAATGTGACCTGAAACAGACCTTACATGTTGCATGGTTTCAAGCTTATATACATATAAAGGCCTCCACTATTTCATGTTTACATGAATAACTTGGCATCCTTGGTGACATTGTTAAGCAAAAAGGCTTGAATGTAATGACCAGAAGTACAGACTAATGTAAAAATCCATTTGTAAACTCTGTTACTGGTTTTGGGAAGATATCATTTGCCACTTTATTCTTTTATAAGTGTGCACTATAAATCATAAATGTTACGAATACATAGTCATAACTATAAACATCTTGAAATGCAACTACGGTAACTGTCCTGTTAAAAACAGCACCCTGCTCCTTTTTGGCAGCACCCTGCCCTTTTTGAGCTCTAGAAGTAACACTAAATCTCCTATACTTTGTAAGTTGACACAGGATCCATCTGATGTGACTCACCAGTGGACAGATGGACAAATATTGACAAATGGTTTGCATATTCTCCATATTGCCTTCTATCTATGCCCCGTATTTTATGAAAAATTTCTTATACGTTTTAAGATACAATGGACAAACAGTGCCACTTGGGGACTAACAACAACAGTATAATTAAGTTAAATTGTAATCACCTTTCAGAGTTTTACTTGTGTATACATCATATGCTACAACTGCTATCACCGTGGAAATCAGGAAGAACATCAACAGTCTCCACGGAAACCTTGGCTTGCTCATTTTCTTCAATAAATCCTGAAATACCAAAAAAGCTGTTTTAATCCTAGTTTCACTTCAAACAGTCCATTTATTTTCACTCCAAAATAACATTCCTTTACAAAACTTCCTTTTTTGGCTTAACTTACCTACAGATAATCTGAGAGAAACAAAATGTATTCATTACATGTTAGACTTTGAACTGTTAATCAGTTTTTTTAGAACTTCTCATGAAAACAGACATTTGAGAAATATTTCAGTTTAAAGTTTAAAAGTTCCACTTTTGGTTGCAACATGATTTTTACAAACTTACATATTAAGTAACAATAATTAAAATTAACATATAATTACTATGTTCACTCACATATGTTTTAAGCCTAAAAAATATATGTTAGCGATATATGACAAAAGGTACTGAAAGCAATGAAGTTGATGGACAGTTTACCTCACAAACAGTGGTCATACTCTCCCATTCCCCTGCATTCTTCCCCTGGGAACCCTCTTCATTGGTTCTCATAAACGTCATCAGTGTTTGCTGAAGTAACTTCAGATCCAACAAGCCCCTGGCCCTTTCCCAGTTGTTACTGATATGCAGAAGCAGCACTCTGAAATATGACAAGACAGCTATGATGGCCCTAGATTGCTCACCCTAGTTTCACAGCATGATTGATTTGGTAATGGACCACAAAATGAAAACATCTAAGAAATTATTCTGGAATATTCAGGTAGGAAGATTTTTTAAAGTTTCCACTCAATAAATATGGACTGGTAATGTGGGGGTGGAATAAAAGATGACAAGATAGAAAGACACAATATAAGAAGCATGAAAATCATGTGGCAGACAATGTAGGCAGTGGGAGAATGATATGATACTAAGACACATTCTAATATGCTTGTCTATGTTAAAACACGTTTACGCTAGAAGTCACGATAATGTGCGGTGACGTCAAAGTTTTTGTTGCCACCAAGAAAGAGCGCTACTATATTTTATCTACTGTTTTAGATTAAAGGCATAACTAGAACTAAAATAATTTATAGCAAAACCGTGTTTTAACACTATTTATACACTTGAGCGGTAACACATCATACAAATAATTTCAAAAAATTATTATGCTCGACGTATAACTGCCCATCGTGCATAAACAGTGTTAAAGCACTCTTTTGCTATAAATATTTCTTAAATACAGTAAAATTCCTACTTACGACCACGCCGAAATTACGACCGCACCGCTAATACGACCGATTTTGCAAAGAACGGAATATTTCCTTCTTAAAACCAATGGTCGTTTGTCCGAAAATGCGACCAGACCGCTAATCCACTAATGCGACCACCAATTTCAGAACTGTTTGACTTTTTCACACTTAATTAATCACCGCAATTACGACCACTCAAATTTTTCTGTATGTTACCGCGAATCGCCGCGAGAATTAACACGTGCGACATCGTGTTAACACGTTAAGCGTGTACATTGTGTTAATTGCTAACAAGTCTTTTAAATGTTATCAAAACAACGTATCAAACTGTTTGATTGTCTGAAATTGTTTAAAGATGTTTGGTGTTTTGCATCGCTATTTAACATATTAAGAAATTGTTGAAATAACTAATTCATTTGTAATTAGACGAATGCCCGCTGATCGCCCGCTGATCGAATTGACCAGATTAAAACGGATTTAATTAGATGTAAACGGTGTTTGTTTGTTATTATTAATGTAAATACGTTTGGGATTTCAGCAGAAAATGAAGTTTAAAAAGGTTTGATATTGTTGTAAATTGTTTTTAATTGGTCAAAATTCAAATCATTATCAGTGAAGTGCGTCCTTAATTAATACACAGTTTGATCCGTAATTCTTTGATTAACACAGTGATCAAGTATTAAAGGCTAATGAAATGCTTATCTTTATCAGTCTTCTTTCGTATCTGATACTAACATAGTCATGGAAAAACGAAAACGGAAAGTCTGCCAGACCTTTCTCGTACAGCCTTGTCCACTAATCAGACCAGACCGCTAATAAGACCAGTTTTACAAAGAACCATGGGTGGTCTTAATAGCGGAATTTTACTGTATAAAGAAACACAAGAATCCAAATACTCACCCATAAGTGCTTGACTTAAGGCAATATGCAAAAAAAAGAGTTGTGGTTCTTGACCTTCATACCCACCTACTGATGACCAAAAAATTGTATAAATATTTAAAGCTACAGTATTGAACAACTAGATGTGTGTCCATAAGCCACATGTGTCCCCCACTTCTGTCTCTATACATGGTTTCATGACTAGGTGAAACATTTTTTAAGATAAATGCAACACAAGTTTTTAAGCACTTTATGTGTATTTTTCACTAACTGAAGGACTGTAACTCTTGCCTTGCTGGGTGATCCCAAAGAGAACACCAGGTGCACAACTTCACATGCTATATATTAATCCTAATATTTTATGACTCTGGGTCATCTAAATTTTGAGATAAATGGAAGAAAAACTTTACAAATCTGGTTGAAATTGGCTCAGTTGCTTAGGTGGATATATGTTCTTTAAAGATACTGTGGAAATTGGACAAACTACAGAGATCAAACTGTCCTTAAAGCTCACTATGAGCAATAATGTTTACATGAGCTAAAAAGAGCAAGTACAAGACATACTGCTCAGAATCATTTAAAGTAAATATATAAAACCATAAATTCTGAGTTTTAAACACTATGAAACAATTTACACTATAATTCAAAACAAATTAACTTAATTTAATGTCGATGCATACTGAATACAAGAGCTGTCTCCATAGGATGACACATGCCCCCGATGGCACTTTGAATGAATAGTTATGGCCGATGTTAGAGTTTAGGACCTTTGACCTACGGAGCTGGGTCTTGCGCGCGACACGTCGTCTTACTGTGTCACACATTCATGCGTAGTTATTTTAAAATCCATGCATGAATGACAAAGATATGGACCGGACACGCCCATCAATGCACTATCATGAAAAATGACCTTTAACGTCTAAGTGTGACCTTGACCTTTGAGCTACAGACCTGGGTCTTGCGCACGACACGTCCTCTTACTGTGGTACACATTCATGCCAAGTTATTTTAAAATCCATCCATGGATGACAAAGATATGGACCGGACACGCCCATCAATGCACTATCCTTTAACGTCTAAGTGTGACCTTGACCTTTGAGCTACGGACCTGGGTCTTGCGCGCGACATGTCGTCTTACTGTGGTACACATTCATGCCAAGTTATTTGAAAATCCATCCATGGATGACAAAGATATGGACCGGACACGCCCATCAATGCACTATCCTTTAATGTCTAAGTGTGACCTTGACCTTTGAGCTACGGACCTGGGTCTTGCGCGCGACACGTCGTCTTACTGTGGTACACATTCATGCCAAGTTATTTGAAAATCCATCCATCGATGACAAAGATATGGACCGGACACGAAAATTGCGGACAGACTGACAGACCGACGAACCGACAGACGGTTCAAAAACTATATGCCTCCCTTCGGGGGCATAAAAATTTCAGTATGTAATAATGTTAAATAACCTGCCTTTCAATTTATGCATAGAGTTTTCAACTAAACACTGAAATATAGACTTATTCGCAATCAAAGAGGCCACAAAAAATTATTGCTGTGTTGTGTTAGAAGAACTTTCTCTTTGTTATTCTTTAAATGAATAAACATCAATTTAACAAATAAATGAAAAGAAAAATAAATTCTAAGAAACAGGGTACGTACCTAGACTGTCTGAGATGTTTAGTGTACAGCTGACACCACAGGGCATAAGTGTGTTTATCTTTACTCAGGCAATCCATTAGGCATGACAACACCTGGTACACAAGTAGATAAAACAGAGGACTTGAACCAAACACATAAACAAATGAATCATCAATGCAAATAATTTCACCAACAGAAATTGTGGTGTAGTTGGAATGTTTGTTAGGTTTCAGTTTCCTTATATTGTTTTCTGTTTTGCTGAATGTCAATGCCACTTAAACTTTAACAAAAATATGACAATACGAAACACTTCTTAAAGTCGTACACCAAAGTAACCAGTCACTGTTGAGATTAGCTCAGATCAAGCATGTTATGAAGTTTCACTTAACTTACCTCTGGTTTCAACTCTTTGCTGGTGTCAGGGTTGGCTCTTGTTAAGTAGGATGGGAAGAAGTTTCTCAGTGAGGAATCCACATTTTTACCATGAGCTATTCTCTATAAGCAAAACACAGAAAAATGTAAACTGGAGAGATTTTACCTCCAATATCCTTGAAAGAGTTCATCTTACTGGTAATAATCCAATTTTTGAATATTTTTCCTCTCACAACACAAATATCTGCTTACTAACTGACGGTTTCGACCTTAGCTGAGGCCATCATCAGAATGACAAACTGCACGAGATCGGTCATGCTCGATGATTTCGGTCACTTTCCGTGACGAAAACCGAATCATAGACTCGCGAGAGCTGGTGGGCCCCCTAATCCGTTCATGACCTCTCTATGGGCTTGTATGTGTATCGCCTCTTTGATCACCCTGGTCTTGTAATCTGACTCCCGATCAATTACTGTTAACAGTAATTGATCGGGAGTCAGATTAGTAAACAAACATTTGTGTTGTGATTAGAGGAACAAGAGGACCATGATGGTCCTGAATCGCTCACCTCTTCCCACATGACCCAGTTTTGAGTATGACGTCGTTTTTTCTATTATTTGACATAGTGACCTAGTTTTTGAGCTCATGTGACCCAGTTTTGAACTTGACCTAGATATTATCAAGATAAAAATTCAGACCAATTTTCATGAAGATCCATTGAAAAATATGGTCTCAAGAGAGGTCACAAGGTTTTTCTATTATGTGACCTATTGACCTAGTTTTCGAAGGTACGTGACCCTGTTTTGAACTTTATCTAGATATCATCAAGGTGAACATTCTCACTAATTTTCATGAAGATCTCATGAAAAATATGGCCTCTAGAGAGGTCACAAGGTTTTTCTATTTTTATACCTACTGGCCTAATTTTTGACCGCATGTGACCCAGTTTCAAAACTGACCTTGATATCATCAAGGTGAACATTCAGATCAATTTTCATGAAGATCCATTGAAAAATATGGCCTCTAGAGAGGTCAAAAGATTTTAATAATTTTAGACCTACTGACCTAGTTTTTGTCCGCAGTTGACCCAGTTTCAAACTTGACCTAGATATCATCAAGATGAACATTCAGACCAACTTTCATACAGATCCCATGAAAAGTATGGCCTCTAGAGAGGTCACAAGGTTTTTTTATTCTTTGACCTACTGACCTAGTTTTTTAAGGCACGTGACCCAGTTTGGAACCTGACCTAGATATCATCAAGGTGAACATTCTGACCAATTTTTATGAAGATCTTGTGAAATATATGGCCTCTAGAGAGGTCACAAGGTTTTTCTATTTTTAGACCTACTGACCTAGTTTTTGATGGCACGTGACCCAGTTTCAAACTTGACCTAGATATCATCAAGATGAACATTCTGACCAACTTTCATAAAGATCCCATGAAAAATGTGACCTCTAGAGTGGTCACAAGCAAAAGTTTACGGACGGACGCACGCACGCACGGACGGACGGCGGACACCGCGTGATCACAAAAGCTCACCTTGTCACTTTGTGACAGGTGAGCTAAAAATATGATTCAAAAATTTACCTCCAATACTTTTTAACTTGTGAACTTAATACCAAAATTTACATTTCAATTTCAAAAACTTTACGGTGTTGTATCAAATTCTACTTTGAGTGCCTTATCACAAGACTTCACTTATGGCAGAATGTTTAAGACCGGTTCATATAATAGTATAAAAAAGAATGAATGAAGGATAACTTTATACAAAATGTCTCTGCTTCACATATAAAATTCTTAGTCCATTTAACACAGAAGTTAAAACTCATTAAACAGTCTTTGTCATTAGACCTTGCGCTACAACACAACTGCTGATATTTCATGTCAATGTATGACTTACCTTGAGTTGGGGGTATAAAGCCATCAGCCTCTTGCGTACGTCACCTGGCAAGCCTTGACCATGTAACACATCAAAAAGCCCAAAAAATTCACGTAGTTTGATCTCCCCTCCAGCCTGGTCCAAATTTTTACTGTGTAAGCTGTAGCAAGAGAACAGGAAAATATGGTCAAATCAGGCACTGTTTTTAACTGATAAATCATTACCTATACCAAGTATCTACGAATAAAACTTATCCTAAATATTGTTTAGAACGTAAATTAATTATCATTTTGATTATAAAGAACTGTTTAAACTGAAATAATTCATTTACATCAAACTACAGTATATAACATACTTTAACAGACAAGAATGAATGCAAAACACTCCAGTATTATGGGCAGCTAAGAATGTATTCTCTTAAAACTAGATGTGTGTCAGTAAGACACTGGTGCCACCATTCAGGTCACTGTATGCATACTTTTGACCAAGTCAAGGGCCATAACTCTAGTCAAACTGTGTGAAATGGCAAGTAAAACACAAGGTGCACAACATCACATGCTGAGTAACAATCCTTTGAAGTTTGATGATTCTAGGTCAAATACATTTTTGGAGGTATGCACAACACAAATTTGAAATTTTTAACTGAAAATGTCCAAGCTAGATATTTACCTGAGTATTGTCTCCAGATACTGTAGACAGAAGTTCCCAATAGCTTTTGAACCAAGACAGGGCTGCATTATCTCTAACCAAACTAAAATAAAAACAAGAAACATGGAAATACCATGAAGACCTGGTTTTCAAAAGGAATTAAGATCTTTTGCTTACATGATATTCATCAACTTTTGGTGAACATCCAAAATTAAATAAAGTTCACAAAAACTTAAAATCCATTATCTTTGCTCTGGTCAGTTATTATATATCAAAGGTATAAGAAAATTAAACAATCAAACAATTAGTTGTTCACTGGAGTATATCAGAACATCCAATTATAACCTATATTTAATTTTCACTAGTAAATGAGAACATCCAATAAATCATCAGCTAGAAGACCATCAACTACCTGAAACCAAGTTTCCTCTATAATGGAATTCAAAAACTCCATAACTTGGCTGGCAATCAAATAGGAATGAAACAGATTCTGGCAAAATCACTAAGTCCATAGTCACATGAAAACCATTCAAGCAAACAAGAGGACCATGATGGTCCTGAATCGCTCACCTATCTCCACATGACCCAGTGTTCAACTGAGTATGACATCGTTATTTCTATTATTTGACATAGTGACCTAGTTTTTGAGCACATGTGACCTAGATATCATCAAGATAAAAAATTCTGACCAATTTTCATGAAGATCCAATGAAAAATATGGCCTCTAGAGAGGTCACAAGGTTTTTCTATTATTTGACCTAATGACCTAGTTTTTGAAGGCACGTGACCCACTTTTAAACTTGACCTAGATATCATCAAGGTGAACATTCTCACTAATTTTCATGAAAATCTCGTGAAAAATATGGCCTCTAGAGAGGTCACAAGGTTTTTCTATTTTTCGACCTACTGACCTAGTTTTTGACCGCACATGACCCAGTTACGAACCTGACCTAGATATCATCAAGCTGAACATTCTCACCAATTTTCATGAAGATCCATTGAGAAATATGGCCTCTAGAGAGGTCACAAGGTTTTTTCTATTTTTAGACCTACTGACCTAGTTTTTGACCCCACGTGACCCAGTTTCGAATCTGACTTAGATATCACCAAGATGAACATTCTGACCAATATTCATGAAGATCTCATGAAAAATATGGCCTCTAGAGAGGTCACAAGGTTTTTCTATTTTTAGATCTACTGACCTAGTTTTTAACCCGTGACAGTTCGAACTGACCTAGTTTCAGAAACTTTGACCATTTCAAGTCCATGAAATTGCTCTAGGAGTCACAGTTTTTCATTTAGACTACTGACTAGTTTTTACCATTGACCAGTTTCAACTTGACCTAGATATATCAGTACATTCTGACCAATTTAAGATCCATGAAAAATGTGGCCTCTAGAGAGGTCACAAGGTTTTCCTATTTTTAGACCTACTGACCTAGTTTTTGACCGCACATGACCCAGTTTCGAACTTGACCTAGATATCATCAAGGTGAACATTCTGACCAATATTCATGAAGATCTCGTGAAAAATATGGCCTCTAGAGAGGTCACAAGGTTTTTCTATTTTTAGATCTACTGACCTAGTTTTTAACCCCACGTGACCCAGTTTCGAACCTGACCTAGATATCATCAAGATGAACATTCTGACCAATTTTCATGAAGATGCATTGAGAAATATGGCCTCTAGAGAGGTCACAAGGTTTTTCTATTTTTAGACCTAATGACCTAGTTTTTGACCCTACGTGACCCAGTTTCGAACTTGACCTAGATATCATCAAGATAAACATTCTGACCAATATTCATGAAGATCTCATGAAAAATATGGCCTCTAGAGAGGTCACAAGGTTTTTCTATTTTTAGACCTACTGACCTAGTTTTTGACCCCACGGGACCCAGTTTCGAACTTGACCTAGATATCATCAAGGTGAACATTCTGACCAATTTTCATGAAGATCTTGTGAAATATATGGCCTCTAGAGAGGTCACAAGGTTTTTCTATTTTTAGACCTACTGACCTAGTTTTTGATGGCACGTGACCCAGTTTCGAACTTGACCTAGATATCATCAAGATGAACATTCTGACCAACTTTCACAAAGATCCCATGAAAAATGTGACCTCTAGAGTGGTCACAAGCAAAAGTTTATGGACGGACGCACGACGGACACCGCGCGATCACAAAAGCTCACCTTGTCACTTTGTGACAGGTGAGCTAAAAACAGTACATACCTCTTATACCAGCTGTAACAGTACAAACCTCTTATACCAGCTGTAACAGTACAAACCTCTTATACCAGCTGTAACAGTACAAACCTCTTATACCAGCTCCAACAGTACATACCTCTTATACCAGCTGTAACAGTACATACCTCTTATACCAGCTCTAACAGTACATACCTCTTATACCAGCTGTAACAGTACAAACCTCTTATACCAGCTGTAACAGTACAAACCTCTTATACCAGCTGTAACAGTACAAACCTCTTATACCAGCTCCAACAGTACATACCTCTTATACCAGCTGTAACAGTACATACCTCTTATACCAGCTCTAACAGTACATACCTCTTATACCAGCTGTAACAGTACAAACCTCTTATACCAGCTCCAACAGTACATACCTCTTATACCACCAGCTGTAACAGTACAAACCTCTTATACCAGCTGTAACAGTACATACCTCTTATACCAGCTGTAACAGTACATACCTCTTATACCAGCTCTAACAGAACATACCTCTTATACCAGCTGTAACAGTACATACCTCTTATACCACCAGCTGTAACAGTACATACCTCTTATACCACCAGCTGTAACAGTACATACCTCTTATACCAGCTCTAAGAGTTCATACCTCTTATACCAGCTCTAAGAGTACATACCTCTTATACCAGCTGTAACAGTACATACCTCTTATACCAGCTGTAACAGTACATACCTCTTATACCAGTCTTACATAATACCTTTATACAGCTCTAACAGAATACCTCTTATACAGCGTACGTACATACCTCTTATACCACAGCTGTAAAAGTACACACCTCTTATACCAGCTGTAACAGTACATACCTCTTATACCACCAGCTTTAACAGTACATACCTCTAATACCAGCTGTAACAGTACATACCTCTTATACCAGCTCTAGTACATACCTCTTATACCAGCTCTTACAGTACATACCTTTTATACCAGCTCTAGTACATACCTCTTATACCAGCTCTAAGACTTGGATATCCCACCTGTCCTAATGCCCACATGACAGACATACATCTCTCCGGTCGGTTCTGCACACTTCTCACTATCTCTTTATACTAAAAGTTTATACAAGAATATATATCAAAAATTTACTTTTAAAGTTACTGTCCATGGATGGCAACAATTTATACATATAACATTTATGGAAAAAGTGAATTTATTGAAAATTTGTTCAAATCTTGTTTATTGGTAGGGATTTAAAAGCCAAACTTTATTCAGCAACCATTGACGAGAAACTACTAAATCTAGTGTGTCATTATATTTTGATGCAGCATCCCAAGATATGCAAATTAACTACTGATGCAGCTGATAAGAACATCAGTTTTACTTTACATGCATGCTGTTAATGTAGACAGAATATCATGGGCAAAAGTCTATCTCATATTCATAAGAATTATGTATCCAGGGTTCGAATTTAAGCTTGCATACTCGCGAAATGCGAGTGCAAATTTCAAACTGCGAGGTGAGATTTCAGACACCATTATTTTTTTGCGAGTGAAAATTTTTGGCCGAATAGTGTGCATTTCTAACAGTCGTCTCGATCTTACACTGTTCTTTCTTTAACAACTCGCGGTCATTGCAGCGCATTGTCATTTGCAGAACGAATTTCAGAGCACTCTTTCATCTGTCGTCATAAACGAAAGTTTACACTCTATACATGTCCCGTGCGCATGTCTTTTCAACTGATGACAAGTACCTGCGCCAATTTTGATGACGTTTACTGCATCCGGTGGGTTATTTGGTAATCTATAATAAGTTACTATTTATATAGCGCAAATATGATTGGCTGGACTCGCCACGTGGATGTTTGTCTTAATGTTCTAATAAAATGACAAGTCGCGGAAAATGCAAGTTGTTTTTTCATTTAGCAAGTTAAAAAAAAAAATACCACTTGCGAAAAAAATGCAAGTAGAAAATCTGGCTAAATTCGAACCCTGGTATCTGATGGAAAACAAGAGTAATGAATAACAAAAGTAAAATGAATGGCATTATAAATAATACATCTTACAGCTTTATTTTACTGTCTTACATGCAAAGTTATCTGGATCCAAAACTGATGATGTTTATGTTTGAAGTGCCATATACTAATTTTTTAACAGCTATCATATTTTTGCTCTTCAAGTTACTTTGTCCCAAAATAAAGATGTCTTTACTTGTTTTATAAAATAGTTTGCAGAATAGGATCCTCAAAATATCAGATTGCTTATGATCTAGCCAATATTAATAAGCATGAACAAGGACTTAAAAACCACTTATAAACCATTTCCATTTTTGAGGGAGAAGAAGGGTGTGTGAATGTGCGGGCTTTGGTTGTGACAGAATACTCAAGGGCAAGGAAATAAACGAAAATGTTTTATTCGGACTGCATATCGTCTCATCATAACCTGCCTATATTCCAAGTTTCAAGTCAATATCTTTAATACTTTTAAAGTTACGCTCTGGACACAAGATATGATGGGCAGATTTGACCTTGACCTTTGACCTACTACAGGCCAAGTTTGAAGTCAATAGTTTGAATGGTTAATAAGTTATCTCCAGACACGAAATATGACAGACAGATTTGACCTTTGAGCTCAATTTGCGACCCTGACCTGTGACCTACAGACTGGGTTCATATGCTCTGCACATCACCTCATTGCCACCTATTATCATGCCAAGTTTGAAGTCAATACCTTGCATGTTATTTAGTTATGCTCCGGACACAAAATATGATGGACAGATTTGACCTTTAAACTCACTTCATGACCTTGATCATTGTACTGCTGTGCTGGTTCAAGTGCTCTGTACATCCATTCATCGCCATCTACCTATATGCCAAGTTTAAAGTCAATACATTTAATGGTTATAAATGTTATGCTCGGACATGAATTACAACAGACTGATGCACCATCACATTAAATCTCCGTTTTAAAGGCCTGGCATTATTTTGCAGACTACATACCTGCTGCAGTTTTGACAGGACAATATCTGGACTGCCCCTGACAAGAAGCTGAAGAAAGATCTTGTAACCATATGTAGAATTGCCATTCTGACTTTCATCCAACATAGTCATGATGCAGAAATACAGTACATGTTCCAGTGTGGCTGCGTTACAGTCAGCAAGCACAGAGGTCAACACCTTCGTACATCCCTTCTTCATTAAGGAGGCCGGATAATCTACAAACAGTAACAATCTATACTTGTAAAACAATCATGAGTAGTCAAATTGTATATTTGAGCCGCGCCATGAGAAAAACAACATAGTGCGCTTGTGACCAGCATGAATCCAGACCAGCCTGCGCATCCACGCAGTCTGGTCAGGATTCATATACTGTTCACTTTCAAAGCCTATTGCAATTAGAGAACTGTTAGCGAACAGCATGGATCCTGACCAGACTGCGCGGATGTGTAGGCTGGTCTGGATCCATGCTGGTCACAAACGCACTATGTTGTTTTTCTCATGGTGCGGCTTATTTACTGAACTATCACAAACAAAAGTCATTGACTATACTATCACAAACAAAAGTCACTGACTATTTATTAAACTATCACAAACAAGTTATTGAATATGTATTAAACTATCACAAAAACAGTAGTACTATATACTTGAACTAAAATGCAAAACAGAGTTATGGAACCTGTGCAATGTAAGACAGTTTATCATAGTAAGTGTGTGAAGTTTCAATCCATTCCCAAAAGTGGTTACTGAGATACAAGCTTACATACAACAAGAGGCCATGATGGCCCTATATTGCTCACCAGAGTTCATCTGGCCTACTGACCTAGTTTTTGACCCCACACGACCCAGTTTCAAATTTGATCTAGAGCTCATCAAGACAAACTTTCTGACCAAGTTTCATAAAGATTGGGTCACAACTGCAACCTCTAAAGTGTTCACAAGCTTTTCCTTTGATTTGACCAGGTGACCTAGTTTTTGACCCCACATGACCCAGTTTCGAACTTGACCTAGAGATCATCAAGACTAACATTCTGACCAACTTTCATAAAGATTGGGTCACAAATGTGGCCTCTAGAGTGTTCACAAGGCAAATGTTGATGCACGCCGGACAATGACAGGTCACAACAGCTCAACTTGAGCACTTTGTGCTCTGGTGTGCTAAAAACTCTAACCAAATTTGGACGCTGATGTACGGGTGAGTCCAATGGCTTTACCTATTCTTTGAATAGTCAAGCTAAAAACAAATGAAAAACATTAACAATGGTCAGCGATACAACTTTTTGAAAATTTGTTCATACCAGTACTCTCCTTCTTAAGGTATTTTTCAGTGTTACGTTCCGTGACTAGTGCCCAATTTATGTTGGATATGGTGACCAGACCCTTTAGCCACAGTTGGTTTTCATGGAAGTGGACCTTAGACTGCTAGAATTACTATTCAATTGCTCTGCACTTAAACAAAACAATAGAGATTCTATTTATTTCTTCTGGGCAAATTTTTTTTAAATGTCAGATTAAGCTTAGGGCTGACTTTGAAAAATGTCAGTGTCTATTTGACATAACATGTGCATGCTTTTAGCTAACATGTTGAAATTGTTTAGCTAAGTTAATTTGTTGACCTTGTTCAACAAGTTATTTTCTGATTTGCTTTGTACTTGCTATTTTCTGATCGCTTACTGTGTCAACAGTTGTATTTTCTGAAATACAAGCTCTTAATATCCTGCAATATATAAATCTGAACATGACAGTGAATCTGCCTTGTTCTGTTCTGCAGCATCTTTTAGTACCCAACAGAAAATGAACATCCTAGCATAGCAATGTGCAATACAGAATGACTAGTGCACTGTGTACATGAAAGAGCTTTTGTACATAAAATATTATCTTATTCATAATGTGTGTAAACAAGTAGACTTCCCAGAAAATCTCTCAGTTAGGAAGACTGTTCTATTTACAAGTTCCTCTAGGAGGGGTGTATCAGTATGTAGACTGTAAACATCTACACACCTTCTTATCCTCCAATATCAAATATTAAAATTAACTGTTTGAAATAGTATTCTATTTTTCAAGAGAAAAAAAAACTCAGATAAATATCAAGCTGCTGCTAAACGATATGATTAATCCACTCCTTTTATAAACCTTATACCAGACAGGTCAATATTTTACATCCATCTAAAATAATATCTTATTTGTAACAGTGTATATATGTTGTTCATAATTAAAAGGATCTAATTACTGCATTTTTTTAACAATGTATTTGCACAAAATTCAGTTACAACTTTAACAATACCAGTTTCAAAAAGCTTGAAGGTTTTACATCCCCAAAATGAAATAACCATCCAAAAACAAAACTTATTAATATTGAACAAACCTCTTTAATTCCATCTTCAAATGGCTTTTTCTTTGGTGTTTGTTCTGTCTTCTTTTTCTGCACATTCTTCTTTTTCATAGCACCATCAGAAATGCCCTTGCCATTTGGCTCTTTGCCAGCTTCTATTTTATCTGCAAACTTTTCCTGCTGTTTCCTTTCATAACGCTGTTGCTCTCTGATGACAAATGCATCGTAGATAGTAGAATCTTCTTTAACAGGATCTGAAAATAATAACAATATAAAGTCTACACTTCAAAATCTTACATAAAAATTATTTACAGCAGATGCATTCCAATTTCTATGAGATCTATTGACACCAAAAGCGGCAAAAACTGTCAGCAAAGCTGACACATGTGACTATTTGAATGTTAGATAGTAAACATGGGAATATCTGAAGAAACAAGAGCTATTGCTGGACTGATTAACACCATGATGTAGATGATGATGTGGGGCAATGGTTTATTTGAATCTAAGGCCAAAATTAAAAATATGTTTGTTTGCTGTCTCCCTACCTACCCGCTTAAAATGATGCGCCCCGAAAGTTTTTAATGGGCAATGCTGGTCAAATTTTATTAAAGTTGCGATATGAAAATTGCCTCATATATTTCAAGTAAGCAAACTAATGAGTAAGAAAGTTTAAATTGTATTATTTAATTTCATCCTTTTATACACCATTTACAGATTTGTCTTATTTTTACAGAAGAAATAATTCTGTAAGAAACGATCATATATCTACTGGTAAAAGTATAATCCCCCCACCAAACAAGAGGACCATGATGGTCCTGAATCGCTCACCTCTTCCCACATGATCCAGTTTTGAGTATGACATTGTTTTTTTCTATTATTTGACATAGTGACCTAGTTTTTGAGCTCATGTGACCCAGTTTTGAACTTGACCTAGATATTATCAAGATAAAAATTCTGACCAATTTTCATGAAGATCCACTGAAAAATATGGTCTCTAGGTTTTTCTATTATTTCACCTATTGACCTAGTTTTCGAAGGTACGTGACCCTGTTTTGAACTTTACCTAGATATCATCAAGGTGAACATTCTCACTAATTTTCATGAAGATCTCATGAAAAATATGGCCTCTAGAGAGGTCACAAGGTTTTTCTATTTTTATACCTACTGGCCTAGTTTTTGACCGCACATGACCCAGTTTCGAAACTGACCTAGATATCATCAAGGTGAACATTCAGATCAATTTTCATGAAGATCCATTGAAAAATATGGCCTCTAGAGAGGTCAAAAGATTTTAATAATTTTAGACCTACTGACCTGGTTTTTGACCGCAGTTGATTCAGTTTCAAACTTGACTTGCTAGATATCATCAAGATGAACATTCAGACCAACTTTCATACAGATCCCATGAAAAGTATGGCCTCTAGAGAGGTCACAAGGTTTTTTATTATTTGACCTACTGACCTAGTTTTTTATGGCACGTGACCCAGTTTCAAACTTGAACTAGATAACATCAAGGTGAACATTCTGACCAATTTTTATGGAGATCCATTCATAAGTATGGCCTCTAGAGAGGTCACAAGGTTTTTCTATTTTTAGACCTACTGACCTAGTTTTTGACCGCACATGACCCTGTTTCGAACTTGACCTAGATATTATTAAGATGAACATTCAGACCAATTTTCATACAGATCCAATGAAAAATATGGCCTTTACAGAGGTCACAAGGTTTTTCTATTATCTGACCTACTGACCTAGTTTTTGATGGCACGTGACCCACTTTCGAACCTGATCTAGATATCATCAAGATGAACATTCAGATTAACTTTCATACAGATCCCATGAAAAATTTGGCCTCTAGAGTGGTCACAAGGTTTTTCTATTATTTGACCTACTGACCTAGTTTTTGATGGCACGTGACCCACTTTCGAACTTGACCTAAACATCATCTAGGTGAACGTTCTGACCAATTTTCATGAAGATGTCATGAAAAATATGGCCTCTAGAGAGGTCACAAGGTTTTTCTATTTTTAGACCTACTGACCTAGTTTTTGACAGCACGTGACCCAGTTTCGAACTTGACCTAGATATCATCAAGATGAACATTCAGACCAACTTTCATACAGATCCCATGAAAAATATGGCCTTTAGAGAGGTCACAAGGTTTTTCTATTATTTGACCTACTGACCTAGTTTTTGACGGCACGTGACCGAGTTTCGAACTTGGCCTAGATATCATCAAGGTGAACGTTCTGACCAATTTTCATGAAGATCTTTTGAAATATATGGCCTCAAGAGAGGTCACAAGGTTTTTCTATTTTTAGACCTACTGACCTAGTTTTTGATTTATTTGAAGGCACGTGACCCAGTTTCAAAATTGACCTAGATATCATCAAGATGAACATTCTGACCAACTTTCATAAAGATCCCATGAAAAATGTGACCTCTAGAGTGGTCACAAGGTTTTTCTATTTTTAGACCTACTGACCTAGTTTTTGACCGCACGTGACCCAGTTTTGAACTTGGCCTAGATATCATCAAAATGAACATTCTGACCAACTTTCATGAAGATCCCATGAAAAATGTGACCTCTAGAGTGGTCACAAGGTTTTTCTATTTTTAGACCTACTGACCTAGTTTTTGACCGCACGTGACCCAGTTTCGAACTTGACCTAGATATCATCAAGATGAACATTCTGACCAATTTTCATAAAGATCCCATGAAAAATGTGACCTCTAGAGTGGTCACAAGCAAAAAGTTTACGGACGGACGCACACACGCACGGACGACGGACACTGCGCGATCACAAAAGCTCACCTTGTCACTTTGTGACAGGTGAGCTAAAAAAAAGAAAGAATTGCCTACCTATATGGACCTACCCAACTTTAAAAAGTAGGGTCGGGAGACAGCAAACAAAGACTTTTTTTAATGTGGCCTAATACATTAAGTAATTATAACAGAGACAGAGCAAAAATTTTATGCATGAAACAAATCCACAAATTTTTTTAAGCATAACAAGAGTGCCAGACTGTCAAATGGACCCTGGTCCCAGTCCCAAAAAGCAAACAAGAGCCCTATCGTCAAACATCATTGCCATTAAAATAAGGCAGTGGCTAGGATAGGAACTTCCGTAGTCCTAGAATTGGAGGCTAGTAACGTAAGCCACTGCCTCAAAATAAACCCTGGGAGAGAAAATAACAAGGTCTGCATTCCCACTGACATTTTGAAAAGTGGGTACATGTACCCACATACTTCAGTAAATGTTGGTACAAGATAAAAAAAAGTTGGGTACAAACCATACAAATTTTTAAAAAAATGTTCCAACTGAAACAAATTATTAAGAAGTATATATGAGAAAAGACACTTTTATTCAGCCTGTGTTAATGAAAGTTGTTTGTTGTACACATGCACCACAGGGTACAGCTAGAGCTTATATTAATTTAGAGGTCACTTATCCTCCAATAAAAGTAGAAAAGTGTGGAAACTTCTAGGTGAAGAAAATGTTTCCTACAAATTTATAATTTCTAACTGTCACTCAGCATAAAACCCCCAACTGCAAGCAAACTTGTGAAGTGATTTGAAAAGATGGCTATCATGTTCTTGTTTATGGATAAAACTATTGATGTGACCATTCATTTTGTTAGATATATACATCATTTCCCATGCAATGAGTATTACTTCAATCCATAATTCTGAAAAAAAAACTGTTTTCAAAATTTTCAGGCAATGCTGGTAAGTAGTACGCGCAGAGATTTTACAACATTTTTTGGCTGCTATATTTTACATATAGCAACGAAGTATAAAATACATTTTTTATTTTTATAGCTCTTTGCAATTTGCATATAGTCATCAATTGAGCACAATCAGTATCGGCCTCTAATAAAAATGAAATGTAATTTGTAGAAAACTGCCAGCTGAAAGTCTGTCTGCAACCAGTCATTTTGTAAGTATTTATAAACAAGCAACTTACGAATCTTTCTTTTACAATGGAGACCAAATAATTGTGTAGTAGATGCAGCTGACCGCTTAAATACAGTGGACCATATTATAAATTGGCTCTGCCAAATATGTCATCCACTATAAATTAAGTCGTTACTAACTTACTTACTTACAACTTGTTGAAAAAACGTTCAAAAATGTTGTCTTCTTGCACTTACACATGTTTACAATTATCGGAAAGTGTCAAAGATGTAACCGTGTCACTGATTGGCTGAATACTATCGCTGGCTGAATACTATCGCATTTAGTTTTACGAATAATTTTTATTCACTGTCTCAGTTCTCGCGAAAATCTCACAAGTACCTGAAGTAAGCTGAGCTTAAATTATCATATCGACTCGTTCTGACACCTAGCAAAATGTTAACAGCTGATTGTGTGGATCAAAAAATAAAGTTGGGTTGCTTGAATTTCGGCACCTTATGGATGAACAACAGACTTTTATGCATGCATTGTAAACGCAGATTTCTAAAACTTGCGTGCATGTGTGGATCAAAAATAAAGTTAGGTTGCTTGAATTTCGGCTCCTTATGGACAAACAATGTATTTTGTGTCAGATTTTTTACACATGCATTGTAAATGCGTTTTTTTAAAATAAAACTTGTGTGCAAGTGACTTTTTACTACACTGTACAGCTAGGCCTATAAACCTATTATAACTACACTGTTCAACAGGTCCCTGAAAAGTCACAAATTAGCTATATAGCTAAATCTAGCTATATATAGCTAGAAGTAGCTATGAAACCAATACCAATAGGACAAAATAAGATGTAAAATGGTCATAATCACATCCAAAAGGTTTGTAAGATGAAAGACAATAACACAAAACCAAGATCTTTGTAGTTACATTTTCAATAACTGCAGCAATTTTTTGCGATAAATCATCACTGAATTTATCACTTGTGACAATCATCGTGTATATGACGAATTTATAAGCGACTAATCGCAGAAATTCGCAACATGTATTGAAACTGAAACTGCATAGATCTCCATTCTTTGTGATTGTCTTTTGTCTCATAAACCATTTGGATGGGATAATAACTATTTTGTATTTGATATTCACATATTCTGAACAATTGTAATTAGTTTTATAGCCATTTCTAGCTATATATAGCTAGATTATAGCTAATTTGTGACTTTTCTGGGACCTGTTCAAGAACTGCTAGGGATCAGAAAATTTCATTTAGACTAGATACGGATTCAAACCTGGGTTACAAAAAAAGAATTAGTTACATGAACTGATCAGTTAGAGACCAAAGTAAGCTTATTAATTATTATAATCTTGGCCTGAACCCCACCCATTCTTATCCAGATGTAGCATTGTTGCGCAACAAAATGAAATCAGTTTACCAAGTGGAGCAATCCTTGGCATGTTATCGACGAATTGCTTCCTCTGAGCCTTGGTCAGATTTTGATTCTGACCCTTGGTTTTCTTTGTTTTACCAACAACTGACCAGTTACCGGCACTTGCCATGTTGAATTTTGTTTTTTTCAAAAGTTCTTTCAGGAAGTGACGACTACGTTTTCATCCGGATCTTCAAAACGCTCGATGGTTTGATAACGTGTTTGACTAGACTGGTGCCAGGCTACCGGAAAGGGCCTTTTCCGCGAAAAGAACTGAACATGATCGGAAAGGGCCTACAATATGTTAAATGTGTCACTTTATGTACCAGACACTTTATGTACCAGCACTTTATGTACCACTTTGGACACCTTATGTACCACATAATATATGATATATAGTGGATGATCATTTTTGTTTTGATTTGATGAAAATGTTTTGTTTTGTTTTACTTGAAATGTTTTTTTACTAAATTTAAATGTTAATTGTTATAATTAATAAGGTAAATTATATGCACACAAAAATGTTAACAACATTCTATGGACATAAGCTGATTAAATCAAAGTTGTTGTCACAGGTAATTATCACATATTGACAGTGCTACAAAATGAGATACAATTAAATGTCAAAGTGGTACATAAAGTGTCTGGTACATAAAGTGACTGGTACATAAGGTGCATAAAGGTAGCAGGGTACACTTAGATTCGAAAAATTTGGGCACGGCCAGTAGCAATTCGTAATAGTGCACATCCCTAATGAGCAGAATCTGGGTGGCAATTTATAAATTGTGTGCATGTTTTGTGCTTTTAATTAAGAAATAATAAATCTGTTCCTATATTTTATCAGTTAATAAAATATGGGCAGGAGTTTGGATGCGTAATATTAAATCACGAGTGCGTAGCACGAGTGATTTAATTATTCGCATCCAAACGACTGCCCATGTTTTATTAATTGATAAAATTATTGGAACATATTTATTATTTCGATTCTAACAACGCAAATAATTCGCATTTTACAGTACTACATTTTCAGCGTAATACGTCATTCGGGTCATATGCTGTTACAATTTACCCCCTATGGTTAGAGAGTGTTGCATAGCCAATGGAACGTATAGATATTTGTTTCTTTTTTATCAGAATTTTGAGTAGTATTCATAAATAAGTAATCTAACAGCTCGCAAACTAAGTATGAACAGAATCATCAAATTAGGCGAGTTGATCCTGTGTTATGAATGACGAGCTTAACTTTTATATGACGTCACATCATTATGACGTCACACTTTATGTCATACATTTATGACGTCACCGCTGAATCAAAATTAAGCTAATTGAATTCGCTCGTAGAGATCAGAACGTGTTTTACGGACCTACACATAAGTCATTATGACTTTTTATTATATTTACGTTTTTGAAATGCTGTTTTCAACCGTTTGGCCCTGAAATAATTCGTATGTAATAGAACTGAAGTAGAATCTCTTATGTTACAATCATAGGGGGTGAAATGTAACAGACAACCATATTTTATCGTAGATTCATGTATAGGCGATTTCGCTATATGCTTATATAGCAATTGCTGCGGATCGTGTTAGAATTAATGACAAGGACTCCCATACAATTGTTAAGAATACAGAAAGTTATCAAAACGAAAGTTTTCCACCATCCATTAAAAATAACATGCCAAAATCATCAATTTGCACCTTTTGAACAACCTAAAATGATCCCGTTGCAGGAACAACAATGTCCAATTTTATTGCATTTCTCAATGTAATAGTCCCTACTGAACTACAGGATAATAATGGAATGGGGGCCCATCCATCTCGTTTTTTTCACAAAATAGCAAAAATGTTCCGGAGTATCAACCAGCAAGCATGGAACCCTTCTATGATTTGAATTTCCCACGCCAAGGTGACTCATCGATTCATACAAAGCTAGCAGCAGTTAGTTTTACAACTGACATCAGAAGTTTACATGTATCAGCTGTTTAAATTTTCTAAAGAATAAACAAACATTATCTCTCACTTTAATTTACAGACATCCAAAATCACGAAGCATATCACGGAACATATTTATTTTTTTCGATTCTAACATCGCAAATAATTCGCATTTTACAGTACTACATTTTCAGCGTAATACACCATTCGGGTCACATGCTGTTACAATTTACCCCCATATGGTTAGAAAGTGTTGCCTAGCCAATGGAACGTATAGATATTTGTTTCAGAATTTTGAGAAGTATTCATCAATTAGTAATCTAACAGCTCGCAAACTAATTATGAACAGAATCATCAAATTAGGCGAGTTGACCCTGTGTTACGAGTGACTAGCATAACATTTATATGACGTCACATCATTATGACGTCATACTTTATGTCATACATTTATGACGTCACCGCTGAATCATAATTAAGCTAATTGAATTTGCTCGTTACGGACCTACGCATAAGTCAGTGTGACTTTTTATTATATTTATGTTTTTGAAATGCTGTTTTCAACCGTTTGGCCCTGAAATAATTCAACCGTTTGGCCCTGAAATAATTCGTATGTAATGGAACTGAAGTAGAATCTCTTATGTTACAATACTGAAGTAGAATCTCTTATGTTACAATCAGAGGGGGGTGAAATGTAACAGCCAACTATATTTCGTAGATTCATGTATAGGCGATTTCGCTATATGTTTATATAGCAATTGCTGCGATCGTGTTAGAATGCACTTTATCAATGATAATTATTGGAATACACTCAAAAATATATTATGATCGAATTATAAATTTAGTGAGAGGAAAGAAGGATAAAGGGAGAAATGACCAGTTTGGCGACAACAGGTAAAAGTTACCTTGAGCGTCTGTAGATCTGGCAAAAGTATATGGAGAAAATTCAATATATATTGATACATATAGCAAAATGTTCCTGCCAAAAATAGAAAAATCATACTTTGCATGAAATACAACATACTGATAAAATTATCTGAAGAAGGGGTGATACAAAAATATCTCTATACTGTATACAATGACATAAGTTTCAAAAATGTCAAAGAATAAAATAGCTGTAGAATCTGTAGAATGGTTTACTTCATATTTAACTGGTAGAAAACAGTAAGTGCATGTCAACAGTACTTTTAAAAATAACTTGTAGGGTGCCTCAAAATAGCGCCTTGGTCCCCTTTTATTTTCATGCTATGTAAATGATATCTCGATCCGTATTAGTAATGAGTGTAAACTATTACAGTATGCAGATGATAGTTCCATCACTATTTGCAAATATGAATCTGAGTGAGATCGGTAGAAAGCTAGGCACGGAACAAATGTAACAAATGGCAAATTGATAATAAACTCTCACTACGTCTGGGAAGGACTGATTGCATTCTTTTTGGCAGTAAATGGAAACTGAAAAATGTGCATGACTTTTCCATTATCATATTAATGTTTAGCTGCCGTCTCGACCTTGACCTTCACCATTTTGTTATTAGTTTGTCTGTTACCTTGTTGTTGTTGTTTTTTTTTTTTGACATTGTTAAAATGTAGTCTAGTCTCGTGATGGAGTCCATGGGCTTTCCTGGCATAACTTGTTCAGTCAGTATATAACAGTCTAACATACACATTAATTCAGTGATCTAAATATATATAAGTACTTAGTCATATTACTAGAATGAGTCTGTAGGACACAGGTTGTGCCTCCACTAGTACATTTTCACAAACAAGGGACAAAATTCAAATGCTTGCAGTCTTAAAGAGGTATAGCCTCAACAAACATTTTATATAAAGGATTCAGTATTCTAGGATATATACTTTTTGAGCTATGAGCATTACAAACAAGAAATCCACTATTTTGGCTATTTCAAGGGCCGTAACTCTGTAATTAAAGCTAAAATCTCAAGAAGAATGCCAACTATGCAAGGTCATATCATGATAAAGACTCATGCAAGGTTTAATGAATTTACATCAAATACTTCCTGAGCTCGGCACATCATTAGGGGAAAATATGCATTTTTTGACTATTTCAGGGGCCATAACTTTAGAAATAGGGATGGAGCCAGACGAAAAATAGGAAATGCACAAGTTTGTATCATGATAAAGACTCATGCAGTTTTCATCAATTTCTATCAAATACTTTTTTCGCGTCACAAGGTGAAAGTGTGCATTTTCGACTATTTCAGGGGCCATAACACTGGAAATAGGGAGTGGAGCCAGACGAAAATAAGAGGTGCACAAGTTCATATCATGATAAAGACTCACGCAAGGTTTCATTAATTTATATGAAATACTCTTTGAGGTAGGCGCGTCACAAGGTGAAAATGTGCATTTTTTACCATTTCAAGGGCCATAACTCTGGAAGTAGGGGACGGAGCCAGACGAAAAATAGGAGGTGCGCAAGTTCATGAAAAATATCACGATTAAGACTCATGCTAGGTTTAACAGATTTATATGAAATACTTTTTGAGCTAGGTGCCTCATAAAGTGAAAATGTGCACATTCAGGGACCATAACTCTGGAAATATAGGGGCGGAGCCAGACGAAAAATACGAGAAGCGCATGTTCATATCATGCTAAAGACTCATGCAAGGTTTCATTAATTTATATCAAATAATTTTTGAGTTAGGCGCGTCTCAAATTTTTCGGACGGACGTACGCACGTACGCACGGGCAAGACCAAATCTATATGCCCCACCACTCATAGTGGAAGCACAATTAGACTGGTATGGTAAAATGTATATATTAGCCTTTAAACATGGGTACTCACGCTTTTAATTGTATGTGAAAAGATCTCATTTAACTGTATGAAGTTATTGGGGTTCTGTGACATTCATGTATTGTAATGTTTTATACTGAAATGTATTTGTCATACATGATTTATGCTAACTGAAGTAGTGGACTATTCAAAATTGCTGTGTCGATAATATTTAGATCGCGGAGGTGATAAAGGGTGAAAAAAGTAAAACTTATCAGAATAGGGATATAGAAGACGAATATCATTTTATCATAGTGTGTCCATTGTACGAGAATATAAGAAAAAACATATTTAAAAGAAAGCCAAATGTAATGAAATTTATTGATCTTCTCAATAGTGATAAACAAGTTGTTATTAGAAACTTATCTAAATTCATTTATCATGTATTCATACTGAGAACATCTTTATTGTAAATAGTGGTATACTTTTAGCTCTACGTATCTAAATGATACTTCCGTGAATAGTTGTTAAATATATGAGACTCATCCTCCATAACAATCTATGTTTCATGAAAATAATTATTTCATTCAAATATGCTTACTGTTTACGTTATTTGTATCACATGACAATATTTAAGTGTATATGTTTATATTGTATAACAAAAAACTGTACAGTTTACGTCAATGAAATATTCTGTCTGTCTCGAACTTCAAAAATAAAATAAATATGATCCTTATATCTTCTTGTGCCAAACTTGTTCCGTTGTTTTGATTTCCAAATGAGTCGTTCCTGTAGTTTTGACAGGTACTCCACCACCTTGGTTGTGCGTGATCCGTAGTAGGAGAGCTATATGACTTTCCATTATTTTTGTACCACTTCATGAATCAGTGGATCAAATGTTTCCGTTATGATATAATATGAAATTAAGTTGGTCTTTTGTTTGTTGCCACTGGATAATATTGATGATATTGTATGTTTGAACTATAACGATTACTGTTGTTTGAATATATCATGGAGTCATTTAAGGATATATTACAATATTTCTACTTCTTTGTCGTAGAAATGGTTTTGTCTGGTGGAAATAAAGCTTATGAAAATTCGATGGCGGTTTATAATATAAGTAAGTAAGCCCTAAGTAAGTAAGTAAATATTTTATTTCTATTGTCTATCCCATTTCTATTTCGTTGCTACACGTATTTACTTCTATCGTTTCGGTATACGAAAGGTAAGACAGACACTGCGCCGAATAGGATAAGATGGTATAGTATCGGTATTATCTAGAAAGTCAAAATAACTTCTATAACAACACTGAGTTGAAGCACGTGAAGGCGTATTTACTTCCTGAAACTGCATTTAAAGACTGTAGTAGTAAACAAATTATACAAGTAGATCATTTTCAAAATGATTTTGGAGACATAGAGCACCGGCTTTGACGGAATTATATTAACAGCTACCTGAATGGTCCCCTTGATCCCAAAGACCAAAATATATACATGTTTAAACAGCATCAAGTCAAAGTACGGGGATACCACACGGCAATTAAAGACTGCTGTTGTGGCAGTGAATAAAATTTCTATAAGGAGATTTGTTGGAGCATAGAACACAACCAAGAAGAATGATAACATACACAGATTGACAGATTATATATTGAGAGGTAATGGAACAGCCCTAGCGCCCACTAGCAACTGCTTCAGTTGAAAACTAAAATGCAGATATCTGAATGGACTCCATGATTATAATGGACAACTGTCTCTTTCTGTTTATCTATGTCGAGCTTTAAAATTATGTAGTTCGAGGCGCAGCTATGTTGCAGAAAGCACGTATGCCATGGTTTTGCTTCAGCATATCCATATCACAAGCGAAATCAAGAAACCAGTACTGTACTGAACTGTACCCCAACATGTTTCTGTGATTTTTTATCGGCTTATGTCCTTAGTATCCTTCAAGAGTATAATCAGATTAATATAGTGACATAGATAAGACAATGTTAGATAAGACTTTTATAATTATACATAGTTTGCACTTGATAACAGTCAACATGCGGATATTAACAGCATTGGTCATTTGCAGCATTTGGCGGATTTCTACAACAAATGGAACCAACCAAATATCACAGTTGTTGTCGCGAGTGGAAAATGTAGAAAATGCGGGTAACTTTTACATTAATTAAAGTACACGCTTTAAATTAGTTCAATATACCAAATATCTTTAAAGAGTAGAAAAAAATATCTAACTCTTAATAAACTTGTTAAAGATGCTCCATTTGTCAACAATGCGAATACGAATGGTTAAACAGACAACATACACCATGGACACAAGCAAAATCGTTGCGCTGTTTTTTTATGATAAAATGTACTAAGTAAAAGAAAAAGAGAACATGATTACCAATAATGGTAACCATAATTAATGAACCATAACCATCATCCACCTGATATTAAATTCTTCGCGAAAAATTTATTTTGTAGTTAGAAAACGAAATGTTGTTATAGAGGAACAAGAAAACCGAATACGCCGGCTTCAGCTTGAACTGCAAAAAGAACGAACACAACGTCTAGACACACAGGCTAAATTAGAGAATAGGATCAACCAACTAACGCAACGAAATGATAAGCTAGAACGCTGTATCGATGACCAAGATGGACATATCGAACGGTAAAAACCCATATTACAGAAGTAAACAGTAAAACCCATGATTATATCAACATACTCATAGGATTGAATGTTGTTTTTACTTACCATACACAGTCTTCTTGTCAATTATCCATGGATTGTTTCTGTCTTTCACGCACTTGCCAGAAGTCCCAATATAAATTCTATTCATTTAAAAGTAGAAATATCACCTAATCCTGAAATACAGTGTGATAAATTCAATTTACAGTTTTATTAAAACGAATTTAGTACTTTGTCGTATGAAAATTTAACATTGCATGAATAATGATTATATCAATGTTATACATATATTGATATACACTGAAGATTGTCGTTGTATAGCGTACGCTTTTTCTTAATGTACGGCATCGCTTTAGAGTCAGATGACGGAGAAATAAATAAATGTTGTGCAAACAGATATTCTTGATATACGATTTACTGTTGACACAGTTTGCGTATGAACTAATGTAGCGGGTAATTAATTTTTTATTCCTATTATAGATTGATTAACCAATACCAAAGTCAATACGCTGATAGAGAAAAAAGGAAACGCTTTTTAACTAATGGCTTAGAAACAACTGCTTTCCATGCAACCCTTGACCACTATACAGGTTTACAACATGTTCGTGTCGGCTCGACAATTCCCTTCCCAGATGTGAAACTGAACATTGGTGGAGGATACCAGAACACATCAAGCGTGTTTGTTGCTCCACAGGCTGGTGTTTATGTTTTCTCAACGTCAATTATGAGTTTTTGGAATCCCAATGGAGAGTTACACGCGGGCATAATGAAAAATGGCGTGTACCAGGCCGGGGCCTATGTAAATGATATTGGCGGCCCGCCTGAACAGGGCTCAGTCACCATAAGTATGTTATTAGGAGTTGGCGACAGGGTTTGGGTTCAACATGTGGTTCATGATGATGGTACCCTATATGGAGATGGCCTTTCAAGCTTCATGGGATGTTTAATTTTCACCGCGTAAGCACTATCATTTAAGTGACATTAGTTTGTCATAGCATTATGTGTTTGTATACACTTATAAAATATCAGATACGAAATACATCTGAAAGTTCATTTAGCAACTTCATTTCTATCGACCTTTATTAGTTCATAAGCCAGTATTTGACTATCTTTATATTCACTGATTGTTCTAGTAGTTTTGTGAAAATAATATTTTAAACAAGATAAATGAGAAGCTATAGTTAAATCATTAAAACCGCTTCTGGTCGTACAACTTCCCGCAATACGTTACTGTCTTTCTGCTTAGCATATAAACTAGAACTTCCACTTTAGTCCATGAATAGGCTCAATCAACCCAAACCTGCAATATTGTCATTTTTGTCGTGTCGAGTGACCTGTGTAGATTCCACATTCTTATTTTAGTGTCCCGACTTTTGTAGAAGGAAACTATATTCAGTGTTAGATTATCTCAGTAAATGGCAGTGTTAGAAGGGCTAAATATGTGCGCTTGATTTTGAAGTTTGACTGTTCAGTTTTCATTAATAGGTTGTGAGGAATGCTAACTAACCTTGATTCAGATATTTATTTACAAAACGTAGATGATATTTATGAAGAATAGTTATCAATTATTTAAGTTCAACAGGGTTAGATTCAGCATGTATCAGCACTGGTGAGTCATTGATTAGCAAGCTGTTTGAGCTAACTGACAGTCTACAGTGTCGGTCTTATCCTACATGGAAACAGAAGTCGGGACTTCAAAATGTTAAGATACTTTGCAATTTGATACTTTGTAACGATGCATTGATTGTTTCAGTGTAAGATCGAGATACACCAGATGCGATAGTTATATCTCAACCCCCCCCCCCCCCCCCCCCCCCCCCCCCATGCCACACACACACACACACCTGGTGGAGACATCATATTGTTTTTGTCCCATTCGTCCGTCCTTCCGTCACATTTCATGTCCGATCAAAAACTGGAGAACCATTTGACTTAGAACCTTCAAATAACGACCGCATCCAATATTGAGAAACAAACTGCAAATTTCACGATACAAGATGTTGAAAATTACAGATAGAAAAATACACTCACTGGTACATGTATTACGATCATCGCGTCACTAAACCGCTAACATTATTTCATTGTTAGTGATATAAGTGATGCTAGTATATGTGTTTCTATATTCGACTGAAGCGGTATCCACACACTTATACCCTTATGTCCTTTCAGCTTAGTTTGTTTTTCTTTCTGTCATATAAATTTATTTGACGTGATATATGTAAACTGTTGTAGCCATCAGAGCGTTTTGACTTTTGCAGTTATTTGCCTTTGGGGTCACAAGATTAATGCAAACTGGTATGCATCAGCGGGAAACTTACGTTTGGTCATCATCAGGTGGTGGTACAGGTTTGGTTGCATACGTGTAGTAGCGCATTCCACATACTGATCTGGTACGAGGTGTTGGGACGTAAATCTCTTAAACGTCTTTTACGTCGCGATTATATTTGTCAAAACGTCCCCCGTGCTTCATTTATTTTGCTTATGGTTACCTCTGGAAATTTAAATGTTTTAAATCCCAGTGAATTTTGTGTCTGCACTGGCCATTCAAGGCACTAGTCCACTAGATACCAAAATACATGTACTTACAACAACATGAAACTCAAAATCAGTTTTGCCCACCAAAACTTAGCACTGCTGATATATGACATACACCTACCATCGATATTTTCTCTGCAAATCTGGTAAGAAGACGTCGAAAACTCTTCTCTTTTGCCGTAGAATCGACACTGCTAGCAGAATCTTTCACTGTGACATGTGTCTTTTCGTCAGCCATCTTAGTAAACAAAAAAAAAAAAAGAGAAAAAATATTTGCAGAAGAAAATGACATTTTCATAACACACTAAGTCAGACTGGTTTGATTCATATATAATATGAAATTGCAAATTACTGCTATTAAACTAAGCTAGAACACGTTTTCAAGATTCTAATCTCTCTGTAAAAGAATAAATCTGATTTATTACGAGTTATCAATGCTAAGAGCTAAAAAAGGGAAAAATAACTCGTGTCTTGAATCATAAAACATTCACTCGACAGCGTGGTTTCTTTGTACAATTTCACAATAGAATTTTACTCCTAAATATCAACACAAGTCAACAGTTTAATTCTAACGGTTGACTATTGATGTATCACTGAAAATTTACGTTTTGCCTTCTTTTCTTGAACAATACAGACTTTCGATTTTTAATGTTAATCTTTAATACCCATTTAATTGAGAAAGCGTACAAACTATCTAACTGTGCTTGATCTGTTGTAAATAGTACCATATCATCGGCAAATAATAACATATATATGCACAACTGATTGAAGTCACTCTCATGGACTAATGCGGCCGTGTATCTTTTTTTACACATTAAACAAGAAGTATCTTGTACGGCCACATTCGTCAATGCACCTGCATGCAGTCTGTACTTTTACATATGATCGAGTATTTATAAAGCAAAACAAAATGTAGTTTTTAAGATAAAATTTACAGGACACATATTTTACATCATAATTATATTACTCATAATCTAGGAAACTTTGACAAAAAACTAAGACTAAAAAGAAGGGGCCGAAAAGTTTGGAACGAAATGAACATTTTTGAAATCGTCAAGGGATACGAAATGACCAAAATGGGGACGAGTAGACTAGGGAACGAGTTGCCCAGGGGACGAGTTGACTGTAAATCGTTTACGGGAGATCACTCCGTATCAGAGTGGCAGAGTTGGCAGGTGATTCAGGTTTATGACGTAAGCTATTTCCACAAGAATATTGCATTATACTGTCTAATAATACAGCTCAGAGCACATGTACACCTCTTAAGAAAACATTATCTATTTCCATTCGAAAACCTGTGGAATTTTTAAAATAGAAAAAGTGGAAACTCCACAGGTCGCTCAACACGACAAAAACGAAAATGTTGCAGGCTCGGTTTGATTGAGCCTGTTCATGGACGGTAGTGGAAATGCATGCTACCGTCCACGCCCTCTAGCCCCGGGTTGAGCAGAACTCAACATTTACACATGCTACAAGTACAAAAATAATTTAGACATCCGCAGACGTGTTCATACGGCGGTGCACATGGAACCTTCGATGATATGCTTTCATGTAATTCCATGAAAAGCGGCATATGGTCCCCAGTTAAAATAATGGGTTTGCCCTAAACGAGAAAACAATGAGCAGAACTAAATAAACTGGAATTTAGAAAGGGGACCTGAGGTTACGGAGCCTGCATATCACAGGAACTGCCAAAAGACAAAATTAAAAAGCAGGCACCATATCAACGGGGTGATAATAACAATAACCAAAGCTATGAAGCGGAGTATTGGAACCCACCCAGGCGAAATGTCTAGCTTAGAACTAAACATACCAATTTCACGACATAAAAGTCGTGCTGAACGATCTGAGAAGATCGAAATATAACAGCCCGGACGGAAAAATGCAGAGATGTCAAAGGAGACCGTAACACATACGGTGCGGATACTTGCTTGCAAGTAGCCTTCAGAATTGTAACCATTCTAGAACTGACTCCAATTTCTAACAGTTTGTACCATAGAGCTTCTCATACAATAGTGTTGAAAGTTTTTCCATAGTCAACAAACGCACAGTATTGAGTATTTCCGTTATCAATCACTTTTTGAATGATATGTAAAAGAAATATACTTTGAACAGTACTCCTATTATTTCTCAGTCCATATTGAGTATCCGTAAAGCATTTTTCATCTTCAAACCATTCATTTTGAATCAATTTCGTAAAACAAGACAAGGTATCTTTCCTATTGTGCAAATGAGAGAAACTGGCCTATAATTTGAATGGTCTGAATTATCTCCCTTCTTATATATGGGAACAATTATACCCTTGATTTGAAACTTAGAAAATGTTATTTTTTAATAAAATTTTGTCATTTTGTAACATTCTCATTACTATTCATGAATATGTTAATTAGTTAATTAACAAAAAATATGCTACTATTTTAAGGCCAATGTCTTAGCTCTATTTTGGCACCATTTTTATTGTTTTATCACCAAAACTGACCAAGACATGACTGATTATCATCTATCTGGTTGTCCTTTCCAAAACTGAACGGTTGCCATGGAAACAGTGAAATCATATAAAGTTCAAAAGAGTTTTTTCATGGGAACTTCTTTATTTTGAAAGAGTTGTTTCTTTGGTACCTATAAAAAAAGTCTAGGGAGGGGGTGCATGTTAGACGTTATTGGCCCCCGCACTATAAGTTTGGCCGTCGACACTGTTCGGTAGCTTTCGGTCTACTCCGTTATTTTAGGCCGATTCCTTCTTCGCCAATGTATACGTTACATTAATACTTTTGATCATATGGATTAAAGAAATATTGTCAAGTCTAATCTACAGTTATTGAACATAAACTGGAACTAATTGGAACCTAAATATAATCAGAGAACCTTTACAACGGTAATCTCAACTAATACATTATTATAACATGTAATAATCACTTTGCAAAAATAATGTCTACTATCTTATAATCAGATAGAAGCTCGCTTTTATAATACTTTGTTTGATGATCATTATTATGAAACAAAGGTTTCAAATAGTTTTGTGTGTAATCAATTGATGCACATTTATTGTTATGTGTTATGTCGTGCAACTATTCAAAGTTCAGATAACTGAATATGCCACTCTCCTTGGTAGAACTATACATACTCAACTACAAAACGTATTGATTATATACCTGCAATTTATTTTTGTTGATAAAATTTCAGTTATATGCACCCTGTCGCTGTATTTGATGATACCTCTGACGATGGATGAAAATAAACGAAGATACCTACCCGTTTGCACATAGATACCGTCCTCGTTATGTCAATGAACATTTATAAAATTCCCCGCAGCGATTACTTCCCAATACGGTACACAAAATGAACGCAATGGGAGGTACCGCTGTGAGGAGCGTGGTAATTTATAAGAATTAGATGATGAAGTACATCATGTGAAGCCCGATCTTTAGTAGATCTATATGATCAGAATGTTAACTTTTACGATGTAAAGAAGTGAGCGTGGACCGTGTTGACAGTATTTCACCAATATTAAGCTTTTCCTAACAGCCGCCATTCTATTCTCTCGTCTTCTTGAAGTTCTTCTTTTTCTACTTCAGTTTCTTTCTAAAAACGACAAAACTTGTGGACGTACCGTGCACCTGTGCATATGGTAAGACCCTTTCCTTGCTGAAAGGGAATTTGGACCCCCTCTCCTGATCTGCGCATGTATGCGTATAGGGAGATGCTTCGGCTTTGTTCATACTTCAACTTACTCCCCAACTTCAGATTCATAAGCACCATTTGCAATACATGAATTCACAACATGACGACAGACGCCAAAACAGGTAAGATACTATTTTTATAAAGTTTAAGTATCAGACGAGCTGTAATAACTTTGAAATAATATACAAATGGTTACATAGAACAAGCATATAGGATGGATCAAGGATTTTTATCAATGGGGCCCGCCAAACTGCAAAAAGTATATAGTTTCGCCAAAGGTTTTCGTCGTTTTCACTTTTTTCATTTCCCACTATTTTAGGTCCGATTTTCAACATTTTGAGAATTAGTAAATTTCTTGAGGCTTGAATTTTTCCGACAAACCTGCAAACCTACTAGAGGGGGGTAACAATGAAACATTGTTGTTACTGTCAGTCTCCATTTCAATTCGGTCCTGGGTCTCTTTGGTTTATAGATGCGTAGGAATGGGGGGCGGAGGCAAGGGTGCATGTGCCTGGCCAAAATTCGAGTAGCAGACATTAACAAAGGGGAAGGCAAATTTACATCTCCAGTAAGGGAGCGTCACCATGTCTATAGACAATACTTCTATCTGTAGACACCGCTGCAATAAAATATTAGTGGAGCAGCCGAATTCATATCTTCTTGATGCGTGAATATTTTAAACAAGACAAGACAACACGTACTGACAGACTTTGCTGCTTCTGAAGTCGCAATTCAATTGGTAAGTACACACAAGAATGGGTCTATGTGGATGGATCTTGGTAGCAAATTTGAAGAAAATTATGCGAGAAGAAGTTTTCTTCGGATAGGCTGCTTCCAGTAGCTGAAGGGTATAGAAGACCCAAATTTTATCTTTATCTTGGTTGGTGTTTGCATATTATCGCTAAATTTTAGAAAAGGGGTCTGCGTCAATGTAATATTCATTTCAATAACGAGGACGGTATCCGCTCGATTGACAGAAACAACGAGGATGGTATCCTAGTACATCGTCAGAGGTATCCCGTCTTCCAAAAGAAACGCTCTAGTTATACTGTGCTTCCATTTTTTTGTGAAACGAAAGCAATGGCCAACACACAGAATGCCTGCTTTTCATTTTCTTAACAAAAATTTCCTAATTTGATCCTAAATAATACCATTATTTATAATAATAGACAGCATCGCCTTAAAATGTCTTCATTTTCGCGACAAAAAAAATGTATTTTTTCACAGTTATTCATATATGAAATAGAAATTTGACATGGATATAGTTAAGGTATGATCTTACGCATTCAATACTAAAACTTTTCAAATCTTCAGTAAAATACGGAATAAATACACGTTTTAGGTGTGAATATCCAGTACACCTACATGTATATAAATCACACGAGGACGGTATCGCTCACACGAGTAGGTAGCCGAATACCCAGTGTGATATAGTAAACACTTTAAGTGTACAAAATGTACAGAAAAGCTGTTTTCTTCCTTAAATAAATTCTGTCAAAAATACGGCTTGTATTTCACCAGTAAATATGAACAGGCAGAAAAAAATTCCTTAGTGTACCTTTCCGAACTACTTTCATTTAATATGCATGACCTTGCACAGTTCTATAAAAAGTTCACTCACAAACTTCACTCATTTCTATTTTAACATCGACATACATTAAATACTTCGTTCGTTAACAAAACAACAAACAAAAAGGTGAAGGTATATAATAAAAGGGTAATTACAACAATAGCTAGATCACGGATTTGGTGATCGTGGATTTTGCTTGTTCTTTATTTTAAGTATTTGTTTTTAATTATACGTACACACACAAAAATACATTTTACAAAGCCAAAACCAACATGGACTGTTTAAAACAAAGGTCAGTTATCATCACGCAATGAGTTTGCATGGTGTTTAAATACCTGTAATTAAGGAGATTAGAAAATCTCTTCATTAATCACCGATATATTTTGTCCAAATTGAAAATATGCATATTTATATGGTTATAGAAGTACTATTTTCAATATCGCACAGAAAGCTAAACGGTCAAAACTTTAAGGTAAGGTTATAGAACATTTAATACTATGTTAATCACTTACAAATATGAGAGTACACTTATCAATACCAGGAAGTAATAGGAGTATTTGATTAGTACCTGCTGCAGGTGTATTTGTATTTCGACTTAATAGAATTTGTGAAAAGACCCCACGCAGCGATGTGCCAATCGGGAAGTGAGATCACTGTTGTAGCCCATAGCAGTTTGAAACTGAATTTTGAAAGATGCTATATATCAAGCAACTCTTGTTGATTCTTAAATCTATGAAAATTAATGGATATGCTTGCTGGGACTATTACAAAAATAGAGTGTAGGTCAATTACCCGGGATACAGTAATATACATCCGAATTGTTGCTTTTCCTTTGTTTCTAATATAGTACTGGACAAATATTTTTAGATTTTTAAAGCATGATTGCATATATCAATGATCTATTATTCTAAATTATGACCATCGGCCATTGGTTAAAACTAGGTAAGGATTTTGTTCCTTGGTATTTCAAGATAGTTTTAAAGATAGCTATTGCTATGATTTATGGCAGCTGTTTGGTCAGTGTTCACGATAATTACAACCATAGATTTATTTGATTGTTTCCACTGTCGATTCCTTAAGTTAAGGTAGTTCTGCACGTTTGATAAACAGGAAGTGATGGCGTAACGTCATTTATCCGGAAAACGTAAAATAAAGCCTGGGTTCGGCGTACGGAAATGAAAATCATTTTATAGATTAATGACAACCTGTGAGTAAATTTATTACAATTGCACTGTTGCTATCTTTCTTAAATTAAATATGATATTAAAACATCTGACACGTTAATAATCAAAATAATGTCTTAAAATTAGTGTGAAATGTTCGGTTAACTTTAATCATTGTCAAATATCTCAAAAATAAGCACATAGATCTGTACAATTTATTTCACCACAGTATAGGCCGTATGTTTATTTACAAATGTGAGAAGTTTAATAAAAAAAATCTACATTGTAGAAAAAAATTCTATTCGCGAAAATGTTATGAAAGTTATGATTTTCCCATAGACGCTCATTATGAAAAATTGCGTGAGGTCCAACTTTTTCAAATCAGTCAGGCAAAAAATCAAGCTCACGACCCTATCATTTTATTTGCTGAATTTATTAAGTATATTCTGAAGTTTTGAAAAGTCAGAGTCTAATCAAATTCGACACTGTAGAAAAAAATTTCGATCCGAACGTGCAGAACTATCTTTGAAATTTCATTTTCGTTTGATCTGCAACAAAGCCAAACAGCTTTTCCAACTCCACAATTATTTAACTCTGCCAAAATATGAACACATTTCAAGGAATGTCGTCCGTCAATGGTTACATATGATGACATAGAGTCTGAAGGCAAATGGTGGCCTAAAGAATGTATCATTAAAATTCACGCATGATGATACCACGCTTACCCAAGATTCAATGACAGACTATAAAGTGTCTGTAAAACTTCACACTGCTGAAGTAAGCCCTAGTGATTGTGACAACATACAGCTTTTTTCGAAATATGCTAACTGAAAGCAAAATCCCTGTAACATTTCATGAAGCAAAGCAATGGACATAATCTAAAGACTTTAGCCTTTTCAATCTACACGTATATACAATTTAGGACTTAGAGGAAATTATCATTGAGTCATCACGTTATAACGATTGTTAGATATATAATCCAGAATATCAATTATGTGATGTTGATAGCAGGGCTTTTGTTGAAATAACCGTTGAGTCAAGGGGGGTGGGGTGGGGGTAATATCTTTGTTTTTGTAATGCTCGTTGCATTGACTATCAAGAGTTGCAATTACAGTGACGTGAAAAAAAAACTATGTATAGATGGTACAACAATATATACTTCTCTTTGCCGATGATATGGTCATTTTATAGTCATTTTGGGGAAGGTCCCAGCTGAATTATAGTCCCATTTTGACCTTTTACACTTATATAGTAGACGTAAAATTTTAAGCGAGGTATCATTGATTGTTATTCTCAAGAATGGAAAGCTGTTGTAGTTTAGTGGCGCAGTACAAGATTATTACAAACATTTTAAGCAAGATTTAGCTTATGAACCATATTTGGAATGTCGCGATGTCGTGTCGTATTGCCACTCGTCGTGTCGTATCGTGTGTCGTGTGGCATTGTCATGTGTGGTGTCGCGCGTCATTTCGTATTATTATACCCCCCCCCCCCCCCCCCAATCTGACTAAAGTACTTGATCTTCTAAACGAAGATCTGAGAATGACCCATTCACATTCGTCTTCTATATATTTTGGATTTCCAATATTGCTATTTTTATTTTCGCAAATCTATATTTTATTTGAACCAATCAGACGATTTGTTCGAATGTCAAAGAGTAAGAAAAATGTGCAATCAATCCAGGGCTCGAACCCGGGACCCCTCACTTACAGAACAAGTGGCCTATCCACTGAGCTAACCGGCTATATCTGACACCTTACGACATAAGAATTGTAAATATCAAAAATCAAGGCTTACTATAGATTTGCAAACTGTTGTAAGTTAAGCTCTGATTGGCTAGCGAAAGGGTCGTCAGAACGAGGCTATCAATAGCTCGTTCCCAGATCCTAAGCGTAGCGTAATAGGTGATGTACCTTAGTCAGATTGATTATACCCCACTTTTGTCTACAATGATAAAATCCCTTTACCCTTTGTGATACGTGACCAAGCAAAAACGACTGTCAGGTCATGTGACCGATGTCATATAAGGGCAAATAACTGCTTCAATTTTTTAGCCAAATCAGTTGTGATGAAACTCTTCTCCTGAAGTTGTCATTATTTACACAAAAAGTTATGTATGTTACTCAGTGAAATTCTCGATTTACGTCAGATATGCATATATCTTCCGTTAAATACCTACAGTAAGATACAGTGTCTTATAGTATCTGCTATGTACTTTTTACAAGTATACGTTTTGTTTTATGTACATGTATCTGCATGTAAATGTTGCCTTTACAAGGCTGATGCCCATATGGGCCTAGTTCTTAAATAAAATCTGTGAAATGATTGCCTCCCTTGTACACATACAGTAGTGACGTCATTATTCAATGTGTACGCAGACGATTCAGATGACAGTAAGTGTTAGAAAGAAAAACAAAAGAATTAAAAACATTTCTTTTTTCTTACTATATAAATGCCATACCATAAGGATACCGTTAGATGGGGCCTGTGGACATTATAGTTCATCATAAAATTTTACCGTTTCGTTGCGAAATGTATTTGCAAAACGGGTACATGTGACATTGGCCAAAATCGAGTCCCAAATTATCGTTAAAATAGGTAAAAATCGTTCCAAACCATCAATTGTTTAAAGGTGGTAAATAATTTATACCTGAAACTAGGCTAAACATTATTATGTTTCAATTTTTGTTTTATTTAGCTTATGCTCTTTAAGTAAAAGGTACCCTGACTGAAATACAAATTTCCAGAAAGCACTACTTTTAGATACAGTTGTACTTACGTGCATCAAATTAATTTGATAATCTGATGAAAATTATCGGATCAGTAATTGTATTGCAGCCGAAACCGAAAAATATTTTGAAGAAGGGAGACAACTCTCCTAGAACTTTATTGTACAGTAAACAGTTCTAACCTCCTATGAACCGCAAGACTAATAATGCCTAAATACATGTCTCAAATTATACAACAACAAAAAAAAATATGTGAAAATCTAAAAAAAAAAAAAAAAAAAGACATTGAGAAGTGTTTGCAGGATGGCTGTATTATCTTATTCTCTGTTGAAAGTTACACAGGCAGTTTAGTTTAGTTTAAACATATTTTATTGCTCATTCAATATTTACAAGCATATACAACAATTTTTACAAACACAAACAAATAAGCAAATGGGTCGGGCCACAAGTTCTTGCAACATCAGATGACGGCCCTCCCCAACAGATATAACACGAAACAAATTGGCGGGAAAATTAAAGGCTTTGTAAATTTGAAAATGAAATAAAGCATGTATATATTTTATGAGAGAGAGAGAGAGAGAGAGAGAGATGGAGAGATGGTGGATGGGGTCCAGCTCCTTGGGAAGTCAGTCTTATATATAAGACATTCCAGTATTCTCAACATTATGTTCTCATTCATAATATCGTATATTAATGTTTGAATCTTGCAGTCTGTTTTATGTATTTTTGAACCTGTAAGAATATAAAATTATTCTCCTCATCCGTATATCTATCGCTACCACAGAGCAGAGTTTCTAAATTTAGCGGATGAAACATACGAGTATCGCGAAATAAGTTAATTCTTTGAGTTTGGAAATAAGTACAGTTGAAGAAAAAATGTTCTGTGTCCTCATTTGGATGACCAAATTCACACATAGGATTATTACGAAGATGATTACGAAAGAGATCACCATTTAGGTTACTACAATAATTACGCATGCGTGCATGATATACCGAAATTTGTCTGTCACCTGCGCAGTAGTATTTAGGAATGTTGCGCGCTTTAAATTTTGTCTTTAATCTAGTTTTGAAAATATTAATTGATTCCGAGTTTCTTATGTCTAGTTCAAGATTGTTCCAGAGAGAAGTGGCTGACGGAATAAAAGAGGAACTGTATATCTGAGTACGACGGGCTAATGTTTCATAGTCGTTATTATTACGAAGAGGATAGGGAGTAGTTTCAGAAACAGTTGCAGGAAATATATCTGCTAGATAATTTGGCAAGTTTCCTTGTCTTGCTTTATAAACAGTTACAAGTTTTTGAATAGTGCACCTGTCTTTTAATGAAACCCAACCTATTTCCTTCATTAACCGTTCAATTGAGACTGATCTGGTTAAGCCAGTTACAAAAAAAAAAGACATTGAGAAGTGTTTGAAGGATGGCTGTATTATCTTATTCTCTGTTGAAAGTTACACAGGCAGTTCATTTGTCCAACAAAGATAGTGCATTAACAACAAAAGCCAGTTCACTCCACTATTCGAAAATGTTTACCAAGATGTTACAAGGAAATTCATTGATGCAAGCATCAAAGACGCCGCCAAGTGTTGTGTCTGAAGTACATTTATTGCAATATGAGAAATCACCTAATTATTAGTTTGGTTAGTCTGACTGGTTACAAATTATCAACATTAGCACATAATACAATATATGTTATAAACTGTTAAAAGCATGAAAAATAAGCATCATAGAAAAGTATTACCATGCAATACAAATCCTGCAATGACACTGACATTGCGAGTAGGTGGTCCCTTTACATACAAAATTAAAGAACTTATTTCACCAATAAGGTCAGCACCTGTGAAAAGTTCTTATATACAGGAGTATGTGTATGAAGTTTCACGGAAATGCAGTTAGTTGGGAAATGAAGAAATGTTGAAAGATAATTATTTCAAAGGTGTGGTTCACAGAAACCATTATTTTTATTATCATATAATGTAATGAGTGTTTTCTATTCACTGATGAAGTTTCATGGTCCTTAGTCACCAACATTATATATCTCAGAATGCAGATTATACAGTTTCCGTTGCCAAAACAACCAAACATTTTGTCCAAGAAAAGAATGATATAACATGAATACTCTCTATATTGCCCCTATTCACAAAGTAAATGCCATGAATCTTTCTTATATACTTTTGGAATATCATAGAATTATTTTTTTTCTTTTGGACAAACGGTAAACTTGATTCAAATCTAATATTACAAGAAATTTAGCAAGCATAATAACCCACTGCCAAAGTGTAGAAAATGTTTTAATGAAAATCTTTTTTTGCCATTTTTTTTTGTTTATTCACTAAAATCTATCGTGCAATATCGAGGGTCCTTTTACAAACTATTCACTGTGTTCAGTTTATCATTCCGAAACTATTCATTACCATCTTTACAGGGTCCAAAATAAAAGTGTATCCCATATACTCGACACCGCCTCCTGGCGGCGACGAATAAGGTATATTATAAGAGTACAGTATGTGAAAGGGAGAGGGGGTGGAGGGGGGGGGGGGGAGTTGGGAGGAGTATGGTAGGCGCATAGATATGAGGAAATCGAAGAAACAATATATAAGACATAAATTGGTTTAAAGATTGTAAAAAAAATGGAACGGATGGGGTAGGGGTAGCAGTGTATGTGTGTGGTGATAGGGGGGAGGGGATTGGCACGACGATACTAAGAATCAAAATGAGATATGAGAAATATACAGTTTAAAAAGGTATAAAAATTGGAAGTGGGTTTTTGAATGAGGGATACTAAGGATCCAACTGAGATATAAGTAAGAGTAAAAAGTGTAAAATATTTTGGGCTGTGAAAGAGGGGGTGAAATGGTGGGGGTTGTGGGTAATGAGGGAATCTCAGAAACATATGAATGCATGACTATTTTTCCTTCTGAAAACTTCTTTCCATAAAAACAAAATAACAAACAGACTTTGTCTTGCATCCGGTCCTAAGCTGCCCGTGCACATTGTTGTGGAGTGCAAATGAAAGCAGTCTTCAAACACAAATACCGGTCACTTTTCCATTGTATCTAAAAAGTTGCATTTTTCATAGTGACAATTTAATTTATTAAATTAGTTTTAATGTCAGCTAATCAATTTGATAAAAATACATATCGCACTTTTATTTCTTTCGTTTGATGTAGAGCAATCATAAACAACTGAAATATACATTCTTGTATTCTTTGAAAAATCCCCATAATTTCATTTAAGCCGACTGTAAACCCAGAGTTTCGCAGAAGGAGATTGTGTTTAGGTAAACATGTCAGCGTGAACAGCTGCTATATCTTCGCGCTGGGCATCGTTCGATTAATTCTAATTTAGAGAAACTATCCGCTTGGAATGCCATGCCAAACGTGTATTTTTTTATTTATTTTTTTATTTTCATCTTTGTGAATCTTATGCTTTCATTTAACATCATATGACAAACACTTATGCAGCATAGGAACATGTATATATTCATCTGATATTCACACATAGGATTATTTGTTTGTAAATTGCAAATGTCGGGTCACATTTACAGAGCAAAACTTGTACCGGGCACCCCACACTTGGTTATATATGTCATACGTTTTTTAAGATATAAAAGGAAACCGGGTGACCTAGTGAGCTCGTGATAACACGCTTGACTATCTGAGGTCCAAGATTCAAGAGCTATGATAATCTATAAACATCTCTCTCTCTCTTTCTCTCACGCGCACACACACACACACACACACACACACGCACACACACGCACGCACGCACACACATACACACACACACACACTCAGTAGCCTAGCGGTAGAGCGTTCGCTTCGAGTGCGGGAGGTCGTGGGTTCGATCCCCGGCCGCGTCATACCAAAGACGTAAAAATGGTATTAGTAGCTTCCTCACTTGGCGCTCAGCATTAAGAGGATAGTGCTAGGACTGGTCAGCCCGGTGTCAGTATAATGTGACTGGGTGGGGTATCATGCCACGTGTCTACGGCGTGATATTCCAGCGAGGCAGCACTATAAAGTTGGGCATTGTGCTCACTGCTACACACACACACACACTCACTCACTCACCCAGCCACCCACCCTGTCCCTCTGGTTTTGATGAGGTCGCTTTGTGTCTGTACTGGTAGTGACTGTCCGTGCATCTGTAAAGCATCTTTAAAATCTTTGAAATGTATTCTTGTTAACCGTTCGAAATATAGGGGTTAGTACAAAAAAAGCAGATCCAGCGAGTGCTTTTTTTCAGTCTTTCAGACTGCAACTGTGTTAGTGCATTAACCCATTGACAATTTGACAGTTATTTCGATCTAAATTAAAACTCAGCTAATGTTTAATAATTAATTTCTAAAGTACATTCAGCATAAATTTAATGTTGACAGAAAAAAGTTATAAGTAGTTTAAACACTAAATCAAATGAAATCATGTATATGGGGGTAACTTGAAAATTTCACAGTTCAAAATGTTATAAAAACTAGTTTTCTGTTTTGGTAGCGGAAACTGTAGTAGTATACAACAGGCATAAAATTTTATATACTATAACTGAACAGTCTTAATGCAGTACGCAATAACTCATACAAGTAAAATGATCTTAGCCTAAAAGTTGTCTGTTTTTATATTTCCATAAAATAAAAATTTCTAACAATAATTACAAATTCTAAGTACGTATTTACGAGTTGAAAGCTTCGGTTAAGGTGCAGGTCATTTAATATGCAAAACAGAGATCGTTGAGAAATGCACGGAATAACTTCCCAACATGATTCAGACGTGGAGGACGAATTATTTCAGAGACAATGTCTATTATCAAATTGTCACGGAGAACATTCGCCTAGCACAAGGTCATGAGTAAGTTATAAAATATTAATGCAACAGAGAAAAGCGACCCGGCATGCATGTCTAACAGTGTACTAAACGAAAGTATATGTTATGTTTCGGTACAAGTATTTGGTGTAATACGTCACTCAAATTTATACTTCATATATACTTAACATTTTTTCTAACTCCAAGGCTTGTGTTTTATTTTTATCTCTGCCAAACATGGAAAATTGGACACAGTGCTTTATGATTATTCTTCTTTACAAAACTTGTCAAACGATAGTGTTTCGAATTGGTCACCTGTCAGTTAATTATGTGGTATACCACTGTTACTATATTAGCGAGCTACTATTTGTTGCAATTGTGCTCATGTACCACACACACATTACTACTACCCAGCCACCATTCACTTGGTTTATAGTCTTTATTCTTATGGTATATTCTGCATTGTAAGCATATTAAATCTTTGAATGTATATCTTATAAGTTAATATATAAGAAAAAAAAACAGATCAGGAGTGCATTTTTTGTCTTAACGCGTTTAGTCATTAACCCATGCAAATTTACATTATGCGATCTAAATTAAATCTCAGCAAGTAATTTTTCTAAAGTTGTACAAACTTAATTTGTAACGAATAAGTTTTAAGTTCGTTTAAAACTAAATCAATGAAATCGTTATTGGGTAACTTGAAAACACATCTAAAATGTTATAAAAAATTTTAGTTTGTAGGAAACGTGTTTACAGGCATAAAATTTTATGATACTTAAATGAAGTCTTGTTGCAGTACGCATCTCTTATTTAGTGTGTCTGATTTATATCCATAAAATAAAACATCAAAAAGAAATTACCATTTAAGTACGTATTTAGATTTGATGTTTCGTAAACGTCAGTCATTTATATTGCCAGTTTTGAAAATGTCAATATTAAATGATTCAGCTGAGGTTATTCAGAGACGTTATTTCATGAATTTTAACCGAAACTTCCAAAATCTGAGACGTTTACAATATTAACGTTGACACAGACGAAAAGGGCGGCTATGCATGTTAACAGTTATTAACGCAATATATGTTTATTTTCCGTCAAGTATTGCGTAAACGTCAGTCAATATATTAATGTTACTTAATTTTTAATGGTTGTGTTTATTTTTATCTTTACATGAAAATTAAACTTGATATCACGTTACAAAACTTTACATTGTTTCAATTCATACATTATATTATATAATTTATATATTATACAATATTTCAATCTTAAAAATTAAAGATATAATATATATATATATATATATATATATTAATGTAAATACATTGGTAAAAGATTAAAAGGAATAGTTATTAAAATAAGATCATCCTTTCTCAACGTTAAAATCACATTACATACACTATTAAAGGAGAACAATCCCTTTCTCAACACGAAACAAACCTGTCATGACTTTGTTATTTTTGTTTGTTTGTTTGTTTGTTTTGGGTTTAACGCCATTTTTCAACAGTATTTCAGATTTTGTTATTTTATATAACATGTGTGAAAGAGATGCGTTTTCAGAGATTTTTTAAATGCGGACAGTGAGCTTGAATCTCTGATGCTTGCTGGGAAGGCATTCCAAAGCTTTGGAGCTACATGCTTAAAACTTCTGTCACCATACTTTACTGTTCGACTCCTCGGAACAACCAAAGACACTGGGCCATTTGCCGGCCTTAAGTCTCTACGAGGCTTGTACACGTCCAGTATATCGACAATGTACTTGGGAGATTCATTGTGCATGGCTGTGTGTGTAAGTGTCAAGATTTTGAACTCAGTTCGGTGCTGAACCGGAAGCCAATGCAACTCCTTCAAGACTGGTGTGATGTGATTTTATCGCGGAGTCTTGGTTATGATGCGGGCCGCTGTGGTTTGTACACATTGAAGTTTTTGCAGTGTGTCTTTGGAAATTCCATACAGAAGCGAGTTACAGTAGTCATATATGTCAATATAAGGAATCTAATAAACAAAAGAAAGAAGACTGTGTAGTTAGATAAGTTTTTGAGTATAATTATATTCAATAATTTTCTGATACTTCGAAATTTATACAACCAAACTGTATGCAGACATAGGGAATAATGTATATAATAAAGGTTTTAGAATAAATTATAGACCTATAACTTCTCCAGCCTAATAACATAACACAATGTGTCACGAACGACATTGGTGTCAAAGGTTACTAGAACATTAGTACACTATTGAGTTCCTGATTATTATTACGTAATAAATTAAAATGTCTACAATGCATGTTGAGTTATTTTTAAGAGTAAACCGCCAAGACATGATAATGCATTTTGTATGTTAACTAATGAAAATGACATTGTTGCATGCTAATTGACAACAGTATGTTTGTAACGGAAATTGCAATATAATGTCATATTATATGCATGTTATTGATCTTTGCATTAGACCTGTCTCAGCTGGTACAAAAACTCGTCACGAATTTTGTCATTTGTAAAGAACGACAATACACCAAGTGTCATAAGAAAAAAGGAGAGCGGTGATGTCGGTCACTCAAACAGGGGTTCGTGGGTTCCAGCCTCACCGGGGTCACGACCACGCATTCTCATATGGCGCCAGTAATGTTTTTTTTTTTTCAGGAAGTCGTCAAATAAGCATGAAGCTTACATCAAAGGCGAGCTAAAATGAATTAGTATAAATTAAGTGTCATAATCTACACAACGATATCTACACAACGACAACGTTATCTACACAACGTTAGCTATTTGTAAAAGCTAGTCAGCGGCCCGTTTAAAAGTAAAAATCTTTGAAATAAATATACTGGTATACCATCGAGCAGTTGCACGAGTCTGTATGGGTTGATATATTGCAATAGCTGGTTTTCAGCTTGCCAATGTACAGAAAGCAAGGTTAAAAAGCCTGTTCTCAGCTTGCCAATGCACAGAAAACAAGGTTAAAAAGCCTGTTCTTAGCTAGCCAATGCACAGAAAGCAAGGTTAAAAGGCCTGTTCTCAGCTAGCCAATGCACAGAAAGCAAGGTTAAAAGGCCTGTTCTCAGCTAGCCAATGCACAGAAAGCAAGGTTAAAAAGCCTGTTCTGGATTCGAAAGCTTTGTTCCTAGTCGTTTGTTTTTAAACAAAAACCCTGGCGTGATACCAACCCGTCGATAAGCGCTGGAATAACAGATATCGTGAAATATAATTAGTTCTTTCATTAAATAATTTGTCAATACATAATGCGCATTTAACAAAAATGTTTCAAAGCAAACAAAGGGGTACATCGTTGAACTCCTTAAAAAGTAAAAAATAGCAACTGAAAGTATATTTCGTATTATATCCACAGGGGGAGACGATCAAAATCCCCTCCACTGAAAAATGACAGGGTGTTACAAAATCCCCTTCATACTTTTGCAGGTGGTATCATAATCCCCTCTGTGATTTTTACTTATTTCATCAGGTTCAAATACAACTATACACAATTTAAAAGTCTATTGCATAAAGCACGTAAATACAATGCCTTTAGCAAACATAATTTAATTTGGAGCACTGATATCTATATATCTATAATGTTAATCACAGAGGGGATTATGATACCCCCTGCAAAAGTATGTAGGGGATTTTGTAACACCCTGTCATTTTTCAGTGAAGGGGATTTTGATCAAGGGGATTTTGATATACACTCATCCACAGGTACTGTGCGACTGGACATAAAGCCGTCATGTTGACTACCCGCCGTGATTTGACTGTTATTTCTCCTATTTTTATGGTCACCAAATAACCCACAGCTTTGGATCTAAATCTTGACATTTTGAGAAAAAAACTTCAAACAATACCAAACCATAGAAAGAAAGGGTTGATTATCATGCAAATTGAACAACGTATAAAACATGTATATAACTCTACGACCGCCTCGGTAGCCTAGTGGTAGAGCGTCCGCTTCGAGAGCGGGAGGTCTTGGGTTCGATCCCCGGCCGCGTCATACCACAGACGTAAAAATGGTACTAGTAGCTTCCTCGCTTGGCGCTCAGCATTAAGAGGGTAGTGCTAGGACTGGTCAGCCCGGTGTCAGTATAATGTGACTGTGTGGGGTATCATGTCACGTGTCTGCGGCGTGATATTCCAGTGAGGCAGCACTATAAAGTTGGGCATTGTGCACACTGCTACAAGTAGACACCGTCGTTTATATGACTGAAAAATTGTTGAAAAAGACGTTAAACCCGAACACACACACACACACACACACACACACACACACATAACTCTAAAAAAAAAAATGCCAATTTATTGAACCGCAATAAAACTGCATAAAGGTCTGCATAAGCACTGTCACAGTTCAACGCCTTTAAAAACTCACAATTTTCAAAGAATTGTTATATATCTTTTGTTTTGATGCATTATAGCAAAACCGTGTTTTAACGCTATTTATACACGATGGATGGTTATACGTCGGGCACAGCCCTCGTGAAATTATTTCGTACGACGTATTACTGAAGGCATCCTTTTTAAATAAATCTCCCTGCGAAAAAATCTTCTTGAATAGTCCTACTTTTTACATAATCCTTGAGCCAAGAGAGAAAAGGAGTTTTCACAGAAAATGTCAAAGTCAAGATGTAAAAAGAAATAACTCTATATTTAAGATTTCTAATCTCAACAGACTTTGTAAGTCTAGGAAGTCCGGCTAACTGTAAAATGTTTTAAATATTGACTGTCAAGAGGAATTGGCAAATGTAGTTGATACTAAATACCAATTGCAAAATGTTTTATGTAAAATATTGACTATGTTGACTGTCGAACGAAAACTCTGAGATGGCAATTACTAATTGGTGAGGAAACAGTTTCAACCATGTATTTGTATTTCCAAATAATTAAAAGTTACATTCATCACTATAAGTGATATAGTCTTATGCTCAAAGATATATATACAATATTGTCCCCCACCCCTATATTTTGATTCATCAATTAGCTGAAATAATCTTTAATAAACAATTGACATGACTGTCTAAGTAAATTATTACTGGTATGTTTGGAGACACGAAATAAAATATATAGAAATGTGCATGAAAACAGTAATTGACCTTGCAGGCATTGTCCTTGGACGTACGGAACTACTTTGTGGGCGAGTACATTGATTTTCTAACCTTTGATATGGTGATCTGAGTTTCGACCTAAGGTGTCACATCTTTGAATCTGGCCTAGAATTCAGAAGGATAAATATTCTGACTACGTTTTAGGTAGGTTATGTTGGAAATATTGCCTCTGAAACTTTAGCGAGTCTTTCCCATGAATTGTTCTAGTAATCTATTAAAGCGTTAACAAGGCTTTTTATGATTTGATATAGTGACCTAGTTTTTGATCCCAGATTGCACGTAGATCTAGTGGACAAATTGGCATTTGAAATAAGGTTATTTTATGACTTGGCCTAGTAATTTAGTTTTGACCCAGTTTCAAATCGTCCTACATTTTTTTAAACAAACATATTGACCCAGTCGTATTACAATTTGAGCCTCGAGTGTTAAAAGTGAAATTGCTTTCGATAAATGACTACGGAAGTCAGATTGAGAGGGCGAACACTATCACTAACTGTTTTCAAGCACAAGAAAACATTAAAGTATTACGCGGATATTTATTAAACTTCACATCAACTTCGAACTTCATAAAAAAACGCGTGTCTTGCAAGAATATCTGGTTAGTATTTTTGAGGTAAAAGTAAAAGACATTTTCACAAATTGTTTTCTTGCACACACGGTTACTGTTTTGTGTGTGACGTTTTAAATTATTAAAACTTCGCACGAATGTAAAGCATGATGGGAATATGAGTCAGACGTACCTCCAAGGTCACAAACAATGACACGTGTACATGTATATGTCATGCACATTCCGAAGTGGTATATAGCAATATATATGAGAATATACACTGTAGTATTTTTCAAAATTTATTGTGATTGCTATCACCCGTATCATTATTTTCCAAGAAGTGACATGGGTGTGGATGGCAGGTCCCATGATACATAGATTATGGGACCTATACATCCATTTCACGCAAACTACTACCGCTGGCTAAAATTCAGAGGTTTCATTGAGTTATTTATAAAAGTTGTGAATTTTCTAAGATGCTGATGTTTTATAGTTCTATTAGCTTAAATTACAATCTGTTACGACAAGCAATTTAATCTTACTGTGCTATCTATTGATCTCAGATATTCTGAGTATCTTCTTAAACCTGAAATTAATCTACAGTAACGCTCTGAATAACATGCTGCTGATCCACTTAAAATGAAATGAGTAATTTGGGGATTCTCTATCAAGGTTTTCCCAAGTGTTAAGTATTATTTTTGATACATCAATAAAAAAGGGAATGTAATGCATTAATTCCAACTTTAACGACAAGGTGCATGCTTAAGGGGACGCATATTGCTACATTCACAGTTCATATAGCAATGCGGAAGGGGTGCATATTCAAGTAATCGATGGTGGGAAAATAAAAAACATATTCCTAAACTGATATAATACTGATGGACACCTGTAATATTCAGTATTTTGTAGATAAGGATGTGGTACTATGAATGTAATAGGAAAACAGAGGTCTTTGTGAAAGTACATTCAACACAAAATATTAAGCTTTTGTATAAGGAAAAAACAGGTTTTTTACAATAACAGTGTTCCAAATAATGTTGAAGGGATGAGATTTTCTTTCTAACACACCAGGTTTGCTTAAACATGTAAAAATTTAACGCCACGTCTGTTCATCTCGGGATGGACGCCATATTTGTCATTGATAAAAAATGTAAACAAAAAAATCAGAGTGGGATTAGCATTGCAAGGGCATAACATGACATTCTACACAATGAATACCTTAGAACAGATATCTAAGATGCTACACAGGTCAGGCGGGTTAAATGCATAATGTCGATCACTTGAAATTCATCTTGAAAAGGTGGTTAATTTTAGTTTGTTTACATGGTTTTTAATTTTCCCACGACTTCTCGGCGATTCACTGCAAATGTATTACTGCGCCGGACGAAAGGTAACTCTAATAAACAACGGGAGACAACTTAGGTGTCAGCACGTGTACGATTTTTAAAAAAAATGTCGATGAGTATAATTTCTTATCAAATAATGAATCCTAATTAGATATTCGTCTTTAATATTAGAAAATTATTAATTTCTGTGGACATTTGTCAAATAATATTACTTACATTGGACTACTTTGCGCATCAAACTGGTTTCCGCTTCAGTTGTGAGGCACTTCCGTTATACTTTTTGACAACAATAACAAAACACAAAATGAATCAATAAAGTCACTTATAAACCGACTGCTACTTAAATCAGTGTAAGTAAAGTTGTTGTTACAACTTATTTGACCCCGTTTTTTTACGTGAATGACAGCATTCTCGTGCAAACAGAATTATGAAAAGTATGGTGGAGAATTCAAGGACAAATTATAAATGACATTAAACTGAGGATAACTGTATATTCGTCCAGTTTTGATCATTGACATTCCTGCTGTTTATTAGTAACTTTTGTGAACAAGATTAGAATGTTGCTTTTGCACATATACACATTGATTGGACCTCTCAACCAAATTTCATACCTTATTTTTGGGATTTTTAAGACAATACAATTCAAAAGTTTGTTGAATGTGTTTTAATATTTAAGTGCATTGTAGTTCATGAATACCAAGTTAAAAATTAATAATGGCAACATTTCTAGGCTTTTATTGTAAGCCACTACACTTCTGTAACGATAAATGTTTAATGTATTAAGGGGAATATACTCTTTTAGTTTTGTAATGTGGCATTCCTTGACCACCGTATCTTTTCTTATGCACTACCTTGTAAACAAACTAAATAATGCGTTTTAGCTTACATATGCGAAATGAAAAGCAAGACAGTGAACTTATTTCACATTCTTTCTTTAAATTAGAATCTGTAGGACATTGATAAATGTTTGGACAAAGTGAAGCACTATTATTTTCGCACCAAAAAGTCTTAATTGTTGACTTTGAATGTACACAAGAAGTCTTATGTAATTCAACAATAACTTTCTTGTTTCAGTCTTTTTTTCTCATTTTTATTTTAGTGAGCAATCCTTTGTGTACTTATAACAGTTGAAACAGTATTCATTTCATTTACCAAAACCTTGTACTTTTTTGCAGGTAAATTTTATAATACCCCACCCACTTTTTCTAATTTCAAAGTATGCGTCCCCTTAAAAGTCGTCAAAGCTATGAGATTATTCCGTAACTGCACGAAATTTGATTCAGGCGTATTGTCTTGAAAGAATAATAAATACCTTGCTAATATGTTCATGTAAACTGAAAGAAAAAAATTGATCCCAAATGAAAAACTTTATAGAGTAGAATTCAGATACAGACTATGAGTTATTTCAATGTAACATCTAAATATTCTGTACTCGCTATTTAGATGCTGAAAGTAAAACAGGGCATATCTAGGAAACTGGGGATATAACTTGAGTGAATTATGTCCGATGATGATATTGGACAACAGTTAAAGCCCGAGTCAAATCAATCTAGATAATAATAATAACCGTTACAAGAGTTTTCCAGGAGCATCTCTTTTCTAAAAGTATTTATTTATATAGAAAGAAACATTAATAAAATGAATATTTTAACAATAACTTTTAGTAATTTGAAGTACTTAGAAATCATGTTTTGTTAAATTTAAAGTATAATCTTAAAATAGAGGATGGAAGGAAATGAGTCACATAATTTCGTCTCTTATAGATTTTTTCCGAAAATAAAGTATCAAAGAAAAGGAATAAATCCCTGGTTGAATGTGCGAACACGGATATCTCTCTCTGGTTAGGTAACACCCAAAATGTTACTTTCGAGACAGATAATTACTCTGCTATTATATCCAGTGACAAGTTCGTGTAACTACGTCTGATAATTCTAGTGAAATCAGATATTAATTCTACATCATTTCGTCCATTTAGTGATGAATACCACAGATACTTCTGGTCAGGACCCCGATTTAGAGCTATAGCCAGTTGCTATAGCACTGGCTAAAAATGACAGTTTACCTAATGTACATTTAGACACATTCGTCTGTTTTTCAAGCCCGCACAGAGGTTACAGTTTGTCTTCATAAACAAATGTAAATCGTAAGAAAAAGTTGTTTCGACATATAATAATTGTAAAATAAATATAAAACTGAAGTAATGTGTATATACACTTTTAATGACAGAAAATTAATATCAAGTGCACTGTTATGACCATTGCCATTTTCTTGCAGGAACATAAAATTATAGCAAAAGTACGTTTCAAGTAATAAAAGTCAGGAAAGGCCCCGGATATTTTTTTTTGCAACGAATTAACCCCCGGGCTAGTCAGTAATACCATTAGTGTCTTAGTATCATAGAAAGTAACATTTATAATTAAAAGGGGTGCATAATAGGTATATTAAATGAAATAGGTTAATAAAATCTAAAAAAAAATACATCCTTTAAACTGCCGCAGCATTTAAGGTGGTTCGCGGGGTTCCTACGAAAATTTCGAAGTATGAGATATAAGACTGATATAAGGTCTGTATGTACTAAAATCTCCTGTCTTTCATTTGGAGAAAAAAAGAAAATCGTTCCGAGTCCACATTTCCTTTGAAGAGCGCCACCTGGCGGCATATGTATTTTTCAAGGGAAATCGTCGTTTTACTGTAATAATCTCATTAAAATTAATGTTATTACATTTTTTCAAACTCAGGAATGTAGCTTAATTTAATGTTATTGTTTACATGTTGCGTTTTGTAAATTATTTCATTTGGAAAATGCTTAGATAAAGTGATATCCGTAATAGCGGAAATATTTAATGTATTTCATGGCCGTTTAGCCGAAATAAAATAAAACGGAACGGTCAAAGTTCTTGATTTTTAAATATATTCTTCTTTAATCATTTCTGAACAAGAAAAAAAAAATAAAAATAGGGGGTCTTCGCGGCAGATTTTTTGCAAATTTACTTTTTATTTGTTTTGGTAATGTAAATTTTGTGACGTTGATACACAATGACGGCGTTAACGTCGCGCAAACGCTGACTTCATTATGTCTTTCATTGATATAAACAGGACCTTCGGAGTTCGCAAAAATCTTTAGAATCTTTTTTATTTGAATATATTCACATGATGTACATTGTTGCGTATTTTGCAGTCAAAGTATATTATCTAGTAATATATATCAGAGTCAGTTAAAGCTACTTGCCCGCAGTCTTGTCAAGACTCAATGCTGTTCGCTTTCAAAGCCTATTGCAGTTAGAGAAACTGTTAGCGAACAGCATGGATCCTGACCAGACTGCGCGGATGCAAAACCATTATGTTGGTTTTCTCATGGCGCGGCTTATTTTACCTTTTGTATGTAATGTTTAAGTGCGAAACTGAACGACATTCCTTACTGTTTTTTTTTGTTGTTGTTTTTTTCAATATTTCAAGTGACTAGCTAACAATGAAGATACAAGATACGAAATGTGGTGAAACTGTTTTCCAGACAAAAATGAAATACATTTTTAACGAAAATGAACATTTTGAAGGGTGGCTAAAACATCAATATGTTTCTTTTTTGTTATGATATGTAACTTTATTTAGATGTTTTGATATTCATTATACAATGTAATTCTAATTGTGTATTATATTTATTGTTTTTTAAACCTATATTGAATATTTTCAATAAATAAAATCATGGAATCTTAAGCAGATTATGGATAAATGAGATAATGCCTCTCACGGTAAAAATGTACTTTAGTCTGTGAACTTGAAACCGTTACTTGAATAAAGCTCATTTTGGTGCCGTTTAGTGCATTAAATTTATAACGTCAACGTGAATGCACAACGCAAACCGTATTGAGGGAAAATTTGCTTCAAAATGACAGAACAAAAATAAAACTCATTTCACTTCAAAACATTCAGAAAATAATATAAAACAAATACAGTCGACGCAGACGATATTTTAGGATTAAAGATGGGAGAAGGGTGGTTTAACTGAGGCTGCTCTTGCAAAAGGTTTAGAGGCATGCGTTCATTGTTCAGACCCGCTGTTTCTGTTAGATGTTTTCAAGGAAACGCACGTTCGACATGGTTCACTGTTGTACATACAAATAGTTTCGATTATAGAATTTTGGCGGCAAATTGGGATCATTCTTATTTGATTAAGGTTTTATTCCAAAATCGAAGTATGGTATTCCAGTGCTGAATGTAATATCAAAAAAGTAACCACTATGATTTAATCTCGTGCATTTCTTTTGGTGTTTCAAAAATTTTAAAAGACGGATAAAGTTAAGAACTAAATAAAACCACCATGTACATGTACTTTGAAATGTTTTCGCCAAAATGCTGAAAACAAAATATTTGACTGGTATTGAGTGTAAAAGTGCATTTTGACGCAGATGCGAATAAATTCGGATATTTCAGGACTGGAACTCTCTGCAGACCTGGAACGCCTGTATAAATTATAAACCCCGGTATATACCGGATTCAAGCAATTTGAATGAAAATTATCTTTAATGTATATATTTTGTGACCATTGTAATACTAACCCTAACCTTTTGTCAGTATATTATACATATTATACACTAAATGCATGTTGTCGTACAATAATTTGCGTATTTTTGCCGTGCGCTCCGATTGATTGATTATCAGTTCAGGACATGCGCAAAAGACCGCTCCAGCTATGACAGACTGCAATGAGCAACATCGCATAAAGAATGTCCGTGACATTGAGCGCAAAGTGAACAGAAGTTACGTTATGCAAGCATCAAATGGAGATTTTACATTTATGCGTTTTGAAGCGCCTTGTCAGATTTTTCTGTTGATTTTATTTTCACAGTTTTGCATATCATGGATCACAAATGTATCATAATTAAAATGATTATAGTGAAGTCTACAAGCAACCACCGACTGAATATATTCCTTAATGAATTACTGTGATCAATGCGTTGGAGATCCACGGCTTAAAAATGTGCCATGAATTGATTACAGTGAAGTCATCATGCATTAAGTTAGCTCTAAAACTGTTTCAAAAATGGATAAAACAATTTAGCAGATGCGTATTGGTTGCACGCAATGCAAATTACGACGCCAGTATTCAGAAATCCATGTGAATGTAGACTCTGTTCTTGCAGACAGCTAGTTTAATAGAATTTGAGACAGGCTGAAATTTTAATACCCTGACAGAAACGGCAAGGGTGTCCGTGGTCATCATTTTTAAATGACATTTTACATAATAATATAAACAAAAATAATTAGCGTCTTTAAGGAAATTGTTGAACTGACATTGAAGTATATTTCTAGATGATATACTTAGATTGTAAATTACTTAATACTGTAAATAATGTGAATCTATTTAGTAAAAATATTTCATTTTTGTGTACTTTCATCATCCTGTATATACAAAAAAGTATCTTTAAAGGACATAATGAACAAAACGTTTGTGTGACGTTAACACTATAAATGACGTATCAACGTCACAGTATTTACAATACCAAAACAAATAAAAAGTAAATTTACAAAAAATCTGCCGTGAAAACCCCCTAGTTTTATCTTATTTTCTTGTTCAGAAGTGATTAAAGAAGAATATATATGAAAATCAAGAACTTTGACCGTTCTGTTTTATTTTATTTCGGCTAAACGGCCATGAAACACATTGAATATTTTCGCCATTTTCCCCCACCCCTACTACGGATATCTCTTTATTTAAGCATTTTCTAAATGAAATAATTTACAAAACGCAACATGTAAACAATAACATTGAATTTAGCTATATTCCTGAGTTTGAAAAAATGTAATAACATTAATTTTAATGCGATTATTACAGAAAAACGGCGATTTCCCTTGAAAAATATATGTGACGCTAGGTGGCGCTCTTCAAAGGAAATGTGGCCTCGGAACGATTTTCTTTTCTCTCCAAATGAAAGACAGGAGATGTTAGTACATACAGACCTATATCAGTCTTATATCTCATAGATGTCCATAGATACAAACATTTTTGTCATTTTGTTTTCTAAAACACCTGAAAGATCGAACTAATATCTCTTAATTTAGTTTCGAGGGAGCTCTTCGTCACAAAATATTTGAAGATCAGTACTGATAAAACAGAGGAAATGTTATTCACATCAAAGCATAACTACAAGTGCATTGCAGACGTCTCGGTGAAAGTCAGTAACTCTGATAAAAGCAGCAAAATGTGTTAGGAATCTTGTTGTAGTATTACACATCAATATCGATGGAACTGAAAACCAACTGTGTATGCCGGGCTGGGTTTACGTAAATACGCAGAATAACTCAGATCAGACGATATCTTACCAGTGATGCCATAAAGACCCTTGACAATTTCCTGGTTACCTCACGGTTAGATTACTGTAATGCCTTGTTATAGATATACCAAACAGCTAAACTGACAAATTGCAATATGTCCAGAACACAGCTCTCGTTATCACTAGGACGCCCCGTCACAATTATAATACACCGGTACTGAAAGAGCTCCATTGATACCAGTGAAATACGGCGTACAGTAAAAGATTCTGATCCACAACTTTAAGGCTCTACACGATAAGCCCCTGCCTATGTAAGGAATATGACAGACTTATGTAGAACGGTAAGAAACCTAAAATCACAAAAAAACGCTGTCACTGGTTGTGCCAAGAACTAAAACCGTGATGTTTGGCTATCGGAGCTTTTCGTTGACAGCTGACAAGCTTTGGAACTCCCTTGCCGTCATGACTAGGGAGGCTTACACGCTGCCTACTAAAAATCCACTTCTTAAAACTGACCGACACATAAACGTGGAACAGTGTCTTTGTCTTTTTTGGTTATATCTATGTGTTTTATATTCATGTTATATTAATGTACCAAATTAAAATGTTGTTCATCGGATTTGCCACTCGTACATTTTCAGAAACACAATTTTTTTTTTTGGCTTGCGCTCGCCCCATTGAAAAAACATCAAGCCGAAATTTGTTGGTGCCCTACTTTTTACGTAACAGTGTACAAATGCTTATAATTCCAGTCCCAGATTGTCCTAAATTGGACTTTAATCACAATAAATACATTCGTCTATAACATTTGAGCCGCGCCATGAGAAAACAACATAGTGGTTTTGCGACCTGCATGGATCCAGACCAGCCTGCGCAACCGCGCAGTCTGGTCAGGATCCATGCTGTTCGCTTTAAAAGCCTATTGCAATTAGTGAAACCGTAAGCGAACAGCATGGATCCTGACCAGACTGCGCAGATGCGCAGGCTGGTCTGGACCCATGCTGGTCGCAAAGCCATTATGTTGGTTTTCTCATATCATGATACTTAAATTTAGTTGCATTAAAGTTATTTCCCCTTATGCAGTTACGCCATTTTCTTCGAATGTTGCTACAAAAATCGGATTTATTTCATTGAAAATTGGATGAAAAAAACATACTAATGTATTTGATAACATCAATCTACATTATTTTGGTAAGGGTAATTACTTATTGATGCATGTCACTTTTCTGTTTTAATGATTAGCATTTGCATACGAAAGTGGGTGGGGTAAGGAATTTACATTATGAGTTGTGTTCAGACCAGTTAAGATCTTCAAATTTTCCAATCCTCGAGTAGAATAATGTTAATGCACGTTAATCTTCATTTCAGACCTGAATTGAAACTTTGTTTCAACAAATTTAATCCGTTAAGAAAGTTTAAATTTAGAACAAAAGCTGTCCGTAAGACAGCACACTCGACTTTTCTCAGAGCTTGACTCTGAATTAGAGCTTTGCCAGTAAGGGGGTCATAATAGTCAATAGCTTTGAAAGTAACAGAGATATTGGACGTTATATAAAACTTTAACCAAAACATTCTAAGTTAAAAAGGGGCGTAACTCTGTCAAAATTCGAATCAGAGTTATGGGGATTGTTTCTCCTGGTGTAGACTTTGATAGTTAATAATTACTTTAAGTTTCAAGTCAAAAGCTTTAATAGTAACAGAGATATTTGACTTCATCAAAAACTTCGAAAAGTCGAGCTAATAGCAGTAAATATTCAAGTCACATACTTATGTCATGATTATGGTTTCAGGTTATGCATTGTTGTATATTACATATTTTCTAACAGCATTCTCAAACGCATACATTATCGGATTACACTGTACTGTATGCCAATGTTATTACCTTTGCTCTGTTGTACGCCTGCAGGTCAAAACGTACCCATGTTTTCTCAATCCCTGGTGAATTATTTTTAATGTAAAAGAGCTGTACATTCTATTTTAAAGTTATTATTAGTTAATCGAGAGCCAAACCAAGACAAATATATTTCTTCGCTCTTCGCTCGTTCCTGATTTTCTCAAAAACAAAAAAATATTTAAATTATTTTTTCGCTCGCCGCTTCAATTTTTTTCAGAAAAAAATCCGATGAATAACTTTTCAATTTGGTGTGGCCTAAAGGGCATTTTTTTGCAATGTATTCTCAAAACCACAATTAAACGTGTACATGTGCATGGAAAGATTGCTATATCAATGTGGTGTAATAATAATCTTATGTAGGCCTTTTTATGCCCCCGGCATCTACTGATGCGGGAGGCATATGGTGATTGTCCTGTCCGTCCGTTCGTCCGTCCGTACGAGGTTAACCAAATGGGACCGTTTCGTCTAGCATCAATACCCCTAACTAGAATGATTTGATACTAATGCAGATGTAACCTGTGACCATTCCTCATCTTCAGACATCACCTGACCTCAGTTTGACCTTGGCCTTGAACTTGACCTCGTTTTGGACTTAGGTTGCTTTGTATCGACAAGGATGCCACCGGGGGCATCAAGCGTTTATTGAACGCAGCTCCTTGTTATACATATGTTTTGAGAGGCAATCATTTTTTTATAATGATAAAGTGCTTTCAATTGACCTTGGGTCTCATTTAGGTTTTCTTTTTTCTAATTTGAAAACTGATTTTTTGTTTGTTTTAAACCGTAAATCTGCATAATAACACCATCAATCCATTTAAGGCTGTTCTGTGTGGTACAATATTTATCCGGATTTGGCATACGGAAACAAAAAACATTTATGAGTTAATGTCAAAATATTTATCAAACTGTGGATCTTTTAAATCATAAACGCTGACAGCTGGCATCTGTAATTGCAGAAGGATGCAACTTTAACACTACACAATTGTACAGAATTGTGCCATGTCTTTATGCAATGGGTTCCTCGGCCATCGAAAGTGTTTTGATCATACAGGGAGTATTTTGAGACGGTATGAACATTACGCTACATGTGGTTAACTGTAATGACGTTACGACGTGCGTCGGTTGTTGTTCTGTCTTCATTTTTAAGGTATCCGATCCACCAATAATCAAGTTCACTATAACAATGCTATTAAGATATATCAATTATTGATGCCTGGTAAGCCCATATAATTTTGGTATCATTTGAATGTGTATTGTCTACTGAAAAAGACAATATAAAATACATGGCAAAAATATGTTACAGAAAAAATTCGAAAAACTCGTGAATCGGTGCCAATAAATTTGTTTGTTATTCCATTCCAAATGTCTACAATCTAATAGGATAACGTATACTGGCTGGGAACCATTTTCCGGACACATTTTCATATTTCGGCTCCATTAATTCTTAAAAAAATATTTGACATAAATGAAGTCCATACTGCACAAACTTCAGCCCCTTCTGCATCCGATGTTGTAATCAGCATCGCGTTGTGACGTAAAATATGGGTTCCGTGGGGCCTCAAATGGGGTCACTAAAATGAGGTATTTTTCCCGTCAGGTAAACCAATTTCCGGACAAATATTTTGACGGTGTTTTGTTGTTAATTTGATATCAAAATAAGTAATTAAACTATTTCTACACATTTTTTAATCATTCATCTCTTCAAAATTGCACTTGAAACATAACCCGACGTTCAATAGCAGCTACGAAAGCAAACCGAGGTTGACTATAAAAAACTCGAATTTCGTCTAACACGAATCCTATTTAATTCCAATAGAAATAGAATAAAATTAGTGCAAAAATCGACAGCCCTGCATTTTACGTAACATTTAGCGTGAAATTAAAAGTAGAACAAGTTATCAGCAGACAATCATTATATAGTTTGATTATTTCTTCCACACTTGATATCTCAGCATGTGTGAACTACCGCGCATGCGCAATGCTATCTTCATGCCCCGTTAAGACAGAAAGTTGTTTCGTAAACGCAGGTGAGTTATCATCAAAAACCCAAACATTATACAGCCTTATAAAATAATGGTTTGTTGTAGACATGAAGAACAAACATCTAAATGTTCTAGATAAAACAATAACATGAATAACAACGAAATAAAGCGGATATTGCATGTGTCCGGAAACTGGTCCTGTCCGGAAAATGGTTCCTAACCAGTAAAGAAAACTTGAAAAACAGATTAATGGGGCTGAATACTGCTTAATAGACTGTGATTTAATCCATTGTTTAGTATTTCAAGACATATTTGACAGTACAAATGTATTTTAGGTTTTATTGAAAAAGCAACAATTCACAAAATATCTTTCGGGGAAGCTTTAATCATTTTTTTCAATCCTGAGTACAAAAGCTTAAGCCATTTTATTCTTTGTGTCAATGAATGTTTCATACATCCTCTAAGGGTGAACCCAGAATAATTATAAAATATCTGCAACACCGCAAACGCATGAGCCTATAAACAAAGTACTACGAAATAGAATAGGCATGTTTTGTTGCGGAATATTATCACAGGCGAAACGTCAAACATAAAATTCTAAATTTAAAGTGAAATTCTAAAATTATTTGATCTCTTTTGTAATGTTTATTGATTAAACCATTGATGTAGTCAATATTTTGTGAGGTCGCAACCGCTGAAGCAGTCGTACAGATAAACAGCTGCACAATCGTCCAGGCACCTTTTGAATTGGAAAGGGTCTTCCCCAGTGCGATCTTCACCAAACCATCTTGTACACTTGTACTCACAAAATTCGAGTCTTCTGTCACATTTAGTTATACACAAATTTTTCGTGTTCTTTTTTGGATAGGCAAGAACTGAGGCGAGAAGCACTGCTGCGGCAAGCACGAAAAAGTATAATCTGTTCATTTTTTCTGAAAAGAGAAAAAAATGAGATGGCTGATATATATGTGTCTATCAAATACTATTATTCTGTCTCTTGACTTTTACAGAACAGACCGGAAGGACCACTGAAAAGTACAAAGAAATCCACGTATGGTTTCGTCATTCGAACTGCAGCTGCTCGGCCCGATTAAGTTTGTTTGTTTGTTTGTTTTGGGTTTAACGCCGTTTTTCAACAGTATTTCAGTCATGTTAATTTCAATACAATCTATTTTTTTCCTTTGCATTTGATAGAGATATTTCAACAGTCAGATTCAAAAGACAAATTTTAAAACCGCATGAATCTTCCTCCTTTTTATTCATTTTTTTTCAATTTGTCTTGGTTGTGCAAGCAATAGGCAAATGGAGTTAATAATAATTTTACAAAATTGCATTTCTAACAAAAATCGGTTAATATATATATATATATATATATATATATATATATATATATATATATTATATATATATATATATATATATATATATATATATATATATACACACAAAAATGTGCATCAATATAATACAATAGCTCTTGCATTCCTAACATTCCTCGAGAATGTTCAAAACATTCCTATTTTTGCTAAAAGCTCATTTGGTTTGGACAACCGGGAAAGAAAAATCCAATTTTAGAAATAACTCTGGTGAAAATGTAACATGTATAAAACACTCACTGATCATGATTAAGTCTAAATGATGAAAGTCAAAGTTTCAAACGTAACCAAAATCTGATTCTTACACAGAGATTGCTATATAACATATAGAAATAACCTTATATGAATCTTCAATAAAATATCCTTAGCTGTTACATTGTACCGTGCCCTGCGATGGTAACATGAGATATTCTACCACCACTTCCATTAAATGCCATTTATATACTCATTTTTGCCGGTGCTAAATTGTAGTAATACAACATGCATCACATTGTCTGAGACAAAAAAAATACTAGAAGCAATTTTCACTACAGTGAGAAAAGGTTTTGCCATTATGTGGTATCGAGAACTTGACAGAATCTGTCTGCCTGTTAATCTTAGAATTTCTCCGGTGCAGTTAATGTAGGCAGACTCTAGTATTCACGTAGTTAAGCTGCTTAAATATACTTTTTATGCCGAAAAGGCTGGTGTATAGTGTTTGTTTGTTTTTATTATAGTGTCACCCCTACTGAAAGGGCCAGCCAATTTGGCTTACGAGACACCTACATACATTGTAAAGCATTACTTCCCGATTCCTATTTTTTAAATGCCAGGCACCAGGCAGGTAGGCAATCGGTAACCATTATTTAACTAGCTGGCGGCTCACCAACCGGTCTCTCTTCAGTAACAAGACTTGCCTCTGACAGGGCTCGAACCTTCGACCCCACGATTGCGAGGCAGGTGCCTTATCCATTAGGCCACCGCAGCTCGGTATATATTTGCGTACTCAAGTGTCGTCACTGGTCAGCCTTTCCTACCATGGGGTATTAATTATACCAGCGTACGTCTCGAATGAAGTATCGAACAAGAATGTAGTTCTTCTGAGTGCGAACCATTTTCGTGGTTATTTTGAAATAATAAATAGAAATCTATGTTCTTGCTGATTAATTTATGCCTATTTTAAGGTTTGAACGTCATAAAAGTAACATGGTTTTGTACGATATATGATGTTTGTGTACTTTCAGTAAACAATTTTTCACAAAGCAGGATGGCTTTAGGTAAATAATGTTAATGACAAGATATCAAGGTAATGATCCAGTCACAGCAAAGGTAAAAACAGATATATATGTAAACTTTTACACGGAAAGGTTTGAAATTTCAAACTATTCACGCATCTTGTACCTTATATAGTTCTGTTTCTCACGAACTTAACTGAAAAGTTTACCTTGTTATCACAAGCCGGCAAAACATGTGAAAAGTGCCAAGCTTAACATCAGGAAATAGTGATTAAAATAGCATCCATTGTTATAAAACTATGTTGAGGCTATGACGTAATATTTGAAACACCTTTTTTGATGCAGGCATGTTAAGCATGGAAAATGCCATCAAGTAGATAGATATCATTAAATGATAAAAGGTTTGCATTTATTATTGCCAAAAACAAATATTTTAAATACCTAATGATTAATGGCTTATTCTAAATGAATATCTACTTTGCTATTGAAGCGTCGAAATTATTCATGTCGCCTGATATGGATTTCCTCGACAGCGTATATCCCGTATCCTGTACCCAGAGAGCAGTGTAACTAATAGTATTCACGAGTATACTTTGTTTTCTTTAACAGATACAATTTCAGTTTTCTATGGTAAATCGTCAACCACATATTCGCAAACATTATTGTTTCAAATTTACAGGCATGTCATAAATATTGGACACCTCTCTATTGTATCTTGAAGTGCATAACAACTTGTGGAAGCTTTAAGTACATGTCAAATATGTTCTTTGATAACAAGATATTAGAAGTGATATATAAAGATCAAAGTAAATAATTGAGCCGCGCCATGAGAAAATCAACATAGTGGGTTTGCGACCAGCATGGATCCAGACCAGACGTCTGGTCAGGATCCATGCTGTTCGCTAACGGTTTCTCTAATTGCAATAGGCTTTGAAAGCGAACAGCATGGAGCCTGACCAGACTGCGCGGATGCGCAGGCTGGTCTGGATCCATTCTGGTCGCAAACCCACTATGTTGGTTTTCACATGGCACGGCTCATATTAAGTTGATTACAATCATTACAACCCGTTCTTGTCAATTTTGAGTAATATCACAAAAAGAATGACGTAACAAAAACCAGTTTTAAATTCTCGATTTAAGAATTCTGTAACGTTTTTCTCTTTCTTATCAATCATTTTCGATAGGAAATGAATTATGAATGGAGTTTGTTTGAAGTTTGCTCCAGTGATACAACCCGTAAACCATATCCATAAGTTTATTTATTTTCACTTAATATGCAAATGAAGCATATCTCCCTGGACCAATATGAACTCGCCTTATCGTCTATGGAAAGAACGAGCCGGAAAACCAGTAAAAATCACATGTAATGTCTGTGCCGATTTGTCGAAAGTGGGATTCCCCGAGATTTAAGATTCATATTTTTATATGTAAAATATTGTTAGGTTCACATGCAAGCTATATTTTTTTTTAAAGTTCTGAGTTAACACATTTACAACTGATACAGGAGATTAAAGGTGGGTGTTGCTCATTTATTGTTAGAATTCTGCCTTAATTGATCCGCGAAAATAATGTTTCAATTAAATTGTCGAATGGATATATCGAGGCAGAGAAGCAAAAGCACAAAATTACTTGACGTAGGTCGAAACACAAAAACCTCGTGACCTGTGACGTCACAAATGTAGTTACAGATGCTGATGTGTTACTGCGCGACATTTCGCTATGGCTTAAAAACATTATAAATCAATGATATTTAGAATGTATACTTAAAATTTAAACTTTCTTGCGACACGTCAATGGAAAAGAAAGGTATAGAAATTACGATGTGTACAGATAAAGTTTAATGGTAAACTTGGATGTCTTTTTTTGGAAATCCCAAGTCTCAGTTTGGTTTAGCGAATGACAACAATAAACCTTTATTAATCAATGATCAAATTGTTAATGTAAATGCGCTGTTTATCCTTTTTAAAGATATATTTCTTGTTATAACTGCTAGGTGCTCTGGACAAAATGTTTAACATTAATATATTTTTCTCTAGATTCATAAAGAACATTTTTGTTACTTATTAACTCATCTTCGAGTATAGAGGCATTCCGATAAGATATAACTGTACAAAGGTCTTATGACAGAAGAAGTTGGTTTCAATTTATCAAACATAATTTTGGGGCATATAAGACCCTTTGAACTTCACTTGAAATAACGTGTTTCTGTAAGGTATATTATGTTTAACAAATAATTTATAGCAAAAGAGTGTTTTAACACTATTTATGCACTATTTATGGGTGGTTATACGTCGAGCGTAATAATTACACGAGGGCGCATCCCGAGTGAAATTATTTGTACGAGGTATAACAGCCCGAGTGTATAAATAGTGTTGAAACACTCTTTTGCTATAAATTATTTCGATTCTAATATATCTTTTATTGTAAAATATAGATAAAACATGATAGAACGTTTATTGGCTCATGTATGGCACCAAATGGTAGGTCGTCACGCTCCCTTGTTTATACATGCCAGGACCGGAAATGGTAATACGTCTTGCGGAATTGTTCTATTGACGAATTATTCTGCACAGCTAATAAGCAACACCGTGTATGTGTAAATTAATTAAGACAGTTATGCTATGTGACAGTTCGTTATAAACGTGTTTTTAAGTCAAATATTTGATCAAATTTGAAAGCGCTATTTCTCGATGCGTACATGACGCTAAATATCACGTCGACGTGACGTCCACATAATATCGTTGTGATGATTAAAGCATTGTTAGTCATATTAGAATTGCTAGTAAACACGTGCGATTAAATGATTTTTATATATGTTTGCGCTATCAGATTCAGCAACATTTCCATGCAAATTATTTTGTAATAATAAAAAATAGATATTTTTTTTCGTTCCTTGAACAATGTTTTCTATGATTTAGTTTGATTTGAAAGCAAGCAGCTATATAAATCAGGAGTGTGGCAATGACTTTTGCAGTAAATGTGTACAAAATTATTGCATGTACTGCAGCCAGTTTTGTAGGATGAAAACTTCGTTCTTCTTTGGAGCAGAAAGTTGTTAACGCTAGATCACGTAAATTCATTTTTTTTTCATACATATTAAAAAAAAATCTTTAAAAGTGAGTATTTTCGGTGTTCTACGATATCAGGCATGGCTACGCCGGAATGGAGCCCATGTAAAAGAAGTAACTGAACTTTCAAGGTAAAGCCCGCTGTTGTAATTGTAATCCACAGCTTCGCCTAATAATGTTTTTCATGACATATTTCACAGAAATGATTTCATTTAACGTATATGAAGACATTTGCAAGCATCGCAAAAATACAAGTTTTTGTATATCTTTTATCAGCGATCGATATACTATACACTTACCGAATGACTTGCCAGTCAATAGTCAAATATATTGCCCAAGGCATGAAAGGCAAAGATCAATAGTTTTGACTATTGACCAGCAAGGCATTTAAGAAGTATTTTATTATATTACATCATCAGAAATTAACATCCACAGTTTTATATCATAAACTATAGACCGGCGATGTAAGTATCAATGTAATAAAATCACTAATTTGACCAGATCCATTGATCGTTACATACAATTTTTACACTAAATCTAACATTGGTTTCACTAGTGAATTATTAATCCAGGTTCGTCGGATCGACACTGAACGGACACAAGATTTACGTTGAACCCCCATGATAATTTATTAGTAACAAACTAACTTAATAAATGATCAAACGATGTGAGCTGGAAATAATTACATTTAAATAAACGTTTCAGTTATTATAATTATAACAAATACCTTAAAGGCGGTAAATCAGACTTTAATCGAGTAATGGAATTGTCCAACAGTTGTACAAATGATTATTAACACTGATTTGTGTTCACTTAGGGCTAAATTTATGTAAGTTTTTCACTGGAGGTATTTTTAAAATTTGACTTTCTTCCTCTGGTTAATCGACCAAAAGAATAAGAGTTATTTTAGCATGCAAATTTAATAAACTTACTTAACGTAAGAAATTATATGAGTAAGAGTAGATTTTTTTGTATTATATCTGTCAAAGACTTGCACTGACAAATGCATATTTAGCTAAAAGTCATTATAAGTATAAATTTGTAAAAGTATAATAACCACCTTTTATCTATCATGTAAGATTGGTATAGTGGCACATTTCTGCCAGTAATAGCTAGGTAGCTATCACGATGATATGTGTACTTTTTCTGAAAGAAGTACAACAATAAACATGTAAATACTACTTTCCCAGATATTTTTATGTCCTGAAAATGTAGTAGCCTAAAAATTCGCGTTAATGCTCGAAGCTTTCACGAGATAGCTAGGTAGCTATCACGATAGTAACAGTCCAAAAACAAATCCATCTTACATAATCTATGTAAATTTATTATAAAAGCAAATAATAGTAGAAATGAACTATTTGAGCCGCGCCATGAGAAAACCAACATAGTGGGTATGCGACCAGCATGGATCCAGACCAGCCTGCGCATCCGCGCAGTCTGGTCAGGCTCCATGCTGTTCGCTTTTAAAGCCTATTGGAATTGGAAAAACTATTAGCGAACAGCATGGATCCTGGTCTGGATCCATGCTGGTCGCATACCCACTATGTTGGTTTTCCCATGGCACGGCTCATTTACACATTTAGCAGATTGAGAAAATGTGCCATAACAGAACTTAAGTATTTCGCAGAGTTTAAATTGAAAAAAAAGAAGTTTCAAGCTTTTACATAAAAGCAGTGTACTGACCAGAAAATATTTCTACTTGAAATAAAACTAAAGATGATTTGAGATGAAAATTAAAGACAATGTTGCCATTTTATGTTAACTAGGTACAGAACAAACAAAATGCCCTATATACTTAAAACCACAAATACAATATTTATGTTTTCAATCATTAGCTACAAAAGTAAATATTTTAGAAAAGAGAGACAAAACAAATGAAATCATCTAACAAAAAATAATTTAGTTTTAATATAAAACATACATATTTATCATGTTAAAACTCTTACCTATATTTTAGTATTCTCTGAATCCGAAATAAAGAACGAAGTCAGCTGTGATCCCTGACAATTTCTAATGAAGCTAAAGTCATTATTGGAATTGCCTCAATTTATAAAGATATTCTGTGACGTTTAAGTGCCAATCCCAGGTCATAGCAAGACCTCGCTTTATATCTCAAACATTCTATATCACGTGTTACACTGCAATTTCTATGAAATCTGAGCTCATATTGATGTTCGTCAAAACTAATTCTCAATAATACTAGACAACATAATTGGCAATTTTTGTCACTTCTTCTAAGGGTCCATTAGAATAAACGTCATTTGATTTTTCGAAATTGTACGATGATGAATTGAGTGAAATATGATTTTAGACTCAGCAATGTGATTTTCCTCTTTTGTTTGTCTTCTCCGTTATATGTATTATGTATATGTTTTGTCTTTTATGAGTTTGTTTTGAAAACATGATATTCCAAGTTATTTTCGGTCTGCTGTTATCGTCACGCGTAACAGTATTTGATCGTAATTCTTCTGAATTTGTAAAAGAATAGAAGCTTCAATATGGCATTCAGTTTTCATCAACGTCTGCACTTTTTCTCTACAATAAAGGACCCTTACAGTGCACACCCATCGTATGAATTATTTTATCCGCCTAAATTATTTTACCGTTACGGATTCAGTGTTAAATATGTCGCAATCAAAACAATATTTTAATAATTTGCGAATGACTCAGATTATTAAATTACTTTTTAAGATGAAAATCAGTACATGTCCCCTTTCCCCTAGAAAATTACGGGTTTTTTGTAACATAAGTAATTTATGACAAACTCATAGGGAATAATAGTATCTAAATTACATGTGGGAATATATCAAAGTATTTATGAGGTTGAATGTCATACATGTACGCGCACATGTGTGTAGATTTGCATCATTTATTATCTCACCCGAGCACGAAAAACGATATCTCCTCTGAAACCATTTGGAGGAAGTCTGAGTCTTCTATTGAAAAATTCTTGTTGCTACGGCAATCAAAAGGAAAACTTTAACAAATTCCTCAAAAATCCAGAGTTTAGATATTTGGTTCATAGCATTGTCTAGTAGCGCTCAATCAAATTTATTCACATAATGCCCCTTGGGTCAAAATTGACCCTACCCCTAGATTCACTTATTGTTCATAGAGTTATATAAGAAAAACTTAAAAAATGTCTTCTTTAAAAACGTAAATCCAGAGCTTAAATATTTTACTTCTAGTGTTGTGTAGTGGTCTTCTTCCAATGCCCCTAGTGTTAAAATTGTCCTCGCCCCTGGATGCGCTTGTTTTACATCGACTTATATAAGAATAAATCTTTTAAAAGATTTTCTTATCTGAAACCGCAAGGTACAGAACATAGATATTTGGCATGTAGCATCGGAGAATGGCCCTCCGCCGTACTTTTTTAAATCCCCCCCCCCCCCCGCCCCCAACACCAACACCACCACCACCACCCCGCCCCACCAGACAGAAAATATTTGGATATGCATATATGAACACAAGATTCATTTGCAAATATTTCAACTAAGCAAGCAATAGATATAATTCCAGTGACAGAAGGTCAATATTATTGACGTCCTTGGCTGATTCTGAAATAATTTCGTGTTGGGAGACCTTCAGTAAATGTTGAAATATTTTTTATTTGGGTAAAGTAATAGGTAAAAACCTACATAATATATCATGAAAAGGTGATTTTAAATTTAATTTGCGCATTGTTGTTGTTTGAAAGTATAATATTATTTTCATGAAATCTAAGGTTTTTCAGCTGACCTACTGGCTTCCTTTGGTGTTGTGCACTTACCAGAGCGAGGCTCTAGTGAGGAACGATCCCTGGTGTCAAATTTTGTAAGGAATAACTTTCTTTCCGTGAAATGATAACTAAGAAATGTTAAATTGTATCCTTTATTTTCACGAAGAACATTAATTTGCCGTGTGTGCGAAACCGCGTACAGTTCGAAACCGGGTGCACTGACTACAGTTACAACCAGCCACCACTCATTCATCTGTAAGCAAGGTATACAACGGGGGAAGAAGTTTACTTTCGATTTCTCTTGCGATGATAAATTACTAAAATCTTTGAAATTAGAATAAATCATTTTAGTGTTGGGTAACAAAATTGCTAAATATCTTCCGTTTAATACGTGCCGTCTGATATTCAATGTCATTTAAGTCTTAATAAATGGTTTATCTTTTCAGTGCGCACCTGTTCCGTATCCCGATTACTACGGAATCTAGGTCAAAATCCATGTTATACAGTTTACGCCGAAAAACTCTAAAACATTAAGGCCTTTAGCTTAGATACACAGACCTATACGTTTTATTTCACAATTTATAAACGATATGTTTACTTACGAATATGAGAAGTTTCATTTATATATATACATTACAAAAAATTCTAATTATGCGATAATGCCATCGATATTGTAATTTCCCCGTAGAATCATATTATGTCAACTTGCGCCAGGTCCATATTTTACAATTATGTGAAGCAAAAAATCAAGCACACGATTCTATCTTTTTATTCGAAAACTCACTGTTTCATCAAATTTAATCTTGTAGAAAGCATTTTTATCCGAACGTGCAGAACTGCATTAAATACTGAAGTGTGTGACACCGCTCCCAGCATCGTAATCTGCGAATAATTGAAAATATGCTTTTTCACCTAAATCACCAGTTACATACGTGTCTTGAAATCTTAAATACGATATCTTTGTCGAAATTTTAATTATTCAAGCGGATTATATGTTTTTAATTTTGATAGTTTACTTTTTATTGTTTGACACGACTTAAATGTGGTTGTCATTTTCTGTCTCCGCGAAATGTATAGTTTTCAAATATGTATATTATCAAATATAGCACGTTTACATTGTCTAATCCACAAGTTTTTATGGAAGGCGTCCGAAAATAAATACAGCACACACACCTTATTAGCAATTAGTGACCTTCCTGTTAGACTTGTGTAATGGAGTTTAATAGGACACTTAGAATCTTGAAGCGGATATCGACGTGGTGTCCGCCTCTCTTGACATGGCAGTTGCTATTACTTTATTTGACATAACAATAAGACTGTCCTTGATTATGACCAAGCGTTCTCTGTCGGATAATAGATGATAAAGAAAACAAAAAGACAAGCGTACCGTGGAGCTGAATATTGTCGGTAACTAATATATACGTTTGTGGCACTATTTAACTGTTAAAATCATGTTATCATGTCGTGGCTCCGCTTGCTTGTCTTGATTTCAGAACGAATGCCATACAATTATATGAATGAAGGAAACGCCATGTCATATTACAGTTCATACGAGTACGTTGATATGAATTATTCATATTTGTATATGACGTGCACAAACTCAATGAAATTAGTATGATATATTTTATGAGGGCCATGGGAAAGTTCATATGTAAGATCTTTCTGTGCAGTCAATCGTTTTTGATCCTCGCGCTTCTGAGTATTTAATGATACCATAAGTGGGCGGTGTGAGTGATGTAGGAACACTTAGTTCATTTATCAGGATAATATCTACATCCCTGAGCTGGCATTATGAATGAATGTATGACAATATAACTAGTCAAATATTCACATTGTCAGAAATGGTATGGAAGAGTGTAAATGTAGAAAAAAAACTTTGATTATTTTTTTCTACGCGGAAAAGTCAGCATATTTTGTCATTAGTGTTCTGAAAAGCAAGGCTGAAATATTTGAACAGTGTTTATACCAGTCTATAATATTACTCTTGAACAGATATACACTTTCAAAGACTTGATATCACTGATTTTCACGCTGCAAAAGAATCTCTCCTGTGAAATATCCGTGTATTAAGGTCACCAGGCACAAGGCCACAATTATTTGCCCGTGATTGAAAAGAATCATTAAGCGGTAACGCGGAAAATAGTTGCTCTGTTTTGATGGTGAATGTTGATGAAATTTTGAGTTTAAGTCCTGCAGTAAATGGAATAATTTAGGAAGATATGAAATATTAGGTACATGCACAGTTTGATAGAATTAGAATGTGATGATGTTTTGATGGGGTTGTTTTTCCTGTTTGCAGCCATTTAGAGACTATTTTTAATACGCATGTGTTTTGGTTCAAGATGGTAAAAAAAAAAAGATCTGGTCAACCGCATGTATATTTTATCTTGAATAATTTTGCTAAGTGAATGTATCTTTTTATTTTGAAAGCAGGAAAAATTGCGATATTGTACAGTGTCTATATAGAACATATAGTAAAAATAACAATAGTCTTAGGCCTGACATGGTCAGATAACTCAGAAAGGTCACTTGTCAATAATTTTGTTACTTTTCATTCTAAATAGCTGTAATATTTACAGTGAATGGTTAATAAACATAGAATGGATCAATAAGTCTACCCCATCTTAGATCTGACCGAAATTGCAAATTGGTAAATAATTGCTAGGTAGATATTCTAATTCAAAATTATGTATTTGTCTGTGATATTGTAAAATTTAATAAACTTCGTTTAATTGCAATGGGAAGTGAAAAAAAGCCAGAAAACATAATTGTTGCAGAGTAACTTTATTTCAGCCAGTATTTCCATATTGACTGCTTTTAGAAGCAAGTTAGGAATTGAGATTACATTCAGTATGAACAAGTACCATGAAATTGGACATGGTTATATGCACTAAACTGTATTCCCTGTGAGGATATTCAGTTCATATTATTACCTGAAGGCCGCAGGTATATTGGAATACAACAAGTAGTATAGCACATGGGGACTGGGTGATTTCACGTGACTTTTTACCGATATGCGATTGGCTTATCGCATTTATGGAACGCCGTTTTTGCAATATAGCTAGCACTCTATATGATATATAGAGAAATGTTTGTGACCTGAATTCCTCATTCATTATTTCATATAATTTATTCAAACTTTCAGCAATGATCAATATTGATACCTTGTTGTGCATAAGGGTTTATATATTAATTGCTCTTCACTTTCCTAGATTATGGTCCTGTGTTGTCAAGCAAGTCCAGGTGAAGGCATGAATCACATTTGTGAAAGCTCTAGTAAAGTATTCAAATAGTCAAGGAATGCGACCAATTGAGCTAAAAGTTATGTTATACATGAAAGGGAAATATAGTTATTTTTGCTCAAAACAATAACTTTCAGAATTAAGAAATACATAGTTCATATATCTACTTGTACATCATGTAGAATGGAGTAATATTTTTTACATTAAAGCGTAATGGTATATTAAAAACAAAACAAGTACGTTATTCACCCATAAGTTATCAACAATTTTTGGTCTGTATAACTTCTGGCCGCAGGAAATCTTTCGACTTGTAGTTAATTTTACTTGATAACAATACACATTTCTTCAGATCTTCAGGCCACAATAAGGAAATGTTTAAGCGGAAAATAGTTTCTGTCTTTCATGGCGAATGTTGATGATGTTTTGAAAATTCAATAAAAGAGATATGAAATAGTAGGTACATGTGCAATTTGATAGAATAAAAATGCCCAGAATATGCTAAAATAACTTTTACATAGGGCCAGTTTCGCCTGTTTGTGGCCATTTAGGTATTGTTCATTTTACGCTTTTAAGATGGTTCAAGATGGCGGAAACCCCATTGTTGTTGAAATTTCTTCTGTTGAATAGTTCTTTTTATTACAAATACTTGTTTGGTTTGGAATGCAAGCAAAATTGGAATATTGTATAGCGTACATAAGTAAACATAAAGCCACTATTGCTTACATAGCGTTTATTCTTCTGCAGTATAAAATGGTCACAGGGAAATCAGGAGAATTAGATGAAACCCTTTTTCTTGATGCAAGAAAGACTACAGAATTGGACTTTAATGGGCTAAGGTATTGTCATGGAAAAGCAAATAGCAATTCAAACCTTTGGATCATAATTATATTCCAGCGTGTTTAACTTGTTATACGTTTTAATAGATTAAGGAACATTATCACTGTAAAACTTGTCTGTGATAGATTCCATGTTTTTGCAAGAGATTTGTACCAAAGCACTAGAACTGAAGAAAATATAAATGGTAAAACCTGTCCGTTATAGGCTATAGTTGGCCTTCTTTTCACTGTTTTTGTATACGTGCCACTGGTGTTCATAGTAGTTTCCCCATTTACTTCTAAATTGAGCATCTCAAAAATATTTCTTGGATTGCAATTTGATTATGCTTTGAAAATAATTTTGGCAATTTTGAATGTTTGGCATTTCGTCAGATGTCAGCAAATGAGGAACCAATCATTAATTATTGATAAGTCAGTAAAAATATGACTTGCCGATGGAAAAGTGTACGAGATATGCTATCTTAGAAATTGTCTAATCAGCAATTACCGTGTAAACTTTGCAAAAGCTTCGCATCTATATTGAATACACATCAACTGCAGGAGTCTTCAAACAGTTGAAAAGCAGTTTGTGACAAAGTTTATTGAGAGAAAAATAAGAGTTGTACAGAATAGGCAGAGCTATACATTAAAGCGCATTTGACTCTATCACTGCACGGATTTATAAAAAGTAGTATTTTTTCTAAGTTTTCTAAGCGGTAGCCAATGCATATGAATGGGATGTCTTCATGTAAGTTACATTGTCAGTTGGTGGTAGTGTAAGTTATATTACGCGTAAACACAGCTCAGTGGATATACTAGAACGCTGATCATCCAGCAGTGAAAGCGGAACAAAGACAGAAAATCCTGTGACGGAGATGATACATCATTATTTGACTGTACAGAAAACAGCAAGTTGAGAATCTGAACCATCAATATATGGAAATCGCAGCTCTCTGCGCCATAAACATCTTTTCTTGCATATAGCTTTCTGCGCCGTAAATAACATTTCTTGCATCACAGCTCTAACCTCTTTTTCATCACAGCCCTTTGTTCCATACATAACATCTCTTGCATCACAGCTCTCTTTGCCGAACATAACCTTCCTTTCATCAAAATTAGAGCTACATCGTTCCTCTTGGGTTCAGAATGTCGATTAAAATTCTAATAAAATAAAATCTGTGAAAAGATCCGTTGGCAGCATATAACGCAGTCATGCAACACACTAGCAGACTCGAATAATTGGTTAAGTCTGTTCATGAGAGGTAATGAAATATGCAATATCTCTTACGCTCGCTCCATAGAACCTTCTAAAGCGGAATTTTTTAAATATAAAAATGAATGTTCTCCATGATCCCAAAGGACAAGAAAACAAGGTCAAAAAAAGCAATAAAGTAACTCTAAAGCAGACTAAAAATACACTGATGGAATTTATGTATAGATCCGTGATCACTTTTTTGTGTGATTCAATCTGTCTCGATTTTATTGCGTAATATTTTCTTGAAGACAATAATAACAAAGAATACTAGTTGAAGCATTTGGTTGTTTCCTTTTTGTATAACACATAAAAGATTGGTTTTGGCTTAATAGTTTCAGTTCATTGAAACTTTGAGTCTAAATAGTAACCATGATTGTTTTTATAAAGTAATTCTTTGTGTAGTTTTGAAAATAATGTCTTTCAGACTCAAACAAGCAGTGTATAACAAACTACAATACACTATTTAGTTCCCTTCTCGTGCTTCAATTTTGAAATGAAACTTGTGAAGCATTTGTTGTTCACATTTCTGACACAAGATTGTTTTGCTTAAAATCGGCACATTGGACAATTTACTATTCAGATGCCTGATGAAATGTATTAGTAGGAACAAACTTTAGCCACAGCACGTGATCAAAACTGACAAAAAACTATTACCTCTCCTCCTCAGTTGAAAGAAGTGAGGTTCTAGCCGTTTCTACTTGATTGTTTTTGTCCCAGCCGTTCTTCTTTTCAAAACATACTATGTTCATATTGACATTTACAAGAAACCAACATCAAATTGTTGAATAATTTTCAAGAATAAGAGATATTGTGTACTTGGTGTACTTGTCATTCTTACGTAAATATTCCACTTCCTATAAACTAATTTCCTCTATTTCAGTTTGGAAACTTTTAGACAATGATTTTGGTCTCAGATACAACCCTTGCTTGTAGGCCAATGGTATGCTTTGAATATCAATTCCAGTTTGTATTATATAAACGACGTTTTTATTTAAATCATATAACAGATTTTGATGAGTTAATGAACCCGATTTTAAAATAAAGTATATATAGCATTTTCTTTTAACAGGACTTTCTCGCACATAATTAATTGTTAGGAATGAAGTAATGAATCCTATTTTAAAAATTGAAATTATGTTGTTTGAACAAGAGTTTCTTGAAAAAGATCTAGGAAATGGAGACATTAGGTGAAACATGTTTTGCCCACCGTAAACATTATCTAACACAATGGCTGATGCACTAGGTCCTATATTTCCTGAACTAAATGTAATGGCTGAGCTTAAAATGTTTCGGTTGAAAATACATATGTAATGATATTGTATATCCTTGTTAATACATCACTTTGTTTTTACCACAAATTAGAAATGATACGTAATTGTGACCTATTTAGCAAAACTGACCTATATATTTTATATAAAAGAATTTATTTAATTCAGGTAATCAAAATCCTTCTTAAAGTTTCCATTTATACAGAAAACTTTATTTTCTTTATCCGTAAGAATTTTGTTCAAGTTTATTACCAAATGTTAAAGACAAAGTTATTGAAATAATGTGAAAAAAAAACATAAAAAGGAGCACAGTGTTTTTAACAGTGATATTTTTATTCTAGAGATGACCTCCGTTATGACAATGGTCGCATGTCTGACAGCAATGTCTGTGTGCGTGGTTGTGTTGGCGGAAGCAAGACTGGTAGCTATAGACAGGTATGCCGCCGGGATAACACGGATACATAATAAATACAGGAATCAGGAGAAAGCTGCTAACATGCAAATGTTGGTAAGATCTTCAGTACCGAATATGTTTAAAACAAACTGTGGACTATTCAGTCAGTTTGTCGGTAGAAATTGTAATAAATTTTTATAGGCCCGAGCGACTATCGAGCTGAAAATGTAACTGCGTAGTGAGGTTCTACAGACCACATTTTGTATCAGTCTTGGTTGGATGCATTTGGAAGTATTTTGCGGAGACTAACAATTTAATGATTGTGTAGAGCTTTCAAGTTATTCGCACTCTGGTACACATAAAAACAGGCATTAAGCTGAATTTGTGAGCATGTGTATTTTGAGCCATGGTATTTATTTACAGGAAATACTTCATTTAGTTTCGGCCTTGATATAGTTATGGTCCTTACAAACACAATATTGCATACTTTGCACACTTTGTTTACCGCGAATGAAAACTATTATTTTATTTATTCCATACAAGCGTTTAAGATGTTGTTCTTAAAAGCAAGATTGTCTAAATATGTCTCAGCTACGTGACCCCTTTAGCCGATCAATGGAGGCTGTATGCTGATGCTGAAATAACTTGTTGCCAGGCTCCACTGTGCTTTTTTGTAGAAAAAGTACTTTACTATTTCATGCATCATTGTTTCAAAAACACTGAACTATGATGTAACTAAACTAATTATAAATGCAGATTAATAGCCAACCCACTAATAATTTCGATATAAATCACTAACATCTTCAAAAGTCTGTACCTTTTAATTATATAAACATACATATTTGAAGGTTTTCTTTTTAATTTCGAAACAGGTTCACAATTCCTATGACTACACCACTGGCGCCAGATCAGAAAGAAAATGCCTTTGTACATGTTATACCCTACCCTTAGGTATTCTATAAGAACCATGGTCGTGAACGGGAAAATATACTACCCCATTTCAATCGCGTATTTCATATCTAAAACACGCAGTTCAGTAAATGTGTACTATTGATATTAAACAAGTGGTAATTTATCTTCCGTTGAGTACCGGTCACATTTCTTCAATACTTCTTATCTTAGAAAAACAACGTGTAGTTTACAGTTTTTTCACAGGTACACAAAAAACTTGCTTGAACTTCCCTTGTGAAGTTCCGGTCTAGATTACAGACACACTCTGATTGGCTGATGTGAAAATGTATGTCAGTCGTCATTTTACTACACGTGTACGCTAAAATGTTTATATGCAGCATAAATGTGCAAAATGAATTAAATAAACAGAATAGATGTATACCAATGTATGATTTCAAATTCAAAACCATATACAAGATGAATTTCATTCATCATTTCGAGTCTTATCGTAAAACTGTGAATATATTGCATTCTGTTTTTGTTTGTTTACATTTCGCTTAACATGTGCACACTGTCGTGACCTCTAGACCGGATGTTCATTAGGGGAGTTCACGCAAGTTTTTTCTGTAACGTTGACTAAAGCATAAAATATATGGAGCATCTCTGCAATATGGAATATTGAGACAATGTGACTGGTGCACGATGGAAGATAAATTATCGCTTGTTTAATATTTGTAGTACACATTTACTGACCTGCGTGTTTTAGGTATGAAATACGCGATTGAAATGGGTTAGTATATTTTCCCGTTCATGACCATGGTTCTTATAGAATACCTAGGGGTAGGGTATAACATGTACAGAGGCATTTTCTTTCTGATCTGGCGCCAGTGGACTACACAAAGATATTGGTCAATAATGAAATTAATGCAGTACTCATCATCTATTTTGAATAAGGCTTACTCCTTGAGGGAACCGTATCGATATTTTTTTTATATATGTCGTCAAATTAATTTTATGCCATTATTTGCGCAGCCCGAGGTTGATATCGCTTTTATCAGGTCGATAAATCCACATATCGACCGAACTTAAAAGGCAACAATTGTTTTATTATTAAATCCAGCCTACTAATAAGTATAAACATTAAATACAAATATCTGCAACCTTTGGTCATTTTTCGCGGTAAATTGTGTACGACGTCGCAGTGTTTTGACGTCAAACCGTGATGACGTCACAGCTGGCGGTCAATATGTGTCAATACGACTTTTTATCATTGGTCATGAGACTACATCTAGACCAATGGAAAGGACTATAAATATAGATTTAATAATAAAAAAAGTAATCAAATTGAAACACATTTGTTTTTCAAGTATCTGTGGAATGGTTCTCTATAGCAGGGAACAGTGTATGAAATATAGTTAAACTTTGGTCACCCCTAGCTACAAGCCGTGTTCAAACATTGATGATAAGTAAGTGATTTTATTCACATAAGGCACCGATTTTTTTTCTGTCATAAGTGCTATGATCAGTTTTATCTTATCTGTTCAGAGATTTCGAGGGCTCGCCAAAAGTGTTATAAGTTAATATACTTTCTAAACAAAATGAACAGATACAAACTTATTAACAATTAGCGATCAAAATGTCATAAATTTAATTGTAAAATACCGCCTCAAAAGGTCAACAAATACATTTTTAAAACTTTATTACCGAACAAATTAAATCATGTCATATGGTATGTTTATATTCAAGAATAGATATGGGATAATACTCTGGCAAGGAAAGCTGCTGAATGGTCAGAAAATTGCTACTGGGGTCATCAGAGACGTGGTCTTGGAGAGAATTTAGCGTATCGATGGAGTACTGGGACCCTAAAACCGTCTGATGTAATCATTAAAGCTATAAAGGGTTGGTATAACGAGAAGTTTATCTGGAGATGGTCAACACAATGCGGAGCAGCGTGCCACTACACTCAGGTTTGTAATACATGTACAACAACATACTACTGTGCATAGGTATTGTAATGCATCTATATATTATTTAAAAAACGGACACTGTAGTTCCACTCAATTATTATAATATTTGAGGTGTATCTAGATAACGTTGCAAAAGCAATGTAATTCTTTACGTGAGAACTGATGAGAATGGTTAGAGAGGACCTATTTAAATCGATAGCTGGTTATATATTCAGCTATAATTTGTACAAATTAGAGTTCACAGAAATATTAACGACTTTGTTAAAGAATAAATTATGTAGTTTAACGTCCGTTTTTAGCCAGTGCTTTAGCAACTCGCTATAGCTTTAAATCAACTACCAAGTTTCAACCTCGCGTCGTTTGAGTTTTCCTTTGTTTCTATGTGACCGCATCACACAAATATTCTGGACGTGTAAAAAATAGTCCCATATTCATTTTTTATAATCTTGGTATTGTGTGAGTGTGGGAGGAACTGAGGGCTACTGTTTTAAACAACAAATACAATCAGCTACGGATTCTAGAATATTTATGAACTTAATATTCACATTCGAAATACTCGGAATCACTCCGCTCTAGCTTTAGGGTTAGGGTTTAAGGTTAGGATTTAGGGTTAGGATTAGATTTGAAATTGGCCTCACTCTGGGGAAAACCTAGTTTTTTCTTGCATACCAGACGGGGATTTCTGGTATTTTTACCGGTGCTGGAAAAATTAATCTTACACCCCGGGGTGTTAGATGACTCTCGTGCTGTAAATGACGTATTACGAACTACATATATGTAGAAGATTTATGTAGTAATTTATATTTTATTTAAAAAAAAAACGGAATAAAAATTCAATACTTTGACAGTTCCTATTGGTTCCTGATAGAATATTTCTCGATTCAAATCACGTTATTTTATCAAAAATTCATAACGTTACACTGCAGCTGATAAAACAAAACCGGAACTAAACATTGTTATTTGTTTTGAAACGTCAAGACGTCTTTCCTGTTTACGGACGTTGGTTTCCCGCGCTTTGTTTAAATACACTACTATAAGAAATAGTTCTAAAAAAGAAAGCCGTTCGATTGATTTTATTTTATTATTATTTCTGGAAATCTGGCAGGGAGCCTCGTTACCGCCTAAACAGTTACCCTCGAGGCCGGATATTCACATCTGCACCTACAACCAGTGAAAGAATCTTATAATATAGAGTTGTATAGGGAAAACCTTTAAAAACCTTCTTGTCTTGAACCACAATGCACAGAGCCTAGATATTTGGCATGTAGCATTGTCTAGTGGACCTCTACCAACATTGTTCAAATCATTACCGGTCTATGCACAATGAAATGTTGATTCTTCAGGTGTATCGGTTGAAATAACACTCAATAAGCTCTGGCTATCAGTCCTTTCAGGGCTTTGATTTATATAAGAGGTATGTGGCGCTAGGAATCCGACCTCATTTCCACTGATACATGTGTCAGATATAATTTTTAAATATTTTGAACTGGAAAACACTTAGCAAAAATATTCATAATGTTGTCATTCAATAAGAGGAACTGAATACAGACTGATCGAGTATTATGTGTTCAACACTCAGAATAATTAACAATCATCTTTGTTTTAAAACTTTGACACAAGCTAAAAACAATGTTCAGTAACATTGGGTTCTTTCTTTCTTAACAAAACAAAAATAAACAAGACACAGGCATTTGTTTTAATAATAAGACAAAAAATACTTCATATTACATCATATTCTAAATTATTAAGAGTCAAAGGCGATGCGTCTGGCTTGATCCCTTCTACGTTTTCAATCTGGTTTTATTAAATTGTCTGTATTTGTATCTGTATTTGTTTTGTAGAATCTTCTTGAGCTCCGAATAGCTAGACTTCTATGTCAAACTATGATTTCTACCTTGCTGCAGTTTCTTGTATGAGAGATGGGGCAATCGTTTCCCAATAATAGAATATGTTCAAACTTAGTATATGAACACAGTTTCAAGTTAGAAACAGAAAAATGCAAAAACTTTTGGAGGTCATCGTGCCCTTAAAACTGGATTCTGCTACAAATTTGTATATTCAAGGGCAGATAACACCTGAACAAGCATGGTGACCTTCGATTCTTTTCATAATTCTGTCTAACATGACACTGTGTTCATATACAAAGTTTGAACAAATTCTATTATTGGGAATTTTTTTACCCAGAACTGCAGCATACGTCATTAATGTTACACTTCTGAGAAAAGTTTAACTGTATTGTCAAATAACGATGGGTGATTGATATATACAAGTAGAATCAAAACTAGTACCGTGTCATTATGATATCTATCAAACCGCATTTCGAATTGTAGTACATTTTTCGCATTGACACTATTTTCTGGCAAATCGTTCGACTTGCCGATTGTTCAAACACAGACGAGTTTAAGGAGAATTTTCAAGCACCCGATTTTTTTTTACTTTTTATTATGACCTGTAGTGTAGTTTGACATTCAGCAAATTCAAACAAGACATCCATTAGATTATCATAAATATTTTCAATTGTCTTAAAAACTTAAATCCATACAATTTATTCTGTATAGTAATTTGTACAATTTCAATCCTTTTAATCGGTCTTAGTAAGCCTAGTTGAATATTTTCAATTATTTTAATATCCTGCTAAAGTGTAGAGTGTCGCAAAATGTTTCCATAATCAAGAAAGGGTGTAATTAGTGTCTTGTACAGAATCAGAAATGTTTCTTTATCTAGTAAGAACAAAATCGTGTAACGAGACCTACTAACGTATTTGCACAATTTACATTAAGGCTTATGTGTTTGTTAAATATTAAATTTCAAATCGTTTTCATGATAGATTCCCAAGTTGTCTTCATGATCAACAATTGCTAGGTGTCTAAAATGGTATTATTTGACTGACATTTCGGAATCAAAGAAAGGGTTATCTTTTGTAATGTACACAACTTTACAGTTGTCACTGTTGAAAAACATATGCCATTTGCTATTTGAATGTCCATTCAGATTATCATGAATTGTCTCAAAATCCTGAAAATTGTTTAAACTTGTGTAAATTTGTGCAAAGCTTAGCATCCTCAGCAAATGATTTGCAGTAAGATTGTACATTATCTGGCAATTGGTAAATAAGATAAATAACAAAGTGACAAGGACATCACTTGATGCTTCCGTCCATTCTGATGCTCTATCTTTTATAAAATAGTTTTTATTTCATTTCAATATATTACCAGATATATCCAACTATTTCAATTTCAAATTAAACCTTCCATATGGAACATATTAAATATCTTTTTGTATATCTATGGAAATAACATTTCGATCAATTATCAAAACCTTTGAACAATTACAGTATGTGCCCTCTTTCGTTTCTAAAACAATTCTGAGAGTCAGTTAAAAATATTGTCATTACATTGAGGCATTACAGATGTCTTTATTATATTTTCGAAGAGTCTGCATAAAATGATAGTTAAACTAATATTACATGCTTTAGTTCTATCACCAATTTAAAAAAAAAACTTGCAATATAACCTGACTTCCGCTCATTTGGAATAGTTCCTGTAGAAATAGAAATGTTAAACAGAATAGTAATAGTAAATGCAATACCATTTACAGTTTCTTTAAGAAATTTAGGGTGCATATCATCTGGTCCTCATGATTTTAGATTAATTTCAGCTTTCAGGTTGACTTTATCCTCAATAACAAATGTATCACTCATAGAATTGTCAATATGTTTTTATAATAGAATAGGCATTTCCAAACTATCGCCTCCTGTAAAAAATAGGTAATTCAACTCCTTAGCTTTTTCTACGTCATCAGATTGACTTTTGATTTTCGTTTGCATGTAACAAGATTCCTCTTAGTTTCAAACATTATTTTCTTGCATATCTTACACTTTGAGATTTTTTCTGTCAATACTTGAGCTTAAAAAATATATCTTTAAGAGAAGTTGTGGTTTTCCAAGTTTTATGTTGTTTTACAATGCAAATTGATTCCTCTTTTACATGTATAACAGAATTAAATTTAATATTGTTGTTTTGTAGAAGTCTGCAGTAAACATTAAGAAATGTAATATGTTTCATTCTTTTGTTACCACTTTTACAATTCTAATTAATAAATAGAATCAGTCTTTAACTTTTGTCATTATTCGTAGTTATCTAACTTCAGTCTTGAATACAATAAAAGCTTAAAATATTACTAACTTACATACAGTTCATTTAAACATAATGTGTGACTCTGACGAAAAGCATGAACTGCATAAAAAGTAAACAAAATAGAACGACTAAAAGCTTCGCTAATAGCTCGCTTCCTGAGGAAATATTTGTTCTTGTTATATGACGTTTCTTGGCTTTAATTTAGCAATTGTCTAATAGAATACTCGTACGTCTGACAAATTAAATGCGATACAATGATTCACATCGAATCTTCTAATGCTGTACTGGCACAATTGCAAGCTATTTATAGACATTCTTTTATCACGAAAAGGGAGATTTAGACTCGTCCCTGTAGATGACAAGGATTCGATTATTGGCTGGCAGGGTCAAACAGTTTGTTTCCCAATATATTTGCAAGTTCAACAAGTCCATTATAGCCTTTAGTGAGGACAATATCATGATTTATCGGTCGATGGCGTAGCACTTTTTTCCAGATCGACATATCCTCATATTGACCGAACCGAAAAGGAAACTTTATTATTAAATTCAACAACTCAAACGTTACTTTCGAAAAGCGTACTTACCCAAATGTTTGCAGCATTTGTCATGTCACATTGCTATGACGTCACTGTTGGAGGGGAGTCGATACGATTCTTTATCACGTGACTGTGTTTTGACCAATAGAGAGGACTCTTAATGTAGAATAAAAGATAAACAAGAAGGAACACTATATAAACAGTCTATTAAACTTGCATACTTGCTCATGCTGTTTTCTGATATAGTAAGTCATTCAACCTTGTGGTCAGATGCTGTCATATCTTTTCTGATATTGAACACTCTATAACGATTTCTAAACTTTATAAATGTGTAAAACGAAAATATGTTAACACGGCCATTGTCGTAAAAGACCGCCATAATCCACAAATGCTTAAGTAATAGCTCTTATAGGGAGGATCATTACGCCGTGGAGACGAAGCCAAACAACAATATAATTTTAACTAAACAATACATTAAAGCTTCTTAATTTGCATTCTTTTCTATTATCAGGTAATTGATTTGATGATATTAACTAGCCAAAATGTTATTTCATTAACGATAGCGTGCCAGTGTAATGAGAAGAACACGGATAGTTCGACTAGCAAGCAATTACGCGCAGGCAACGCCTGAAATAAATTCACAGTTACAACACTTATGTATACAATTTCAGCAAGACCATTATTCACCTCATCTGTTGAAGCCGTTCTATGCTCATTAAATCTTCATAATTAGGCAAAAACCTCAACAAGATAGACGTTTAATGATTTACTGAAACTAGTGTCTATTTGTAACATGGTCTTTATTTGCGAAAATATAGTGTTGGATTGAAAGAATTCTACATTTCTTCTAAAATGCGAAATATTGATTGCCCTTCTAAAATTCCATTAGCACCATCTGCCTCTGGGGACCATTTTATATTTATTTTTACAATGCTAGTATTCAGTATTCGCGATAAGTCAGGTTGATCCTTAAACTAATAAAGATCATAGTAAAGGAGTAATCTATACAGCTTGTTAAATTATCGTCTGGTTGCTTGGTCGCTGACGTTAATTATAGAATCATGACGTCAGAAATATTTTATATTCGACATACACGGAATACCGAAGGGGCTCTTTCAACATTTACATTGGTTTCAAATGCTTAAAGGAAACTGCTTTTGATTAGATTGATCAGCGCATAAGTTTAAAGGTCATAGGTAATTTGAGTGACCTCATGCTTTGTTTGCACTATTTGCTGTATTTAATCTCTTGGAAATGTTAGAAAAACAGTATTTGTATCTGCACAAGCATAACTATTTTTCCAGCACAGTGATTGTGAGAATTTCCGATGCTGATTATGATGATCTCAAGGGGAGCTACAATACATTGTAATTTACCTACAGCATCGTAACATAGGTAGCAAAATGGAAAATAATAACGATAACAATAATAAAATTTTTAAAAGCGTCGTAATTAGAAATATATTTAATAAACATTTCTGACACGTGCATGGTGAAGCGGCACTGTGGGGAAAACGATGGCAAAAGAAATAAGTCAAATTATTTTTGTAATAAAACGGAGCACGAGACTATAAACAATGCCTCGTTGTGACAAAATATAGATAGAACAAAGCAACTAACTTAATTAAACCGGAAATGTTTATGAATAAATTACATAGAATTTTATTCATCGCTTTGAATAAGTTTCACTTCTGAATAAAAAAAGATTAAAGTTGTAGTCGTATGCAGTTTTTTCTCTAATTTATAGGGGGGAAAAGTAAAATGCATGAAAGGTTTATTGCGCGTTTTCTAGTTTGCATACTATTGATCAAATTTCCATTGCATAAATGTCAGTGATTTAGATGTATCGACCTGATTATTTTCCTCATTTGTGATTGATGTATTGTCACCAACATACAACTGTTAACATTGTCAACCTTTGTATATCCATTAATAAACGCCAGTAGCCTAGATTCTTAATAATACTACCGTTGTCAATCCTAGCATGTTTTTATTTCCTATTCTTAAACGCTGTTAAGTTGTTTTCCATTACTAATGTTTGATTTGTAGTTGTAACATTATCTGTATTCGTCACGTTTTATCGATGCCTGTTAGATTGTTCTCAACAACATTGAGGTGGACATTACCGCAAACATGCTACTACATTTCCGCACACTTAAGTGTTTTTCTCCCCCAAAATGGTTTGTTTGATGTTATAACTTAGATGAGGTATTCATTTAAGAAATCGCTTTTTTCCCCCTCAACCAAATAAAATAGACAACTCCATTAGCTATGGGGTTTCTATGATACTCGAAATAAAATTATTCACAGTTGGAAAATAGTTTCTTTTATGAGCACGTTTTATTCATTTAAAGTTTAGTTATGGAATAAGTCAATTTGCCATGAACTTTTCGTATTAATGTGCCCGATAATTTCATAAACTGTACTAACTTCACATGTGTGCATCTTTGATGAGGAGTGGCGGACATATTGACCAAAGAAAAATGAACGCAATAATTGATATTCAATTGTGTCTATTAGAGACTGACCGGCAGTAAATATAAGTAACAATATTATTTTAGAGTTTTAACAATTTTTTTTAAAATATTCAATTTAATAAAGTAGTAAAAAAGCATATCATCACATTGCAAAACAAGTGCAAGTGTTTGTTTTATCTTTCATTATGCTGAATGTTCAGAACTTAAAAAGACAGACCCTGATTATGAATAATTATTGTACAAAATTATACTGTAAGAGTAGGGAAAGTATTACGCATTTACAGAAGGAATATCATTCGATTGACGGTTTTAACATATATAATACAGACTATTGCATTTTGTAATGTGTTTACAAGAACATTAATCATCAAGATAATAGAGAAATGTATAACGTATTTTATATGTAGTATTAACTGAATATTCCAGAAACGTTTATGTTTTTCAGATGGTGTGGGCAAAGACGACAAAGGTCGGATGCGCTTACAGCATTTGTAATCAGCTCCGGACAACGGGCTCTCCAGTGAGGAATGCACATTATCTCGTATGCTTCTACAATCCACCGTGAGTATCATATACCTGTTCCTATTGGAATTTTTTACTGTTACTCCTCTATTTGTATTCCTATTAAAAGGTTATTGCTTTGATATCCAGAGTATTTCGCACTGTGAATTAGCATGTATGCCCTCTTAGGCTGTTTTCTGGACGTGACAAGGTCAAACTACTCACAGCAGATAATGACTCTGCTCACAATTTGATTACAATCAGTACGTTAAAGTCAAGTAGCTTGTTTTCTATGAATTTGTTGAAAGCTACACTAAAAAATAGAAACATCACAGGACAGCAATAACAACTTATGCTGTTATTTCAAATTGTTATTTCCAATAAGTGACTGAAACATACCGGTTTAAAAGGACGGCCTCTTCTTCAAAAGAAGTTAAATCATTAATATAACATTTTAACTCTTAGTGTTGTCCCAACAAAGTATTTTATGTAGCATTTAACACGGACCTACACAAAGACGTTACGTGTTTCTAGAATTATAATCATAGCTATAAAAGATCCTTTGAATACCGAAGCAAAATGAAAGATGAGAGGTAGTGATATAGATCATGTCTCAAAGCACCTCTATTATACAGTATAACTGAGTGTACTCTATGATCTCATACAGCCTCCACACAGCTTTAATGAGTTAAAGGCACTCGCTACAGTTTTTCCGGACGGGTCGATATTTACCCCAACACCGTGCCAAATTGGTTTCGATGTAGCTCACTGCAGGGTTGGTGCGGTCTTCTGCGCATGCCCGGAAGTGATTATCTAATGTCGCATACGTTAAAAAATTCGCAAATATTGTATGTTCGCATGCATTTAATGTACAAAATATATAATATACTGACTAAAATATAGAGTAAGTATCACCATGATTACAAAATATATACATTTAAAGTACTTTTAGTTCAAATTGCTTCAATCCGACATATACTGGAGTCTGTTATTTATACCAACGCTCAAACTCTGCACTGAGTCACAGCTGTTTCTAATTCCGTACCGTACATTCGTAAATTATAGGTTTTGTTAAAAAAAAGCAGAAACTTTCATCGTTCTATGCCATCAAAATGGTTCGGAAACACCGTAAAATCTGCTTATTAAGAAATCTTCCGTTTTATAATTATATATATATATTTCTATGTCATTTGCTCAAACACTGAAAGAGTATATCGTACCAACCTGCGTTGTGTAAATGCCCGCCACACCCCACCTCGTTGTAATTTGATTTAAGCGAAATCTAATATGGTGACCTATCTTTTTGTTTTAGATTAGGTAGACATAACCAAAGGTATGTGCAGAGTTTGATTAAGTTCTATTATGTGAAACTCGATAAAAAATCAGAAGTACCAACTTAAAACTGACAAAAAATATGCAAAAATAGCCCTTGGGTCTGCTGAACAAGTATTCCTTTCTTTACAGAATCATGTTCTTTTGATTTCTCTGAGTATGTTTCAAATAGATATATTGTTTTCCGTTATAAATATGCTTAGATAATCAAATTTATGCAGATTATTGTACTTACTGAAATATATTTTAGGATTACAGAAATTTTGAAAAATGTTTAAAATAGCACCATATCTAGGGGCAAATTAAATTGAAACAAAGCTGGTGACCTAGTATTTTTATTCCATTTTTTCAATACATCATAACATGATCTTTTCATACAAAACATTTCATCAAAATCTATTATTGAGAAAAAAATTACGAAACTGTAGCGAGCGTCCTTAAATTTACATTTAGAAAACAATGAAAGCGCTTTAGTATTGTATATCCTGTCATAAGACACCATAAAAGTGTCACAGTCGAGAAATAAATAAAGAGGTTTATTTTGTATATAAGCATATGACTATTGTTTTCGTTTTCTGCAGTGAATTTTAGTAACGATCTTCACAATCGTATTTTGTTAAACTCAAGATAAAATCAAACAGCAAATATGTTCGCATCTAAAACGTCTTTAAGATATACATGTGTTATGGATGTGTAACCAAACTATTTCTAGATTGGCGGGTTTTAAAAAACTGAAACCAGTGTATGTCTATAAAAATCAATAGAAATAAGATGTCTGTGGTCAGAATAATTTCTTAGTCATAAAGCAGTGTCTAAAAGTAGTTTTTGCAACATGGTCTGTTTGGACGAGAGTTCCCTTATGTCTTATTCAGCGTCATTTAATGTATTTGAAACAATAATTTTCAAAGTGCACTCAGTTATACGTAGCCCACCAACTTATAGTTGTGAGTTCGACAAGGCGTATATTGTCCGTGGCAATTTGGAGGCAGTAAACAGTTTTCTGAGCTTCTCGGCCTAGAGTCGCCTACCTAACTTTCAAAACCTCACACAAAAGTCTGTAACCACACACCTGAAATAAAAATATTGCAACATTAACATCACTGTATGTCTATCGTCACAAACCATCTGCAAGACATCTCTAATATCTAGCTTTCTGCTTACAAGACCTGAATTTTGTGCTCTCCCGGTCGCGGAAACTGATGACGAAAAAAGCTAAATTTGCCAATTTTTCAATCGCTGCAGAAAATTCCCTGAAAATGATAGCCTAATTGCTACACTGTTCCATACTGCAGTAACACTGTAAAATCTGAAAATAAGCTGAAATATATGGGCCATCCGTATCGTTTTTTTCACTATTCCACTTTTCCTGAGGCCCCTGCTAAAATGACAACCCCATTTTAAGCTAGCTCAGAGGAAGCAAGTATACGCTCCTGCAAGTCATTATGTCATACTATCAAGATCAAAGCTACTCAACTGATTTTCTTTAAATAAGTGAAACTCAATTCTAGCCGCGGAAACTTCAATTCTAGCAATTATTATTATTTAGAAGTTCAAATATGCACTTCATTCCGTAAATTGCCTCTTATTTGTAAATTTGACCTGGCCAATTCGACACTAACAGCTGAAAACTGTTTACTGCCTCCTTTGATGATAGACACTGTGTCTGGAGTCCTCTGATTCACGTGAAGAAGTTGGCAGTGTTTTGTAGATAAAGGTTACTACCGGTACACTGGTTAGTTTAACAGCTTGCTGTTTCGTAATTGAAATAATGTTGAAAAACGGCGCGAAACCTAACAGAAACATTTGTACATAGTTAATATAGTATGGCAAGCAACAATTTTAATCAGACAGAATTCTCGGAATTTCATATTTAAGTTTACATTATTTCTAATCAAAAAGAATATTTTATGTTGAAAATTCACCTTTATGTATAAACAAATGGGGACTACGTGGCATAGCCTATACATTTGACGAGTTTTTAAATTTTTATTTCAACTATCATTCCGTTAGCTTGAATACTCTGAGTGTAAACAAAACCTCATTAAAGCTAATCAAAGTTCCTGTCAATGAGTGACCTCGGCTAGACGTATCAATACATAGAAATGGATATTTGAGAGGTGAGTTTGGAAGTTAGGAACAATGTCTCTTACAGACTGACTGACCGTTCGTCGTACTCTCTCTCAATTATATATTAGCAATATGAAACTAATTTTGTTACAAAGGAGGGGAAAGAAAAGTTCTCCAGACAAATCTGACACCACTTGTTATTCATTTAGAAACTTAATCTCAGTATCGCTGATGTCTGAAAACAACTATTTAGAAAGATATAAGATAGAACCTGATGCTAATTCTTGACAGTTTGCTACATTTTGTATCAAACAGAAAGGTTAGATGGTATAATTAACATGCAAATTGTATGACTGAATGTAAAATGATACACACACTTGACAATTATTTACAAGAGGGCAATAATTGCTCATAATTCACCGGCAATGCATATGACCTCTAGCCAGAATACTTCTTCTTTGATATATAAAAGCATCTTTTATTAAGTATTGTAAGTGCCGTAATTGATGACAGCGTACCTTTTGCATAGTGATTGTATGTTAATGCTTTGTTCGACAGTTACTTTGAATCATGTTTCCCTCCACACAGTGGTGTGGGAGATATATTGATTTATTCCTGTCTGTGTGTCTGTCAGTGTGTCTGTCTGTCTGTCACAAAGCTTGTCCGCACTCTAAGTCGAACATTTCTCAACCGATCTTCACCAAACTTAAACAAAATGACCATAAGACCTCGGCCAAGTTCGATAATTAGTCAAATCGGCCCAGGCACTACTAATCATTAGTAGTATATGGATCTTTTGTGTGTCCTTTATGTGCGCTCTATGTCAAATTTTCACCAAACTTGAACAAAATGTGTTTGTCCTTAAGTCCTTGGCCAAGTTCGATAACTAGCCAAATCGGCGAAGGTTTTTCGGAATTATGGCCTTGAATTATCGAAAATCGGCCTTTTTACACTTGTCCGCACTCTAAGTCAAACATTTCTCATCCGATCTCCACCAAACTTGAACAAAATGTGTTTGACTATAAGTCCTCAGCCAAGTTTGATAACTAGCCAAATCGGCCTCGGCACTTCAGAATTATGGCCCATGAATTACCGAAAACCGGCCTTTTTACTCTTTTCCGCGCTCTAAGTCGAACATTTCTTATCCGATCTTCACGGAACTTGAACATAATGTGTTTGTTCTTAAGTCCTCGACCAAGTTCGATAACTAGCCAAATCGGCCTAGGTACTTCGGAATTACGGCTCTTGAATTACCAAAAATCGGCCTTTTTATTATTGTCTGTGCTCTAAGTCGAACAGTTAATTCTCATCTGATCTTCACCAAACCTGAACCAAATGTTTTTGACCATAACTCCTCGGCCAAGTTCATTAACTAACCAAATCGCCCAAGGCACTTCAGAGTTATGGCCCTTGAATTACCCAAAATCAGCCTTTTTACTCTTCAAAGGTATATTTGTAGTGAGTAAACAGTATATAAAGATCGACTTACTATTAAGATGATCAGGCAGTTGTGGGAGACATGCGCTTTTCTCAAAAGCAGCTCTAGTTGATTTTGAATTTATGTTCAACATTAATTTTGTTGTATTGGCTCGTTGAGGTGTACCCATGTTTTGTCGTCTAGATGACACAATCTAGCTAAACAACTGACTTGTCATATTCAATTTGCTTAATTCTGCATACAACACTTTTACTATATTTGTATTACAGAGGCAATTACTACGGACAGTTCCCGTTTTGGTACGGACAACGCTGTACAAAATGTGGTAAATCAGACATATGCCGTAAAGGTCTTTGTTGCTCTCAAGCCAAGTCTCACCATAACCAGTATTTACCAAATGGTATCTTTGATAATATAGTTCTAAATATTCTGTAACATTTGTCGTCAAAAAATACTTCAATATTCGTAAAGCTTATTCTTGTAAAGTTAGTTTTATGAAAATTCCTGTTAAAACCTTTATAATTTACGGTATGAAGAAACAAATATTTAATTGTCTCTACAGTAATATTACCAGCATGACTAAAATGCAGACAAACAATATCAACGATATCAACGAAAATTGCTTTTAAACATTAGAAATCCCCAGAATAATCTTTATTAGTTCTTACCTTTTTATCTGCAATAAATAGAGACTGAGTCGTTATTTGTTGCTGAGATAGAGAGGAGAAGAGTATCATGTATGGCGTTTTATTGTTGTTATGTTCTTCATTTTCATTCTTTGACGTCATTAATCGAAGTACTAAACCGTTCATTGTTCCTACTGATAACGGTCAGGCACATGCTATGAAATTCGAATATATTCCGCTGAAGAACAAAATATGTTTTGATAAAGTTTAAGGACTTCAAAATATGCTATATCTTCCTCTCATTCTTGAATGATTATTACATTATTATCATTATTATTATTATTATTATCGATATTATTTTTATTATCATTATTATATGGATTTTATCTGTACCTTGCATTTAAAGGTTCCTTTGGATTTTACCGAATAGCGTCCCAGTCCCAGTCCGTTGCTTACTATAGTAAGAGGTGGTGGTTTCCGTGTCATTATGTGTACAAAATGCATCTGTTAATTACTTCATTGGTGGAAAAATCAAATTCTTGAATTAAGCGTGATTGTTAATTTGATGACTTTTCTGATTTGTATCTCAGATTTTGTATTAAAATAATTTAGTACATTCTTTGTGCATAGTTAAAACCTGCACTTATTTAAGACACTGAGCATGTTGTCGTTAACACTTAAAGTATAAAAATGATTATTCCATAGGAAAAAAAGCAATATCGACTATAAACTGAATTTAAGCCAGGTTTCGTTACATATTTTTAATGACTTACTTCAAGAAATCGTCTAGTAAGGTCATAAATAAGAAGTAAGACTTCAGATACTCTTATTTCACACTGATATTTTTATATATTACAAATAGAAATGTGTCAATAAATTGGAATGCAGGGGTAATATACACTACGTTAATCGTTTGTAGTAAGACAAGTAGCTCGATCTGGGATTTTTTATTCGGGTCTCGTGGATTTTGCCAGATCGGATCTCACGAGGCGCGCATGCGCCGTGTGTGGTCCGTCCTTGAGAAATCTACGAGAGCCGAATAAAAAATCCCAGATTAGCGACTGTTGTAATGACCTTTTTCCATCGTTTTGTTTGTTTATTTGTAATCGAACGAAATCTTAAATGTTTGTTGATGTTAAAATGAAATGAGTGATGTTTTTGTGTGCGCTATTTATATAACTGTGTCAGCTTATGCATATTAATGAATATAGTCCGGCCAGATACAATACGGAAGGTACAGTACTGGATTTTTAGCTCACCTGAGCAATGTGAGTTATTGTAATGGCTCGATGTCCGGCGTCTGTCGCCTGTCTGTCTGTCGTCTGTCAACATTTAGATTGTGTATGCGATAGATGCTGTATTTTTCAACTGATCTTCATGAAATTTGGTCAGAATAATTATCTTGATGAAATCTAGGCCAAGTTGGAAAATGGGTTATCTGGGGTCAAAAACTAGGTCACTAGGTCAAATCAAAGAAAACCCTTGCGTATGCAATAGAGGCTGTATTTTTCAATTGATCTTCATGAATTTTAGTCAGAATGATTACCTTGATAAAATTTAGGCAAAATTTGAAAATGGGTTATCTAGGATTAAAAACTAGGTCACTAGGTCAGATCAAAGAGAAACCTTTTGTATGCGATAGAGGCTGTATCTTTCAACTGATCTTCATGAATTTTTGTCAGAATGATTATCTTGATAAAATCTAGGAAAAGTTTAAAAATGGATTATCTTGGTTTAAAAACTAGGTCACTAGGTCAAATCAAAGAAAAATATTGTGTATGCGATAGAGGCTGTATTGTTCAATTGATCTTCATGAAATTTAGTCAGAATAATTGCCTTGATAAAATCTAGGTCAAGTTTAAGTATGGACTATTTGGGATTTAAAACTAGGCCACTAGGTCAAATGAAATAAAAACCTTGTGTATGCGATAGAGGCTGTATTTTTCAACTGATCTTCATAAAGTTAAGTCAGAATAATTGCCTTGATAAAATCTAGGTCGAGTTTGAATATGGGTCATCTGGGGTTAAAATGTAGGTCACTAGGTCAAATAAAAGAAAAACCTTGTGTATGCGATAGAGACTTTATTTTTCAATTGATCTTCATAAAATTTGGTCAGAATGATTGCCTTGATAAAATCTAGGTCAAGTTTGAATATGGATCATCTGGGATCAAAACTAGGTCACTGGGTCATATCTAAGAAAATACTTGTTTAAACTCAAGAGACCACATTTTTGGTCTAATCTTAATGAAAATTGGCCAGAATATTTGTTTCCATGAAATCACTAGGTCAAACATGTTTACACTGTTATGGTGTGTTTCTCAGGTGAGCGACCTAGGGCCATCTTGTTTTTCAGCCTGTTCGTATTTCCTAGTGAAATGCAAACTGTATTTTTGACAAAATTTATATAGGTATATAATAAATGTAATTATTTTGTTGCATATTTATTGAAGTGTTCAGGTAATTTATTGAGTAACAATGAAATGGTTTTCATATTTGTTAATAGTATTTGTCCAAAGTATAAAATCTATTTATAATATTCCTTTCACCAAAACATGAGCTACAGTAGCATTGTGTAAGCATTTTGTTAAATGCTACAACTACAAAGAATGAACATTTTGCTGAAGCCTACAATAGAAACGTATGAACATTTTGTTAAATGCTACAATAATAACGTGTAAGCATTTTATTTAATTTTACATTGAGTAAATGTTAAATGCTTTTGAGACACTAAAATTGCACTAATCAAAGAGACAGGAACCGTTTGAGGAAGACTGAAATGAAAAAAGACACCTCGAGTGTGCCATTAATATAATTATGTGTCTGTACTTTTTCAATTTAAAAAATTGTGTTACGTCACTATGTTCGATGAAAAAATGACGCGACTATTAAACATTCGATACATTCACATATTTGAAACTTTGATGTTTTCGACGAAATCTGTTGCAGGAAGAAGAATTGAAGATGAATTAATAGGGCAAGTAATCACCCCGAAATACTCCAGCACAAGGAATCAGCAAGTGGACAAGAGTAAAATTTCCGTATCTATAAAAATAATGTATGATGGAAAAGTGGTGCACAGGGACCAGATTAAGTCCCGGTACGAAACGAAAATAAGGAATGATGTTATGAATTATCTTCTTAAGAAGGATGGTGATGTGTAGACTAATAATGCGTAATATATAATTCTAAAAACTTTTAAATTATTAGGAAAATTTGTCATGTATTCTAAATATTGTGTCTTTGTAATCAGTAGTAAATGTAGGTTTTGTATGTCAAAGGACGCCACAACGAGTAGATCAAACATATTGAGTAACATTCTTATGATTACTTGACTTAAATATCTATAGGTAACGTATTAGGCATTGTCAAAACCTGTATGTATCATGTAATTGTTAAACTATAACTTTATAATTCAAATAAAGCAGTATCAAAACATGTGCATATAGCTTCTTAAGTATTGTATGAATACTTTTAAGGAAAGCCTGTATAATTTACTAATAGAAGAACCCCTGAACGATATCTTCGTACACTGAAATAAATGGTCAGATGTTGCTATTGAATAGTGGCTATTCATTGGTTGAAAAAAAAACAACGTAAGATTCAAAAGATAATGGCTAATTGGTTAAAATGTATTACACTGGATCATGAAAATATCTTAAGTGCAGTTTGAAATATTTTCTGGTTTTCTTGTTGTATACTTGATGCTGAAATTTGAAGTTTATTGAAATACGTACAAGTGTGAATTTGAGCTTAAATAGATTTTATTAAGGTCAGTAGTAAGAGAAACAGCAAAAATTAGTTGAAAGGAAACATGAGCTTCTGGGTCAATGGATGTTTTGAGGGGGTCCTACAAAGTCATGTCTTATACTGAAGCTTAAACATAAGAATACATTTGAACTTGCAGAATAGATAAACTTATCACAAATGTTCATGAAGTAACACATAAAATGATATTCGTCACATGTTTGACGTCCTGAAAATGAAATAAAGCCATTACATAAAGCTTGCATTACACTTGTGTAACAAAACTTTGACGTTGACGTCGTTTTAAGTCTAAGAGACGTTGGCCGAACTGACTTGGTCTAAATAGGTAAAGAAAAGCGAAATGTGTATATTTCAGCAGGAAGAGCTTATTTTTGATAATAAGAATGTTTGGAAGCGTAATATAGAGTACTTCCTTTTTGAAGAGTATTAAATTCCTACCATAAACCTACTTTTTACTGCAATTCTCATGGGGGGGGGGGGGGGGGGGCGTAGGTTCAACCCCTACTGAGACCAATTTTTTCCCCTTATTTTCCTTTTTTTCTAGTAAGTTTTTACTTCTTTCAATACTTATAATTGATTTATTGTACAAAAGTGGGAAAAATTAATTCGATAAGAGATTTCTTGCTGTTCAAAGTGAATTTACCTCTGAAACAGAATGGGTACAGTTAGACATCTTTAAAAATATTGAGTTACATGCGGTAAAAGTTCTCTATTTTGCCTTCACTCTTTAGATTACATATTGTTGAAGAAATTTAGGTAGGTTTTACGTCTCCCCCAAGGTTATTTTTGAATGAAGTGAGCAAAATTCAAAACAGCACCAAAGGATTCGACCTTAAGTTTTCAATGTTGGAGTTAGAATTCTGTCTCATCAAATTCGTTTACTTGAGGCACCCTAGAAAAAATATTTATATGTATTATACCAGATTTATATAGCGCCCTTTTCATGATCAATTTCACGTTCAAAGGCGCTTTGCATAGTTCAAATGCAGCCACACAGGGCGCATAATTCATCCTCTGCTAGTACAGACACAGGGCGATCTGACCAGAGGGACAGAGTGAGACAAAGCCCGCAGTGAGAGATCAGAAATCAGATACAGGCTTGTCTGGCTAACTTAGCCTAGCTCGTTACTGGTTCTTTAACGTGCCCAGTGTATAGCACTGATACACGCAAGGATTGCCTGGGTTCCTGACCAGTACACCTCTAGCTGGTTGGGAAACACTTAAAAGCGTTTCTGAAAATTCCCGAGTAGTTGCCGGGGATCGATCCCCGATCTCAGGATTGAAAGGCCAGTGTGCAAACCACTGTGCTATCCGTCCACACATAATGATACTGGCATTTTTATTTTGTGTTTTACAATTGTTTACCAATAATTTGATGTTTCTTTTATCAAATCTAATGGTGTAATAAATTCTCTGCAAACGTTTTGGATAGTGGTCATCACTCTGAAATTTGTCTCTACTTGAGCTTGAGGAGGTACAATAAGTTATAAAAATTTATAAAAAACGGCACGGTAAAAGTTGTTTAAAAATTGCAACACAGTGCGAAGCACGGCCACCTTTAAGAATATACCAAGCAAAATGCCATTTTGTAAACATTACTATTAGGGCTCTAATACCTTAAGGCTCAACAAGAAAAATGCTGTTTCAGAACCATTGATTCATAATGTGGATCAGTATGGATATTGAGTCGCAACATAATTTAAGCTATTTCACTTGCATTAATCCATTGTTTCGGCTCCAGCTACATTCTTTAAGCAATCTTAAAGGGCCAGACGGCACTGTATAATGTGATGCCGCGTATAATAGAATAGGAAAAATAAGTTTTACTGGAACACTATTATTTTTAGATAATTCCATATATATATCTGATTTGCTCTCCTGCATATTATACATGTTTTTAGTTTGAAACTGAATAAAAGAATGATCAGAATAGATTTGTTTTGCGCGAATACTTTTCAGAAATGAATTACCTAAATTTAACTATTTCTAGTTTACAATGCAAGTCTATAGAAAAATTAATAGTATTGTCGAAGCACATACTACATATAGGTTACCTAGCCTTTTTTTAGTTTGATATAAGACAAGAATACGTAATTTACACAAGACATCAGAATTAAAATAAAATATGTTAACAGTGTAACAGTTGTATGATTAATTTAACTAATCAGCAAACTTCATTTCAGTTGTCTACCTATGTTTAGTGTTGTTTTGATCTATGTATATGAATTTTCTGGTATAGTTTACATAGACGAAGTTTAGGAAGTCTTTTATAACGACAACCACCAACCGCAGATATTGAAGAAAAGCTCGCTTTTGAACAATATGCTTCTTTTGTGCGTCAGTAAAACGCCCAGGAAAGTAACAAAGAAGTAGCAATACTAGAATACATAACTTGTTCAAATGACATTATGGTTACTGTACGAATACACAATGGGTAGATTGTTTAGATAAGGCTAAATGTCTATAGAATGGTGTTCCATTACGTCTTGCACTGAAATGTATAGGACAAACCGTTTTGATATTTTTCATCGGTCTCGGGAGTGTCATGTTTGCTTATTAATTGGGAATCAATGTGAAATGACCGTTCCTTGGAAATCAGTGGGAGTGTTGCGGCGAGATACTGTCTACGTATTATACGTGGTATGACCTGAAATAGATAATATTACTGACAAAGGACAAATACTTTTAATTCATGTGGTGTGATGTTATGGCGTTTCGTGTAAAGAAACATTACAATGAGCAGTTTCAGCTCACCACAGTTCAACTTGTTCATTGTGACCTATTGTGACCAGTCAACACCTGACGTCCATCCTCCTGTTCACCCGTTCGGTTTCAGTCAACATTTACTTCGAACGGCATGTCATCTGAAATCTTTACTTGGAAAGTAACGAAACTTGACCTGGATATTCATTCGGAGATCCTCTTCCAAAAACATGCAAACTGTTCTGCTCCGTTTTGCATCTGGATCAACAGTGCTTGAAATAGAAAACCACATCTCCTTCTTAAACAATGACAAAATTTCGGAATAATTTTAAAGAAATGTTTCATAGGTAACCCTCTACCAAGAATTATTCCGAGTCAGGCGCCACAGGCCCGATTGGGCGATTCTGTGCTAAAATTTTAATAAATTGGAACAATTTGAAATAAATATACTATTTATTTGTGATATTTTTTAAAGTCGGATATACGTGGATATATGTCTTACTGAACAAAAGTGTTTGTTGTATCTGACTCAAAATATAACTTATCTACATTAATTTTTATGTGGTTCACTTCTATAATTATTATGCTAATGAAAACCCGTATTTTGTACCGAATACATGGAAAATCTGTAATCCTAGAATGACTCGATAGCCTAGTGGTAGAGCGTCCGCTTCGAGTACGGGAGGTCGTGGGTTCGATCCCCGGCCGCGTCATACCAAAGACGTGAAAATGGTACCAGTACCTCCCTTGCTGGGCGCTCAGCATTAAAAGGGAAACTGGCCTCTTCTCTCATACCCTCGTGGCGATGGATTCCATCAGGAATGAGGTGTCGGGAGTGATTAATATAAATTGTAGAACTTCCTTCGCAATCGACCTAAAATAAATTATGTATATAAAAAAAAATAAATATGGTCCCACCCTGGGGGTCACATGTTTTATATAGACTTAGATAGGGAAAATTTTGAAATCTTCTTGTCAAAAACCACAGGTCCTAGGGACTTTATAGGATGATTGGAAATGCAGAGTAGATGACCCTTATTGATATATGTCAAATATCAAGGCCACAGGGACTAGAACATGGAAATCCATCTCCAATAAGTAACTTGAGAACAATTTGACCTAGAACCTTCACACTTCATGGAGTGATAGGCCTTACAGAGTAGATGACCACGATTATTTTAGGATTATTAGATCAAAGGTCAAGGTCACAAGGGCCTGAACATGTAAAACCGTTTCTGATCAATAACTTGAGAACCACTTGACCCAAAGTGTTGAAACTTCATAGGATGATTGAACATGTAGAGTAGATGACCCTGTTGACTTTTGGAGTAACTTGATCAAAGATCAAGGTCACAGGGACCAGAACATGGAAAACGGTTTCCGATCAATAACTTGAGAACCATTTGACCCAGAACCTTTAAACTTCATAGGATGATAGGACGTACAGAGTAGATGACTTTATCGGTTTGGGGGTCACTTGAGCAAAGGTCAAGGTCATAGGGGTCTAAACATTGAAAACTCTTTCCCATCAATAACTGGAAAACTACTTGACCCATAACGTTGAAATTTCATAGGATGATTTGAGAGGCAGAGTAGATGACCCCCTAATCATTTTGTGATCACTAGATCAAAGGTCAAGGTCACAGGGGCCAGAACATGGAAAACCGTTTCCAATCCATTACTTGAGAACCAATAGGCCCAGAATGTTTGTGGGATGATTGGACATGCCGGGTAGATGATCCTTATTACAGCCAACCATCAGTGTCTCTTTGACTTTCGCTCCTGTCCCCTATTGACTTCTTGCCTATTACTACTATGCATTGGGGAAGAAATACGATTTTCTACATAAGCATCTAGTTGGTATGTAGTACCGTGTAGTAGTCCTTAACCAAGATTGTTCTAATTATTCCCATGGGGTTAAAACTAGCCCCGTCCGGGCGGGGTGGGGGGGCACAAGCAACTAAACCCATGATGGCCCTCTTGTCTAAGATTTACATTAAAAGTAATCCGAGTTTACTAACCGGTTCAAGTTTAAACTGACAACAAATCATGGCATAATTTCCAGAAAAAGAGGTTACAAACTGTGGACATAATTTGACAAAACACATAAAGATAGCCACCGAATGTATTCATTGTTAGCACTAGTTTTGTCGTTACCACGATATGGTAAATGCAACGGTATCGGTATGTTTGGAGCTGTCCAATATGGCCTCTTTTGAGTATAAAAAGGAGAACAATACCTAAGTTTTGCTGATTTCTACCATTAACACATACTTGTTGCATAAAAATTTATTACGGATTCAGTTTTCATTCTTAGATCCAAATTATTTGAAACAAAAAGATCAAATCTTCTAGTTTAAATAACTAATTAAGTCGAAATATTTTAATCACATTAATGATAAAAACAAAATTTGGAACATTTGACACGAAATTAAACAGTTTCTGTGAGTTTAAAAGATTTATTTATGCTAAATACCATTCAGATCGTTATGCCAGTTCGACAATTCCACTTCTTTTGACATTACCAGGTTTGCTGAACACAGTTTGGTGTCAAAACTTGAAAAGACATGGGAAATATCTTTAAGAGCTTACACGATGTTCCGTTGATTTTTTGTTTTGAGCGGCATTTGGACTACCGTTATTGTTATAATACATTGATTACCTCAGCAATGATAAAAAACATCAAAATATTTAAAGCCAATTTTGGAAGTGTCGCAGAATGATAACAGAGCAAGAATTGAACAACAATAATTATAGGTTATTAGCTTTGTATCGGGAAATATGCACGAGTTCTGCAGTGGAAATACTTATTCTTCCGCTAAAGAACGAGTGCATATTTCCTGATGCAAAGATAATAACCTTTTTATTACATACGTATCTACATGTATAGATGTAACGTAAACATTATGAATTTGTTCAATAGCCTGATTAAGATTGACAATACTGAACTAAATAAAGAATTAATACGAAGACCCACATTGAATTACGTCACGCACCCGATACGAAATTCAGGCGTCAGTGTATGGAAAAATATTGACGTTTCCGGTACCATTGTATCTTAACGGAGAATAGAAACCAGTATGTAATAACAGTTGTTTTCTATTGCATCGTTACATAAATATTTTGTTATGTAGTTATCTTCCGCAGTAACAGTTTCCTCCAGTCGTCAAAGACATCATTTGATTGAGTTTACGAATTTCCTTTGGCCTATGTATGTCGCAGTAATAGAAGTGCCCGGAATAACTTCATAATATTGGGAAAAACCACCACGTGACCAGGATTCACCGCGTTCCAATTTGTTTTCTTGTCAGCGAGAAGATACTTTGGACGATAGATCACTAAAAAGCTTTGAGATTAAAAGACATCGTCTCAGTTTTTGGTACCAAAACTAATAAATATCTGCTATTTGATATGTGTCTTTAACAAACGCTTAGTAAAAATGAGGAAACTTTGACAATCTTCTTATCAGAACCTGCCTGTGTGAATTCAAGATAATTTCAAACAGATGATTCTCTGGTGAACCTTTATTAAGAATGTTGAAATTATTCCAATTCGTCAAAAAACTAACAATAGAAATTTTCTTACATAGTTCTGTGGAAAACTTTGAAAATCTCTTAATCTGCAGGCCAGTTTTCAAAGTAATTTAGCAGAAATGTCTGAGCTGTAAAATTCTTGACAGCGATGTAGGGGCATCATGGCCCTCTTGTTTCAAATACGCTCTTAAAAGTCATCAGAATTTTTGAACTTATATATGACATCATCACTAAGTTTATATATGACATCATCACTTAGTTTATATATGACATCATCACTTAGCTTATATATGACATCATCACTTAGTTTATATATGACATCATCACTAAGTTTATATATGACATCATCACTAAGTTTACAGTCTCTACAATAGTGATTATTCGGGTTATACTTCATAGACTATGATAAAAAAAAAGACATGCTGTATTTAAGTCTTACACGACATCAGCCAGTCCTGGATGCTGCACTAGTCACAAAAGAAAGGTCAGTAAATATCAGATTTAGCAAACTGTTTAGTAATAAACTTTGATGTTGAACTAAACTAACTTGAAAGTCTATCCAGTTAATGTTAACCTTTACAAGACCACAGAAAATACGAAAATATATCGTTATATCTTTTATGAAAATTCAAATTATGCTAAGATAATCATAATATCCTGTGTATAGGTATGAATGATGAGTCGATAAAAAGGCGTGAAATGAAAGTGGTAGTTGTAATATGCATTCTCATCAAAGGGATTCTTTGCGTTGTTGTCCATCGTTAACAATTATCATAATAACAGGCTTGACATTTGTCTCCTGCCCATAAACTCGTTTGAACTTTTGTCTTCTTTTGGTCTACGAGGGAAGCGATTTTTAGCACAAGTACAAGTAAAAAGTTTACATTTTCACATTTTATTTTTTATGATTTATACTTTTTGCAGACATCTGTAGCCCCAGGAAGAAGCTTGTATAGCTTCATTTACTGAATGATACATTTGAGAGGTGTATACCCTTATTGAGGAGTTGTTTTAAATGTTAAACGGTGCTACTGTAGTAAAAACTGAAAACGGCCACATCTAAAAATTGATGATTTAAACCAGCTGCAATGTAAAAATAGTTAAAATTCAAAGTGAAGTAGCTACTTAAGACCTACGTTATTTCACTCGGGAGTCTCCCAGAAACCATTTATGACTCTGTGGAATATTTTTAAAGCAGAATACTTTTTGAAAGAAAATGACAATTTTTAATATAAGGAAATGTCTAGCCATGATGTCGGTTATGTTAGTGTTTTTATATCGCCCCTTACACACTGCTACACAATTGTAAAGCAAAATGGGGTGCCGTTCTACTACTCATTCATCATTTTGTAATATCCTAAATTCATTTTGAAACATCCTTCATTCAATTTTGATATATGATATTTTGTATCATCTTAAACTAATATAAAGATAACACAAAAAAAAAAAAAAGAATACATAAATATATGCGAATATTTTTTCATATCCTTAACTTGATTTAATTATATCTTAAATTAGTTTTTTGATTGATTGATTTATTTCAGTATATAAAATACATGGTATGGTACAAAACAAATTAAGAATTTCAAATATCACATATACAATGACTAGGAATTAAAACATATTGAAAGACAATTAAGAATCATTACTAACATAAAATACCAATAATTGCAAAAATGTACCAGGACATGTATTCATATACCCAGGATGACACAAAGAAGGGGAATGTGAATCCCCTTATTTCCGTTCACTGTGGTCCTGGAGTTCCATGATGTCTAAAATAAAGTTAATGATATCTCAAAATATGCAAGATAAAATTCGTTTTACATGATTTTTACTTATTGAATGATATCATAAAATTCGATTTTAAGATTTTCTTTCATATCGATATTAATAATTTGTTGAATAATATTATATATCTAATTTAAGACATCTAAAATTTATTAAATCATATCAAAATAGATCTAGTGATATCGCAAAATCAATCTATTTAATAATATTAATGATATTCTTAATTCTGTTTAATGTGAAATATTCAGTAATAACATATATTGATTTATGGATGTCATCAGATAGAGTTAAAGATATCATTAAATTGAATTAGTGATGTTATAAGATAAAATTACTTGTAAGATATGAAGTAACTGAATTATATACATCTATACATCATTTTGTGATATCTTCAAATGCATTAAATATTTAAAACATGAATTATGAATTTAGGACATCAATATATAGCGAATAAATAGTAAAACGGCAACTTGTGTAGCAACAGTCTTTCAGAGGTGTGAATAAATACAGCCTCTTGTGATTAACATAAAATATTGATAGTTTTATTATTCAAGCTGGAAAAAATGATAAATTATTATCCAAAATTAAGTAAATAAGTAAATACCATACGCTAATAAATAAATCCATCATTCTGTTTACATTGTCACAGAAAGGTTAATATCTTTCTCATTAGGCGATGTTAAATATTTAAAGAGACCTAGTTAAAACAACATTGTCCTTACCTATTTATGGTATTGACGGAAATGCGCAATTTTACCAAAAGTAGTTTAATAGTAATAAAGTCAATCATCTTTAACACAACGTACTTTCTAGTTATTAGACACTGTAACAATAAGATGTATTTATATATTTTTCTAGAGAGATTTTTTTCCGCACGAGCTTTTTATTGTACCCCGCGACAACAAAGTTGTAAGTGGGGGTATACTGATTTCAGGTTGTCTGTCTGTCCGTCTGTCTGTCCGTCTGACCGTAGACACAATTTTGTGCGTACCATCTCTCCTCATCCCCTTGACACAAATTAATGAAACTTCACACAAGTGATCAGTAACAACAGTAGTTGTGCATAGGGCATGTTAGGTTCTTTCAGAAAAAAAATTGTAGAGTTACGGGACTTTGTTTTTTGTTACTATACTATATACATAGACACAGTCTTGTGCTCACCATCTCTCCTGATCCCATTGACACAGTTTAATGAAACTTCACACAAGTGATCAGTAACAACAGTAGTTGTGCATAGGGCATGTTAGGTTCTTTCAGAAAAGAAACTTGCAGAGTTACGGGACTTTGTTTTTTGTTACTATACTATATACATAGACACAATCTTGTGTACGCCATCACTCCTCATCCCCTTGGCACAATTTAATGAAACTTCACACAAGTGATCAGTAACAACAGTAGTTGTGCATGGGGCATGTTAGGTTCTTTCAACAACAAAAATTGCAGAGTTATGGAACTTTGTTTCTTGTTAACATACTATTTACATACAGTCTGCATATGCAATCTTGTGTGCACCTAATCTTCCGAACACTTGCACACAATTTAATGAAACTTCACACAAGTGATCAGTACCAACCCTAGTTGTACATGGTGCATGTTACGTTCTTTTAGATAAATATTCTGCATAGTTATGGGACTTTGTTTTTTTTTGTTACTATACTGTATACATACAGTCTATATACATACAGTCCACATAATTATGCAATCTTGTGTGCGTCAAATTGCAATGTACTGTGTCAGTGCATACGGGGGGTACATTCATCACCTTTAGTGATAGCTCTAGTTCTCCTCGGAAAAAAAATATCAATGTGACTGCATACTTTTTTCTTTTCATGAAACAGACTGAATAAAACATGATGATGTAAAGATGGGTGTTCAAATGCACTTAAAGCTACAACTTCTCAGCATTAGTTGCAAAAACACACCTCTTATGTTGTTTTAAGGTCATTCAACCGTGTGCTATAAGTAAATCTTAGCACACTTCCTGTATCCATAATATTTTGGGAGCATACATCAGTTTACTAACGAATATGAGGCATCATTAAGTCATTATTTCATTTATTGATATCACATATCTATTTTGAAATATCAATAAATATTTGTGATATCATTAAATGCTTAAAAAGATATCGCATGAAGATTTATAGAAATCTATGAATCCATTATTTGATATCTTAAAATCAGTTATCAATTAACTAAACCGTTTGCGTGATTTATCGTGTGATTTACCACGGTTCAGAGTTCAAATGTACATGAATTGAACGATGTGGGCATTAGCCCAGGTAGTTAAATATCAAACCTTATGAACCATGACCCGTGGTAAATCAGACGATAAACCACAAAATTGCATTGCTTATTTTCATATAAATATGCTGAACTTGACTCATCCGAGTAGAAATGAACCGGACGTCCTGTGGCAATATGATACTAGTATTGTAATTTGACGTCATAATGTTCTCTCATTGGTCCGCGCACCAATCATTTGTTATTGCAAAATATAAAATGCTTGATTTACTTATTTGCTCAACTGATAAAAACGTCCGAGCTATGCTACAAGTTATGATATCCAGATTAATGATATCTGTATGATATACATAAATGAATATATGATACCACATAATGAACTTAACATGCTATTAATTAAAATAAAGATATTCTTACAAGGCTTGTTTTTGTGATATCACTAGATCTGTGTAACGATATCATTCAATATATTTTAGGTATCTTAAGTTTTATCAATGAAATCAATAAATGAGTATTCGATATTCAAATAGAAGGATGAGTTTGGATATCTTAAAATCGAATTTCAATAAAACATTCTTAATAGCACTTCTACTTTCTTTAAGGTTCACATACGTAAAGAAAGATAAGTTCCAAATTAGACACGTGAAAGTATCTATGAATAAAATCTGTAAGAAGATCCTTAAGGGTAGTTTTAAGAAAATGAAGTGAAAGTGTGTCAGTCACAGTTTTTGCTATAATTGTCCCCAGCTCTCGTGTTTTCCATGCTTTATACGTTATAACAAAGGTAAATCTAACTGATTGTCAGCCGTAATCTGCACCAGATAAACTAAACATTGATAATTCACATCCAGTAGTTCCTAATAACGCAAAAAGAATGCTGAAGAAAAAACATGTAACAAATCCGTTATGAAGGCTAAGGAAGGCTACTTTTTATATTGAGCTATATGTTTTATTATTTCATTATACTTAAACACTTGTAACATTACTGTATATCCTCTTTAATTATTTTGAAAATGAGCGCCGCTGTGCGTAAACCAATGTTAGGTCGAACAGTATGGTTCCAGATCAGACTGTATATCTGTAGATCTATATACTGTTCGCTTATTAGTTCCAAGCCAGTGCTGAAATTGATAAATCGTTAGTATGGATGCGTGATAAACAGTCAGTATGGATGCGTGATAAACGGTCAGTAAGGATGCGTGATAAACTTATGCATGCGTGAGAAACGATCAGTATGGATGCGGGGATAAACGAACAGTATGGATGTTAATAATTGAATCAAGTCAGATTATTAGCTTCAGCTATAGATATCGTTTCCTTGAGTAAATTTAGTATTTTCTTGTCGTTTTTATACTCCTACTTTACTCCAGCGATGCGGCAGCCATTTCGTTTAAATCTAAATTCATAAGGATATGGAATATACCCTGTCTGCACGTTACGTCCATTGACCAATAGAAATGCATGAAATTTGTAGAAGGCGAGGTAAAATGTAATATTAAGAAGTAGGCTTTCAAAGTATAGTCATAAAAGCACGATGTTTGTGCAGTAATGATAGGGTATCTCATGTTTAATGTTGAAACCATGCATTTGTACTTAAATACATAGCTACTTGTACTGTGCAAGTTTTGTTGTCCGCAACAGTGTTTAGACAAAACAATTCAGAGCCCATACTTCTGACAGTATTTTCTAACAAAATGTGTTATAACCACTAAAATCCTGTAAAATATAAAAGTACTACAGTGTCTGCAATAATACTTTGTTTATGTGTTATAAAAAATAAATAAAAGTTACTACAGTTTAAAAAATCATTGCCTATATATCTCTATAGTAGCAAAATCAATCGGATCGAGAAATCAATAACGCCGTCAGCGTATTTTCAAGGGAGACAATTTCATCGATAAGCCAGCGATATGGTTATGAAAGCTGACAATGAGTTTTGTTTAATATCGTTTTGACAGTATTTTAGCTGCTAAACGGCCGTCAGTTTATTTAGCCAGTGTTTTTGGATCATGTGCCAACATAAATTGTATTGAGGAATGATAGTGTTGACAAGTAAAAGCTAACGACGGAAAATGGAAGCTTGAATTCATGCGATAAGTCTATTTTGAGCTAACAAACGCAGCGTGTGATGTGAGAACTTGTGACATGAGAGACACCTTCGTAATTCACCTGATAATTAACGGTATCTTTAAACGATTCGAAAAGTATAAACTGCAAAATATTAATGGAAACCTTTGAACAGCAGCACGTATTACTTTTTCATGATTAACTTAGTCACGAAGTACAATAAATAAGTGTTATCTATATATTCATACCCCAATTCTGTCATTCTATTCGTTCATGATTGTTTTATAATATTGTCATTAAACACGAAATGTGATGTAGACATGACAGATAAATACTCAGGAATAAAAACAGTCACAAAAATATCAATGTTACTAACGTCACGAAAATATGAATGTCATTGTGGAAAGTGAAACCAAATAAGAAGTATGTAACTTCACCAATATTGGCATTTGACTTGTGGTTTTCCACTTTTTCTATTTAATTAGCACAGCAGCGTTTTCTGTTCCGTGTGGCGGTCGTAAAAAAGTCTTTCCGAGCTGTTATATTTCGATCCCTTCAGATCGTTCAGCACGACATTTATGTAGTGTTAGTGTACTGTGCAATATTTTAGCTTGAACAATTCGGTTTAGGTGGTTCCAATACTCCGGCTTCAATAGCTTTTGGTACAGTTTAAAAACCCCTAGGCTATGTTGCCTTTTTAATTGTGTCCTTTGGCAGTCTCTATGATATGCAGGCTCCATAACCTCAGATCTCCTTTAATTTCCAGTTTGTGCGTTTTCTCGTTTAGGGCAAAGTTATTATAGCAAGTGGGGATCATATGCCGTTTTCCATTGAATTGCACTCTGTGTACACTTGAAGGTTCCATGTACACCGCCGTATGAATACAATTGATTTAATACCCCAGTCACACGGCACAAGACCACAGTTATTTGCCCTTGGAAGTGGTTACGCGGAAAATAGTTCTTCTGTTTGATGGTGAATATTGGTGAATTTTTGACTGAAAGACCTGCAATAAATGGCATGATTTAATAGAGGAGATATGAAATAGTAGGTACATGTACAATCTGACAGAATGAAAATGTCAGAATATGCATAACATGACTTTTCGATAGGGCCTGTTTTGCCTGTTAGCGGCCATCTAGTGAGTATTCTTCATACGCATGTGATTTGGTTCAAAATGGTGGAAAAAAGAGCCGGTCAACCCAATGTTTACTGTGGCTGGAATTTTTTCTCTTGAATAGTTCTGTTGAGTTCAGGTATTTTTATAGGGGCTGGAATGCATGCAAAATTGCTATAGTGTCCAGTGCCTATATAGAACATATAGTAAAAATACCTGTGGTCTTACGCCACACATACGGCGCGGATAGCTACGTTTAGCCACGGATAAAATCGTAGTAATCCGTATCGATCCGTACCTGAGCCGTATCTCAAAGTAGTAATACGTATCAGACCGTACCAACACTTGGTCAAAATGTATTCAAGACTATCCTAAACTTGCAAGTTTCTCCAACTTTTGAACATGCACAAAAGTTTGAGCGATCTATAGCCATTTGAGCGTGACTTTAGTCCAACTTGGTTGAAACTTATTCATCCGTAGTTAAACGTACGTAAACGTAGTTATCCGTACTGAAACGTACCTTGCCCTATTGATTCGTAGCTGAACGTAGTTATCCGAGGCTGCCCGTACTAAAGCGTAGTTCAACGTAGTTCACCGCAGACCCTTCCACGCGCTGGGCATGTTGCCAGACGCAGTTAAACGTAGTTCAACGTAGTACTTATTCGCGTCCTGTATTTTTTGTTCCCCGTAGGGCTCAGGTAAGGATCAATACGGATTACTACGTTTCTATCTGTAGCTGAACGTAGCTATCCGCGCCGTATGTGTGACTGGGGTATAAGGCGTACTGCTCCGTACTTATCCGTGTCCGCCCCCACCACAAACCAATCCTATCCGCACCGTACCTCAACGCACGGACATATCTGTATGTGTGACTGTAGCTTAAGCTTAAGCCGTGCGTTGAGGTACGGTACCGATGGGATTGGTCTGTGGGGGCGGACACGGATAAGTACGGAGCAGTACGTCTTAGTACAGGAAAAATGGTGAGAAACGAGGAACAAAAAATAATACAGGAGGCGAATAATTACGGATAGGTACGACGTACTACGTTGATCTACGTTTTACTGCGCCTGGCAACTCGCCTGGCCGGGTCTGCGGTGAACTACGTTGAACAATGCTTAAGTACGGTCAGCCTCTGATAACTACGTTCAGCTACAGCAAGGTACGTTTCAGTACTGATAACTACGTTTTAGTACGTTTAACTATGGACGAATAAGGTAGCAGGGTACACTTGGATTCGAACATTTTGGGCACGGTCAGGCTTGCATGTAGCGAGTCGTAATATGGCACTTCCCTATTGTGCAGAATCAAAGTGGCCACTTTATAAATTGCGTGCATGTTTTGTGCTTTTAATTAATCACAAAATCAGGACTCTCATACAAGAATTCAGAAAGCTATCAAAACGAAAGTTGTACCCCATCCATTAAAAATAACACTCCAAAATCATCAATTTTGCACTTTTTGGACAGCCTGCAATGATCCCGTTGCAGGAACAATGTCCTTTTTTTTCATTTCTCAATTCAATAGGCACTACTGAACTACAGGATATTAATGGAATGTCGGCCTAGCCATCTCGTTTTGTTTTGTTTTTTCACAAAATAGCAAAAATGTACCCGAGTGCCAGTCAACAAACATGGAACTCTTAAATGATTTGAATTTCCCGCGCCGAAGATGACTCGTCGATTCATACAAAGCTAGCAGCTGTTAGTTTTACAACTGACATAAGAATTTTACATGTATCAGCTGTTCAAATTTTCTAAAGAATTAGCAATCATTATCTCTCACTGTAATTTACAGACATCCAAAATCACGAAGTTCTAATTATTACAAATATTGACGGGGGCCAAAATTCGAAGTGTACCCTGCTACCTAAGTTTCAACCAAGTTGGACTAAAGTCACGCTCAAATGGCTATAGATCGCTCAAACTTTTGTGCATGTTCAAAAGTTGGAGAAACTTGCAAGTTTGGAATAAGTCTTGAATACATTTTGACCAAGTGTTGGTACGGATTGATACGGATTACTACTTTGAGGTACGGCTCAGGTACGAATCGATACGGATTACTACGTTTCTATCCGTGGCTAAACGTATGTGTGACTGGGATTTTAAGTTCGGTACTTGTTGTATGTGTAAATGTAGAGTTCTGCTTAACCCGAGGGCTAGAGGGTGTGGATTTATAGCTTGCATTTACACTACCGTCCATGAAAAGGTTCAGTCAAACATAGCTTGCAACATTTTCATTTATGTCGTGTTGGTCGACCTGTGGTAATCCACTTCTTCTTTTTTGAAATAATTTTATGTGAAAAAAAATCTTGTTACCATCTTCGGATACGAACGATATTTGTCTACTCGTAAAGATAATTATAAATGCAAGAAAAATCACTGCAGAAAATAATAGTACACCCAAATCTATAGATTTTGTAGTACATAAGAGTATGCATATTGATTAGTGCAATGTGTTACTAAGAACTCTCTCTCCATTCTTACTTAATATTACATCCGTTTGAACCTCATCGAAGTGACACGCGTGAAGTGTTTCAAAATCTTGTTATGAGGAACATTAACAAAGCGAATGCTGATGTAAGACAAACAGAAGTGGTATGGTTCGTGCATACTTCACTTTCTGTTAACTCATCTATTATTGTGTGAACATTTGAGTTTCTTCTGAACATGTATAATGAAATAGAATAAAGGGATTTAGATAAAAAATAAGAACACAAAAGTGAGTTACGTATTTGTACAATATTCTTTCTCTCAATGCCCTCCAACGCTGTAGAAATTTGAATCAAATCTCTTCTAGAATAATCTTTATGACAGGTATGATAAAATAAAAGTAATTTAATGAAGTTGAGATAAAGGAGAATTATGGTTCGCAGAAATTTCATTTTCCCGAAATGTGTTCTATATCAGTCTTCAGTTTGAATAAATTCCCTTTGCCAGTTTTAAAGTTAAGCCACGGACACGTAACTTTATAAAGGGAGATGATTGAAAACGTAAGCAAGGTAAAGTTACGAATTTTGCAAACAAAGCTTTCTCGTAATGTTCTCCGTCATTGTGTAAATATTTATAAAAAATATCTTCAGTAGTTTAAGGGTAATCTCCGCATCGTGTGCCATACACGGAGAGCGTTTCCATTCCTCCTACGTCTTGGAGGGAGGGGGTGGGGCGGAGAAAGAAAATTTACTGACATCCTTGACATTACTTTGCTGTGCTGCAGCATCTGCGCCGTCTCTACATAAATAACTCTGTAATTTTATAGCACAGTTATGTTTCTATATTATCATTATTATCCATACATGAGCCTGTAATATGCTGATTGTACTTGACAAGCCAGTCTTTAGTTAATCTTACAATATTACCAAGAAAAAACTAATTACCTGCCTTGTCTGTAGTAAAAGAAATGTTTGACATTTTGGTATCATTCTTCAGCAACTCGAAGCTCCTAATTACCTATATGTTGGGATTCGGTGGTTCTGAACATTTTGTGCCAAACTGTTGAATTATTCATACTTTTCTATCAAAAATATTTTCTCTTATAATGTATAATATTTTGACTGAAATTAACATTCAGAGGAAAGATACGTCTTGTCATAAATAATACATTTAGTATTGCTTGCAAAGCCTCTCAACACCGGAAATTTTTCTAAATCAGACAATCGGTTTAAGAAGGTTCCACTTTAATCAGTATTAAAAAATATAGACGATTTTATCATGTACATTAGTATTTTCTACTTGCCGTCAGCATCGTTCATCATAATAATTATTTTGTGACTCCAATGTTCGTTTAAAAGAACATGTTAAATCATCATATTAAACCGACAAAATGTATGACATGACACATAAATCACACTTTTGATGGAATACATGACGACTGTTTTGTATTGAAGAATACCGGAAATATCATGATAAGTTCTATCCCATTACTTGGTATATTTTTTTTGACATCCATATTAAGAATATCAGTACGTTTATAGCGTATTTTAATTTTTATTCTCATTGTAATTAAAACCAGAAAGCACAATTTAATAGATATCCTTTCCTTTATGTGGTAAACACAATTCACTTTATATTATTTCCTTTGTTTATTAAACACCTAAACACGTGAAGAGGTTTATAGCATATATACATCGTAATGACATGTGAACAATGGTTTTCAGTATATCTAACACAAAATTTCATTGACAATTTCAGTTCCATAAAATTATTTTTCCGCACCTGTCAATCAGACTATCGTACCAGGCTAAAATTCAATGCAGTGGCATATCAAGCATAAAGGTTTTTAAGGTTTCGATGGAGGCCTTGAGAAACAAAAATCAAACAACACCAAATCATAGAAAGAAAGAGTTGTTTGACATGAAAAATGAACAGCATGTAAAACATGTATATTACTTTACGAAACAAGTGTCAGTATACTGATATAAACATTGAATTCCGGAAAAGGGGCTGCCTAAAGGGGCTCCACTTCCGGACAGTTAAACGCCTTTAAAAACTCACCATTTTCAAAGAACAGTTACACATGTTCGTTTTGATGCATTTGCAATAGCGTGCGAGTGGTGAAATTTCGCATAACAAGGTGGAACACAGTTTTCAGCAATTGTTTATCTTTATTTCTTTACAAATGGCATTCATTTTCAAAGGGAAACAACTGTTCCCGATTATTTTAAGTACAAATGGCATTCATTTTCAAAGGGAAACAACTGTTCCCGATTATTTTAAATACAAATGGCATTCATTTTCAAAGGGAAACAACTTTTTCCGATTATTTTAAGTAATCTTTGAGAAAAAGTTGTCTCCCTTTGAAAATGAATGCCATTTGTAAAGAAAAAAAGATAAACAATTGCTGAAAACTATGTTCCACCTTGTTACGTGAAATTTCACCACTCGCACGCTATTGCAAATGCATCAAAACAAACATGTGTAACAGTTCTTTGAAAATGGTGAGTTTTTAAAGGCGTTTAACTGTCCGGAAGTGGAGCCCCTTTAGGCAGCCCTTTTCCGGAATTCAATGTTTATATCAGTATACTGACACTTGTTTCGTAAAGTAATATACATGTTTTACATGCTGTTCAATTTTCATGTCAAACAACTCTTTCTTTCTATGATTTGGTGTTGTTTGATTTTTGTTTCTCAAGGCCTCCATCGAAACCTTAATACACTTTATAATGAAGTGTAATCCACGGACCAAATTATTGCGGAAGGACACATATTACAGGCAGCTCATGTAGGGATAATAATGATAATATAGAAACATAACTGTGCAATAAAAAATGCATAGTTACTTATGTAGAGACGACGCAGAAGATGCAACACAGCAAAGCAAGTAATTTTCCTTCTCCCAAGACGTATGAGGAACGATAATGGTCTCCTTGTATGTGCCCTTTCGCAATAATTTGTTCCGGGGATCACCCAAAAATTAAGTACATTTGTGACATATTAAAATAAATTTGTTAAATTTAGTGTGATATTAATTAGAATACAAATTTACATTAACAATTTCAATTGTCATAAATCTTATAAGAAAAGTCATCTAGCGATAGAAATACAAACTTACTTCGCCAAATATTATGAACTGCTAGCAAAATCCCTCTGTACCTTCTTTTGACAAAGCCATTATTCATATGAGAAAGTTTTCTACTGGACACACGAAACTCATTTAACATTTGATCAGTTTCTCATAAAAGTACAATTTGATTTTATTTCACATCTTCCAGTTAGCAGCCAGCTGAACAATTTAAAACTGTAACCTGAGACACTTGGTACTTCCTCTTGCGTCCCACATAGATCTTTACTAGCGCCAATGCCAATTTTAACATCAATATAATGTCTGACAGATATGATTACAAGAAATAAAATTTAGATGCTAAAAACCGATTCGGGAATCGTGTGAACATCAAAACCTTGAATCGAAACTATTATGAAGGAAATGAAAAATCCTATGTAGGTAACTTTGTATAAAGACGTTTCCATATCAGAAAAGTGTCTTGCATCTTTTATACACATGATAAGCTGGATTTTTATAAGATACTGTTTTAAAATGGTAATGACAAGGGTGTCTTTATGCTTCTGATACTATATTGATGAGGCAATGTACATGCAATTTAAAGAAATATGGCTCATGTCAATCAGTACAAGGGTAACAACTGTAAAAGAAGTTCAAAAACTTGATCAGATCCTAAATATAAACTCGTAGTATTGATGTATGGTAATAAAGTAGAAAGTAGCCTTTACAAAATTAGACATTAGACAAAGGAAAGACATTAAGATATAACTTTTTGTAAAGCTTTTGACAACATATTTAACCGAAACACAAACACCAGTGAGAAATTAAATTATGTTGTGGAAAAAATCAAGAAACAAAACTTTTGTACTGGATAGTCATACTAACTTATCTTTAGTATCATTATTCCGCACATTTTGGAATTATTGTCATTATTCTTTCACATTATGTATTAATATTTTTGTCCTTTTGTGTTTGTTTTTCAACTTGATTTGCCAACATATGCGCTGCCTATGAAATAGGTGTAAATGCATTTCTTAGCACGATTGCAAACAGACGATATAATCATTAGCACATTCCTGTAAGCACTGACGAAACATTTGACCAGCCCTTCCAACTTTGTGTTTTCCGTAACTGATTGTGCAGCTGAGATCACAGTTGTGCAGGACCCAGTCGCAGTGATCCACTGAACATAACTCATTCGACAGGCCTTCTGAAGGAATGGATATCTCGTCGAAAGGGAATGAATTCACCAAGAGGAGTATTGCTGACAAAACAACAACACAGCTTGAAAATGAAATCATTTTTCTGAAATAACAATATTACTATTATCATTATTGTGTTACCAATTGATTATAATATTAGTATAGAAATATAATTAAAATGTAAACACATATTTTACTTTTAAAAGAAATGGTCTCAGATTTATATTACAGTCTCAATATTTACAAAAAAACGTCAAATATTGTCTGTTAGACGGGTTATAATTTTATTTAAATCGAATTCAAAGCATACATATGTACTCAAGAAACAAAATACTTACGCCATTATGTCGAAAATCTACTAAAATATGAAGATCACAAAAGCAAAATATTGCAGTAAAATGTGTCGTTAGAAACGGTGCCAATCTCGAATTCTGTACAGCTTGTATGTTGTGAATAAAATAACGTTAACTTTCATTTGCAGCTCCTTTTATTTGTTGTTATTGTGATGTTAGGATAATTGGGAGAGTGTTATTTCTATAAAATAATGAATAGTGTCATTCATCTAGGAACCAAATTAACCAAATATGGCTATCTGACATTCGTTAATCTTCTCATTTTGTAGAAGTTTTCTAACAAAACAGCTATCTGCTCAAATGAGCGTAATGTTTTCATTTACATAAATAAGCCAAACGTCGGGTCTTCCGTATTAGGTAATGAGTAAAAAATGTCATTTTATGGAAAGTATTTAGTCCGTTATTACATTCTGTAAATTTCGATATATTTCTAGCCTTTAAATTCATATTAGACGATGTCATGGATCGCTTTCACTTGATTGAGAGATCAAACTAGTAATGTTATGGAAACGTAAGAATTAAACGTGGTAGTTTCGAAATATCTTGTAACTCTTTTTGCTTGATAGATGTGTCAGTTTCTTCGCAGATTGAAATCATTCCACATTTTTTTTACTCTTTACGTTCTACGACAGGTAATTTTAATCTATCGTCAGACTTCTTTGCTAATAAACGCGAAGTGTTTTTATTTTTGTTCTTGTATAAACGATTATCATTGAATAATAAATGGGGACCATACGCCGCTTTTCATGGAATTGCACTCTGTGCATCATTGAAGGTTCCATGTGCGAATGTCTCTAAATTATATTCCGGTACTTATAACATGTGTAAATATTGAGTTCTGCTCAACCCGGGGCTAGAGGGCGTGGACGGTAGCTTGTACTTCCACTACCGTCCATGAACAAGCTCAATACAAATCTGCAACATTTTCGTTTATGTCGTGCTATGCGACCTGTGGTTTTCCACTTTTTTATTTTACACTTAAATTTTACTTTAATATTTGCATATTGCATATATTACAATACATAACTGAAATTAACTTCGAAATAAACGTTATTATACTCATGATAATTAATCGTACTTGAATATATATTTAACAATATGAGAGTACAAATGTTGTTTATCTATAAAGAGATAAAGTTTTCACAGCGCTGTTGGTTACCTAAGTGTGTGTTCAGTAATCAAAGAAAAAGCAACATCTTGGTGTCAATGCTTTGTCGCTGAAAATGATTAATGAATACATTCTCATTAAAATTTCACATAAAACAATTATATCAATAAATCTGTCAATTAGATACGGTAAAGCTCCAAACTACAAAGCGGCTTTATCTAAACATTTAGGCCGAAGTGAAATATACATTTACATGGCTAAGTGTGAGAACATAAACGGTTCTCTGTTATATCCAGCAACAAGCAGTAAAGGAGTTTTATTTGACGGCATTGAAACCACTCGATGAACGGTAAAATGAAGAAAAAAGGCGAATATGGAATTTCCACTCTGGTAATTGGTTGAGAACGAGGGCGGAAGGGTAGGTTATAGGCAAAATCATCATTACAGACAGATTCAGTAACATTTTCCATATTTCATAAAGGAGCACAGGTGTGGCGGTCAACAAATTAATTCATAAAAAATACGATTATGTCTTTTAATCATTTCTGTGTGTAATACTCGGCAAATGAAGTTATATGATTGCACAAAACATCACTGATGTTTGCACCTTAAGCTACCTATGTGAAAAAAGCTACGAGATGTCGCTTAAAAACAAACAAAGCCTTGAGATGTCTGGTGGTTGCGGGTTTGCTAGAGTTATTTTCATTTTAAATGCCAGTCTATAAATATACATGTATAAGAAACAAATACTAATGTGCCTCATATCTAAGATAAACTCTGCCTGACCTTACATGAACAGCTGGAAGTCAGTGATGTAACCATGGGCTGGAATACCTAATTATTGACAGATCCTATATAATCTAAGTGGCTAGTGTGAATGGATAGAGGATGAATAAGAACTGCTTGATCATTGATAATTCATCCACATTGTTCATGAATGGGACTACTTTGTGTAGCACATGAACAAATTCCTTTGGATGTGATTTGGAATCAAATAAAGATGCTACATGATTGTCAGAAATACACTTAACTTTGGTAGCGGGATAAACCCGCAACCAAAAACATAACGAGTACCTGCATGTCACCTATTTGTACAAAATTATTACGTAGTAAACTTGTAACTAACCCAATAAAATTGTCTTGGCCTATCAAGATTCTTGTTCCCAGTAGTATATATAATAAAAGGCAACTATATGCATCAAATGTAAAAGCTAATTTACAGAGAGATGAAATGATAAGATAAACAGATCTCAAGGTAACTCACATTTTCTTATTTACATATTGATGTTGTCTTTGTACAGAAAAAAATGTTTGTTTTAAAGAGCTTTAAAGTCTTTGTGTTGAATATTCCAGATGAACTGTGCATCTACCACGGAATGCAGAACTTTTAAAAGTAATTTATAAATATAAATAAGGAGTAGTGTTCGTACTAGTTTAGATTTATTGGGTGTTTATGATATATTAACAAGCATATTAAAACATATACTTATAGATGAAGGTATACATTACTTATTGCCTCTCATGCGTATTGCTGGCTACAACGGAAGGACTTTTAAAAGACATCAGGACATATAAAGAATTTATTGCAACAGTGCATAATTTCTACAGAAGTTATGAGCGTGCTGCAGATATGAAGGAATTGGTAAGTTGAGCAGGCTTGTAGGTACGAAGGAAGTTGAGTGTGCTGTAGATATGAAGGAATTGGTAAGTTGAGCAGGCTTGTAGGTACGAAGGAAGTTGAGTGTGCTGTAGATATGAAGGAATTGGTAAGTTGAGCAGGCTTGTAGGTACGAAGGAAGTTGAGTGTGCTGTAGATATGAAGGAATTGGTAAGTTGAGCAGGCTTGTAGGTACGAAGGAAGTTGAGTGTGCTGTAGATATGAAGGAATTGGTAAGTTGAGCAGGCTTGTAGGTACGAAGGAAGTTGAGTGTGCTGTAGATATGAAGGAATTGGTAAGTTGAGCAGGCTTGTAGGTACGAAGGAAGTTGAGTGTGCTGTAGATATGAAGAAATTAGTATAGATTCGAAGATACTGTCCTATGAATGTGCTATAAATATGAATGGGTATAGATAGGAAGAAACTGGTAAGTTTAGCGTGCCGTAGATTTAAAAGAATTTGTGTATATACGAAGGAACTGGTAAGTTGAGCGAGCTGTAAATACGGATATGAAGGAATTAGTAAGTTGAGTGTGCTGTAGCTACAAAGGAAATGTTTCGTTGAGTGCGCTATAAATATGGACACGAAGGAATTGATGAGTGTGTTGTAAAAGCGAAGGAATTGGAAAATTGAGCAAGCTGTAGGTATAAAGAAATTAAGGAATTAGAAACATGATCGTGTATATGGGCTTTTATAGTATATGTTATTTGGTCAACAGTATGGCTTACCAGATAGAGTAGAAGGGTACTTTTTCTGAATTTCATTACGGTTTGCTTTTACCTACTTTTAATGAAAACATTTGCTACAGATAATGGTTTCTTTTGATATCAACATTCTTTTCTGTTTCAATTTAGACTTATTAGGCCCATCCAATAGTCTGCACTTAGGCATTTATGCTATTGTTAGCTTTTTACAATCTATCTTGGATGCAGAATCAATGTATACAAGAAAGAGGTAATATAAACTAAAAGCTGATTCATACTTTTGACTTATTTAAAGGTTGTTTTTTTGCATCTTTTTTAAATCTTTAATTATTGTTAGTCTTTCCAATTTTTATGCTATCGAGTGAAATTATGTTTATCAACATTCACTGTTAGGTTGAATGGAAGAGCTGGATGAACAACAGCAAGGTGAAATTTATGAAATGTCAGTTTCTAAGCTGTTTTGTTTGATTTTGCAGCACATTACTGGTCATGTTAAAAGGAAATCGATCTGCAGTGAAATTAAACATAGTCAAAATTGCAGTTACCCAAATATTCGCTATTGTCAATGGTAGCATACCACCAACCTATCACATAAGGGCTTTGATCTATCTATTAGTTTTAGTATGCACCTGTTCCATTTTCAAAAGTTGGCACCAATTTGTTATGCGTAACAAATTTGGTAACATATATAAACTTTGCCAATTTATTAATGTGTTTGTTGTAACACCGATGTTATTTAATCTGTTTCCGTAGCAATGGGATCCTTATCTACAAAGTCGCGCTGAGCTGTGGTCAGAGAATTGTTTCTGGGACCACCAGCGAGACGGTCTAGGGGAAAACCTGGCTTATTTCTGGACGAATGGACCTGGTTTATCAACTCTAGAAATCATAATTAAGTCCTGTCAGAACTGGTGGAAGGAGGTCAACGACTGGCACTGGTCAACTGACTGTGGACAGGCTTGCCATTATACACAGGTATTCCTCATTTCTAGCATTTAAAGACCGCTAACAAACCAATCGGCAGTTTACACTGGTTTAATATGTATTGAAAACTGTGGTAATGACTTCTAACAATTACCTAACGATTATAAATAAGTTTTTTAAATCTCTTAACTGATCATAACCCTTCTAGCTACAGAAAAATGTATGTCAATACATAAAATGTTTAAACAATTATAAGTTTAAACATTATAAACTTTCTAAATATGATAATGAACAAGCTTTTGAACAGTTCAGTGAATAAAATTTCATAAAAGGTTATACGGCACCTTAAAATTCCACCAATTGTTAAATACAACTGATAAATCAGAACTTGTCAAATTAGCAAACTTTGTTAAAGAAGCATTAGTTTTAAGAAACAATTGTCTTAATATTATTACATAACTATAAGTAGTTATCCTCCAGAATATTGGTTTGTAAAATTGTTTATCTTAACATTTCATTAAAATCTAGGCACACAACTGTGTTAATATGATACCTGTTATTATTATACATTCATTATTTTGTGACCAAATATGTTTAAAATTTTCATGTGTTTAGACGATGTACACTGTGCAAGTCTTAATAAATTTGTCTTGTCTTGTCTTGTCTTAAAAAGTTATTCACTTAATCCACTAATGCCTTTGAGAGGTTGTTACGGTGAGACTGTTTTGTAAAATTTGATACAAAGATATAATTTAACATATGTTAATTTATTCATGCATATGTGCAATAAATCTTCGTTTAAATGCAGCCAAAGTCATGCACTATGCAGATTGCCACTAAATTCATAACTAATTTTGGTAATATTCAGATAAACACGTTGCAAGATCGTTAAAGGAGTTATTGTTTTGTTTACGACACCATTAATTACTAAAACTGGACAAGAAAACCGCGTTTTATTATCTGTTTTGTTTTTACGAAGTCATTTTTCAAAGATAAAATATGATATTGTAAAGTTTAACACGTCAAATAATTCTAACTTGTCTCTTAAATCAGCCTGAAATGTGCGTATCTCTTAGGTCGTGGGCCAACATCTCAAAAAGTACACACGGAAATATACATTTTATTTTACAATATCAAAGACCATATGTTTATTTACGACGGAAAGAAGTTTTCGTTACAATCTACATTAAAGAAAATTCTGTTGACGAAAATGTCATCAAAATTGTAATTTTCCCGTAGACTCTCATTGTAAAAACTTGTGAGAAGTCCAAGTTTTCAAATCATTCTAACAAAACAAAACAAAAACACGACCCTGACTTCTTTATTTGCTGAATTTCCTAAGTATATTCTGAAGTTTTGAAAAGTCAGAGTTAATTCAGATTCTATACTGTAGTAAACATTTTGATCCGGACGTGCAGAACTACCTTAGCTTGAAGTATGAACTGTCGCCATCTTAAGACAGACGTAAATTGTTGCAAATATCACTTCCTTATATTAAGGCAATCCTCATTTCGACCTTTTTTCGTATTTTCACAAGTCTTCTTATAGATTTTATTCATATAGGTGTAACTTTTATTATATTACAGATGATATGGGGTAGTACGGAGAGGATTGGTTGTGCCCTCAGTAAATGTTCTAGTTTAAGGACAGATTCTGGGCGGTCATTCAATAATTCAGATTTCTTCGTCTGCTTTTACGATCCACCGTAAGTATGAATAAATAAGTAATCGCTTGAATGCTGTTGAAAAATATGAGCCGCGCCATGAGAAAACCAACATAGTGCATTTGCGACCAGCATGGATCCAGACCAGCCTGCGCATCCGCGCAGTCTGGTCAGGATCCATGCTGTTCGCTTTCAAAGCCTGTTGCAATTAGAGAAACTGTTAGTGAACAGCATGGATCCTGACCAGACTGCGCGGATGTGCAAGCTGGTCTGGATCCATGCTGGTCGCAAACGCACTATGTTGGTTTTCTCATGGCGCGGCTCATTATCATCTCATTGATAGCGTGATTGTCAAGGTAACCCTAACGGGGAATTTTATCCTGGTTTATTAAGTTTCACATGGTATTGAATTTTTGATAGACAAACTAACAGGTAACACCCCCACAAATATGTTACGTTCATTAGTGTTGAAATCATATATCATGCCATAAAAATTTAAGTGAACTTGATACATCGAAGCAAATTAGAATTTTCACCTACCGGTGTAATACGTCATTACTTTACTGTTTCTTTTTATATAGTTTTAAATAATCCTGTAGATTTTAATAAATACCGTAGCAAGCAAAATATGCTATTAATCAGGAAAATGTAAAATAAAGTTTGTGAAACTCAGGAGTCTGACGTACAAACTGTCCCGATGTTTAAGACTTACGGGATGAACATTATATACATATATATATATATATGAATTAACCATTTCTTTGTATTAAGTAAGGCAATCGCTGTATTAAACTTGGTGTAGGGAAACAAAACCAACTGATAGAAGGCAATATAAATTCCATTTCACCAATACCATGTGCTGTCAAATAAAAAAAAATAAAGCATTTTTCTAACACCGAGAAAAGATCTTTTCTCTGTCCATTGTTTGAAATAATCACCGTGTACACGTTTGGAAATCAGCGCTGTGGCATTTGAAGCATGTCCACTCCTTGTAGTCCAGATGACACAACTACATGTATATATAAATATGACATCACTATGTTGAAATGTGAATAAAATTAAACTTCTATTAATTATTTTCCTACAAACTAAATAGTGTTTTTTTTCTTATGCAGAGGCAACTTTGTTGGAAAATATCCTTATACTCTTGGAGAACAATGTACGAAATGTGATTATGGCGACACTTGTAATGGCGGCCTATGCTCAAAAACAACGGGTGGAGTTTCTACATCCCCGCAAGTGAACATGCTGAATAAGGTTAAAATGCAGCCAGATTCAGTTGTAACGTATTCAGAAGAATTAAATAAAGCGACGTTAAGTCCAAAATCTTCGCCGAAAACTTTTGTCCGAAGAGTAGTTTATAATTGGACACACTAGTAAGGCAAACAATTTTTGTTTGTAGAAATGTTGATTCATTGATAATGAAAAGTCATGATCAACAATTAGGTAAAATTTGTCGTCTTATCGGTAAAATTATCCCCCTTGAAATCACCTGGTAGTGCGATATCGATTTTCATCTGGTTGATATTTTCCAATAGAAACAAAGAAGGAAAAAAGTTTGAACAAATATTGTTTTAATTAGAATGAACACACAATATTTATTATCCTATTGAAGTGTTCGTCATTCTTTTCTCTTTACAAAAATATAAAAATTATTTATCTAAAATGAAGAATTAATGCTTCCCTTGGCGATTAAAAAACATCACTATCAGTCTCTGTTTACGGCATATAGTTACTGAATAAAATAAGCAAAAACCTGTGATACGTATCTTATTCTTTTCCCTGTAGCCACTTTATTCATATTTTGAGAATATTTATTATCCTATTGAAGTATTCTACAGACAATAAACTTTTTATATATGTTTTTATTTTGAAATTATTTTAATGTCTTCTTGCTTCCCTAGACGTTTAAAAGTTGGTGATTTTTGTATTATTTCTTTATTTGCCGTGTCCGTGGTATTTCCGGACGCGCGCGGAAAAGCACGAACTCGCCCGAAGTTTAACTGCCGATGATACAGAAAATATGATTGTTACATTACAGTGCGGGAATAATTTCAGTTATATTAAGGCGAACCATAGTTTTGGGGAATTACAAGCTTTCCGCAAAATAAATGTTACAGAGAAAGATGCTGACGTATCATATGTTAATAAATAAAAAAAAAATATAAGACATGATGCACGTTGCAACTATATATATTTCTTTCTAAACCACTGTCTCGTATTTTAAAGATTCGTTTAATTATACTTATACCCCTTAGTTTAAGTTTTAACCATAAATATGTTATAAAGAATTTATATAATGCAACATTTGAGTAAATTGTTTTCAGAGCCTCTGAAACAGCCATATTAAAGCGCTTTTCGATAGTTGTTTATTACCAATTAATAGCTTTTTGCAAGTTTATTGCTTATCAACACCTTTTTATTAGGGGATTAGGGACGATCAGGTCTTTTTATTACACAGGTAATAATCTTCTCGGTGACTGCGTAAGAACATTTTGAAAATTGTAACATGTTTAATGAACGAGAACACAATAATTTTTTTTTCATAAGATAATGGGACAGTGATTGAGTATTTACTTGTATTTGATTAACAGTATTTTTTCCTGAATACAGGTTAATTGTTCGATATTAAAGTATAGATATATAGAACACGTGTTAAAAGTTCGCCTAAGAGTGAATATATTATACTATAGAAGTTTCGTGACAACATTGTGAAAAATTGTCGTTTATTGATTTATTAGTTTATTCAAAGAAGTATAAAATACATTTTTAATTTTTTATAGCTCTTTGGTTTATTGTCTCTCCTGAAAATTATTATGTACTTTCTCTGCTCCATATTATATAATGCTTTCACTTGCTGTAGGCATTGTATTTATGCAATAAATCGAAATTGAATTGAACTGAATGTACGCACAGCTAATCTCAAGAAGGTATAGCACGCGCTAAAAGATACGAAAAATCTGTAATCCCCGGTTAATATAGTAAACATATTCGTGATAGTTATTATGAATAACCTTTACACTACATTAGTGTCACTTTATCATAAATTGTTTCTAAAAGACTTTTTTCTATGGTGTGCTTGTTTTATTCTTAGGTTTTCCACTTTTTATTTTAAAAATCTGACATTTATTAAATCAGTCAGTCAGTCCCTTTTGAGAAACCTTGAGAAGTCATAATTCGCACATACTTTATTACACGATGACTGGCTCGGGGGCAAATAGGTCACACTTCCAATTAACAGGCTCTGGTGTCATAAAAAGATACCTTTTACATTGTCAAGTATGTTTGCTAGTTTGTTTTTCTGTTCATTTTTCATCAGTGTGTGACAATATGTTTTTCAAATGTTCATTACATAGCAAACTTAATTTTGACATCAAGTTAAATATGATTAATAACAATAATAAAAAACGCATTTCACATCTATCTATAATAACTGAAAATGAAATTGTCAAGTTTGTAAGCACTTTTAAAAAATATTTTTTTTTCTTGCTTTCTATTTTTTAAGATAATAGTAGTTTCATGTACATGTATGTTATGCTCGCCAAATATACATGATTTTGTGTATTTATATTTGTTTTTATGTCTCAGTTTCTTTAATGTAAAATATAAAGAAGACAATATAGTGTTGATCATATTTTCATATACTATGCCAAAGAAGTATAAAACACTTTTTTTATAGCTCTTTGTGCAAAATAAAAGAATAAATAACGTAGTGTCTTCTTTTTTCCGCTCCTTAATTTACATTATTGAAAAACAGAATTAAACCAAGTTGATGACTATATTTGCTGTTGTTGTTTTACCGGTACTTAAAATTGGTGTAAAATAAATCACCTTTCCCACTACGTTTTTACAGCAGATCTCTAATCTATAATCCTTGTTTTTTTTATGATCGGCACCTCCCGTGATACGATAAGCGGAGATAGCCGAACCATAACGATCTAAAAAATATCCGATAGTGATCGATATTTAGCTAGACGGTCGAAGGGAGACAACAAGGTATAGCGTTGATCTCAATAAACAAGGAAAGATAATAGAATCGATTTTTGCCCAATTCTTCAGTATGAAGCGAAAATGATGAACATTGTCAAAATGTGTCTGGTATATTTAATTGGAATGTACATGAAAGGTGCGTCGAACTAGGGTTCTACGTACCTATGCATACGACAGTCAACTTGTTTACATACACTTTCCTCCAAAGATGAATGAACTGTCAATGAACAAGTGCTTAATGTCACAAAATGCGTTATAGATCACTTTAACAAACAACAGATACACAAGTCTGACATTAATGTATTGTTTGTATTTTACATCAATATGGATTTTGACTTCTGTGCCAGTTTCCTATTATTGAATTATATAATTATTGTATAGTTGTACATAATTAATTACAATTTCATGTAAAGTCCATAAAATTAATAAATTTGTGATCTGTAAAATATGTTTTAAGATGGCAGACACGTGTTAAACATCTAAAATCTATATTTTGTTTAAATATTGACCTATTAACATACTGACACAGTTTTTCCCGCTGTTGTAACGTATGTAACTATGGAAGATTTAGGTCAAACATGGAACTACTCATCTTTATATTATTAACTTAAACACAAATAGATTTTGTCTGATCTATTGATGTTGCATGATATTTTTTTGCCGATTTCATTTGATTAACCAATTATATAACAGGGTAGTATGGACAGTTCTTCTGTACAGTATATCTATCAAGGACTAAATGTAAATAAAACATTTACATAATTTGGGATATCATTGAGAGTTAGTCGGAATAGTTTGAATTTCGAAAAGAAAACTATAGGGATAATATAATCATGTCCAGAAAAGTTTTAAAAAATAAGTCCACAAAAGACGTCAAAACTGTAATTTAAAAGTTTGTGAGTCTGAAATTGTTTATTGTACCCCGACAACAAAGTTGTTGGGGGGGGGGGGGGGGGGGGGGGGTTATACTGGTTTCAGGTTGTCTGTCTGTAGACACAATCTTGTGCGCACCATCTCTCCTCATCCCCTTGACACAATTTAATGAAACTTCACACAAGTGATCAGTAACAACAGTAGTTGTGCATGGAGCATGTTAGGTTCTTTCAGAAAAAAAAATTGCAGAGTTACGGGACTTTGTTTTTTGTTACTATACTATATACATAGACACAATCTTGTGCGCACCATCTCTCCTCATCCCCTAGACACAATTTAATGAAACTTCACACAAGTGATCAGTAACAACAGTAGTTGTGCATGGAGCATGTTAGGTTCTTTCAGAAAAAAAAATTGCAGAGTTACGGGACTTTGTTTTTTGTTACTATACTATATACATAGACACAATCTTGTGCGCACCATCTCTCCTCATCCCCTAGACACAATTTAATGAAACTTCACACAAGTGATCAGTAACAACAGTAGTTGTGCCTTAGGCATGTTAGGTTCTTTCAGAAAAAAAATTGGCAGAGTTACGGGACTTTGTTTTTTGTTACTATTCTATATAAGTAGACACAATTTGTGCGCACAATCTTTCCTCATCCCCTTAACACAAATTAATGAAACTTCAAACAAATGATCAGTAACAATAGTAGTTGTGCATGAGGCATGTTAGGTTCTTTCAACAACAAAAATTGCAGAGTTATGGGACTTTGTTTCTTGTTAACATACTATGTACATACAGTCTGCATATGAAATCTTGTGCGCACCAAATTTTCCGAACCCTTGCACACAATTTAATGAAACTTCACACAAGTGATCAGTACCAATCCTAGTTGTGCATGGTGCATGTTACGTTCTTTTAGATAAATATTCTGCATAGTTATGGGACTTTGTTTTTGTTACTATACTGTATACATACGGTCTATATACATACAGTCCACATAATTATGCAATCTTGTGTGCGTCAAATTGCAATGTACTGTGTCAGTGCATGCGTGGGGTACATTCATCACCTTTAGTGATAGCTCTAGTTATTATTATTATTAATATTAAAACGGTGAACTTTTTCTCATAAAAGTAGCAAAAATATTTTTATAAAATGTTGCCGAATTTTAAATTGAATTCTTAACTACATGTGTGTAGTTACATTTTTCGTATGGTTTATGAAAATAAATCATGGATCTGTATCAAATAATAAAAGTGTATATATTTTATGTATGTCTGTCTCTTTCTCCCTTGTTGCCCCGTGGTCATACAAAAACTGTTTGGTTCTTAGCTTTACCTATTTGTTTATATGATATTTCTCATATTTTCTTTATTTTTAATCCAATGAAAGCCGAGTCGAATAAATATAAAACGGGCGAAACAAATTCTCATGAAAATAACAGCTTCTGTTTTGATCAAAGATACTGGTTTCAGGTTGTCTGTCTGAAGACACAATCTTGTGCGCACCATCTCTCCTCATCCCCTTGACACAATTTAATGAAACTTCACACAAGTGATCAGTAACAACAGTAGTTGTGCATGGGGCATGTTAGGTTCTTTCAGAAAAAAAAATTGCAGAGTTACGGGACTTTGTTTTTTGTTACTATACTATATACATAGACACAATCTTGTGCGCACCATCTCTCCTCATCCCCTAGACACAATTTAATGAAACTTCACACAAGTGATCAGTAACAACAGTAGTTGTGCATGAGGCATGTTAGGTTCTTTTAGAAAAAAAATTGGCAGAGTTACGGGACTTTGTTTTTTGTTACTATTCTATATAAAGAGACACAATTTGTGCGCACAATCTTTCCTCATCCCCTTGACACAAATTAATGAAACTTCACACAAATGATCAGTAACAATAGTAGTTGTGCATGGGACATATAAGGTTCTTTCAACAACATAAATTGCAGAGTTATGGGACTTTGTTTCTTGTTAACATACTATGTACATACAGTCTGCATATGCAATCTTGTGCGCGCCTAATCTTCCGAACCCTTGCACACAATTTAATGAAACTTCACACAAGTGATCAGTAACAACAGTAGTTGTGCATGGGGCATGTTAGGTTCTTTCAGAAAAAAATTGGCAGAGTTACGGGACTTTGTTTTTTTTTTGTTACTATACTATATACATAGACGCAATCTTGTGCGCACCATCTCTCCTCATCCCCTTGACACAATTTAATGAAACTTCACACAAATGATCAGTAACAATAGTAGTTGTGCATGGGGCATGTTAGGTTCTTTCAACAACAAAAATTGCAGAGTTATGGGACTTTGTTTCTTGTTAACATACTATGTACATACAGTCTGCATATGAAATCTTGTGCGCACCTAATCTTCCGAACCCTTGCACACAATTAAATGAAACTTCACACAAGTGATCAGTACCAATCCTAGTTGTGCATGGTGCATGTTACGTTCTTTTAGATAAATATTCTGCATAGTTATGGGACTTTGTTTTTGTTACTATACTGTATACATACAGTCTATACACATACAGTCCACATAATTATGCAATCTTGTGTGCGTCAAATTGCAATGTACTGTGTCAGTGCATGCGTGGGGTACATTCATCACCTTTAGTGATAGCTCTAGTTATTATTATTATTAATATTAAAACGGTGAACTTTTTCTCATAAAAGTAGCAAAAATATTTTTATAAAATGTTGCCGAATTTTAAATTGAATTCTTAACTACATGTGTGTAGTTACATTTTTCGTATGGTTTATGAAAATAAATCATGGATCTGTATCAAATAATAAAAATGTATATACTTTATGTATGTCTGTCTCTTTCTCCCTTGTTGTCCGTAGTCATACAAAAACTGTTTGGTTCTTAGCTTTACCTATTTGTTTATATGATATTTCTCATATTTTCTTTATTTTTAATCCAATGAAAGCCGAGTCGAATAAATATAAAACGGGCGAAACAAATTCTCATGAAAATAACAGCTTCTGTTTTGATCAAAGAAACAAAACCGATTTCTCTGTGGCTAGATAGGACTTATTACGTTTGTTTCCCCTTTTCTGAACTGAATGAGTCATGTTATTTTGTACATTTACAGTTTAAAATGCGTGTTCGTATATTTTTTTTTTTCGTATCTTATAATGTTGCATTTAACAGCGATTTAACAAAACTAATTATACACAATATTACACTTCTGATACGTACAGTTGTCTTGCTTCAAACTGAAAAATTTAAAATATCAGTTGTATGACATATTATGTACACTATGAAAACAGGTCTATTCCAAACGGTTCATCATATATTCACCTTTCAAATGAATTTATAATTTGACATCTTTGACCAGACCGCAGAAATGTTGTTATACCGCATGTAAACAGACGATATGGCTGTCAGGTTAGCCTTAACATGGAGAACCTCTTTGCCTAAACACCTAGATATATAAATAGACAACTATTTACAGGTGGAAAACATGACTATTATTGTTTTGTTAGAAGCTACTTCGGACAGATAGAGATTTGATTTATTTTTTTATATATTTATTTGTTTATAAGGTATGTACTATACGTTTATACTTAACAGCTCTAGAATCTCATAATTTGGAATGCTTTTGAGTGAACCTAGAATGTACGTGTAGAAAGTTTGGAATCAATTAGTTTTCTTTTTTTCACAATTTACTGAAAAATTAAGAAAGTAATAGAAACTATATTTTAAGACAAGTACAAATTTTCGGATCATTTTTTTTTCTACAATGTAGAATTCTACTGAACCCTGATTTTTAAAAAATCAGCCAATAAAAATAAAGATAGGGCCGTGTGCTCAATTGTTTTACTAGAATGATTTGAAAAAAAATTTACCTCACACAAGTTTTCATAATAGGAGTCCATGGGAAAATCACAATCTTGATATCGTTGAATTCTTTCTACGATGTGAATTTTAAAGAAACTTCTCACAATCCTAAATAAACATATGTCCTGTAATATGGTGAAATAAGATTTGAAGGTCTATGTGTTATTTGCCCACGATTAAAGAAATCCACACATTTAAAGCAAATTCTAAGATATTTTTGGAATTATTTAACGTGTCAGATGTTTTAATTTCATACTTTAACTTTCGAAAGCTAGTCACGCAGTCATTGTAACCCTATTTTTCATCTGTTACCATTGGTTCATAAAATGATTTTCATTTCCGCAAGAAATAGAAATAAATCATGTCAATTTTGATTATTCTCTGTCATAACAGAGATAAAAAATAGCCTTTATGGTTAAAAAAATGGACACATCTGTCCAAAACAGATGCCAAAATCTTAAAAAAATATTCAAAGGTCACGCTTATTAGTGTGAAAACGGCTTTTAACATCATTTGAAACAGATTTATGACCACTAACATTATCTGAAATGGCTTCCGACAAAAGTCATGATTTAGCGGGAACACCAATTGGTTTCCAATAGACTCCCATTATAACATTATGGCGTGTACGGCCTTCTTTAAATTGAAACATGTATATCTTACGAACTATCCTAGTTCTACCAAATTATTGGACGAAAAACATATGCATAGTGATACTTTATCTAAATAATTTTCGTTTACATAGTTGGCATTGTGGAAGAAATTCGTTTGATTTTTTTTTCAATACACATAAAATGTAGCAACATTTTCCAAAATGTATAATAAAATACTGTAAATGCAGTAAAAACTTTCAATTTTGAAAAAAAAATCACTTCTCTGGGTTGTTTAAATGACTGGCCAATCAGAACGGACAAACATTACCTTATTCCCAGGTATACGCTTACCTTATTCCCAGTAAGTACCCCGCTCATTTCTGAATTGATGGTCTCTGACCATCATGGCTACGCATTGACGTCATGTGGACTAACTTTATTTTGAGCCACACATGCGCCATGAAATTGTGTTTCACTATTTCTTCTACTGACTTACAAAAAAGACATTTTAGAATCGAAACAAAAATGAAGCAGGACTATGTTTTGATATATTTTAACACTCCGATCGTGCTCGGGTTTGAAATCATCCCACTAGCGTGTAACATCTTCGTATTGCTTAAATATACATCTAAACATAAACTGCTATGCATAATCTCTTTAATAGATTTTTTAAAAAAAAGATGCTTTACGATTTTTTAACATTGTCTGCAGAATCGATTTTTAATGCCATCCATTTCTCACCGAAGATAACTGGCTATAGCGTGCATACTATAACGGAATATTATGGAGTTATATCAATAACGAATATATTTTATATACATTATGCATTCTCTTTTGTGTATTCAAAAGCACATACATGATTTTTAACAGATTAAAGTATGAAGACTTTACAGACATATTTGATTGTGTCATTGGTGCCATATTGCGCATGCGTATTGCTCAACATCCGTCCATTTCAAAGGGCAATTCTACAGGCGCACAACTTTTACAGACGAAATGAACCTGCCTCAAACATGAGACTTCTTGTAAGTTAGTGCTTTCTTGTTTATTTTATAAAACTATGAAGTAAGGCATGAACCCTCTTTGAACTTCCTGAAGCTTCACACATAATGTGCATCTACACTATAATCCACTTTGTTAAGAAATAGAAATGATTCGGTGTTTGACATCCACCGGGTTATGTAAGAATAAGACGATGACTCATATTGTCAATATAATGTGATTCACTATCACGCATTTAACATTTTTCACAAAATGGCAAAGGAACGCGAATATTTCTGGATTAAACTTTCGGATTAAACAAACCCCAACATTTGACGAATTCTTTCAATGTACCAATATGCGGGACCCGTACTCATGAAAGTGTTAAGTCCGAAATTAGAAATGCCAAATTTTCTGTTTGCTCCGTAACTGTTCTATTTAAATTATTGATTGTAAAGGAACATTGGGTGAATATACACAAGACTATGGAAGACCATTAGTGCCAGGTGTATGTTATTTATTAACTCGAAATTTCGAGTTAAAGTCTACGAGTTAATACGTCGAAATTTCGAGTTAAGTAACTCAAAATTTAACTTAGTAATTCGAAATTTCGTGATACGTAACTCAAAATTAATAGAAATTAACTCGAAATTTCGAGTTAATAAATAACATACACCTGGCACTAATGATCATCCGTAGAAGAGCATTAGTGCCATGTGCGTTTTATTTATTAACTCCAAATTTCGAGTTACTATGTCGAAATTTCGAGTTAATAACACTAAATTTCGACTTCATATCTTGCCCTTTTATCCGCAAAATTTGAACGTTTGTCTGTCTGTCAAAGGCCAAAAATGTAATGGAAAACTCTCGATTTTTCATGTGGAATCATCAATCTGCACATCCATATATTGTATCGAACATGTAGCGACTTGAATATATACTACTATACATCAATGTATGACCTACCCCATAGCCTCTAGAGTCAAACCAAATTTCAAACTGTATCCAGGAAATATACCTTCATTTACATGTATAGTATGTTCAGGTGGTAGGGGCTCGAAACAGGTCTAAAACCTTTAAGACATGGTCAAATACTGAAATATTCTAAATTTGAATACTTCCCAGTCACCTTCTATGACTTCTCCTCAAAATCAAGATCTGGTCAGACTAATTACTACACGTTCATGTCGGGTATGTCTATATTTCCTTGCCATATTGACTCAAATTAGGTCGAAAACCTTCCAGATTTAAACATGGTTTAAATAGTGATATTTTTATGAGCAAACGCTGCCCGGTCATCTTAATCTGTAGGGCTACCCTATGGGAACACCAGGTACCTAATCTTGGCCAGGACCTATACATCAACGTAAACTATTGTAGTAAGTAACTCGAAATTTCGACTTAATAACTCGAAAATTCGACATAGTAACTCGAAATTTTGACTTAGTTACTCAAAAGTTCGAGATACGTAACTCGAAATTTCGACTTAGTTACTCAAAATTTCGAGATACGTAACTCGAAATTTCGAGTTAATAAATAACATACATCTGGCATTAATGCCCTAGACAACTTCAGATATCTCAGTGAAAATTAATTAGTTTTATGTTCGATAAATACGAAAGTTCTTGCGAATCGAATATTTTCCACTCTTAAGGACATAAGGTCTATAATTTATTTTCTATGGAAGGAGTTTTTTATTTTAAATGAATTTACTTCAGTGTATTCTATATCATTTTCAGCGATTATAAGGGCATTGTTTTAGGGTATACTATGTCACCATGCCAGTTTTCTTGTTATGGACAGGATAACTGCATGGTTATTTTTATCATATCTTTTTCAACTGACAACTTTTGTCTCTTTCTTTTACTGTGTAAGTAGCTTATGTCATGTACATCAGAAAGTAACCATTAAACTCATGGGTAACCATGTATCTGCGATATTTAGATATTTCTCGATTTTTCATTTATTTTTGCCATGGTCCATAACTCTGCTATCAGCCAGCATTGTTTCATTCTTTTTGGTGTTTGATTAAAAAGTCGTTCTTTACACATGTTTCTTATGGAACACACAAGCCTACTTAAACATGAGTAAGAATTCATCTGTACTTGTATTTGAGCCATGCCATGAGAAAACCAACATAGTGGGTTTGCGACCAGCATGGATCCAGACCAGCCTGCGCATCCGCGCAGTCTGGTCAGGATCCATGCTGTTCGCTAACAGTTTCTCCAATTCCAATAGGCTTTAAAAGCGAACAGCATGGATCCTGACCAGACTGCGCGGATGCGCAGGCTGGTCTGGATCCATGCTGGTCGCAAACCCACTATGTTGGTTTTCTCATGGCGCGGCTCATTTATTCGTACCCAAGGCTACATTGTTTTACTTCCCTGCGTTTTACCTGTAAATAGACATTACATTTGCCATTTCTTTAGATATCAATTGACCAGTTAGCTTTTTACCGACTAAAACATTTTCACAGTCAATTTGTTTCCATTTACGCGAAAAGATATCATCTGAATATAATTTAACTTTATATTTATCTAAAAGAAAAAATATATATTAGTCACGGACTGGCCGCTGCTCCATAGGTTGCGCAGTAACAACTGACGGAAATGTCCGAAGGTCTATGTCAGAAACGCACGCTGTAAACACTGGTGGATGTTGGCCCAGGTGTAAATATCGCAGCTCTTTGCCATCCTGCAGACCCAATTGTAGCTAATGTTTAACATGTACAGAACTGAATGTTCTAATACGCAATCATCACTGTCCAATTTAATAGACGTTCCTAAAAGAAATAAAGATTTTTGCTGGATTTGATGTTGAATTATAAAACATTTTTATATAACGATATCTTTAGATATCACCAAGGCACCTCAAACTTTTCACACTGACAAACATGCAACAGTTAAGAATATGCCACGTATCCTATTGATAAAACCTTAAAGTATGCCCAATTAAAGTAAGTAATAAGCAGAATTGAAAATTAGCCCTATATTGTTAAACTATTTCAAATTGCTATGAACAAATTAAAGCATAATTCTCTTTATATTTCCAATGCTCGTATGTAGAGATGGGACCGTTACTTAGAGCTTCGAGCTGCCAGGTGGAGTGAAACGTGTTACTTTGAACATCAAAGAGGCGGTCTTGGAGAAAATTTATCTTACTTTAGCAGTACTGGGCGTCCTGTCCCTCCGCGATCTGTGATACAGCGGTCTATCGGACTGTGGGCTGCTGAGAAACGTCTTTACCGTTGGTCTAGAGGGTGTGGGGCTGCCTGTCACTATACCCAGGTATCTACTAGAGTTGTAATCTTTTAAAAAGTAACATCAGTTATGAACGTGAAACCTACTATCAGGGATATACCAATAGGTCAATTATAGCACAAAGGAAGAAACTGATCTAACTGTTACCAACCATTTACAACAACTTGACTTTGATCAGCGTAACATATTCAATATGTCGGAACTGTCTTGAATAAATAGATAATACAGCATTTTCTTGAAGATGTCGAAATAAAGAAAATAAAATAAAATTACCCTTTCCTTTATGCGGAGAAAATTGAATTGAATTAGATCTTAACAATATACTCTTATTATAAAATTATTCGGTAAATACTAATCTTAAAGACGAATTTGTCTGCATTCAACTTTTTAAATTCTATCTCATACTTTTACGTACGAATAAGTATCATGCTACCTATGTAATCTTATTGTGATTTCCTTATTTTTCAGTTGATATGGGCTCGAACGTCAAGAGTTGGATGTTCATTAAGTTTCTGTCCGGTAATGAGGGTAGGTCGAGGACAGATTCAAAGAAATGCGATGTATTTTGCTTGTTTCTATGCACCAGCGTAAGAGATATCTGTTTTTTGTCAATAACTTCTTAGTCCTTACACGTTCCCAGATTGTAAAGAACAAGAACCATTTTTTTATAAAACTGTGCAAGTTATGTCATGGAAGAAATTAAGTGTAAAATATTTTGCACAAATAACCGAAATAAATTGATCAATCTTGTCTATGCCACTGACCATTCCAAGGCTGTGTCCAAATGTCTGTTTGGACTCGATGCTATATGTTTTGTCCTCCTCATCATTGTCTATCTGTTTTGTCGTCGTTGTCTATATATTTTGTCCTTGTTGTCCGTTCTGTCCTCACTGTCTAGTTGTTTTGTCCCCATTGTTTATTTGCTTTGTCCTCATTGTTTATTTATTTTGTCCTCGTTGTGCATCTGTTTTGTCTTCGTGGTCTGTATGTTTTGTCCTCGTTGTCCATTAAGTTTGTCCTCGTTGTCCACTTGTTGTTTTTTTTTTTGTTTTGTCCTCGTTGTTTATTTGTTATGTCCTCGTTGTCCATTTATTTTGCCCTCGTTGTATATTTGTTTTGTCATTGTTGTCTATTAATTTTGTCCTCGTTGTATATTTGTTTTGTCATTGTTTTCTATTAATTTTGTCCTCGCTGTTTATCAATTTTGTCCCCTTTGTATACTAGTATTTGATTTGTCCTCGATGCTATATGCTTTGTCCTTGTTGTATTTTTGATTTGTCCTCGGTGCTATATGTTTTGTCCTCGTTGTATATTTGATTTGTCCTCAATGCTGTATGTTTTGTCCTCGTCTATTTTGTCTCCGTCTATTTGTCCGACTTTTGTCTATGAAGTATTCGTGTTCATGTGACTGCATTCATAGAACCAAACTATTCCTAACGAATTTTTGTTCTTGTCACAGAGTCAAACTGGACATACAAAAACTTCTTGTCTGTTTATCAAAACTCAATTCTGTGTTTAGACTGAGTGACATTCTGAATGCTCAAAACTGTTTATGTATCAGGTGCAGTTTCCTACATATTTGTGTTGAATATAAAGTGTTTTGTTTATTAGCCTTCATTTAGGATCGTTTATATAGAAAATTTATAGCCTTAAGCTTACTAGTAAACACACCTAAACTTTTCATTCGAAAGAAAACAAATAGAAAAGACCATAGATTTTACTATTAAACATTTCATACATTTTGTGTATCTGCGTATGTTGTACAGAAGAGGCCTAAACTTGATTTTATGTCAAATGTCATACTTTAAAGTGAAAATGGTATATTTGAAGCTTTTCCTGTTCAATAAAAATCAAGAATAATTATCTTGGATGAATCATTTACAACATCTAATGATCAAACAATTACGTATTTCAAAGTAATATTTTTCAGTGGTAATTATATTGGTCAATACCCATTTATACCTGGACGACGGTGCTCAAGGTGTGGTCGAGGCGAAGCTTGTGTTGGCGGTCTCTGTGCAGGTATACATATTACTATTGTGGTGTTATATCATTTCTTGACTGACTTTTAACAGTTCTTTCAAAACTGACCTTGTTCAGTATCTTCGAATGATTAAGCTGATAACGTTTAACTTCAACTGAAACTTCAATATTAGCTCCTCAGTGTGCTGGTAGTCGATTTACCTGTCATAGAAGCACTTTAGCAGGAAAAAGCAAAGCTAGATTAAAATGTGGTGTCTTCATATGGCCAAATCTACTGGTATTATATGCTTTAAGAAACTGATATTTATATTTTTATGTATAATAACGTTTAACTGTGTTTTACAAAAAACTGCTGGAAACTGCTGTATAAATTAACTTAAATATACAAATACAGACATAAAACTAAATAAGACAAATCAAAATAGAACAGTAAATGGATTGTGCTTAAAAGTCTAGTTTACAGTTTTGTGTAGTTACAGTTTTATGGGTCATTTTATACAGTCTTTTAAGAGTAATACTTGTATCCTCAGCTTCATTGGGAGAGTGTCCCATCGACTGGGAGCAGTGAATGCTCATCTCTGTTGGCCATAGTTTTTGGCTTAATTAATGATCTTACGTTTCTAAACGATCTGTATATTTCATTATTTCTTAAATGTAGGCTAGGGAATGCTCATGTATTGTCGAAAGGCATGTAAATGAATATATATTAGTTTCTGTACATCTGTTCCAGGTCGCATTCAAAGATTTTTTGGCCGCCGGCGAAGACGTTCAGTGAAAATGTCAAGCAAAAAAGAGTTTATGGGAATTGTGTCAGAGAAATCTCAAGGAATTTAGGATAGTGGATCATTGTCCTGTTAATTGCTATAGAATTCTGAACAAAGCGGAATTTTCGTTCGTCATGACAACATGGACAGCTTGTACCCTAATCTATTACTAAATTGCACACATTTACACACAGTAACTGTCATTATCTCATATTCGGATTTGTTCTTGAACATATCATATAGCTTTCAAGTCTGTTTAAGTGTTGTCGACTTTATTTGTTAAAATAAGTTACAAACTATGTTATATACGATTTGTTTTATTTACCGTCATTTTGGTGAATTAATTTACACGAAGCATTCCTACATTACATGCCGTTTACAGTCACTTGAACTATTCTGTCTATGCACGGCATGTTGCTTATATCTAAACAACATTTCTGTGTATGCTTAAGAATTTCAAAAATGCTATCTTTTATGTGTTTATATGGGTATAAACCACATTGTCACTTCTTGCAAATCCATGAAACGCGCTAGTAATTCTCGGATGATTTGCACTAAGTCCCAGTGTGGTTTATATCTGTATAAACGCATAGAGAATAGCATTGAATTCTTACATTTACATTTTTACTGTAGCTTGCTACAGAAATAAGTGGTTTGCTTTCCCTGGGTACAAAAAAATCAAAATGTATGTCAGGATATCGATCTTTTCAACATCCAAATAGACCAGCCACAAAGACCCAACCGCGTTTAATTGTAATTCACCTTCTGATAAAAAATACAGTTCTTGTTTTTTTTTAAAATATCACTAAATCCAGTGAAAACCATGTAGCTGTTTCGATTCAATTTTGATCTTTACCGTGAGAAAAAATAGTTTTAGCTATAATTTATTGTTCTTTTTGAAATTTTGGTGTCCAATTTTGAAAAGAATTTTCAGAGCGATAAACGCTTTTTTCTTTCCACACAAAATATATACTGAATATCATATTCTGTTACGATTTTTAAAATCAAAAGGTCAATACTAAATGAAAAATTAAACTGCATACAAACTGCATACAAACTGCATACCCGTGCTGTAATCTTATTTTAAGCTTCGGAGAATATATAATTATGTAAGCAAATGCACTGATGTTGTATTTTCAAATCACCTAAGTTGTACATAGGTTCAATTAATGCTTTTCTTACCGCGTATTATCAGTTGTCCAATGCCTGTGATCCATCTTTTGGACTTTTAGACACAGTAGCGTTTCTTTATTGCACTCTAGATTTCAATTATAATCAAATTATATAAGTGCGGTGCAATCATTGTGAAATCTTTACAACCGTACGTTAAATTACTTGCTGATTATTTCCAAGTGCAGACTGAAATTCTTCTATAAAATTATGCAATAGCCATTCAAAGATGAAGACTTTCCAGAAACGAGTATCAGGATGAATGCTGTATCCTTTGTATTATGAAACTTTCTCTTCCTTATACTGCATGCGAAGTATTCACAACCTCTTTGCAACTTTTATCACCAAATGCGTTTTCTTTGAAAAATATTTTATTTGATGCAATCGTCATACCTATTTTGGCAATATAAAACGTGTACACATTTCACGGAGTAATCTCTGTAAGAGACAGGCACAGTTCTCACGCTCGTTTTGTCTGTCATGTGATGAGGAATGGTATGAACATATCAACATTTTGATAAAAAGGGCAACTATTTTGTTTCCGTAAGCCATTGAAACAAGGTGGCTGCCATACTTTGTATCAACTTTTTATATTTCAACATAAATAGAACTAATTGATTTTATTTATTTTAGTTGCAATTTTAGATTGTATTAAATTTATAGTGAAATGTTATACCTTATTGTTCACACTGGAATGGACGCTACTACCTCTATAATGCTATAAATCTAAAGCAGAATAATGAATTATCCATGTAACTATGTCGAATGTTCATGAGATTGGAACTTAAAAACTGAAATATTTATAAATGCACCAATCGCTATTTGGCTTAAAAGACAGAGAAAATGATAATTAAAATAGTTCTTGTTGTGATATTTCTCTGTGGCACTTACTATTAAAACTAAATATATTCTCTTCAATAATACATTATTTATTTAGATATGCGTCAAATTTCAATCTGAAAATAGATCGTACAGAAGAGTTATTTGAACCGAAAAAATAAAGAATGATCCTTTCAAGATATATTTACGAAAAGCGAGACAACGTCCCTATATATATCTTCAGGACTACAAATATCAGTTTTAATCTCCTGCAAATAATGCACGGTTTACTTCTGGGCATGAAAAATCATATATAATTACTACAGGCGCATTTGAACAGACCCTTTATTAAATCAGGGATCAGTGTTTTGAATAGAAACCGGATCAAATTGAGAAAATGCTTTGGCAATTGTGACAGTTTCTGTATCTAATTATGGAATTAAGTAAAACAGGGTGAACTGGTTTGGTATAATAACAAACAGATTGAATCAACTAATGCACAGAAGTTAGTAAAATAAAAATTAGACTGTTAGCAGTATGACTGCTAGTACATGTCACATAGGAAGTAACATTGACAGGCTGTAGGAATAACAAAGGGCGGTATCAACAGCTTGCAATGGAAACAAACAAAGACGTATTTTATTTCAGTTATTTAGTAAATCTTTACAATATGTCATGCACCTGCAAAGTTTGTTCCAGCTAACTTACATACTAGTAGTTGTTACAAAACCATATTTGGGGAGGTTTTTGGTTAAAATGATTCCATCAGTTATTTCATACTTATCTCCCTGTTATTTTAGAACCACACTGTAGCTCTTTTATTTTTCAGAAGATCTCAACGAATGTACATAGCAGTTATGTAATGTTAAGAATTTGACTATTTTTATCAAGCCAGATCACTTTGTTACTGTAAATTATATGACTCTTTAAAGAAAGAAACATAGTTTCCATTGCGCATCTTTGTGTGCATGGCGTTTTCCCCTGTGTTTATACTTTAGCTAGCAATACCTAACCAAGGCCAATGGAACCCCCATAGTAGGAAAGTTAATATTGACAATATGTTTTACTTTTGATCCATATCACTTAGCATGTCTCATCACTAGGTTCTGTTTTCAACTTCCTTTCAAGCGTGGTGGTGTAAATAATAAGAAAAATAACACAGTATGTTGCAGTGACCTCTGCTATAATTATGTCTTTTTGGCTATACTTTGTTTTGAACCTTCAAATATATGAGTAATGGGCCGTCTCCCTTGACTTTTTTTATCCACAACCTGTCATTATACTTACTGATATCTGACACTTACATGTAGTTTCAGCATTAAAAATCTGTCTGTTAGAGTAATACTACAAATATGTAGTGCTCTACCGTCTGTAATATCTTAACATAAAAAGCTTGAACGTAAGCTGCATAATATTACCAAAACTGTTCAATATTGATTTGTGGGTGGCTCGATTTTCGATGTGTCTTAGGTGCTCTATGTTTCCAACCATCTGTAATATCTTTACATGAAAGAATTGATTTGTAGGTGGCTCAGGGTTTCGATACGTTTGAGGTATTTTTGCTTCCAACCGTTTTGAATATCTTTACATGAAAGTACTGATCTGTAGGTGGCTCAGTTTTTGATGCGTTTGAGGTGCTCTATGATTCTAGTCACCTGTAATATCTCTACATGAAAGAATTGACTTGTGGGTGACTTGCCTTCGATACGTTGGATGTGTTCTGTTTCCAACCGTCTGTAATATTTTTACATAACAGTATTTATCTATGGGTGGCTCGGCTTTCGATGCATTTGAGGTGCTCTTTGGCATACAGACACTAAATAGAAAAATGGCGCGAAAAAAAATGGTAGTCGCATAATGGCGAATACAAATAGTCCTCAGCTTTTTTGCTCTGTAGAGCTATTTTCCTTATTTTCTTTGCAATGTTTTTGCTAAAATCACATGACAGATCTATGCTTGACATGTTGGTAGCATTTTCATAATGAAATAACAACATGACAAAATTTTTCATGGAAACTTAGATCATACACCACCAGTATAATTTGGGGACTCATTTTTTAGCTGATTTTGCAGTTTGCGTGTTTGACTGGAATTATTTTTCTTGCATCAAACATGACCCCCACTTTTCTTTTGATTTTTAGTTAGCACTGACAATATTCTTCAAGAAAATATAAGTTACAGACATGTAAAATGGGTCCTGATGTGTGCTGCGGTCATTGGTTATAGGTCAGTTTTATATAGAATAAAGAACAACAACTATTTTAGTGTGTTGTAACCTCTTTGCTTCTTATAATTCGACGCCGCCCTGAAGGCGGTGTCGAGTATATGGGATACACTTTTATTTCGGACCCTGTAAAGATGGTAATGAATAGTTTCGGAGTGATAAACTGAACACAGTGAATAGTTTGTAAAAGGATCAACGATATTGCACAATACATTTTAGTGAATAAACAAAAAAATGGTAAAAAGAAAACATAAAAAATGTATGTAACGCAATTTATTATGTGATTTAAAACAATGCTGTCTGTCTTTCCTCTCCTTATTTGTAGAGCAGAACATATTTTTTGTATTTACAATTTCGTCAAAAATGTTGATCCGATTTATTGATTAAGGAGGTTACTCTGTAAGTCAAGTTTTCTATTTCTATTCTTAGCATGACCTACTTACCTATCTCATTTTCTATAAATAGAACACACCGCAGATATACCATACTGCAGCGCGTGAATCGCCTGGACAAGGGAGCGTTCGTGTATTTTACAATAACTTCGAAGAGAATATTAAAAAAAAAATATGGAAAATTACAATTTGCCTGCATAAAAATTCCTTGGAAAAAAAAAACGTATTTACAAAGTAAATAAAGGAATCAATAAGCATAGATATGTTGAAATGAACGAAGGAAGTGCCGCTGTTAACTTATTTTTAACCTTTTGTCTTACTTTTTTTGTTGATAGGTAAAGTGATGTAATTTCAGAATGCGCACACTTTTGCAAATTCCTATTTCTATTTACTTTTTTTTTGTTTTGTTCTTTATTTTTCTTTTTTTTTTTTTTTTTTTTTGCTTATGTGTCATATAGATCTACTCATTGTTTACAGATATACACTGTCAACTAAGGTGTGCAATAGGCTAAAGAGCATTTGGCTGAATTTGTCAGTGACAAGTTAATAAGCTACTTCTTAAAATGTGGTTAGATCGAAATATCAAAAGCCATGGGACCATAACTTATCAAAGCATCAGTGACTTTAAAATAGAATTCCTTGTTGAATTTATATGTTCATTGATCTTATATGACTAGTCAATTGCCCTGGTTTTACTATATCTTGTAACTTGCTTCTTTTTTTCTTTTTTGTTTTTAATTTAAGGTTTCGATGGAGGCCTTGAGAAACAAAAATCAAACAACACCAAATCATAGAAAGAAAGAGTTGTTTGACATGAAAATTGAACAGCATGTAAAACATGTATATTACTTTACGAAACAAGTGTCAGTATACTGATATAAACATTGAATTCCAGAAAAGGGCTGCCTAAAGGGGCTCCACTTCCGGACAGTTAAACGCCTTTAAAAACTCACCATTTTCAAGGAACAGTTACACATGTTCGTTTTGATGCATTTGCAATAGCGTGCGAGTGGTGAAATTTTGCATAACAAGGTGGAACACAGTTTTCAGCAATTGTTTATCTTTATTTCTTTACAAATGGCATTCATTTTCAAAGGGAGACAACTGTTCCCGATTATTTTAAGTACAAATGGCATTCATTTTCAAAGGGAAACAACTTTTTCCGATTATTTTAAGTAATCTTTGAGAAAAAGTTGTCTCCCTTTGAAAATGAATGCCATTTGTAAAGAAAAAAAGATAAACAATTGCTGAAAACTATGTTCCACCTTGTAACGTGAAATTTCACCACTCGCACGCTATTGTAAATACATCAAAACAAACATGTGTAACTGTTCTTTGAAAATGGTGAGTTTTTAAAGGCGTTTAACTGTCCGGAAGTGGAGCCCCTTTAGGCAGCCCTTTTCCGGAATTCAATGTTTATATCAGTATACTGACACTTGTTTCGTAAAGTAATATACATGTTTTACATGCTGTTCAATTTTCATGTCAAACAACTCTTTCTTTCTATGATTTGGTGTTGTGTGATTTTTGTTTCTCAAGGCCTCCATCGAAACCTTAATAGATAGTTTTGTATTTGTCCATTCCTGACAAAAACAAAAAAAAAAAAAAAAAAAAAAAAACATTTTCATTGAAATATTTTCTTATGCTTGCTAAATTTCTTGTAATATTACATTTGAATCTAGACACTGACATAGTCCTAGTAACCTTACAGTTCAACGAGGACTTCAAGTTTATCGTTCGTCCGAAAAAAATGAATTCTATGATATTCAAAAGTATATAAGAAAGATTCATGCTTTGTGAATAGGGGCAATATAGAGATTATTTATGTTATATCATTCTTTTCTTGGACAAAATTTTTGGTTGTTTTTGGCAACGGAAACAGTAAATTACTGTGTTTAATCTGCATTCTGAAATCTATAATGTAGGTGACTAAGGTCCATAAAACTTCATCAGTAAATAGAAAACACTCATTACATTACATGATAATAAAAATAATGGTTTCTGTGTACCACAACTTCGAAATAATTTCAACATTTCCTCATTTCCCAACAAACTGCATTTCTGTGAACCTTCATACACACGCTCCTGCATATAAGAACTTTTCACAGGATGTATGTAAAGGGACCACCTACTCGCAATGTTAATGTCATTGCAGGTAGAGGATTTGTATTGCATGGTAAAACTTTTCTATCATGTTTATTCTTCATGTTTTAAACTGTTTATAACATATATTGTTTTATGTGCTAATGTTGATAACTTGTAGCCAGTCAGACTAATAAAGTAATGATTAGGTGATTTCTCATATTGCAATAAATGTACTTCAGACACAACACTTGGCGGCGTCTTTGATGCTTGCATCAATGAATTTCCTTGTATCTGTTTGTATTCATGCCAGTGTTCATATACTTTGGTGGGTCGGTTTTCGGTGCTTTCTTCCAGCCGTCATCATTACAGTGCTGTCTTGTGGATGGCTCTAGAAATGTCTTACATGCAGACTTTAAGACTTTATTTATTACTTTTAGATGACAGAGAACCGGTTCGCCAATATATCAATGAAATTGCTCACTTAAAATTGTATTGATAATACTCGTAATTAGAATTTATTTTTGTGTTCAGGCGCGTGTAAACCCTGCCGACTAACGCACACATTGACTAAAGTCCAGAGGTGGCTTTATGTTAAATGTGTGCGGTAAATGCAGGAATTGGACATGTATGATCACAACAACTAAAATTTAGGCCTTGTAATGCTAAGTAAACATATTTCCGCTCCAACTTTTTATTTCTAGTGACTGCTCTTAAAATCAAAAATTTATAAATTTTGAATAAAAAACCATGATCTGATAGGAAATAATCTAAGAAAATAAGTGCTCACGTGGTACGTTCAGAAATAAGAAAGTTATCGCAGATTTTATCGATTTCTGTATTGAAGCATGGATGTCAAAATGCTGAAAGGAGTTCATTGATATATGAACGTCTCGGCTTAATCTATCAAATTGCTTGAATTAGCTCTACTAGATATTTGAATTATATTATTTTTTACATATTTTTTTTCATGGTGTATTGTCTGATTAAAGTTCTTGGTAAAAACTGCTATATATTTGTTGTAGCGGGAAATTGAAATTGCACCAATATTGTAAACTGTATGATTATAGTAGCAGAGAATTAGAAATTTTGTTGTTTACCCTACTAGTACCGTAGCAGGATTTTGCCAGTTATGGTGCATACTGTATAGCTACGGTAACGGGAACTTGAAAACTGCGATGTATACTGTATACCTATAGCATCAGGGTCTTAACAACTTTGTTGTATACTGTATGATTACAGAAGTAGGAACTTGGCAATATTATTGTAAACTGTATAATTATGTAAAAGGAAATGATAAGAAAAGTGTTAAGTCTCTCTTTCATGCAGTGACATTGTCTGAAGCTTGCATTGAATAAAGGTACGGCTAGTCATAGACAAGATCCACAATTCAAGCAAAAATGTACTTGAATTTAGAGAAAATTATCTAGAGTTTTCTTTGATACATATTGTAAGACAGTTACTACATTTCATGGGGGCAAAGAAACCTTTAATTTCGTTGAACATTCATTCAAAATTACAAAATACTGTTTCCTTTGAAGAAAAGGGCAAAAAAAAGAATTTATCTGTTACAAATTACAGCAAAATGGGCATTTGTTACCTTTTAATGTTTTATGTAGGGCGAAGGGAATGCAAAAAACATCATATGTCGATCTGTTTGTCATCTAGAAGGTGCAAGTTTTAATTTCATTTCTTGACTCAGGCTAAATGGACCATTGTGCAAGAAATAAAATGTTGGGATACAATATAAACAAGCCATAGTTTACCTGTTTTATTAAAATCGTACAGACAATTAGATATCACGACATAACATGAAGCATTGTCTTAGTAACAGAGGTATCCGTCTTTTATCACATCTGAAATATTTATTTAACAATCTCCTTTCTTCTTACCAACTGGTGGGAGAAAATGTATTTCTTAGAAGTCTACTGAAGTATTAAAAGTAACATGTATCTAGATGCTTTCACTGGGTTAAAACAACTCAGATTTTATATTGCTTTGATTACAACAACAACAAAAGATGCCGTAAATTATTAAGTAAAAGTTAAAGGTTTTCTTAAGTACTGTTTGACTGAAATGGTTTTTTTGTAGTAAATACTGTCAACGAAACCTAACTATGTATAAAATAGGAACTATGGATATAGTGAATTGTCTGGTCAAGCAATGAAATGAATGACAACAGTAATAAATCAAACATGGTATAAAAACAATGACGATGAGATCACAGTAACGTGCAGAATAATGTATGAGAGTAAAGTATATATATAATATAACTTTATAATGCATGTATATATAAGGCATACTTGAACAAAAACGAGACTACTTGAAAGATTGTCGGATAATGGGAAAAGGTTGAGTAATAAAGCAGACGATGCCTATACGGTTTGAACGTCTCTTGATTTGTATTTTAATATTTATATCAATACAAAGTTTATTTGAATACTGTAAGATGGCAGGTATTGTGCTCTCTTGCTGAATAGAACAATTTTGCAATGTCATTTCTTGAGTGCAATGACCTCCCATGGTTCTGTAGAACTCACGTCATCCACTGTCACTACTTCAGGTTTGAGTCTGTCACCAAATTTGGCTGAATCTTTTTTATCCAAAGATTTCTGAGATTTTTTACGGGCAGAGAGTACATTAATTTCTTCACAGACTGCCTCCGCCACGCCTGGTTGACCATCTGCAGGATCCCTTGTTTTACAACCCTTTTTAGTATTTGTAACTGTGATTTTCTCGTGGGGTACACAAGAATACACAGGTCGATAAAGAATGACTTCGTCGTGATCCTGAAATTCATCACCCATGTATACTTGACCAAGCTGGAACTCGGAACTAATGTATTTCCCGCCTTCTACATAGTCGGCTGCAACCTCTGCAAATATGGAAGATAATGGGCCAATTCGTTTTACTTTTGCGGCGAACGCCGTTTCGTCGCGGGCAGCCGGCTAGGCGTTCGTTTGGCTTCCCGGCACTGCCCGGGTCTATCCGGCGTACGCCGATGTGAGCGGGTCTTGCGAGATAGGCAAAGCGACAAATCATATATTTTCGCGATATAAAATAGGGTAAACATTTGGAAATTTGGGTTAGTACCAGTAAGGTAGAAACGACTGCAAGAACTTTTTGCTAACTTATTTGGAACAGGCCACAACAGAAAACCATAATAAATTGGATTTTTTTTTTTTTTGTATTTGCAGTTCACGTGGCCGGCGTACGCCGAAACGTTCGTTTTTTAATAAACCGGCGAGAATTTTGTTCTTGCCGCTCACGTGACCGGAATATCCCGGGTTGAGTGAAACGAATTGGTACAATGTATACACTCACAGTCGTGCCTATTTACAAATATTTACTCAACGGCACAAAAGAATATACGTTTTCTTTATTATTAATGAATACACATATTTGTAAATAATCGCTCTTTCAATGTAAGTAATTCAGTTTTACACATTTCTCTAAAATTCAAATGTTTAATTCATTTAAATATGATGAAATTTGAAGAAACTATCGAACTACTAGTATTTACATCTACTTACCATACATCATTTGCGGTGAAGGCATGCTGGGTATTCGGAATGGAACTGTTCCTATAGTGATAGGGAATTGTACATGCATCATTTGACCAGAATTTTCTCCAACAACATACAACTGAAATTTGTCAAACAAAATTGAAAAAAATTTACACATACTTGCTTAAACGTAAGCTGCATATCAAAACTGTTCAATATAGTCACGTGCTTGATGCACAATACATAATCCTGTTTGATTAAAATCACGCCCATGTTTTTCCTGATAAATATACTATCATATGAATATTAAAACCACATAAAACAGCAGGAAACATAATTTTAAGCCATCTGCAAATCATGTTTTCCTCAAATATTGTGTTTCAATCACGGGGATATTGTACTCAAACTCAAAGTCTAAAACTAATTTGTCACCCTACCAGTTATTGATCTTCACTATTTCATTAAGTTTACCTAAAATTAGAAGAAACTACTTAACTTCTAAGTCTACTTCCACATGTATACAAGGACAACATAGATCCACTGGCATGTCAAAATGTTAGCTTTTCTTTAATTTATAACCAATATGAATTCAAGTGTTTGAAAGTATTTAGTACTGACACCCTATATTTTTCTTATCACTGACCAAATTCTTTGTAACATTAAACTTATGTTAGCATCTTAGATCGGTGTGTTTTGTAGAAATGATGAACTATATCCATCATTTCGGTTGTTTTGTTAATAGTGCACGGTTTCTTACCTTGAGCATATAGTGAATTTGAATTAGGCCGCACACATCAATAAGTGTTGGCGGTACTACTGGCACTTGTAGGTCATCTTGCAGCTTATCTTGCTTCTGGACATGGTTAGATCTCACTGTTTCTGTCTGGTACTCCCACACAGTGTGACTTAAAGATTTCATTATACCTAACACTCCTTTATCCATGTAATACTCAACATACTGAAAGACAAGACATAAAATTCAAGTTTCCTCTGAAATGAGAATTTTCTCTCTTTTTAAGAACAGATCGCAACTGAATAGTTTGGGCAGGCGGACACTTTGATTTTCACATCGTTATATACCATCACACTATTAGATTCGGGATGTTATATGTTACATGATAATGCAAAGACAACATATCTTAACCTTATCCGGTGTAAATATGGTAAGAGTAAACATTTGACATTAATATACATACAAATGATTTTCTCAATGCACTGAATGTTAAAATGAAAACACTATTTCTAAATGAGGTCAAGTACGTGCAAATAGCAAAGTACAGTTCGATTAATAGGTTATACGTGTTTACACGTTTTCAACCCAAAATTTCTCTAATTACAAAATGACCTTTGTACTTTTTGATTATGTTATGTTTTAGCTTGAGCCCACGTTTTTCTTATACAAGACATTAAAATATGGAACCCTGAGTTAAGGTTACAAAACGCAATCTTTAATGTTTACAAACATGATGTTTACGAAAACGAACTGTATATCAAAGTGTAGCATAATATACAAGATCTGACAGTATTCTTTACATGTGATTGTTTGTTAACAGTCAATGAATATTATCCTTTTTTTTTACAATAGCAATTCTTATTCATATATAGGTTTATTTAAAGTCGCTCTGAAGTTGTCACTTCACAAACATAGTGAGGGTTAAGAGTGAGGTTAGATATGCTGCAAAAACGGCTGTAAAATCGCAGTTGGTGTGTTTGCCACTGAATGTAACAAAGCTGTGTTCGAATGATCCTTTTATTTGTTCGTTTTGTCCTGTATGGTTGACTTGGTCTATGTTTCACGTATATGTTTATCGTGTACACACCCTGAGATACACTGCTAAGGAGCAGCGGTTCAAGGGGTGTGTGTTCTTGGAACGTTGGATTTAAGTCTTGTTTTATGAGAATTACTTGCTATTTGTTTCACTAACTGCGTCAACCAAAGTGAAGGAAACAGTGTGTCACCCAAAGTGAAGGAAACAGTGTGTCACCCCAAGTGAAAGAAACAGTGTGTCTCCCCAAGTGACGGAAACAGTGTGTCACCCCAAGTGACGGAAACAGTGTGTCACCCCAGTGAAGGAAACAGTGTGTCACCCCAGTGAAGGAAACAGTGTGTCACCCCAAGTGAAAGAAACAGTGTGTCCCCCCAAGTGTAGAAAACAGTGTGTCACTCCAAGTGAAGGAAACAGTGTGTCATCCAAAGTGTAGGAAACATATCTTTAGAATCCTTACACGAACGAAATTGTAGCATCTCCACTATAAAATACATTATCATCGAATTTATGAAAGTCTTATTTTTCAATAAATAAGCTGACAAAAACATCTGATGCTGTAATGGGTAATCACACACACAAATCTATCTTAACTGACTTTGTTGCGGAAAATAATAATTATATTGTAGCTTAACTTGTTCTCAATTTTCATCCGTGTTAGTGCAAGGGAAGTAACAATACGTGGCATAGCTGCGATAACCCCCAAAATAACTCACCAAACCTGTGTTAAACTATAGAAAGGTGAATTATATCAGTCATGTCACTATGGATCGGTTATTTATATAAACAGGCATGTCATAAAATAGTATGTGGGTATCCGACTATCATGACTGCTATTTCAAAAACAAAAATATTCTTATATATTTGGTGGCTTAATACTTTTCAAAGATGTTTCAATGGTCAGTTTACTGACAAAGTTTTCTTGATTTGCAAATTAAGGCTTGCTGAGAGGATTATTCATATCGTGTCTTCAAGTAATTGACATTTGATGGTGACTTGATCTCAATTTATCTTTGTTTTACTCCTATCCATGCTTATGTCATTTATGCTTTTTTTCTGCACTTATCCCAGTCCGGGTCTAGTTTTGCAAAATCTCGTATCAGTCTAACAGTTCTACCTGGGATTTCCTGCCACAAGTTCGCCCGTTTAGCTCAAAAGGGAGAGCGCAGATCTACAGATCGCGGAGTCATGAGTTCGATCCCCAGACGAGATGTATGTTCTCATGATAAAAAACATGATATGTTTTTTGCTTCTGATCCTTGTGGGTAATGGTAGTTACTTGCGAAAAATAGGTTAGTACTGGTAAATAGTCCAGGAACACTGCTCGGCGTTATGTAACTGAAACACTGTTGACTTTCGCATACTAACATTTGGAAACAATTATAATACCTGAATAAATTTACAAAGAAGATAGACTGGTTCGTCATTTCCGTTTTGTATTTCTGTTTTGACCCGGATATGTTCTCCAGAGCAATAGGCACTTCTTTCAAGCGTCGCCTGAATGCGAACCAAACCTCGAACACAACACAGACAACATGTCCGATACTTGTCGTCTGCATATTTTGGTGACTGAAAACATAATTACAAGTACAATATTAGTCTAAAACATGTCGTTGCAACCATATCCATTTTATTACTCTGTAGGTGGGTCATCAGGCCACTGGAGTCACTGTTGGTACTGTTACACTCTAGATTTCTGTTCTTTTTTTCCCAGTATGTGATGTGACGGTTCTGCTACATATGATTGGGTGTGTAATGGTTCGGGAAACTTTGCATTACAGGTGACCGTCCTAAATGATCAGATCGCTAAGATTATCATTTAGAAATAAGAGCAGTATCAAGCAAAATGACAGCAGACAGACACGCTTCACTTAGTCTGATTGTGGGAGATGATGAAACGTAAAGCACCCCTTTTCTGCCTTAAGCCCCTACTTAAACGTAACTCTATTATAGAGAAACATGGTATGGACACCATGATTCCAAAGAACCTGACATTATAGCAAAAACTGGTCCAATTCATGACCAAAATGAAATTGTCGTTGTTGGTGTTGAATCAGCTATATCAGTAGAAGTAGGACTATTGCGAAAGAAAGAGACATGCTAGTGTCGGTCAAACTTGATACGCTAGTGTTATCAAACTTATTGGGCTTTTAGCTATAACTATTTGCTAGTTTAAATAAAATCATGCATTATCTATATAATAGTATTTCTATCTGCAGCTTTAAATTAGATCATCTGACAACGGAGGACATTGTTCCTGAAATCTTACTTGAGACCTAAATATATTTCTTAAACACTGTAGAAGGACGCCCGTTTACACTAATACACAACATCTTATCAAATCATTGCTAATTCCTCAGAGTTAGGTGGTATACGGTGTTGTTTTATTTTGATGACATTATTAAGGGTTGTACAAAGGTTATTATAATTAATTTTCTGATTGTTGCGTCGAACTTTGGCCAAAATAACTCAACGAGGTGATACCGAGGATATACCTAACATATATCAAAGTCGATGTCACCTTAATGTTACCTTTGATCATTTGATCATACAATTCCTCAGTCGTCCCCCCTCCCCCCCCCCCCCCCCCCCCCCCCCCACCCACACACACACACACACACACACACACTTCCGTCATTATTCATTGTGCCGAAATTTCATGACGCTCTGGAATTGCTTAATTAACATTAGATCACCTGGTAATGGAAGTTTTTCATTTTCTCAACCTAATTATTCCATTGAGCGTAGCACCCATACCTTCATCAATTATTAAATGGACCCAGCTTCTACTGAAAATTAAAAGTTCTAAATGTGATAATTTCACTAATATATAGATTGAGATCATTGGAGAGACATTGACTCGACAAGGGGATTCCCTGGAGTTTCATGTCTTTGTTTTATGGCTGAAAATGTGAATCTGCCGTATGAATATTACATTTCTGGTGACAATGTTCCGTCATAAACATAGCTGGTGGTAGGTTGTCTGGGTCCAATTACTATCATTTATGCAAACTATATATTATATGGCTATATGACGCTGACTTTACTAGACAAAAGAGCTGCTTTTGAGAAAAGCACATGTCTCCCACAACTGCCTAATCATCTGAATAGTAAGTCTGTCTTTATATATTGTTTATTCAAAGAAAATATACCTTTGATAGTTTTGGAGTAAGTTTTGGAGTAAATGGCCCTTCATTATGTATTTAACCATGCACCAAGACATGTATCACTGGCATCGGTATTTTCGGTAATTCAAGGACCATACTTCCGCAGTGCCTGGGCCGATATGGCTAGTTATCGAACTTGGCCTGGGACTTATTGTCAAACACATTTTATTCAAGTTTAGTGAAGATCGGATGAGAACTGTTCGACACAGAGCGCGAACAAGATTTGTGACAGACAGACAGACGGACACACACACAGACAGGAGTAAATCAATATGTCTCAATATGACATAATTAACCAACAGCTTACGCTAAAGATAGTTCTGCACGTTTGGATCATTTTTTTTTCTATAATGTAGAATTTGAATTTGATTAAACCCTGATGTTCAGAATATACTTAGAAAATTAGACAAATAAAATAGATAGGGTCATGTGCTTGATTGTTTGCTACATTGATTTGAAAAGTTTGGACCTCATAAAAGTTTTGATAATGAGAGTCTGTGGGAACTCACAGTATCGATGAAATTTTCGCGGATATTCTACAATGTAGATTTTAATGAAACTTCTCACAATTATAATTACCATATTATAGACCATATGTTTATTTTCGACTGTTTGAAGTTTCATTCGAATCTACAATGCAGAAAAAACTTGTGATTTTCCCAAAGACACCTATTACGTACACTTGTTCTGGTTCTAATTTTTGCATATCAGTCTAACATAAAATCAAGCACACGATCCTATGTTTTATATTTTCTAAGTATATTTTTAAGTTTTGAGAAAAAAATCAAGTTTAATCAGATTCTACATTGTAGAAAAAAAGATCCGAACGTGCAGAGTTACCTTATTCATAAAATGATTTTTGTGTCCGTATGCCGAGTCCAGGCTTTATTCTACGTTATCTGGATAAATGACGTTTCGTCATTACTTCTGGTTCACGAATATAAATCTATAGTTAATATACGCATTCAGCCAGGTACAAAACTCTTCCTCAACAAACTTCACGAAAACGCAGACAGATATCAGGACACTTATGAATCTCTGTAAAGAGTTCACACTCGAACCTCCCTTTCAGAAAGGCAAAGCTTCCAACTAAATATTCTTTTAGTTTATAATCTATCTGCTTAACTGATAAAATGAAATGCATTTTCAGATTTATTCCGTTTTCAATATTTTAAGATGTGTGTTGAAATTAAACGTACCAGATATTTGTCTTCCATGCAGTCGATATGAGGGCCAATGATCGTGAAATATTTTATTCCTTGTGGCGGTGAGGCATATGGTATATCCATGACAACGCGCAAGTAGTACCGTATATGGCCTATCTTACTTTCAAATGAGCAAGGCAGTGCAGTTTCTGGAAGTTTGAACTCAAAACTGTATGTGTGCTGACCTCGTGGCAAAATTGGTGTAATGGCAACGTCTTCATTTTTATCTGAAATAACAGTTAAAGTTTATGTCAGCACAGATTCTAATAAATAAACTGTAAACAAGACATAAGGTAGACTGCTAATGATTGTCTCATTCTTAATTACAGGTGGCAGTAACGTACCTAGGATGCAGTATGGGTCCATGAGCCATATACACTTACACTTTGCAACAATAATGTTATCTGCGAAAAAAAATGCCAAACGTCATTCTTAAAATATTTTGCCCCTGTGACAATGAGCCATTAGCTAATGGCAAAAACCTTTCAAAATAACTTTATCGCTCCTTTTTTTTATTATTATTGTGATACATTTCATTAAGTGTATATGACTTATGGACCTATACTGTATCCTAGGTACGTTACTTCCACCTGTGTTCATAATTAGTATGAGTAAACACTAAATACAACATCCTCGAGATACATCCCTAGCACAGCACATCCCCCAAACCCTTTAAATATAATGGCAGTCTTAGCAACCTCTGCTGACAATACTTTGTACTGTCTCACATTACCCAATGTTTCACCCACATGTAATATTTATCTATTGATAGTATGCGTTTATTTAGAATTCAGCCTGTTAACAGTCTGTCAACAAAGACTTTCTTTCTTGATTAGAGTAGATGCTTCAATTATACTACCATAGAACCCAATGTGCTTGATAGTTAAATCTTCCAAGTGAGTGAATGAAAAGTTAAGTCATCACGCAATAAACTTCTATACAAGATATTACCGAGGGTAACAAAGTATTGACAAGTGAAATAAAATACAAAACAGTTATTTAATATTACAGCTTTGTTACAACCACATTTGTAATAAAAACCAGATTTGTCAATATTAAATTTTCCGTTTATTACAAAATGTTGCAAAGGTTCACCATATTGTAAAACCAATTTGTAATAAAAATCGCAATTTTTTTCGGGAATGTGTTTTCCACGTGATATCAGCTATGCACGTATTAAGCAGTCAGGTCGAATCAAAACTGTCCGTCCTGTTAGACTCAAATGTTTTCCTGAAATCCTTGATCGTGGACATATTTTATAAAAAATTATTACATTTTCGTTTTATACAAAAAAGTGATTCAAAGGTTCAATCCACATTTGTAAAACCAATTTATTTGTAAAAAATCGCAAACTTTACTTTCGGAGATGTGTTTCCCACGTGATATTCAACTTATGCATCGTATAGCACGTCATTTTCGAATTAAACACTATTTTGTAACACTAATATAATACTAAGTAATACTTGACACCCTGGCTTACCGTTCCCCACAAAGCCCACTATTTCGTCGTCTGAATAATACTTGACACCCAGACTTACCTTTTCCCTAAAGTACACTATTTTGTAATACTAATATAATACTAAGTAATACTTGCACCCTGGCTTACCGTTCCCCACAAAGCCCACTATTTCGTCGTCTGAATAATACTTGACACCCAGACTTACCTTTTCCCTAAAGTACACTATTTTGTAATACTAATATAATACTAAGTAATACTTGACACCCAGACTTACCTTTCCCCCAAAGCACTTTTTTGTCGTCAATATAGTACTCGTCATCTTTTAACGTCCGTGTTTCTCCTGCTTTATTTATTTTCCACTCTGTATGTGCCTTGCCCCTTAGTGTCAAGCGAATACCTAAATACAAATATAACTTTTATGAAAATAGCATACTCTAGCAATACACGAGAGACGAGACTGGTGTCTTATTGGTATTGTACTGTTCTCTAGAAAACTATCGCTGAACAGGGTTACTTTCTATTAAAATGATTTAATTTAAAGAATACTATATTTTGCTGTTGAATAAAAACAAATGCGAATGAATTACACAGTCCGAGTGATACGAATTTTATTCAAAAGCAAATCATTGTTTGAGGTGTATTATTTCGATTCTAATACGTTGGAATATTATTAGGCGAAACAGTGAATGTGTTGCATACTGAAACATAGTTTCGGTATTTTTTGTTTCACAGGTGAATTTATACATCGGGTCGTGTTAGAATTAATTAGCTCTACAAGAGAAAAAAAGACTATATTCATGATAGATTAGTATAAGCACTGCGCACCCAACTAAATTCAAGTCAGAGACAATTTAGACACAGTTTGTATCAGTGTAAGTGTTATTACCTTTGACCTTGATGTTTTCTGTAGTTATGACAATAACACGTCCTGTGACCAGTTCTCCCGCGTAATATATCTCCTTGTCTAGGTCAATGTCGAACTTCTGCACGTAATCCATTGTCATCAACCATGCTCTGTTAACAACAAAACACATACTTTATTCCTGTAATAATCATGATAATTATACATATGTTTGTGGTATTCAATTATAAGGGAATAGACATGTTAGTATTTAGGATTATATTGCTAGGGTAAAAACTCATTCATCCCGCTTTTGGGGGCTTAACTTTGAAAGCAGTGAAGTAAATATTGTAACGGCCTATATATTTTATATGGTTTAAAAATGAAGAGAAATTATTATAGTTTTAAACATAACGGATGAACACTTCTTCACTTCCTGAAATCACCAAGGGTATTTTGTCTAAAAAGTCCCAAGGTGGTTGTTATTTTTTTGAATGAATAGTTGTTTTAAAACGAAACAACATCTTTGCGAATTATATCTATGCAAATTCATCCTTAGTGTATGATAATGCAAAGTTATTCGTTAAAACTGATGACAAAGCAAAGAACGCGAGACGATGCCGATATCAAATACTGTATAAAGAGCAAAACCAGCAGCAAGGAACTTTATTAAGACAGATTTGTTAACGTACGTACAATATAAAGCAAAATGAAATCGCGGAACTAAATGTGATGTGATGGGTGAAACGGAACAAAACATTTATGGCAATTTTCAAATTTTAGAAATGAGTTAAAAGATGCATAGGAAAAATAAAACATTGGACATAAAAAAACAAGTTTGCTGAGTTTGTCCACCAATTCAATTTTTTTAACTTAAAACAAACATGGCTAGTGCGCTCTGAGTTTGTCCACCAATTCAATTTTTTTTTTACTTAAAACACAAACATGGCTAGTGCGTGTTGAGTTTGTCCACCAATTCAATTTTTTTTAACTTAAAACATAAACATGGCTAGTGCGTGCTGAGTTTGTCCACCAATTCAATTTTTTTTTACTTAAAACACAAACATGGCTAGTGCGTGTTGAGTTTGTCCACCAATTCAATTTTTTTTTAACTTAAAACACAAACATGGCTAGTGCGCGCGGAGTTTATCTACCAAAGCCACTCTTTTTGGACATAACAGATTAACATAATTAGTGCATGCTGAGTTTGTCTACCAATGCAATTCCTTTTTAACATAAAATACGAACATGGTTTGTGCGTGCTGAGTTTGTCCACCAATGCAATTCTTTTTTAACATAAAATACAAGCATGACTAGTGCGTGCCGAGTTTGTCCGCCAATGCAATTCTTTTTAACATAAAACAAGCATGACTAACGCCGAGTTTGTCCACCAATGCAATTCTTCTTAACATAGAAAACAAACATGACTAGTACGTGCTGAGTTTGTCCACCAATGCAATTCTCTTTAACATAAAATACAAGCATGACTAGCGCTGAGTTTGTCCGCCAATGCAATTCTTTTTGGACTTAAAACACAAGCATATTAGTGCTGAGTTTGTCCACCAATATAGCACAAGTAGCTGACCATCTTTATCATATAAACATTGATCAATCTTCAAAGAGCTGAGGTATATTTACAGTAAAACCTTTTAAGAATGAAACCTAAAAATGTAGTGGTGGTGTATGACTTATGTTTCCATGATTGACTCTGAAGTGCAATGGTTTATTTACGAAGATGCTACATAGATCTCAGACATACATCTGTCATGTGATTTCATCAAATGAGCCGTGCCATGGGAAAACCAACATAGTGGCTTTGCGACCAGCATGGATCTAGACCAGTCTGCGCATCCGCGCAGTCTGGTCAGGATCCATGCTGTTCGCTAACAGTTTCTCCAATTTCAATAGGCTTTAAAAGCGAACAGCATGGATCCTGACCAGACTGCGCAGATGCGCAGGCTTGTCTGGATCCATGCTGGTCGCAAACCCACTATATTGGTTTTCATATGGCACGGCTAAAATAGTGTCATGCAAGCAGTCGAAAATAAGCCTGCCACGTGATTTCAGCAAAATATTGACACGCAACTAAGCAAGAACAGACCTGCCATGTGATTTCAATAAGATACTGTCATGCAAGCTACATATTAAATCTGCCATTTCTGGCGTCATCTGGGACTGTTAAATCTCTTTCAAGTTTTGTAAATATATGGTATACACTTTATGAATTTATTCTATGCAAATGAAACTAAAGATATTGTAGTAGATGAACAAGCAAAACGCATGTAGAGGAAACACCTTTGTTTTTATAGCTACGGATTAATTACAATATCTATTCAAGTTGTGGTCAATGGGGAAAAAGGCCAGTAAAACTGGGATTGCACTACATATTATTTTTCAGACGGGCTGTTTACTGAGACATGTTAAGTGACTAGACCATGGCGTTTGTAAGAAATGAGATTCGTATAAACAAACGTTTAACATTTCTAACAGATTCTTTCGTAGAATGTATGTTTGTTATGAAAAGAGAGATGTTTGCAGTCTATAGTTATGCTATACTGTGCCTGAGATGGCGGGATGGACCGTAATCAAACTTAAACACTGATTGGCTGGCTGTAGCAGAAATGTATGATTTAATGAAATCAACATTTTCAGCCATAGCATTAGCTTGGATTATCTGTACTTCAGCAATGTGTACAGTGTTCATAATGCACAAGTAATTATAATCAACAAGTAAAAGTTATGAGATAGACAAGAGGTCCAAATGGGTCTAAGTCGCTCAGCTGCAAAAGGAGCTTTATCTTTGACCTATCAAATTATTAACATATCTGCCAATATGGAACTTGCAAAAAGGAAATTATTCCCTTCAATGTTGATAACCAAACATAATACATGTATACCAAATGCTCAAAGTGAAGCTTAAAAATTATGAGATTTTCTTTCATTTAAATGAAAAGGGACATTCTTGTAGAAATACAATTCTTGCAAAGACCATCAACTATCTTCTATAAAATGATATAGATATACACGTAGGATATTATTTCAAATATTTTGGATGTTTAGTGAAGGCGTATTTCAATAAAACATATCATGCATGATATGAGCCGTGCCATGAGAAAACCAACATAGTGGGTTTGCGACCAGCATGGATCCAGACCAGCCTGCGCATCCGCGCAGTCTGGTCAGGATCCATGCTGTTCGCTTTCAAAGCCTAATGGAATTAGAGAAACTGTTAGCGAACAGTATGGATCCTGACCAGACTGCGCGGATGCGCAGGCTGGTCTGGATCCATGCTGGTCGCAAACCCACTATGTTGGTTTTCTCATGGCACGGCTCAATTATAATATGGGCTATGGAATTCAACATTACCTGTAGAGGTACAATTGATATACTAGTATCACATATTTTCAGTAACACTTCTAAACTTGTATCCCGGTATAAACTTGTATCCCGGTATGTTTAATATTGTTCTATTTAAAAGTATGTTAGCTTATTTCCACCTACAGTGTTACGAGTAGTATCACGGCATTGGTGTAACAAATTAATTAAAATAACTGGTGAAAATCACGTTAATTAGTAAAGCTTTCGTTTAATATCTCACAAAATCTATCACGATCACACGATTTCTATCTTCAACATACACGAAAACTGTATTTGTTTTACATCTATCACTTCTTTTATTATTCGTCTATTTAAACACATTGCCCAATCTGCTTTAACAAGTTTACACCTATATATATCTACCAACATTTTAAAGCGCTTTTATACATGTACACATTTCTTAAAGTACATGTAATATTAATATACTGTGTCAAGCCCGCCTAATGAATGTCAAATGATGTATTATATATCCACATCCTTTTTATGAAATAACAAAAATGTACATATATTACAACACAATGTTTCATCGCCTAGCAAGTCTGAAAGTCTAATTACTGTGTCTGTACATCTATAATAGAACAAATGAACCATACGGGACAATTAGCGGGATAGGCAAATCTGAGTTCGATTTTCTACCTATATACATGGAAAAGTAACTGCTCATTTATGGGTAATATATTTGTAAGGCTTTCAACAAAACACAGGATTAACATGCAAAAATATTGATCTTCCTGACTCCATAATGCCCAGTTATTCACCCATCCTGTTGAGATTCAAACATTAACTAAAGCTACCATTACATCCATCCATAATCCATACACTCAGTTGCATGTTTCAGTGGATGGGAAATTTGGGATATTTTGGTGTCTTGGAACTGAAAATGATCTCAGTTCCCATAGGTACAATACATCTTGATATAGAAAGAATTAGAAATCGACACGAAACAACAATACGAGTAGAGGAACATAATTTAAATGCCTGAGAAAATATGCCTTTATTAACAACAAAAATATTCCTCTAGAAATTGTCATGAAATAATATGAGCCGTGCCATGAGAAAACCAACATAGTGACTTTGCGACCGGCATGGATCCAGACCAGCCTGCGCATCCGCGCAGTCTGGTCAGAATCCATGCTGTTCGCTTTCAAAGCCTATTGGAATTAGAGATACTGTTAGTGAACAGCATGGATCCTGACCTGACCAGACTGCGCGGATGCGCAGGCTGGTCTAGATCCATGCTGGCCACAAAGCCATTATGTTGGTTTTCTCATGGCACGGCTCATATATAAAATAAACTTTAGTTTACAAATGACAAAATTCTAAATGAAACATGTTCAGAGAGAAATCGATCTGACAACTGCTAAAAGCTGTAAGATTTTTCTACTTAATTCCCAGTGTTTCAAAGCTATGTCGGCCTCAGATCTTAACGTGTCTGGTAATCAATTTAATTTAGTTAATTACAAAGCGAGATCCAATTCCAAATGGATTGTTTCAAAAGACGTTAGTACAAGGGGCACTCAATAAATTCCGTCACGAATGACCTCGCGTAGAAAGCGCGTTGCGTAAGTGCATGGTAAAAATTGATGGAGAGTATCTACGCGAAGTCGTAACACAACCAATACTAATTAACCGGGATATCCATAAGAGTCCACTTTATAGCTCAGTTGTTTTTATCCGAAGATCGCGGGTTTAAACCACATTGAATGTCTAGACTCTTCATGTCTTCATACTATTCTGATAGTATTTCGGATGTGACTTTGAATTGAGGTCGAGTGTAGAATATTATATCAACGAATCAAAGAAAGTGACTGGAACTGGATCATCTTCTTTATCTTTCACTATTGTCCAAAACTTAAAATGACTTACTTGTTTTCTGTAGGAATTTCCAATATGAAGAACAGTTGACGGCTATAAATAAACCTAGACAGAATCAGAGGGGATTGTTTTTGTGCTTGGTTTTATCTTCCACTTTAATTAGACAAATATGAAATGTAAGGCAACGATGTCACCTAAAAATAAAATATCTTTATTTCTGTTATATACGTACTTTTTAAAGAAACAAAAGTTAAAACTTCGTGTTCCACTTCATAGTAATAAAAGTCAAAACTTTTCCATAGCAACAGAAGTAAAATTTCATTTACTTTGACGTAGTAATAAAAGGTAAAACTTATGTATTTTTCCAATAGACGACGCATCAGACATTCAAGCTAATATGTGTAACGTCAGAAACGTCGTAAAAAACGAATGTTAACATCTACTTTCTATTCGCCGTATGGTAGCTAATTAAAGTTCAAAGATCGGGTCTAACAACACTAAACAAAACCAGCCCGGTAGCCATCTAGCCTGGTCGTGTTATGACTAATACCGTGATTACTGAACACTAAGGTTTTACCTTGGGGACCAAATGCATAAAATTAGATTAGTTTTGTTTAAATGCCACTGTGTACGTATTTTTGCTATACTGGAGATAATGTTGTATTTTGTGAATTAAAACTCAATAATACCCTGTCTCTACTTCTGTCGCGACGTAGTAGTAATAATATTTGAAACAATAAAAGTTCAAACTCCATACACTTTTCATAGTAATAAGAGTTAAACTTTTATGACTAAGCTCAATGTCAAATACAGATAATTCTGTTCTACTCATCAAAGTTCGAACTTAAATACAAACCTTAATACAAAAATACAGAAATGATGCTGATTATGATGATTATGATGATTGTTATTATTATTACTACTATTACGCTGATTGTTTTTCATAATCCTTTCCTCCTCCTTTCTACCCCATCCCCATTTTCACAGCTTTCATATAATTAAAATGTACATGTTGCAAGCTGTATGCTATTTTATTTTATTTTAATTTGTCCATTATATAGCGATTTAAGAAAGACATATATACAAAGATATTTCTATACAGCTCCCAGTATGTACAAGTTTATTGTTTTACTCAACACGGATAAAAAGTCAGTGTTAAATAAATTAGCTACGTTTTGTACTAAAGGTTTTAAACTTAGAAATGATGTACTTAACAATTGAGCATATCTTGTATATTCCAAGTTAAACACTCTCATACATTGCATGTACGTTTTGTTTACCTACATGTTCTTATTATAATATTCCATATATAGTCTGTAAAACTGTAAATGTATATTGTAAATGTATATTGTGATCATCATTTATGACGATGAGCTGTAAATGCTTAAGTCGAAATAAAGTTTCTGTTCTGTTTTGTATATTCTTCCACTAGTGTTTCTTTTGTGTTTTGTCACAAATGTGATAATCAGAAACATATTGTTTCTAGGAAGGCGATTAAATAGATTAACGGTCGTGAAACCGCAGGCTCTATCACTACATAGGCTATTTTTTATTATGCCACTCTTACATCGTCCTGCTATTAAGTTTCCAACCCCGCACGTGAGACATTTTACAACATTATCACTTTACGTACGGGGTATGGTGGCCAGCGTGGTGTTGGATGAAAGAGCCATATGCATGGTACCATAAATAGATAATAGGAGCCTCAGTCTCATGACATCATTTCATGTCTTTGATGGATGTTCTGAAGCAATAATAAACCATTGAAAAGAGACTGGTCTGGCGGAACTTTGAACAAAGGCAGAGATTTTTTAATCCTGCTTTGACTGGTTGCTATGACAAACGATGTTCACTTTGAATTGTAGACTCAAATCCTTGAGATAATAACTTGAATGTTCATATTCTGTTGACAATAGGTACAATTAGGCATAGGAAATAGAGATCAATATAATTGCACCTTTACTATCCATACCTGCCCTGTATTATGTATTGTGATATCTTGATAAAAGCAAAACTGTACTATCTTCACTATAAAATACTTACTGGTATTTCATTTTATTATCGGCTTGTTAAAAGGTGTTTTTTTACCATAATTAAGCTGACAAAAACATATGAAGCAGTGTTTATAGTATAAACCAAACACTTATGAATATATCCGAACTGTTTTTGTTGTGCAAAAAAAGGTATGATATTGTGTCTAAAACAGTTTTCATTTCCCCTCAATTGTGTAGTTGCAAGTGAAGTGAACTAATAGATATCTCTGCTTATAAGTACTGGCCTAAGGCAAGAGTTGTCATTCTTTGCGGATCACAACTTTAAATTAAATATTAAAACTTCTGTTATTGATATAAACAAAACTATCATAAAAATCACATTTGTAAAATCATTTTTTGGTTATTTCAAGGACTTAGAAATTAATTTATTGACTTTATTTAATGTATTTCTATCTTTGAACATGTTAGGTTCTAGGTTCTCTAAAATACAAGATTTCTTACTGAAAGAGATAGCGCGCATGTTTTATTTTGTTTTGATGGGGCAGTGATGTCTGAATGTTGCTAAAATAAAACACACAACTTTTTCAGTGTTTCCTTACTTTTTTCACGGACCAATATGACAATTAGAATGCGATGGTCAGATGTTTGATTGAACTGGTAATGGTTTTATAGCAGCAATGTTGCCGATTCATTTTATTGATTGAATAAAATGACAATAAATAACATGGGTGGGTCTATTACCGGAATATGGGTGGGTCTATTACCGGAACATGGGTGGGTCTATTACCGGAATATGGGTGGGTCTATTACCGGAATATGGGTGGGTCTATTACCGGAATATCTATATCTAAGAAGAAACAAGTCAGTATTTACTGTGAAGAAATTCAAACCTTAGTAAATTCTATAATTGTATTGATGAAGTGTCCTTCGTTCTATGTTGTAAATAGACTCTTTATTGAAATGCATACAATTCTATTTCATCACGTTTCTCAGTAAATCATTAGCCTTGTCGCAATATAGCGTAATTCAGTAGACTTTTTTTCCTGAATTTATGTAGTGGAACTTTGATTGATTAGGTTATTTATCATAGAAGTAGTACTAATGGTTCACGGACTATTAAATGTTAGTGTGATATTTGTTCTTCAAGATGTCGTATGTACAAGTTGAAATAAATTATTTCGTCTTCTGTTTCGTAATTATATACTTTGGACACAGGTTAATGCAAACAATGTGATCTGTTCAATTAATTATATCCCAATAAGCAGCGAGATTCTATTATATATAGTATAGTCCAGCAGAATCATATAAGCTGAATTGAAAAAAAAAAAAAAAATTCAAAATAAGAGTTGGTCACCTTAACTTTGGTCCGGAGCAAATTCATTGTAAGAGAGGTTTATGTTAATGTGCGTCAGTGCAATGCTACACCATTTAAGACAATAAGTCGATAATATAAAATGTATTTATAACCAGCTATGTTAGACAGGAGGTTGTATCAATTACTGCATTTTTGGACGGATTGTCGAAGACAATTCCGTCCAGTGGAACCACAATAATACATATACGAATTTCGGCTTAATCGATTTTTTGATAACCACCATAGATTCACACTCCGCCGAAAGAAAATAGTTCTCAAATGGCAGCACATAGAACAATTGGAATTACCACGCTTCACTGCGCGCTTTAATTGAATGCAGGGGATGTAGTGTAGTACAAACTCAGCAGACGATGTGCCCGCTGACCAATAAACTTAGCACGCTTAATATACGAGACAGTGTTCTTATCGCTGGATGACGGATTTTTCATTGAAGATTTTACATCAATGGAATTCACAAATAAATTAGTTGTACTAAAAATTCAGAATTTAGGGGAAGTAAATTTGTTATTTTGAATCACCAAAAAGAAGTCAAATAGAATAATATTATAGTTCGGAACTTTGATAAATGCTTTTGATAATCAAAAGAAGTAAAAGACTTTTCCAATGATTTATGATACTTGGAAATTTATTGAGAAAGGAATCTATTATATTGCCGAATACGATATTACTTAGCTCTCGGTAAATCTGTAAAAGTTATTACTATTCTAGAGCAAAATCAAAATATTTCATGCTCAAATGATTTGGCAGTCTATTCTAATTTGCAACACGGTAATCAGTTATATGTGTATTCCTTAAAAGTCTGATCATCCCTGCTATAATTAGTGACCTTAAAAAATGTGTATCAATTCTGTTCCCTATGTTATTATAGTTTGATGTATATTTGCCCAATAACTATTACAAAATGTATTATTCTTTTGTAATTGTGTGTTTGTGTTTACATGCACATCTGTGGAGTCTGATAATGATAGTCTGCATTGTTCATATTTAGTCAATAAATTCACAATGAACATAGCAATTTGGCAAGGAAATGGTTACACTGTTGTAAAAAAAACAACCGAAAAAAGACATTTATTAGTTTAACACTCCAAATAGAAAAGGGACATTGCTGATCTCGGACCTGACAGAATCAATACATTTCAAGACAATCCGTCCTCCAGTATTTACAATGCTTTGATTAGTTATGGCGTTAGCTGACCAGTAGAGATCAATGCCGCGAGACTGGAACTGCAATATATTGCTTCCATGATTCCATAATATAATATGTCATTACCACACAAATTATGTCTGGATATATTCAGGCGTAATAACAAACTTTCAGAATCTCTTAACATTCAGACTACCAGCGTTTGCCCGAGTCCAAAACCCTATTGTGTACCTCGTGACAGATTGTTCCTTGCTCATCCTTTTCTTTCCCGTCTCCTCCTATTAAGCAGTAACCAAGATTTCGGTGTCGTTCAACTGAATCTCTCGCGATTTCCCACTTCCTAGTCAATATTCAATTAAACAATCTTGAATATATGGGAAATAGACCAATCGAATAATCGCACAAGTGGAAATATTTTTAAATAGCGATTGCACATGCAGGCGAAATGGTATGAATTTTCACACTTACACAATAAATCTCGAAATCGTATTAGAATGTGAAATTATACAGCTCTACAGGGGTACACATATACTTATACACATTTTAGCATATATGTATAGTTGAAACGACGCTTGACATACTTTTTCACACCAGCCAATCAGAATCACACTGGCCATAGCTTTATCAGATCAAGTGGTTCCAACGTTGTTTGAATGGTGAATTTTACGCCGATCAGATGGAGAAATATGGCCGATACTACAAATTTCCGGTATTGTAAGTATGATTTAAAGGAATTTCTACCCATTAAATAACGAATCAAATGAAAACGATGGATGCACCTGGAGCGCAAATGTGTCTATGTTTTAGCACATGTGTCCATTTAGCTGAGATTTGTGCCGCTTATTCAAACACTTCTGTACAGTCCAGCGGGGGAAGGAGATTTTTGACAGTTTTTGACAATATCACCTCAAATATAGTGTTTATTGGCAGCAAGTAACTGTTTAAGCCCTTTTTATGTAAAGGGCTACCTCCTAAAACAAAGCGTGTGTATTTTCATAGAATTATTCAGAGTTGTTTTTGAAAAATCGGCCGAAAACCTGATGCAACGCCGTTTCGAGTGGTTCGCTATGCAACGCAATCAAGTGGATACCGTTCTGTGTCTTACTTGCGAAGTATTATCCGTCTTAAAAAACAGTCATTAAAGGCTAACAATGAATAAATTTAGAGAGTTTTATATCATTATAATGATCCCGCCATTTCTAATATATTGTACTTTTACATTTTTATGCTCGCTTAACATTTAACATATTTTTGCGGACACTGTCAAAAACATCTACACAAAAACGTAAAGCAAGGATGAACATCGAACAAGATCATTTAGTAAATAATAGTTACAGTTTGTAAAAACAAGAACCAGTTCAATGATATTTATCTCATCCACGAATGGTACTGAACAGCATGCCAAAAGCGGGTTGACTCTTTAAATCAGTATAGTAACAGTTGGTTACTTTTTAGTCCCTTAAAACCAATACAATGCGGTTTCATTACTGATTTGCTGTGCATTTAAGCCGTTCATACAAAATAAATAAAGTTTGGTCCATGATAAAAGTATTGACCAGTCGTTTGTACACATTTTCATTCATATTCCTGGTGTAGCCTTCATTTATTTTCAGAGAGATAAATCACAGAGAACGTTAAAATTGGCCAGGGAAAAAGACGAAATTTTATTTGTCCTCCATAAAACAGAAACGACGTAATAAACCTCTATGGTCGCCTTTCAAAAATGAAAATACAAATGAAATACAGACACCAGTGAAAGAAAATAAACGGACTAGTAATAATACTAAGAGAGACGTGTCACAGTTGTACTATTTAACTGTCTGTAACTAAAGAGAAAATCGATGTTTGCCAAGGGGTACTTATTCGATTTGATAAGAGTTAGAAATATTGTAAAATAATGTATCTTTTGCTTCAGAAAGTTGTCTCAGGACAACCTTGTCGCTTGCAATGTCTATATCTAAAAATCTGTCTCTTCCTTTGTTAATTCTTCAAAAATTTCATCAGATAAAACTCTTTCTTCTAATTCCTTATTGTGAACAGGGTATTTTTTCTTGATATTTTGGTGCTTGAAGTTGGAGTTAGCAGAATTTTCGTTTTTTTTGTGTGTGTTTTTTTATTCACTTTGAGCACATAGAGAAAACGCTTTTAATCGTTTGCTTGGTGACACGTCTCTCTTAGAATTGCTGGTCCGTTTTTTTTTTTTATTGGTGCCTGTTTTTCATTTGTATTTTCATTTTTGAACGGCGACCATAGAGTTTTATTACGTCGTTTCTGGTTTATGGAGGGAAAAAAAATCTTGTCTTTTCCCTGGCCAATTTTAACGGTCTCTGTGATTTATCTCTCTGAAAATAAATGAACGTTTCACCAGGAATATGAATGAAAATATGTACAAACAACTGATCAATACTTTTATCATGGACCAAATTTTATTTATTTTGTATGAACAGCTTAAATGCACAACAGTAATTAAATCGCAATGTATTGGTTTTAAAGGACTAAATTTTACCAACTGTAACTATACTGATTTTAAAGAGTCAATCCGCTTTTGGTATGCTGTTCAGTACCATTCGCGGAGGAGATAAATATCAGTGAAATGATTCTTGTTTTAACGAACTAATACTATTATTTACTTTATGATATTGTTCGGTGTTCATCCTTGCTTTACGTTTTTGTGTTGATGTTTCTTGACAATGTCAAAAATGTAAAAGTACAATATATTAGAAATGGTGGGATTATTATAATGATATAAAACTCTCTAAATTTATTCATTGTTAGCCTTTAATGACTGTTTTTAAGACGGATAAGACTTCGCAAGTAAGACACAGAACGGTATCCACTTGATTGCGTTGTATAGCGACCCACTCGAAACGGCGTTGCATTAGGTTTTCGGCCGATTTTTCAGAAACAACTCTGAATAAATCTACGAAAATACACACGCTTTGTTTTAAGATGTAGCCCTTTACATAAAAAGTGTTTAAACAGTTACTTGTTCCCGATAAACACAATATTTGAGGCGATATTGTCAAAAACTGTAAAAAATCTCCTTCCCCCGCCGGACTGTACAGAAGTGTTTGAATAAAGGGCACAAATCTCAGCTAAATGGACACATGTGCTAAAACATAGACACATTTGCGCTCCAGGTGCACCCATCGTTTTCATTTGATCCGTTATTTAACAGGTAGAAATTCCTTTAAATCATACTTACAATACCGGAAATTTGTAGTATCGGCCATATTTCTCCACCTGATTGGCGTAAAATTCACCATTCAAACAACGTTGGAACCACTTGATCTGATAAAGCTATGGCCAGTGTGCAGAATACCTATTGTAAAAAATATACAACGTTGACGAAATGTCTACGTAGTAAGGACTGAGAAAAAATGTTTTGTCGAACTGTTCGTTTTAGATAAGTAATATGCGATTGCTAAATTTTTCACAAGCTCTGATTTCAATAATTCAACAGAGTTAGCAATGAATGAGTCGTAACGGGTAAATATTCGACTACTCGACAAGCTAAAGGAAAAGGATGGGTTTCTTCAGGGCTCACTAAGACGCTGTAATGTCGGCACAGCAAAAGGTGTCTGAAGATTACGGTATTGACTTAATTTATCATCTTGAAAAAAAAGAGAAAAGATTCTTTCGACAGAGGATTGCGTGTAGTCTAAGAATACGAGGCCCATCCGTTACTTGGTGACTCCGTCGATGGAAAACAAATCCTTAGAGCCCAAGTCAAAGGCGACCTAAGACCGGAAGTTGAAGCAGGAGAAACGCTAGTGGTTTCCGTTCCACTCCCTTGTAACGAAATGCGCATTTTCTGATAAAAAAATCCATATTTGTATCAATTTACGTTTGAAAAATTGTGTTACCGAGGTAAGTGAAACGCCTCATATCTTAAATCTTCTCGCGGAACTTTATGGGAAATCAGGTAAAGCCCGTTTAGCGTTAGATATACAGACACATAAATCATGAGCTTTCCAAATATAAATGTTGTTTTAAAGATCAATCTGTTGCTAAGCAACATTTTTCAACTGGAGACTATTTGTGATCTCTTGTTATAAGAAGTGCGTATCTCAATATAATGACCTTTGACGAACTTAATTAGAACATATTCAAGATTTTTTTTTATATTCGAGAATGGCAGTCAATCTCATTTTTATGTATTTAATGTACATCAATTTGAAATTTCACGATTTATGGCCACAGAAAATCGTTTACAAAACAGAAAAAATGTTAAAAGCACCCATACTTAACAGAAACGGCAATGTCATTGTTTTCTCGTGCAAATTGCTACAAGTTTGATTCGGCCATTAGTACGACTGATGTCAAGGTCATTGGAGGAATCTGTTGTCAGTCATGCCAGCTTGAAAGTTTCTGTCCATTGCAAGTCAAAGGTTTTTGACTAATAGATTATATTTTATAATGAATTGAATATAAGAATGTCTAATAGCGGAAACTTGAGCTATTGGTTGTGACCTCAGTGAAGTTTGTTTTGCTGACGGAAACAATAACTTAGTAAGCTCATGCATTTTCTGAAAATACAGGAAAGACACCCTTCACGCAGTAACTACTCTAATTAATAGCTTACTCTGAACAAAGTTTAAAGGAAACTCTTCGGTGACACCTCATGATTATATACATAGTATCCAATTCTTTATCAGCAAATACATGTATAAGGAAATTATACTACTACTCAGTTTGGATCCTAGAAGGGATTTTTGGGTTGCTAAAACTTGGTTTGCACGCATCAGAACCGAGTCCCTTTGTTTTTATGCGAAATACAGAGCGTCAGTTTCACTGGCAGAATAATTACACGCGGGAGTACCATCCAACAGCAACAGCAATGCCGGTAGAAATGGTCGAAAAACGGAACCGAAGTTCGCTGGAGATTAATTGAGCCGTGCCATGAGAAAACCAACATAGTGGGTTTGCGGCCAGCATGGATCCAGACCAGCCTGCGCATCCGCGCAGTCTGGTCAGGATCAATGCTTTTCGCTTTCAAAGCCTATTGCAATTAGAGAAACTGTTAGCGAACAGTAAGTATGGATCCTGACCAGATTGCGCAGATGCGCATGCTGGTCTGGATCCATGCTGGTCGCAAACCCACTATGTTGGTTTTCTCATGGCACGGCTCAATTATGTTTAACCGACGTGGCATCGCACTTTGTTCATCTTATCATACTGCACACCTGTATCTTCGCGGCAATTAACAATTTTCAGTGATGTTGTAATTAATCATGAAATCATTTTCTTTCGTTGAATATGGAACAATTTTTGCTGTTTCAAAGCTTGCAAAATCTTCGTGAGCAAGTCGAAAGAAAGTCAGAACTCCAAAGCAAAACAATATGCACAGGCTTCACAATGTAACTTCAATACCGCGAGATTAGTGACACCGCGAGAATAGTGATGCCGCGAGATTAGTGATACCGCGAGAATAGTGATACCGTGAGATTAGTGATACCGCGAGAATATAGTGATGCCCAGTATACCTTCCGCACAATGCATGCTCAATTTACCACAACATCACTTTACACACTATTTTGTAGGTTAGTTATGGAATTCGATTCTTAAAACACACTGATAACCTGCGGAACCCCCGTACCCATTTTCATTAAGATTTCATTTTCACGAAAAACAATATGATTTAGTGTTTTATACTATTAATGAGGTCTATTTTGTTGCTTAGCAACTTAGCGAGGAAGAATCAGGATTTGTATCTGATAACATTTAAATGCAATACGAGCAGTTTGTGGTGAATTAGCAAGAAACCAATAGCTAAATATTAGAATTTTTTATTTTTATTAATTATAGGAGAAAACAAAGCCTGTTGTAGAAAGATACATTACAACAATGTTTTATAGAAACCATTGTCAACAGAAGTTAAGTAATTGACGTTGACTAAAACAGATACATTATATAAGCCTAAAGAAGCACTGCTCTAAATTATCAATGAACAATTACCTACAAATGAAAAGTTCTGCCTACATCCTTCGATATAATATTCTTTCAAACGGACTGGCGTTTCCAGTAATTTTACCCTTTGTGGCAAAACCGACCTGGCGCCCCCATGTCAGATGACTCTCGTGCTGTTAATGACAACTAATGATTCGTGCATAGATTATATGTAAAATTCGATAAAAATTAAATAGCTTGATAGTTCACTTTTGTTTCATATAGTATATTTCTCGATTCAAATAAGTTACTTCAAAGAAAAATATAACGTTACGCTACTCGATAAAACTAAACCGGAACTTTGTTGGTGTTCGTCATGAAAACGTCATGAAGTTTTTTTTCTGTTTAGGGGCGTTAATTTCCCACGCATTGTTTTAATACGCTACTGTAAGAACAAGTACTACAATGAAACTATTTTCTTTATCTATTCTATAATTTGATAAATACGGTATGCAAGAAAAATAATATTCCTCATGCAGATGCAGGTTGTAATATCCAGCTTTCGGGTAACTGTTTTGACGTTAACTTGAGAAAGCCCCATTACCACAGACATAGTTACCTTCGAACCGGATATTCCCATCTGTATCTAAAACCAGTGACTGGTTATTATAATCTGTCATTGGCTGTACTGTAGAGAGTCATCTGGCATAGCGTCAAGGGACAGGAAATGGGTTTTGCCGGCATGGGTAAGATTACCAGAAACGCCAGTCATGTGTGCATGCATCAATATTTTTATTGGTAAAACCCAGTGCCTTGCATGGACATAAAAGTACCTGTAGTGTTAACAACTTTTACGTTTTATGAAAATTAAAATCTAAAGTTTTCTGTCTGGTTTCTTTACAAACTCGAGACGTTCCGCCTGATCCTAGGCGGCATCACAATGAAGTCGCGACCAGTCATTTTCTTGTCGCCGAGTGTTAAATGGAATGGGAGAAGGAAGCTTGTGTTATCATCTTTCCCAGCTATTGATATTTCATTCTATTCAATTCAGAAGTTGCAGTTACTGTACAGACAAAAATGTAAGAACACTGTACCAAAGAGGAGAATAACTAAACATTATTCAGGCCAAGGTTATTGTTCTTGTGCTCTGCACTTCCTCTTACTACCACCTATCATTATTAAAAGTTTCGACCAATTTCATTAAATAGTTTTAAAGTACTTGCCTGGGCACATAACTGTAAAAAAGTAAATCAGTAAGTATAAAAAAGAAAAAAAAGTTGACAAATATTAGTATTCAAGACAAGTAAGTTCTGCATTTCCGCTCATTGCCGTCTAGCACTTTATTTCAGTTCCATTACAGTTCTAGCGACAGGTTTAAACAGGGTGATGGATTGACTGATACACAGATATACAGACACACGGACTCACTACATCACTACATCCCACACACCTTGAAGAAGGACTGTACATACATTAACATAGACAGGCTAGTAAATACCTATGACTTCGAAATTGCGTGCTTGTTCAAATCTTTTTTGATTAGTTTATAGTCACACCGGCACAAAATGTAGGTAATATGGCGAATTGTCCACCTTTTGGTTGTGGAGGAAGACCTCAGGTGCCCATCTGGATATTATTTCATCACGGGCGGACACCTGAGTAGAATCACAGACCTTCCGTTAGACCTCAAATAAAGAGTTCTAAACCCCAAGCGTGGTTTCGAATCCACATTGGTGAGGGACTTGTGATTCAAGACAGCGCCCTTAACCACTCGGCCATGGAGGCTCTTTCTGTTCAAATCATAGGATGACATTTGGCATTCCAGTAAAATGTTTTCCATACAATAATAATCAACGTAATTATATAAATCTTGCATTCCGTAGAGAAAAATGAAAAGCTAATTAAGCGCCAGTCAGATTGTAACATTTATTTCTTTTTACCGGTAGCACTCTATATAAATATCAAGCGTATAGTTCTCTCAGCCAACATAAAGCAACTTGAATCAATACGTGATTTAAAAACAGAAATATTATAATGTAGTCCGAAGTTTTGTAAGCAGTGAATGGACTTCAAATCACTTGTCCCTCATCGATGTGGGTTCGAGCCTCACTCGGGGCGTTGAATTCTTCATTTGAGGAAGCCATCAGACTGGCTTACGGAAGGTCGGTGGTTCTACCCAGGTGCCCACTCGTGACGAAATAATGCACAGGGTGGGGGGGGGGGGGGGGGGGGGCGGAGGGGGTCCTCGGGTCTTCCTCCACCATCAAAGATGGAAAATCGACTGTGTCGGTGCGACGTAAACCCCAACAAAATAAATAAATAAGCAGTGAATGGTATATTTTTTTCATCAGCTGTCTACGTTAAATGGGACTCGTAAAGTAATTTCTATTTAACGGCCACTTAGCGAGAAAAGATCAACACAAGCAGAATGATTACTGCAACCCTATACCGTCTAAAGATTTAAAATAAAATGACAAATAACTTTTTCCAAAGTCATGTTATGATGTGCCTGGTGTAGAATTCCCATGGGAAAATACCTCATTCCTATGGGAAAATAGCATTTCCCATGGGAAGGTTAAGTTTTTAATGTTGACTGCTGCTTTGTTATCGGCATAAAATCAAATTGAAAAGTATAGCGTGCATGAGAATTTGAAGTAATTTACTTTTGTGAAAGAATTTTTAAGATAGCGTGTACAGAAGTTCTTGCTGTTTTTGCCACATACTGGCGTGGCAAATTAAAATTGGCGGCCATTAGAAACTGATCGGGACTTTCTTGCTGTTTCAATTTGCTTTAAAGGTAATATAATTTTAATATAAAACATTAAAGACAACATTGTAAGAAAAAGAAAATAAATGTTGTGGATATCAATGTCAGACTTTGTAAATGTTACATATAAAGCGTTCCTTATAATCGCAGTATTGATGTCTTGCGCAATTATCTATAAGATGACCTACTTGATATTGTAGCGCACGTCTATGCCATATGGTATTAAGACGCCGCTGTATTTTATTTCGGACTGGAAAAGCAAAAATGCATGTAGTAACCACTACGGGAAATGGATTGAAACTTCACACGCTTCTTTACTGTAATGATCTGGCATACAATAGACAGGGTTTAAACTTTTTTCTTCTTTTTTTTTCGTGAAATTATTACCTTTTTTCGTTTTCTTCTTCTTTTTTGTTGTTCTGGTTTCATACATTTAATCTTTTAAGTGACAAAGGTTTAGAATAGTCGAACGTTACTGTCCTTCCATGACTTTTTACTACATAAATCAGATATAAGACGATAAAGTTTGCGGGAAGGTGATACAAGATGTTTAGGTTGATAAATGTACAAGCAAGCAGAGAAGAGCGGGTCATCACTAATGTTTTATTACGTTTATCGTCAATTAATAATAAAAAACTATCGTATCAATATAAACAGCGAGTAATCTTTGTTTCAGTCTTATAAAGTATTATGAAATTAAAACGACTAATTGTTGAAACCTTATAAAACAACTGCAGTACACAGCGAGCAACAAATTCAAACAACCACTTGTGGATGTCTTATAAAACAACTGCAGTACAAAGCGAGCAAAAAAATAAAACGACCATTTGTTGAAAAAAAAAATCTGTAAAAAGATCCTTTGGAAGCAAAGAATGCAACCAAAAAGAATAATAGCAGACTCGGTTTGATTGAGTCTGTTCAAGTCTTATAAAGCAACTGCAGTACACAGCGAGCAACAAATAAAACGACCACTTGTTTAAATCCGATATAAGTATAGTAAACAGCGAGCAACAAATTAAGTTTTATAAAGGAAGTAATGTACACAACGAACATAAAACCGTGATAAGTATTTGTTTTAGTCATATAAAGCAACTGCAGTACACAGCGAAAAATATTTAAATGATTTTTTATTATGTGATTAAAACAACAACTTGTTGGAGTCTTATAAAGCAACTGCAGTACACAGAGAGAAACAAATTAAAACAACCACTTGTTGAAGTCTCATAAAACAATTACAGGACACAGAGAGCAACAAATTAAAAGAGCCACTTGTTGAAGTCTTATAAAACAACTGCAGTGCACAGAGCGCAACACTTGTTGAAACCTGATAGACAATTACAGTACGCAGAGAGCAACAAATTAAAACAACCACTTGTTGAAGTCTTATAAAGCAACTGCAGTACACAACGAGCAACAAATTAACACAACCACTTGTTCAAGTCTTATAAAACAACTGCAGTACACAGAGCGCAACACTTGTTGAAACCTTATAGACAATTACAGTACGCAGAGAGCAACAAATTAAAACGACCATGTCTTTCAGTCTTATAAAGCAACTGCAGTACAAAGCGAGAAACAAATTAAAGCGACATCTTGTTAAAGTCTTATAATACAATTGCAGTACACAGAGAGCAACAAATCAAAACAGCCACTTGTGGATGTCTTATAAAGCAACTACTGTACACATCGAGCAACAAATTAAAACAACCACTTGTTGAAGTGTTATAATACAATTGCAGTGCACAGAGAGCAAAAAATTAAAACAACCACTTGTTGAAGCCTTATAAAGCAATTACAGTACGCAGAGAGCAACACAATTAAAACAACCACTTGTTGAAGTCTAATAAAGCAACTGCAGTTTACAGCGAGCAACAAATTACAACAACCACTTGTTGGAGCCTTATAAAAAAGCTACAGTACGCAGAGTGCAACAAATTAAAACAACCACTTGTTGAAGGCCTAGAAAGCAGTTCCAGTACACAGACAACAACAAAATGATCATGTGTTTCAATCTTATAAAGCAATCGCAGTTCACAGCCAGCAACAAATGTCGAAGTCTTATAAAACAATTGCAGTACACAGACAGCAACAAATTAAAACAACCACGTGTAGATGTCTTACACTTTCAAAACAACTGCAGTACACAGCGAGCAACAAAATTAAAACGACCATTTGTTGAAGTCTTATGAAGGAACAACAGTACACAGCGAGGAACAAATTTAAACGACAATGTATTTCAGTCATATAAAACAACCAATTGTTGAAGTCATATAAAACAGTTGCAACACACAGCGAGCAACAAATTAAAGCAACCACTTGTTGAAGTCTTATAAACCAGCTGCAACACACAGCGAGCAGCAAATTAAAACAAAACACTTAGTGAAGTCTTATATAGCAATTACAGTATACAGCGAGAAAAAATTAAAACGATCATTTGTTGAAGTCTTATGAAGGAACAATAATACACAGCGAGGAACAAATTAAAACGACCATGTATTTCAGTCTTATAAAGCAACTGCAGTACACAACGAGCAACAAATCAAAACGACCACTTGTTAAAGTCCGATAAAGCAAGTATAGTACACAGCAAGCAACTGCCATGTATTTCAGTCTTATAAAGCAACTGCAGTACACAACGAGCAACAAATCAAAACGACCACTTGTTAAAGTCCGATAAAGCAAGTATAGTACACAGCAAGCAACTGCCATGTATTTCAGTCTTATAAAGCAACTGCAGTACACAACGAGCAACAAATCAAAACGACCACTTGTTAAAGTCCGATAAAGCAAGTATAGTACACAGCAAGCAACTGCCATGTATTTCAGTCTTATAAAGCAACAACAGTACAAAGCGAGTAACAAATCAAAACAACTTGTTTAAGCAACTATGAAATCAGATCATATGGCCCGATTTTGTTTGATATTACAGCTTATCTAACTCCTCAATATACTATACGTCCAGTTAATATAAATAAAATGTGTTCAAAAGTACATGATAATCCAGAAAATTATATAATTTGACATTAAATAGATTGGTAAATATAATCAACATAAGAGCAATACTGTCAAGAAGAATGCCAGTCAGTACTGATACGAAAACTAGTGTGATATTTGTTTTATTACACAAAAACTTGAATGACCTTTAAAGGCATACATTGCACAAATTAACTGAGAAAATGTGCCGTTAAATCTGTTATTTTTTATATAATTGCTAAAGCAAAATTTCGTTTGGTTAGTTCAGGGCAGAATTGGTTTGGTTAGTATATGACCTTGTTTAGTTTCGTTAGTATATGACCAGTTATGATTAGTATATGATAGGGTTTGGTTTACTTTGCATATCACCGGGTTTGCTTAGCATATGAAGGGATTTGATTTGGTTAGTATATGACCGAGTTTAGTTTGGTTAATATTTGACTGAGTTTGGTTTGGTTAGTAAATGACCGGGTTTGCTTAGCATATAAAGGGATTTGATTTGGTTAGTGCATGACCGGGTTTGGTTTAGTTTGTATATCACCGGGTTTGCTTAGCATATGAAGGGATTTGATTTGGTTAGTATATGTCCAGGTTTGATTTGGTTAGTGTATGACCGGGTTTGCAAAGTATATGAAGGGGTTTGATTAGGTTAGAAAATGACCGGGTTTTGTTTGGTTAGTATATCACCGGGTTTGATATGGTTAGTATTTGACCGGGTTTGGTTTGGTTAGTATTTGACCGGACTTGGTTTAGTTAGGATATGACCGCGTTAAGTTAGTACATCACCGGGTTTGGTCATTCGGATAGTATTCGGTCGTCTTTGGTTGGTTTGTGATTGGGTTCGGTTAGTATATGACAAGGTTTGGTTTGGTTAGTAAATGTTCGGATTTGGTTTTGTTATTATATGACCAGGTTTGGTTAGTAGATTTGGTAGTAGGATTTGGTGAGTCTATGATGGAATTTGGTGAGTCCATGGCCGAGTTTGGTGAGTCTATGAAAGGGTTTGGATAGTCTATGAACGGCTTTGGTTGGTATATGATCGGATTTGGTTAGTCTATGACTGCGTTTGCTTAGTTCATGGCCGGCCCTGGTTTGGTGAGTCTTAGACAGGAATTGGTGAGTCCGTGATCTATGATCGCATTCCGTATGTCTATGACCAGTTTTGGTTACTCTATGCCCGATTTGGTTAATCTACGACCAGTTTTGGTTAATCTATGCCCAGATTTGGTTGTTCTATGACCAGTTTTGGTTGGTATATGATCGGAGAGTATAGTCTATACCAACACAGTCCAAGACAGAAAGGATTGTGTTTTGTTGGCTTGTATCCATATATAGTTTGAGGGTATGTCATGAACAACTAAGACAGACGTGTCCGAGTAAAGTTGGTATTATACTAGATATGTCCGGATTCGGTCGATTAATTACTAGGTTTATCAATTTGGGGCAACAATTCAAAGACAGAAATAAAATAACCGGGTTCGGTCGGTCTAATACTAAATATATCCACTCAGTGCAACAAAGACAGATATGTCCGAGTTCGGTCAGTTTAATATTAGATATATCAATTCTGAACAAAATGGAGTGATATTTCAATAAAAGCCGATTCATACTTCTAAATGTTCTTTTCTAGGTATGAAGACAGTACGTAGAATTAAACGCTTATTTAAGTTCGCTTTACTTTAGTCTTAATTTGAGAAAACTGACGATGAGAGTGGGAAATGTCTGGGAGAGAAGTCAAATTACACACCTGACTGAAATAGTTCCACTTTCATTAATATTGCTCAACGCACAAATTTTGAGTCGGAAACAGTAAACAATATCTAGCTCTCTCCTACCATTTACACTCTAAATGAGATCTTCTTTCTAGATATATCAAACTAAAACTGCATGTAACCGACTGAACATGACTGACATGTAAATAAGAAACGTAAGACTCACCATTTCAGTGCTGTTAAATATCCAATATCAGGCTTAAAAGACAAATTTACATCCCTAAAAATAGAAACTCTAAAATACAGTTTATTTCATTATGGTGAAAAAGTAATCAATATGACAATATTTGGCTAGCAGCATATTTGCCCATCACGATAACAGCTTTCATAGATCAATAATATCGGGAGAAACGGTTTTCATTGGACGCATATCCTTGAATTCGTATTTCGTTACAGCATCAGTAAACATTACAGCCTCGCTAAACTTAGTTTGCCCTACATTTACAGAACTAAATATTAATCAAATCTCTCTTTACCAATGACTTAGTGCATGTGAAACAATTATGTGAACTTGTATTCTTTCCGAAAACGAAAGATTATGATATTATAAATATATAATGTATATACAGCATGTAGACCTAACCATGTATCTATGATGATAAAGATATCGATATCATTATTTCATACTAAAGTATTGCCAAATGGTTTGAAATAAACAATCTGATTACACTGGACGTAATAAAATAGAAGTAGCAGTATATTTGAGGTCTCACTATGAATTTGTAACATGGTTTCTTCAGCAGCACCTGAATTTTTTTCTTTGTACTCTGCATTATAAGTATTTTGTTTGTTCATGCAATAAAGAGCTTGTTTCGATGTAACAAATCTGATAACGTTATCTACATATTTACACGTCAAATTTTCGTAATAATGTCTTTTTTGAATACTTTTCATATTTCAGATCAGACTTTTAAGATATCGTTTCCAAACGTTCAATTCAATGAGCCATTATACATGTATACCAAACTGAATGTAATCTTCATAATGTAAAATTTCTTCAGGAAATATACCTCAGTACGTACATTTTTTATCGGGTTTTAAACAAAGTTTTATAAACTGCATACTAATTTATAGAATATTATATAATTGCAGAGAATACTCTCCTCCTAGTACAGTGAGATAAATCGGTATGGGGGACATGCTATTTCTAGTTTGTAAAGTGTTTCAAAAGTTAAAATGGACAGAATGTATACATGGATAGACGAGAACGAAATGTATTTTCAGAACCAGCCGCAAAATAGTTAACAAGATATTTTGGCTGTTCAACAAGAAACTATTTCCTATCATTTTGAGAATGGCTCAAAGCCTTCTCTGGGCCTGATAGATACATGTTCCGCAATTGGTGCAGTCTATAGGTCTGTTAGTTACGTGTTTCAAAAATTGCGAGGTTCTTGGGTCTGCTATATTTGTGTTCCGCGTTTGTTGCGCTACGTATTCCGCAATAAAAAAAATAGATAAGGACTACCGGGTGGAATAGTATCTGCGAGTTTGTTTACTGCAAAAATATGGTCTAATGCCCCATGCTTAAATTGACAGGTTATCTAAACTGCAATGCACAAGATCAATCACTTTTTTCATACATTTATGTTAAGAAACCAACAAGAAAGCCTGTTCTGCATCTTTTAAGGAGCTATGTAAACTGTATTTTGTAGATGTATTTGACAATACTCAACAATACGCTGCAGTGATTATTTTTTTTATTTTCCGAAACTACATGTGGTTTTCTGTAGAGGAATGTATATAACGCGAAAAACGCCATAAAGAGGAAATCCAAATTTGAAACGTAGGGATAGTGTGCACAGCACCAATTTGCGAGAATTAATGACAATGGACTTATGAATTAAACACCTGATGAGAAGTAAATACACTTAGCATGACATAATTATCAGTCGATAACAGCTGCGTGACTTACTAGTTTGAAGCAATGTTGGGGTAATGGAGTTGAAATATATATAAACGCGGACTTTCGTAAAATCATTCCCTATGCATATTACGGAATGTTTTCTTTTAATTCAAAAGGGAAAACATGTCTTTCTTCAATAAAGCTGGTGGTTGTGGATAGGCGAAACAGCCTATATTCGGCTTTAGAATATAGCAAAAGAATCTCCGCACTGAGCAAAGGTTATAACTGGTTACCTGATATTTAAGTATATTTTTCAACTAGATTTGCTAATCTGTCGACAGATCGAATAATACCCCGTACCACTACATTCCTTTACGAAATAAAGATCTCTTTTACAGCAAAGAACCTGATTTTTAGAATTACAAAATTGTGTAAATTATTTACGCGGTTGTTATGAATTCAGTCCAATTTATTATTAAACGGACAACCAAATGATAAGTCGAAAAAGGACCAAAATCTGATTGTAACTTAAAACTGAATATGTATATATTATATAATTATGTACCTGAGAGCAAAAAATAAATTCAATCCATTCAACCTTTCAAGAGTTACCGAACGTACATATGTTAAGTCAAGAATGACTTATATTTTGATCAAAATTGGAAACTGGGGGTAAAATTGAATTTGGCTTGTATTTTATTATCAAAAACCTGTGTATTTACAATAAACCCAATCCACCACTTTAGAGGTACTAAGTATTGAATGGATAACCAGATTTTAAGTCGAAACAGACATTTGGGGTTAGGACCCTCCCCTTTCCTCTTCACCTCTTATTTATTTGGCAAACATGCCCGATCTACGGCTCGCAGGGTCGTGAATTGGATCCCCGGACGGGGCATATGTTCTCCGTGACGATTTGATGAAAGACATTGTGTCTGAAATCATTCGTCCTCCACACTGATTCATGTGGGGAAGTTGGCAATTACTTGTGGAGATCATGTTAAGTACTGGTATAGAATCCAGGAACACTGATTAGGTTAACTGCCCGCCGTTACATAACAGAAATACTGTTGAAAACGGCGTTAAACCTAAAACAAACAAACAATCCAATATACCACCCCTACGAATTCATAGCCCGTATATTTTTAGCATTTTAAAACGAACTGAGCAAAGATGGAGAGCATAGATTATGTTTCCAAATGCACATTCTTCTACAAATGCTTTTAAAAGATGAGAAACTTTGAAACTGTCACCCGATTATATAATCAGCTAGTCGATTCAGCTTATCACCTACTTTTCAAATTCTTGTATAAATGGATTGGGTCTGTAATCATTCCGCCAAATGACAGGTTTCGACGAGAAATCGGTAACTTTCATCAATCATTCAATTTTTCTTCTGTGGAGGCATAAACACACTAAATAGCTGGTCTACTTTATTCTATCTAAAACTGAGAAACTACCAATGGCTGTAGCACGCAACAGGACCCGTTCTAAATGTCTGTAACTTGCATTGATCTTCCTGTTCTTAACAGTTATGTGGTTTTCAATATAGATTCCTAACAGTTGTTTAGTTTGATTAAGTCTGATTAAAATCATCTCCAATTAATGCTACACTGACGTTTAGGAAGAACGAGAACTTAAGCCAGATTGTTTAGTTTCTAAACGTGGTAATTTAATAATTTTAATAATCATAAAAATGTCATTTCTTTTTTTCTTTTTTTTTTTTTCTTTGGTTTGTGTTTTTATTTTTTTGTACAGTACCTAAATTCATGACATATTTTTTCTACATTTACTGCCGTATTGTTTTCACAGCATCAATGTTTGAATCATATTTGTTTCGACAACTGTACTGTTTTTATTACGCATGTGAAATATACTTCATAACGATACTATTAATAATAAAATATATCATATATTTTTTTTATTTGGTGAGGAACTTCTAAGCGCCCAATCAATTTGTTTGCTGTTTCGAAACATTTTTTCTTCTCTGTACTGTAAATATATATACATTAAAGCAATACATGTAGAATATTATAAAACTAAACATTTACATATAATATAATATACAGAACCCTATGGCTCTATATTCCGGTCCATCTTGAAAATAACTGGAAAATCTGGAATTTAGTGCAAAAAGTAATTATACGACCCTATCACACAAAGCTATCTTTTCTGACTTTGCAATAAGATGACATTTCTTTTTTCCATATTATTAGACTGTCATTCAAAGTAATGGATATAACATAAAATCTTTCATGCTTGTATGTTTGTCTCTGCTAAAAACTGAATAAACTAGTCCGTCTTGTTAAGTAACAATCAGGCAGTATATACACCTTTGAGATTTCAGGACTGGATGTCTTGTAAATTTTAAGTATTAGCGGTTCACAATGGTGCTCCAAAACTCCATTTATGATGTCCAGAAAATATAGGAAATAACACCATGCCATATAGAGGACATGTTTTATATGTCTATATATTTGTCGACATCTGGCTTTTTGGCAAGAGGATTTTTAAAATTCTCTCATATACACATTGATTATATTGACAACGCAAGCCAGCGACTACGTTTTTACATTTGAACAAGTTACACTTAATATTCATGCTACTTTATTTTGAAATTTAGACTGTATTTTCAGACAAGACTTTTAACTTTCCGCCATAGCCATTTAAGGAAAACTAGGTTTGTCCACAGATGGACATGTTTTAACGAATAGTAGGGGAAACTTCACGGACGGGAAAGGATCTATGGGGTTTTCCCTACATCCTGAACGGGAAAACTGACATTAAAGTAAAATTTAAGTTCAACTTTTAAATTTCTAGAAGTTTCCCATACTAGAGATCTAACGTTCAAGTCTGGAAACTGAGATACATGTTTACGCTGAATTGCATGCACAATTATAGGAAGTTGGCTCTCCGAGGTATTCTCGTATTCTGCAAAACTCATTTAAACAAAACTAATTAAGTCCTGAGAAAAATGGGAAGCTATCTAGAAGAGAAAGAATTGAATACGACTATACAATGCATAAAATTTACATCATACTGATAATACATACCAAATTTGATCAAATCTCTTATACCTGGAAACTTGATACATCTGTTTATAATCATATTACATGTTCTAAGTCATGTTATGTGTTTGTAGCATAAGCATACATCTTTATTGCATTTCGTTAGATTTATGGCTCATCTTTATTGCATTTCGTTAGATTTATGGCTCATCTTTATTGCATTTCGTTAGATTTATGGCTCATTTTCTACTTAGAAATTTAGTGTTTTTTTATTATTGTCACATCAAAGCATGTATAACAATGAAAAAAGTGGAATCTAAAGCAATAGCACTTTTAAAACATAAACTGCATACCTATAAATAAAAACATAACTAAAGTTATCTAATCGTAGTCAGAAATAATTGTGAAAGAATCTGTAAATGTTAATTGTTTTGTTTTTGCAATCATAAAGCAAGACAAGTGTTAAAAGCAATTAACCAGTGGTCTTTGTATGGCTGCAAGTACTTCATCAGTGTAAATCTACATATCAGCTTCGCGACGGGGATAGTAGTTTCCAGTTCGGGAAATTTTGAAATTACAAACAGTTTAGGACATTAAGAAATGGAAAGTAGTTTTGAATATGAACATCTCGGCTTCCGTGGAAACATTTACATTTTGTGTTCCTTTTTAAGTCATGCTTTTTAAGCTTTTTTCTACTGATGGTGATGATTTTCCCACCTTTTGAAGTTTTAAGTAAAATTTTATATGTGAAGAGCGTTAACTCCGAAAATGTCGGTGCCATTATGTTAGACATAATTCAAAAAGTACATCTCAGCTTCAATAGGTTCTCATTAAAGATACCAACTGGGTCATTTTAATGAAACAAGTAAAAACTGCTGATTTTGCTTCCAATGCGCGAAGCAAGTTACTTTGCATAGTAAGTACTTTCCCGTTCAGAAAGTAGGGAACACCCATAGACTGCATCCCAAACTCCCCTACTGCATGGGGGATGGCTTGAAAAGACTTGACGGGGCATTTTTGTGAAGTTAATTTGAAATACTAAATGTTTTGCATGTAAGTTGCATTCTAATCAATTACCAGACAAACTGCTTTCATGCTTTATTGACGAAATGATCGCAGTGCCAGGTTCTTTAACTTTGAAAAAAAAAACAACATGTTTTACTACGTTATGCTACTTCTTTAACTATGACATTCAAGTAAACATTTTGCGTGTAAACTTCTGTTATAAGCAGGATTCTCAACAACTACTAAACAGAATTCTTTCAACTTCCACAAAGAGCTTCGGCATCTTCAAATAACATTCCATACATTTCCTCTTTAATACTTTTGGTAAACCTTTGTTTGATATGAAGGTGTGTGATCATATTTTAATAGTCGTAAATAAACAGCAGCTTTCATTCAGGTTTTAATTTCAAATTATATGTACACTGACTATGTAAACACATGTGACCTAACCGAGTAATGATCGACTTTCCTGGAGTGGTCACGGAGATATTTTGAGCATTCGGTATTTTTTTCTTCACATGGACTTCAAGTATCAACGTCGATTGAATTTTCAAACATTTACATGTCAGCAAGTGTTGAACTCTTCGTAGATTTGATGGATCCCGGTCAATAAAAATAAATTGAAATTGTTTTAATTGATTTCCAACGACTTTAAAGGTATTAGCTGCGTCTCGGTTTATTGAAATGGTTTAACGAACTTGTCATTGAAAACACTGGAAGTTTTTGTTCACTATTTCACTACAAAAAGTGAGAGAGAAAACAAACGACCCGAAAACGTACACTGTCAATCAAGTGCCATAGCTTCTAAAAGTATATATTTGGGCTCTATAGTCGACTATATCGGAAATAGCCTAACATCACGTTTCATTAAATATTGATGTGAACAAATTGAGTGTAGAATAGACTTTACTTGCGTGACACACGTGAACATTACAAGACAAAATATGTATTGTGTGCAAGGATAAGTATGCTTGTAAATCAAAGGCCCTTTGATAAATTGTTCAAAAAGTATTGTTTTACAGGATTAGGCCTATACATAAATAATATAAAGATATCGATATAAACCTCTAAAACCTAATTTGTATAAAAGATGGTGCATTTACGTGTGAAATTACTACAAAGTATAAAACATTTCGTTCATAGGGAGAGTTATGTAATCCCATTCCATCCAGGCATTTTCAGTTTCAGGTATTTAAACAAGCCTTAAAGATTGCAAGTCATTTGCAAGCAACATTCTATGACATTTTCCATTTTTTCGCATTATATTTATTAAAGGAATAACAGACTTACCCTGCTAAAATTCTATAATGAACTTGTCCATCTTTCAATTTGGACAGTACCATTAACTGTCAAAAGGGGGTGCTTACCAAAAAGATATTGACTGAATGGCGAACAGATGTGCAGGCTGATCATGATCTGCACTGGTCGCAAAGGCAGGATCACAATCTTGTCCAGCATAGTAAGGGTTCTTGTTAAATTACACTTGTCAAATTTTCTGTTTTGACAACGATATATTTAGCCGAAATTTATTAAAAATGCAGGTTTGTATTTAAAAGCACTTTCACTATGGTTCAAATTATTGAAATATCCTGATGTAAATCAAATTCACATGGAAAATTGAAATCTAATTGAAACCAAAAGAAGTGTCATGCTTTTTAAATACTTTTAAAGTGTGTAATTACAAAATTGTATAAAACAATAAATCACACATTTCTAACAGAGATTTAACTCTATATAAAATATCAGACGTTTAAGTGGTGAACATATTCAAAGCCAGATTAACCACTTAAGACAAAACTGGTGCAGAATATATTGAAAATTTTATAGCAGAAAATAGTCGCAAACAAAATCTGTTGCTAAAAAATTAATTTTAAAAACTTTACAACTGCCAGATAACCATAAAGAATGCACTGATTATGTTGCAGAAGTTGGAACATCAGCTGTATCAGAAGTGTGGGAAGAGATGTAGGCCTACGTTGCCTTGCATTGCAATATGTCGCACTGTTATGATGAAGGAAATCACCCTGCTCTACACTATTCCGTACTATTATGGCGTGGGAAGAGAAATCGGATCCGATGCCCTACACTACAATACTAGGCATTATTACATACTCATTTAAAAACTCCGTTACGGTAGTTCTGCACGTTCGGATCATTTTTTTAAAATTAAATTCAGATTTTTCAAAACTTCAGAACATATTTAGAAAATTCGACAAATAAAAAAGATAGGGTCGTGTGTTCAATTTTTTGCTAGACTGATTTGAAAAAAAAAAAATAAGACCTAACCTAAGTTTTCATAATGGGGGTCTATGGGAAAATCATAATTTGGATAACATTTTCACGAATTTTTTTTTTCTACAATGTTGATTTTAATGAAACTTCTCACAGTCGTAAATAAACATATGGCCTATAATATGGTGAGGTCCGTGTGCTTGTTTTCGAGATATTTGCCATTGGTTAAACATGTTAAGGAGATCCATCCATTTCGAGCTGATTTTAAGACATTTTTCCCCGGGAATTATTTAACGTGTCAGATGTTCTAACATCATATTTTAACTTAAGAAAGATAGAGTGTAATGTTGCCGTTGTAACAAATTTAGGCCTACTCACCTGTTGCCATTAACTCATAAAATGTTATCATTGCCGTACGCGGAATCCAGACTTTACTCTACGTTTTCCAGATAAATGACGTTTTGCCATAACTTCCAGTTTATCAAACTTGCAGAACTACCTTAAGTTACAGTGGAACCTGAAACGTTAATACTTTTCCATACTGACGTTCAAATTTCATATCGGGTGCGTGACGTCATTTGTGACGCCAGTTTCATGCGTGTAACGATTATTAGATTTGCATCGAAAAATATGCACTCGTTCTTTCGCGGAATAATATTGCGCTCCTAACGTCGCGCAATAGTTCCGCTGCAGGATTTATAGGTTATTAGATTGTATCGAGAAATATGCATGCGTTCTGCAGCGGAAATCTTGCGCGACTTTAGGAGCGCAATATTATTCCGCGAAACAACGAGTGCATATTTCTCGATGCAAATCTAATAATCTTTTTATTACATACGCATATACACTTAAAAAGTTAAAATCATTATATATGATATAAATCTGTTATTAAGCCTGAGTGAAATTGAAAATATCGTCATTAAACATTACCAACTTTTAGTAACATCGATCTATCGAAAATCGATAAATTTGCCTATATAAACAAAGAAGGAAAAAATACTTAAACTTAAATAGAAAAAGTTCTATTTGGAAATCAAAAATTCGATACCCCCACAAATTAAAGTTTAATTTATTCCGGATATTATGAATATTTAAAAAAAAAAAATATTTTAATATTTGGTTGGTCCTTTTTGACTTTAAAAAGACCCACGTCTGTTCATATAGACACTGTAGGAAACGGGTAAAAAAACTGACTTTTCCAAATATAACAGATAAAATGAGATATTTTCCGCAAATAATCAAAAAATCGATACCCACAAAAATGTAGAAAAAATATTCACTTTTCGTTATATGTAATTTGTTATATATTTAATAATGGTTTGTTTGGTCCTTTTTGCATTTTAGTGTGTACAGTGAACATTTCTTCAAAAAATCCGGCTTTTTCCGTCGTTATCCGTAAGTACTCGGAAGTTGTTACGGAAAATATTGTCGTCTGCTAGTCTGACTTTGTCGGTACAAATTGTTATAGCTCAAAGCCAATGAATTGTAGGTAAATTCAATCTGACAAAAAAAAAAAAACAGCAACAAAAAAAATTGAGATTGTAATTAGACAAATTAAAACAAATTAATTGTTGAACTCAGAAACGGCGAAACCTAGATCCGCTGTCGTTTAAAATAACACTATGGAGGATGTAGAGTTCAATTCGCATTAAATATACAAATGCTTTTAATTTTCATCGCAAAAAAAAATACTTAAACCAACTAATTCTCATGTATTTCCGTAAAATATAGCATGTCAGTAATTGAGTTTCAAAGCATTTTTAAGAAATACAGCGATGATTAATTTCCAGATACCTATATTATTTTTTGCCGAACGATCTGGAGACTTTATTATTGCCGCGGCGGTCCGAATCCGATCTCCGACGCGGTCATCTTTTTTTTCTTCATATAGGATTTTTTAATAATTTTGAAACAAAAAAAAAAAAAACATTTTCTTTTATTCATAGTATAACCAAACTTTAATTCAAAATATAGCCTTGATGAACTGAAAATTCTACTTCTTTCCGAACCTCCTTTGTATATATCATTCTGTATTCTTAAATTAATGCATGTTTTTGGTACATTCTTTAATCATTCGTTTAAAAAATTGCGATATCTATTATTAGTTTTAGTCTCAAGACTGCACACAAAAATAATTTAATTGTAACAAATATCTTAAAATTACCCTTTGACTTTTATTGTGTATTACAATATTGCCTAGGGATAAACAATATCCGGTCAGTGTTATTTCAAGCCGGGTCATAAAAGATATGTTACCCCACTTACTATAAGTGATAGGTATTTTTATGGTTTTTGCGTTGTAATATATATCTTTCACTTTCTTCTGTTTTTATATAGTCTTTTCCCTTGCTTTCAGGAATTTTGTTTTTACGATTTTTACCCTTATTTCAGGAATCGTATGACAGTAGGAAGAATCAGTACAAATTTAGAATTCACATCGTTAATAGAGTTGTTCCGTAAATATTTACTGAGTAAAGATCCTGGCCCAAATTTCACGAAAAAAAGTTATTACTTAGTTAAGTCTGCTATTCTAAAATTGAGATATTGATGAAGTTATTGTTATTTAATGTTGTTAATGTTTCCCGTAACAAAATATTTATAGTTAAAGTATACTATGGTAGTAGTATTTGCCAGCAGTACTTATTGTGATATTTCTATTTAGGCACGATATAAGAAACTTAATCCTTATTATGCTTAATTACAATAATGAACTTGTCTATCTTTCAATTTGGACAGTACTATTGATTATGTGAAAAGGGGTGCATACCAAAAAGTTACTGGCTGAATGGCAGACAGTGCAGATCATGATCAGTCTGCACGGATGTGCAGGCTGATTATGATCCACACTGATCGCAAAGGAAGAACCAATCGTGTCCAGCATGGTAAGGGTTAAGTATTTCCTTTTAAAAGTGTAAGTCTTATTTCTATACTTCTTTTTCTTTAAAGCGACTGGCCTCCGGGTCGTTCGACAACAAAAATATTTTTTTTAGGTATCTTGAAAAAAATGCTATATTTCTTATGAAGGCTTCAAAACTTAATTACTGACAAACTTTATGCTACGGAAATACATGAGAATTTGCTGTTTTACTACCTTTTACGATGAAATCGAACAGCGTTAGTGATTTAGATTTTTGAAAATATTTTAGAAACAAAAGCTCATAATGTTCTAATGTTCATGGACGTATATACGCTCTCTAAATATTTTAGATAATATATTCATATTCTTGAATATTTATTTTGTTTACAGACAGTTTCTTGTGCGTAAATATTTCTTTTCTGTACATAGATATACGTTAGCATGATGTTTCATGTATTAAAAAGAAAGTAAATCTATGTGTTCGATGTATAAAATCTAACGATTTCTAAATATTTTAGATAACATACTCATATTCTTAAATATTACTTTTATTTGACAATTAATAAAGTAATATATAAATTTTCGACTTGTTCCGATTTTCACTTATTAAATTCACTTATTAAAACTTCATTCAGATCAAGTACACGGTGGCGATACCCTGGGTATGCAGGGGTGCAAAATGGCGGCGAAATCTCTCGATTCAGGTAACATTTTTCATTATTACTGTCTTAATACTTAACCAATTTTAACGAAATAAAGACGAGTGCCCGCTCATAAGAATACTACACCCTCGGCTATAAAGATTGGACTCCTGAGTTTCGTAGTTTTTGTGAAAAGTGCAACGGCGCATGCTGACGGAAAAAATGCAACTGCTATGTAGGGGGGCATTTTAATGAAAATGACTAAACCAGCTATCCCCATGTGTTTCGAAAAATGGCTTGTAGGGCAGAACCGGGTTTGACATGTTCCAAAGCTGTTGTAGAACTTTAGCAAGTGAACTCGCCAGTTTTCGGCAATTCCGGACGATTAAAAGGAAATGCTATGTGGGGGAGGTGTTTTCATAATGTTATGTGGGGGTGCTTTTGACATGTGGGGGTGACATAACTGGCTGCTAGAGACACGCAATAATACGGACAAAAAAGCCAGCGAAAAATACTTTTAACTGTTAAAGGCATATTATTTGTCAAAATATATTGTGATGATGTCCGTTCTTTCGTCCTTGCATGTTTCTTCTCATACATCGTTGGAACTAGAGACTTAAAACTTGATCACGATTTGACATCTACTGTTTAAACGCTATTTAAAACAGTTTGCTGTTATGTTTTTTATTACTTCACACAATTGACTCGTATTCACAAATACCAATTCTTGTGACAAGATGTTCACTTTTATGTATTTAAGTATGACAATGTCCTTCATTTAACTTTGATCTTTGCGTTTAAAAATCGGAAATAATTAAATTCCCCATAACCTTTGTCAGATTTTATAACCAACTTGGCTGTACAGCAATGTAAACTGAACAATCAATGCGACAAAAAAGTGGCGAACAGATACGCGATGGTATCATTTGACAAATTCTAGTGATTTATTGTAGTCTTTCTTTAACACTGTGGCGATACCTTGGGTATGCAGGGGTGCAAAATTTAACCTTTTTTCATGTTAACTTTATTTATACTTAACCAGTTTAAATGAAATAAAGACGAGTGTCCGCCCATATGAAAACTACAGCCTCGATTGTAGGGCTTGGTCATCTGGGTTTCATATTTTGTGTGAAAAGTGCAACGGCGCATTCTGATGAAACAAATCCAACTGGTGTTTAACAATCAAAAAAAGAAAAAAAAAATCAAAAAAAAAAAAAAAAAAAAAAAAAAAAAAAATACGAAAAAAAGGTTAAATTTTGCACCTGTAAACATCTGTCAGGATTCCGAGGAAACAACTGAAGATTTCTTTCAAGTTTAAAAGTACTTTTACTATAAGTTATACTAATATTCTCATATAGTGACAACAGTGTTCCTTCATACAATGGAATTACAAATACTTACAAACAGGAGTTAGTTGAATTTTATCTAAGTGAAATTGAAAGTTGGCGGTTGTTGCACTTTTGATGTGACGCTTTTGAAGGTCAAGACCGAAGTCCTAGCCAGGATTTCTTACCGGCTTTTATAAACATTTGGATCTGAAATCCACCAATCAAAACAGTAAAATCAAGAAATCCACCAATATCCACCAATCAATTGATAGAAGGATTTCCGAGGCTGAAATCCAGTATTTCAGCAGCCGCCATATTGAAATGCAGCACGAAAAATAAATAAGAAAATGATCAATAAATTGCATATAGCAACGGTAGCTGATGGATTTCTGGTGTTTAACAATCATAAATTACAAATAAATACAGATCATGAATTGTTCCTAGGTAGAAACTTTGACTATAAATGGAAATCTTAAAAGAAAATATTGAAGTGGGCGGATTTCAAATATTTCCGCCAGTGAAACTTTTGGTAACAATGAAATCTGAGAAGACTGACAAACTTTCATCAAAAAGGTAAGTATTTCACAATGTTATTGTGGTTTTCATATATAAAATGTTCCTTTCTAATCAGTTCACACCAGTATGGCAAGTTTATTAGGTAAGAGTATCTATACTTGTAAAGATCAGTTCATGGCACATGATTTCACAATGTCACCAGGATTTCCATGTAGAGTTCCATTGTCAGTCTTTCCTCAATTATTCATCAAAAGTTCATGTATTAGGTCAGAGACCACCAATTCGAAAAAGTACAGGGAACTTACTGGGAATGAGGTAAGTGTATACCTGGGAATAAGGTAACGTCTGTGCGTTCTGATTGGTCAGTCATGTAAACAAACCCAGGAAGTGATTATTTTTTCAAAATTGATATTTTTTCACTGCATTTACAGTATTTTATTATATATTTTGACAAAATTTGCTACATTTTCTGTGTATTGAAAAAAAGTTTTATCAAACGAATTTCTCCCGCCATGTCAATGATGTAAACAGGGGGTCATCTCATTCACACGAAAATTACTTAAATAAAGTATCACTATTCATATGTTTTTCGTCCGATATTTTGGTAGAACTAAGATAGTTCTTGAAAAACTTGTAATTAGATATACATGTTTCGATGTATGGAAGGCCGTACACGCCATAATGTTACAATGTAAGTCTATAGGAAAACAATTGGTGGTCTCTAACCATTAATGGTGTAACAGTAACTTAGAAAAATATAACAGACCCTTACAGCACCCCTGCATACCTAAGGTATCGCCACCGTGTTAAAGGAAGACTACAATAAATCACTAGAATTTGTCAAAAGATACCATCGCGTATCTATACGCCGCTTTCTTTTCGCATAGATTGTTCAGTTTACATTACAGCCAAGTTGGTTATAAAATCTGGTAAAGGTTATGGGGAATTTAATTATTTCCGATTTTTAAATGCAAATATCAAAGTTAAATGAAGGACATTGTCATACGTAGATACATCAAAGTGAACATCTTGTCACAAGAATTGGTATTTGTGAATACGAGTCAAATGTGTGAAGTAATAAAAACATTACAGCAAACTAACAGTTTTTAGCGTTTAAACAGTAGATGTTAAATATCAGATGGACATCAAAATGACTATGTTCCGACTTTTAAAAGTAAAGGTGAAAAGTCAAATAAAGGTAAAGGTCAAATATTAAAGAATGTAATTGAACGTCTTGCCAACAAGGTTGTTATTTGATTACAAGTACTAATTTAGAACAAGTTACAGCAAAATTTTATATAATAGATCCACGCCCCTTATGATACCTATAGCTTTAAATCTAGGTGTCGTATGAAAATGCACTCTCCAAAGGCCATAGCAGTATCGTGATCAAGTTTCAGGTCTCTAGTGCCAACGATGTATGAGAAGAAACATGCAAGGATGAAAGGACGGACATCATCACAATATATTTTGACATATCTAATATGCCTTTAACAGTTAAAAGTATTTTTCGCTGGCTTTTTTGTTCGTATTATTGCGTGTCTCTAGCAGCCAGTTAAGTCAACCCCACATATCAAAAGCACCCCCACATAACATTATGAAAACACCTCCCCCACATAGCATTTCCTTTCAATCGCCCGAAATTGTCGAAAACTGGCGATTTCACTTAATAAAGTTCTAAAACAGCTTTGGAACATGTCAAGTCCGGTTCCGCCCTACAAGCCGTTTTTCGAAACACACGGGGATAGCTGGTTTAGTCATTTTCATAAAAATGCCCCCCTACATAGCAGTTGCATTTTTTCCGTCAGAATGCGCCGTTGCTCTTTTCACAAAAACTACGAAACTCAGGAGTCCAAGCTTTATAGTCGAGGGTGTAGTATTCTTATGAGCGGGCACTCGTCTTTATTTCGATAAAATTGGTTAAGTATTAAGACAGTAATAATGTAAAATGTTACCCGAATCGAGAAATTCCGCCGCCATTTTGCACCCCTGCATACCCAGGGTATCGCCACCGTGAAGTATATTGTTTAGCAAACCGCCCGCCAGTAAATGCATCAGATAATGACCAAAGCTGTAATAATCGATTCCCCCCCCCCCCCCCCCCCCCCCCCCCCCCCCGTGTTACTACAACAACAACAATTAGTACGGAAATCAACGAATCCGTCCGGTAGCGATGATATTGGATTATTGGTTTTATTGATTTTTATGATAGGTAGATCTGTCCCGCTTTATCGGTTTAGAGATGTTACTAAAAGTTGGTAATGGAACTTTTAAACGCGGCCATATACATGAAACTGACGTCACAAATGACGTCACTCACCCGATATGAAATTTTAACGTCAATATGGAAATGTATTGACGTTTCAAG